>NC_083736.1:25729824-26333574 GCF_028564815.1 Eubalaena glacialis
TAACCAACGCCCTCACCTAAAATTATTTTTGTCAATGTATTCTTTATATACAATATACTTGACAAAATTCCAAATTTATAGAACTGCGAGGTAGTTTTTCAATTAAGTAGAAAGCTATATAAATGTCTCTTTAAATTTTATTAGATGACACAATTTATCTTATTAACATATTCAGTATTTCACAACTCTTAGTCAGGAAATGCTTCCTAATTTATGACCCCAATTCCTCCTGCTCCAGTTTCCATCACATTCCCTCATGGCCTGTCCTCTGTGGAAAAAGAAACAAACAAAAAAGCTTCTTGTACATTTCCTTTCATCTCTATAATCATCACTAAATTATTGAAATAAGGCTTCACTATGTTAAGTCTTGCTTTCATATTCTGACATTGTCACCTATTGTGCTTAGATCTCTCTTTATAAAAATAGTACCTTTATTTACTCCATTCTTGCATTACCTAAAAGACAAGGTCATTTGGACCAAATTTTTAATTACTTATATACCTTCTTTTCTCAAGAATATTACAAAATAGTAATCATGTTGAAATAACTTCAGCTTCCCTGTATGATTGTGAATATTTGAGTAAGGGGTAGAGATTTTTAGAGTTTAGGTAAGAACCTTGGTTACAACTGAAAGCTACAGAGTTGCCCTTTACTTCCTAGAGTCTCAACTCAAGATGCCCCAAAAAACCAAACAGTTAAGAACTATATTCCATTATTATGATTGTGTAACAAATTACCCCAGAGCATGGTGGGATAAAACAACCATATATTATGCTTAAAATTTTATGGGTCAGGAATTTGGATAGAGAACAAGAGGGAGAGCTTGTCTTTGCTCTACAATGTGGAGCTGGAAGACCCAAAATTTGGGGGCTGGTATCATCTGAAGGCTCATTACTCAAAGATCTGGTGTTGATGCTGTTGGTTGGGAGCCTCAGTTATTCTCCATTTGGGCTCTCCAAGTGGTCTCTCCATCCACATGGCTAGTCTGTGCTTTCTTACATCATGGAGGCTGAGAACCAAAGATAAACTTCCCAAGAGTGAGAGAGAGCCAGTATAAGCTGTAATATTTTCTGACCCAGCCTTGGAAGTCCCACAGTATTACTTTTACCATATTCTATTGGTTGGAGCAGTTACCAACCCCAGATTTGTGGGGAAGGAATATTTATGTTTCCACCTCTTCAGGTGGAATGTTGGTCACATTGTTAGCAGAGCACATGGAAAGTATGTATATAGACATGCAGCCATATATGGAAAGTATCATCTGCCACTGTGAACCCTCTGGCCATAACATTCTACATCCCACCCACATGCAATATACATTCATATCTTGCCAAAAGATGTCCCATGACAGTATCAGAGCCAAGCTCAAGGTCCAGAATCTCATTATCTAGATCAGGTTCAGGTATAGATGAGACTCTTCAGGTATGGTTCCTTAAGTACAGGTATGGTTCCTTAAGTACAGATCCTCTAGTACTGTTTCTCTCAGTTTGAGGACCTATAAACCAAAACCAATTTATCTGCCCCCCATACACCCAATATGCAATGGGTGGACAAGTTGAGGATAGTCACTATAGACCCTTCAGTTCAAAAACAGGAGAAGTTGGAGGCACACTGGAGTCACAGGTCCATAGCAATTCTGAAATCCAGCCAAGCACATGTTGCTAGTTCCTCAGGTCTCAGTCCTACTGCCCGGGATATGGTTCTTGGCTCTGCCTTCTAAGTTCTTGGTTCCACCCCCTGAGTCATTCTTCCTTTTCTATGTAAAAATGTACCCTGTGTTTGCAGCTTGGTAGTTTTTGCAGCTTGTTTCCTACCTGCAGATATTTGGAGATCCAATAGTCTTCTTTTCATTTAGTACTTTCTCTGTCCCTTTCAGTCCAAAGTGATATAATTTTTTTAAAAAAAACTGTACATTTCCTGTGAATCAATTTATGATCTTCCCAACAAAACCATACTCATAAATCTCTTCAAGATAAGCCCTCTCTACATTGGAGAGGAACAATGCCCTAAAGATTGTTAGACTCTTAGTCCTATTGTTTGACAGAGAGATAGAATGGTCCTCCAAGACACCACCTCCTTAGAGCTTTCTGAGCTCTTAACAAAGTGTCTTATAGTCTCCTCTTGCATATACTCTGCTCTGAAACCTTTTCTTAATTTCAGAATATTGGAGTGAGAAACTTTATTTCAAACTTAATAATTACTGCTCTTTTATATTTATATTTAATAGTACTTCCTTTGTAGTTTATCTCTTATATTTTACTATAAGCATCAAAAGGAAGCCAAGTGGCACCTTCAACATTCTGTCTGGAAATCTCTTTAGCTAGATCATCCAACTCATTAGCTGCATTTTTGACTTTCCATGTTACCATAGGTGATGGCGCAAAGTTTTCCACCACTATATAACAAGGAATAACAAGGATCATTGTTAGAAGAAAGAAACCTCTTTCCTCTAATTTCTAGCAACATTTTCCTCACTGTCCCTTAAGGTCTCACTGGCAGCCTCCCTTAGGGCCTTAACAATCTCTTCAAAGCTCTTCCAACTTCTGCCTGTCTTCTTATTCCAAATCCACTGCCACATTTTAGGTTTTTGTTATATCGGCACCCCACTTCCAGGTACCAAACCCTGTTGCAATTATTTAATGGTAGAATACAAATTATTCCAAAACTTAGTGGTATAAAACAATCATTGATTATGCCACAGTTTCTGTAGATAAAGAATTTGGTCAGGGCTCTAACAGGCATTTCTTTCACGGGGTTTCTCAGGCAGCTGCAGTTAGATACTGGCTAGGGTTGCTGTCACCTGAAGGTTCAGCCAAAACTGGAAGGCCCGCTTCTAAGATGGCTCACTCACTCCCATGGCTGGCAGTTCGGAAGGAGGCCCCAGTTCTTCTCCACACGCCTCTCCATGGGCCTCCTTGGGTGTTATCACAGTATGGCAGCTGGCTTTCCCCAGAGCAAGGGGTCCAAGAGGCCAAATCAGAAGCTGCAATGTCTTTTATTACCTAACCTTGAAACCAGCATCATTATTTCCATTATTGTCCTGATTCAGTGTGGGAGGAGACTACATAAGGGCCTGAATACCAGGAGGTACGGATCACTGGAGATCCTCTTGGAGGTTGGCTACCACAAATCAAAAGTGATAAATAAACATTAAATGTGATCCTCTGCACCCTCTAACATACTAAGACATATCTTTGGATTATTTGCATCAATCAATAGGCTGTCTCCCTCCCGACTCCACTTCCCTTGGGCCCTCTTTACTGACTCACATTTCCCTGTCTTCTCAAATCTGCTCTAACATCTGATCTTACAGCTAATATTAATGTGTAGCCAGAATTGAGAATCATTGTTCTAAACCAGTGCTTCTCATAATTACTCAAGTGTCTCGTGAAATTGTAGATTCTGATTCAGTAGATCTGGGATATGGCTAAAATTCTACATTTCTAACAACCTCCCAGTTGATGTGGATGTTGCTTGTCACAGACCACATTTTTGTGTTGCAAGACATTAGATTGGTGGTTCACCACCTTTGCTGCATCTTTGAATCACCTTGGGGGTTTTAAAAAATACTGATGTCTTGGAGTCCCATCTCCAGATCTCCAGAGATCCTGATTTAACTGCTCTGCAGTTAAGGCCAGGCATCAGGATTTCTTAAATCTTCCCATGTGATTGTGTATGGAAGCAAGGTTGAAAATCACTACTCCAGTCTAAAATTAGGTCAGGCATTTGAGGAGAAGCAGAAGAATACTGGTTAATAAGAGTCCCCAGAAACCAAGAACTGATTATGGTGGTATGTCCTAAAAGGGTAAAAAACCTCCACCCAGGAAGACTCAGGTCCCCTGAGATGAGTTCTGTTCATGTTCCCAGAGAAACAATAGAGCTGAGTCATTGGAATATACTGGCTCTTCCTCCAGTCAGCATCCATTGACGACTTTGCCTGGTCAGTATTCTATACCATGCCAGAGGGCTTCAAGACTGCTTTATTTCTAAGGCTTTGCCTGGTCCCTCTCTAATCACCCTGAGTGGAAACACCCTCCCATACTCCAAATAAGGTCTGAGAATATCTGAGATCAAGAGAAAGAGATAAGACCTAGAATATTTTCTGCAATGGAAAGGGTCAAACTTAACAAGAACAAGATTTCCTGGAGGCCTGAACCAAGATGGCAGAGTAGAAGGATGTGCTCTCACTCCCTCTTGTGAGAACACCAGAATCACAACTAGCTGCTGGACAATCATCGACAGGAAGACACTGGAACTCACCAAAAAAGATACCCCACATCCAAAGACAAAGGAGAAGCCACAATGAGAGGGTAGGAGGGGCGCAGTCACAGCAAAATCAAATCCCATAACTGCTGGGTGGGTGACTCACAGACTGGAGAACACTTATACCACAGAAGTCCACCCACTGGAGTGAAGGTTCTGAGCCCCACGTCAGGCTTCCCAACCTGGGGGTCCAGCAATGGGAGGAGGAATTCCTAGAGAATCAGACTTTGAAGGCTAGCAGGACTTGATTGCAAGACTCCAACAGGACTGGGGGAGAAAGAGACTCCACTCTTGGAGGGCACACACAAAGTGATGTGCACATCGGGACCCAGAGGAAGGAGCAGTGACCCCATAGGAGACTGAACCAGACCTACCTGCTAGTGTTGGAGGGTCTCCTGCAGAGGCGGAGGGTGGCTGTGGCTCACCGTGGGGACAAGGACACTGGCAGCAGAAGTTCTGGGAAGTACTCCTTGGTGTGAGCCCACCCAGAGTCTGACATTAGCCCCACCAAAGAGCCCAGGTAGCCTCCAGTGTTGGGTTGCCTCAGGCCAAACAACCAACAGGGAGGGAACCCAGCCCCACCCATTAGCAGTCAAGCAGATTAAAGTTTTACTGAGCTCTGCCCACCAGAGCAACACCCAGCTCTACCCACCACCAGTCCCTCCCATCAGGAAACCTGCACAAGCCGCTTAGATAGCCTCATCCACCAGAGGGCAGACAGCAGAAGCAAGAAGAACTACAATCCTGCAGCCTGTGGAACAAAAACCACATTCACAGAAAGACAGACAAGATGAAAACGCAGAGGGCTATGTACCAGATGAAGGAACAAGATAAAACCCCAGAAAAACAACTAAATGAAGTGGAGATAGGCAACCTTCCAGAAAAAGAAATCAGAATAATGATAGTGAAGATGATCCAGGACCTCGGAAAAACAATGGACGCAAAGATGAAGAAGATGCAAGAAATGTTTAACAAAGACCTAGAAGAATTAAAGAACAAACAAATAGAGATGAACAATACAATAACTGAAATGAAAACTACACTAGAAGGAATCAATAGCAGAATAACTGAGGCAGAAGAACGGATAAGTGACCTGGAAGACAGAATGGTGGAATTCACTGCTGCGGAACAGAATAAAGAAAAAAGAATGAAAAGAAATGAAGACAGCCTAAGAGACCACTGGGACAACATTAAATGCAACAACATTCGCATTATAGGGGTCCCAGAAGGAGAAGAGAGAGAGAAAGGACCCGGGAAAATACTTGAAGAGATTATAGTCGAAAACTTCCCTAACATGGGAAAGGAAATAGCCACCCAAGTCCAGGAAGCGCAGAGAGTCCCATACAGGATAAACCCAAGGAGAAACACGCCGAGACACATAGAAATCAAATTGGCAAAAATTAAAGACAAAGAAAAATTATTGAAAGCAGCAAGGGAAAAATGACAAATAACATACAAGGGAACTCCCATAAGGTTAACAGCTGATTTCTCAGCACAAACTCTACAAGCCAGAAGGGAGTGGCATGATATACTTAAAGTGATGAAAGGGAAGAACCTACAACCAAGATTACTCTACCCGGCAAGGATCTCATTCAGATTCGATGGAGAAATCAAAAGCTTTACAGACAAGCAAAAGCTAAGACAATTCAGCACCACCAAACCAGCTCTACAACAAATGCTAAAGGAACTTCTCTAAGTGGGAAACACAAGAGAAGAAAATGACCTACAAAAACAAACCCAAGACAATTAAGAAAATGGTCATAGGAACATACATATTGATAATTACCTTAAACGTGAATGGATTAAATGCTCCAACCAAAAGACACAGGCTTGCTGAATGGATACAAAAACAAGACCCATATATATGCTGTCTACAAGAGACCCACTTCAGACCTAGGGACACATACAGACTGAAAGTGAGGGGATGGAAAAAGATATTCCATGCAAATGGAAATCAAAAGAAAGGTGGAGTAGCAATACTCATATCAGATAAAATAGACTTTAAAATAAAGAATGTTACAAGAGACAAGGAAGGACACTACATAATGATCAGGGGATCAATCCAAGAAGAAGATGTAACAATTATAAATATATATGCACCCAACATAGGAGCACCTCAATACATAAGGCAACTGCTAAGAGCTGTAAAAGAGGACATCGACAGTAACACAATAATAGTGGGGGACTTAAACACCTCACTTACACCAATGGACAGATCATCCAAAATGAAAATAAATAAGGAAACAGAAGCTTTAAATGACACAATAGACCAGATAGATTTAATTGATATTTATAGGACATTCCATCCAAAAACAGCAGATTACTCTTTCTTCTCAAGTGCACATGGAACATTCTCCAGGACAGATCACATCTTGGGTCACAAATCAAGCCTCAGTAAATTTAAGAAAATTGAAATCATATCAAGCATCTTTTCTGACCACAATGCTATGAGATTAGAAATGAATTACAGGGGAATAAACGTTAAAAACACAAACACATGGAGGCTAAACACTACGTTACTAAATAACCAAGAGATCACTGAAGAAATCAAAGAGGAAATCAAAAAATACCTAGAGACAAATGACAATGAAAACACGACAATCCAAAACCTATGGGATGCAGCAAAAGCAGTTCTAAGAGGGAAGTTTATAGCTATACAAGCCTACCTCAAGAAACAAGAAAAATCTCAAATAAATAATCTAACCTTACACCTAAAGGAACTAGAGAAAGAAGAACAAACAAAACCCAAAGTTAGCAGAAGGAAAGAAATCATAAAGCTCAGAGCAGAAATAACTGAAATAGAAACAAAGAAAACAATAGCAAAGATCAATAAAACTAAAAGCTGGTTGTTTGAGAAGATAAACAAAATTGATAAACCATTAGCCAGACTCATCAAGAAAAAGAGGGAGAGGACTCAAATCAATAACATTAGAAATGAAAAAGGAGAAGTTACAACAGACACCACAGAAATACAAAGCATCCTAAGAGACTACTACAGGCAACTCTATGCCAATAAAATGGACAACCTGGAAGAAATGGACAAATTCTTAGAAAGGTATAACCTTCCAAGACTGAACCAGGAAGAAACAGAAAATATGAACAGACAAATCATGAGTAATGAAATTGAAACTGTGATTAAAAATCTTCCAACAAACAAAAGTCCAGGACCAGATGGCTTCACAGGTGAATTCTATCAAACACTTAGAAAAGAGCTAACACCCAGCCTTCTCAAACTCTTCCAAAAAATTGCAGAGGAAGGAACACTCCCAAACTCATTCTATGAGGCCACCATCACCCTGATACCAAAACCAGACAAAGATACTACAAAAAAAGAAAATTATAGACCAATATCACTGATGAATATAGATGCAAAAATCCTGAACAAAATACTAGCAAACAGAATCCAACAACACATTAAAAGGATCATACACCATGATCAAGTGGGATTTATCCCACGGATGCAAGGATTCTTCAATATACGCAAATCAATCAATGTGATACACCATATTAACAAATTGAAGAATAAAAACCATATGATCATCTCAATAGATGCAGGAAAAGCTTTTGACAAAATTCAACACCCATTTATGATAAAAACTCTCCAGAAAGTGGGCATAGAGGGAACCTACTTGCACATAATAAAGGCAATATATGACAAATCCACAGCAAACATCATTCTCAATGGTGAAAAACTGAAAGCATTTCCTCTAAGATCAGGAACAAGACAAGGATGTCCACTCTCACCACTATTATTCAACATAGTTTTGGAAGTCCTAGCCTCAGCAATCAGAGAAGAAAAAGAAATAAAAGGAATACAAATTGGAAAAGAAGAAGTAAAACTGTCACTGTTTGCAGATGACATGACACTATACATAGAGAATCCTAAAGATGCCACCAGAAAACTACTAGAGCTAATCAATGAATTTGGTAAAGTTGCAGGATACAAAATTAATGCACAGAAATCTCTTGCATTCCTATACACTAATGATGAAAAATCTGAAAGAGAAATGAAGGAAACACTCCCATTTACCATTGCAACAAAAAGAATAAAATACCTAGGAATAAACCTACCTAGGGAGAAATAAGACCTGTATGCAGAAAACTATAAGACACTGATGAAAGAAATTAAAGTTGATACCAACAGATGGAGAGATATACCATGTTCTTGGATTGGAAGAATCAATATTGTGAAAATGACTATACTACCCAAAGCAATCTACAGATTCAATGCAATCCCTATCAAATTACCAATGGCATTTTTTACGGAACTAGAACAAAAATTCTTAAAATTTGTATGGAGACACAAAAGACCCCGAATAGCCAAAGCAGTCTTGAGGGAAAAAAATGGAGATGGAGGAATCAGATTCCCTGACTTTAGACTATACTACAAAGCTACAGTAATCAAGACAATATGGTACTGGCACAAAAACAGAAACATAGATCAATGGAACAAGATAGAAAGCCCAGAGATAAACCCATGCACCTATGGTCAACTAATCTATGACAAAGGAGGCAAGGATATACAATGGAGAAAAGACAGTCTCTTCAATAAGTGGTGCTGGGAAAACTGGACAGCTACATGTAAAAGAATGAAATTAGAACACTCCCTAACACCATACACAAAAATAAACTCAGAATGGATTCGAGACCTAAATGTAAGACTGGACACTATAAAACTCTTAGAGGAAAACATAGGCAGAACACTCTTTGACATAAATCACAGCAAGATCTTTTTTGATCCACCTCCTAGAGTAATGGAAATAAAAACAAAAATAAACAAATGGAACCTAATGAAACTTAAAAGCTTTTGCACAGCAAAGGAAACCATAAAGAAGACGAAAACACAGCCCTCAGAATGGGAGAAAATATTTGCAAACGAATCAACGGACAAAGGGTTAATCTCCAAAATATATAAACAGCTCATGCAGCTCAATATTAAAAAAAACAAACAACCCAATCCAAAAATAGGCAGAAGGCCTAAATAGACATTTCTCCAAAGAAGACATACAGATGGCCAAGAAGCACATGAAAAGCTGCTCAACATCACTAATTATTAGAGAAATGCAAATCAAAACTACAATGAGGTATCACCTCACACCAGTTAGAATGGGCTTCATTAGAGAATCTACAAACAACAAATGCTGCAGAGGGTGCGGAGAAAAGGGAACCCTCTTGCACTGTTGGTGGGAATGTAAATTGATACAGCCACTATGGAGAACAGTATGGAGGTTCCTTAAAAAACTAAAAATAGAATTACCATATGATCCAGCAATCCCACTACTGGGCATAGACCCAGAGAAAACCACAATTCAAAAAAGACACATGCACCCCAATGTTCATTGCAGCACTATTTACAATAGCCAGGTCATGGAAGCAACCTAAATGCCCATCAACAGACAAATGGATAAAGAAGAAGTGGTACATATATACAATGGAATATTACTCAGCCATAAAAAGGAACGAAATTGGGTCATTTGTAGAGACGTGGATGGACCTAGAGACTGTCGTACAGAGTGAAGTAAGTCAGAAAGAGAAAAGCAAATATCATATATTAACGCATATATGTGGAACCTAGAAAAATGGTACAGATGAACCGGTTTGCAGGGCAGAAATTGAGACACATATGTAGAGAACAAACGTATGGACACCAAGGGGGGAAAGCCGCGGGGAGGGGGTGGTGGTGGTGTGATGAATTGGGTGATTGGGATTGACATGTATACACTGATGTGTATAAAATTGATGACTAATAAGAAACTGCTGTATAAAAAAAAAATGTGATCAAAGGTATTCTATCGGAAAGAAGCAAAAATAGACCATATTTACTGTCTAAATTATATAATAATTTAGTGATATTTAGCATCTATTGCAGATGTATTTATTATTGCAGATTGTATTTGCTTTATCAATGTCTTTGCTTTGGTAATCAAAATAAAATAAAATAAATTAAAATCTGAAAAAAAAAAAAAGAAAAAAGATTTCCTGAACTGGTTACTTGCTATGTACTGGTACCATGCTATGCTAATTTTTTATATGCATTATCTCATTTATTTCTCACCAAAATACTGTAAGATGTGGGTTATCCCATTTTACTGATAAGGAAATTGAAATTCAGGTAGGTTACTAACAGGACCAAATTGCCTGGCTCCAAAGTGGTAAAATCGTTATTTCTGTTTGATTTGAGAATCTAGTTTCTTAACTTCTGTTATAATGTGTCTTCCTATTACTCAAGTAAATATTTGTTTGGTAGCTCTAAGTATAGATAGATGAATTTTATATTAAACATGAAAACTACACAAACTTGACTAATAGGATGTAATGTTGATTCATAGAAAAATGTCTAAGACAATTTTCCAGGTTCTATCTTGAGAATTGTATAGATGGTGATTTTTGTTACATGAAGTTTAAGTTGAAGAAAAGGTTCAAGCTGGGAAGAGAAGGATTTTCATCTCTGACACCTTGAGTTTGAGGTGCTAACTTGTCATATGCAGTGGAAGATATCTACCAGTCAATAGCATACTTAGCCCCAGATCTCAGAAGTAAAATAAATGGGAGTTATTGGCTTATATACTGTGGTCGAAAATAAGACATGGATGAATATCCTGGAGACACTACCTGGCCCGAAAAACTAAGTGGTCCTCAGACAGAATGCAAACCAGGTCTTCCAAACTTAAAGGCAAGCAGGAGAAGAGGAATCAGCCAATTGACAGACACCATAATTCAAAGAAAAAACAGGGTGTGGTGACATGGGAGCAGAAAGAGTATACATGTGTTTGAAAATGGAGTGAACTCTGCTGATAACTGTACCATATCCAAGTAAGGTAAAGGATGGAGAGGGTTTGCCTTTTGAGAAGGAGGTTTCAGTTTAAATGTGGGGGACACAAATATTATAAGCACTCCAGAAAGTTATATCTGGGCCCCTTGCGATATGTCCCCCAGATTTGAGCTAGGGATTATTAATACCCATATTACAGAGCATGAAACATGCACAGTGATGAAGTGCTTGGCACACATTCATACATCTAGGACATAGCAAAGTCTGGATATGAACTCAGATCTGTCTGGTTCTAAGACACTTGCTGCTTTTTGTAGGGGTTATTTTTCTGAGATAAAATTCACGTAACACAAAAGTCCCCATTTAAACTATTTTTATGTGTACTATTTAGTGGGTTTTAGTATATTCACAATGTTGGGCAACCATCACCACTAACTCCAGAACATTTTCATCACCAGAGAGAAACCCTGCACTTGTTAAGTAATTACTCCCCTTATCTCTTCACCCAGCCACTGCAAGCACTAATCTATTTTCTGTCTCTATGGGTTTGCCTATTCTGGGTATTTTATATAAATTGTGTCATACAATATGTGACCTTTTATGTCTGGCTTCTTTCATGTAGCATCACAGTTTCCAGGTTCATCTACGTTGCAGCATGTGTCAGTACTTCGTTCCTTTTTATGGCTGAACAGTATTCCATTGTATGGATATATCATATTTTGTTTATCCATTCATTAATTGATGGACATTGGGTTATTTCTGCTTTTAGCTACTGTGAATATGCTGCTATGAACATTCGTGTACACAGTTCTGTGTGAACATTTGTTTTCAATCCCCTTGGGTATATACCTAGAAGTTGAATTCCTGGGTCATATGGTGCTAGCTCTATGTTTAACTTTCTGAGGAACTGCGAGAATGTTTTCCAAAGTGGCTGCACTATTGCATCCCACCAGCAATAAATGAGAAATTCAATTTCTCCACATCCTTGCCAACACCTATTTTCCATTGTTAAGGCTATAGTCATCCTAGTGGGTGTGAAGTGGTATTTCATTATGTTTTTTGTTTGCATTTCCCTAATGACTAACAATGTTGAGCATCTTTTCAGGTGCTTATTAGCCATTTGTATATGTGCTTGGAGAAATGTCTATTCAAACCCTATGTCCGTTTGAAGTAGGCTGATTTTTTAAAAAACCACATTCTTGCTTTCTGGCACAATGAAATGTCCCAGTTTCACTTTATACTTCACCTCCCCCAGAGTGAGAATCAAGAATTTTTCCAAGTTGCCTTAGTTCCTTTTTGGAGGAAAAGTTATTCAGAAATAACAAGCCATGTTCAATATTACTAGAATGACGTTGCTTCTAAACCTCTTCAATGAGCAGAGTTACAAAATCTGTTAAACCATTGTTCAGTCTGATACCTTCTATTCAAATGTAATAACACAGGTTTTTCCTCCCTTTCCTCTACTTCATATTTGTATCATTCTTTTTCCCACAATGATAACCCTGGTTCCCAATAACTTCTATATGTTTACTCACTTGCTCTGTCCTACAATATATACAAAATAGTTGCAGATTTACTATACTAATTCCATTATTAATAATAAACATATTAAGTTCAAGAATATAGAGCACTGAGTTTGTACAATTAGAGTCCTTAATCAAAAGTTACTTCAAATAATTATTTTTTCCCAGTGTGGTTGTGCTATCAATTTTACATAGATATATTCTTATTTTTTAGTTTGGATTCAAATTTAGTGTTCGTCTCTTTATAGTCCTTTTAAATTTTTTAATTTCACTTTTTGTATTGAGGTTTTTTTAATTTTAAAAATAGGCTCTCCAACAATATTGACAATGACCAAAACAGGAAATCAAAAAATGATGAAAAACATCTCCCCAGTTTAGACTGGGTAACATAAGAGGTGTCATGCACCATTCAGGAAACATAAAATGCCACATTCACTTGGTGGGTTGGTATGTCCTACTTAAAATTACAGAAACCTTGAGTTGTAAACCTGCCAGTTAGTAAATTTTAAGGTTTACATATACTGTTTTCAAAAATATATATGTATATATACATATACATATTTATATATATAAAAATCTCACTATGCTGCTTATTGGAATCACCTCTGGGGTTTTAAAAAACACTGATGTCTTGGAGTTCCATTTTCAAATATCCCAGTGTAATTGTTCTGCAGCAAACCCCAGGCATCAGGACTTCTTAAATCTCCCCAGGTGACTGTAGTTATGGAAGCAAAGTTGAAAATCACTGCTTTAGTCTAAAATTAGGTCAGGAATTTGAGGAGCACTCCTAGTTAATAAGAGTCCCCAGAAACCAGGAGCTTAGTGTGGTGACATGCCCTAAAAAGGTCACAATCTCTGCCCAGGAAGACTCAGGTCCCTTGAGATGAGTTCTGTTCATGTCCCCAGGGAAACAGTAAAGCTAAGTCATTAGAATATACTAGCTGTTCCTCTAGTCAGCATCCATTGACAACTTTGCATGGTCAATACCCTGCACCTTTGCTTGCCGCTTTTTGGCTGCACAAAGATACTACCAAAGCTTTGAAATGACCAAATCCTTTTACAATGGTCAGGTTAATGTCTTAGGCCAAATATCACCTAATCCCTATAAGCAGAAGGGAGACAAAATAAAGCTTTAGTATCCTTTGTTGCAGGACCAGCAATGTTAAGAGGCTCTGTCAGCCACATACATAAGTGACATTAGGCAGCAGACCAATATGTAAAAATCAGGTATATGCAATATAAATTGAAAAACAAGTTTTCATACTCAGAACTCTTCTTATTAGCAAGAAACACATGGAACATTTTCTTATTCAAGTGGAAATAGATGCCATATAACCAGAATAAATTAGGTGGGTAAGCAATTTTTATGTTAATAACAATGTGACTTAAAAAGAATGTTCTCTGGATGCAAACAATTATTTTAAAATAATGAGCCCATGATAACAATCTGCATTAGGAACCTGTATTTTATCTACAGAATACATTTTGCTTTCACAAATTTACCTGTTTTAATTAATTTACTATTATTTCTGACCTATTTTATTTTATGGAACTGAAAGGTGCTATTGAGAACATAATTGCAATTTCCTTTATACGTCTCCATTTCATTCAAGAAAGTTTATCTAGGTATATCACTAGAATCAAATAAGAAAGCTTCCAAGGAAACTCAAAACCAAAGACGATTTTCAGCATCTACACATTTAAATGTGACATTTGATGTCAGTTTTAACTTTAGAAATAAGCCTCATGATGTTAACCTCTATATTCCATACACCAAGGTTTCATTAATCAACAAAAAATGATAATGCTGAGAAAAATATATTCATATAGGTATGTAGCTCTGTGGTAGATCAAATATGGCTACAGCAGGATACAAATCAACATACAAAAATCACTTGTAGTTCTATACACTAAAAACAAACTATCCGAAAGAGAAACAGAGAAAGCAATCTCATTTCCAATAGCACCAAAATTTATAATACTTAGGAATAAATTTACCAAGAAGGTGAAAGATCTATACACTGAAAACCATAAGACATTAATGAAAGAAACTGAAGAAGACACAAGTAAATGGAAAGAGCTCATGTTCTTGGATTGGAAGAATTAACATTGTTACAACATCTATATGACCCAAAGTGATCTACAGATTCAACAAAGTTGCTATCAAAATTATAATGGCATTTTTCACAGAAATAGAAAAAACAATCCTAAAATTCATATGAAACCGCAAGACCCCAAATAGCCAAAGCAATCTTGAGAAAGAAGAAGAAAACTGGAGGCATCATACGTCCTGATTTCAAACTATATTACAAAGCTATAGTAATCAAAACAGTGTGGTACTGGCATAAAAACAGACACATAAACCAGTGGAGCAGAATAGAGAGCCCAGAAATAAAACCAGGTATATATGGTCAACTAATCTTTGACAGGGGTGCTAAGAACACACAATGAGGAAAGAATATTTTATTCAATTAATTGTGCTGGGAAAATCAGATATCCATGTGTGAAAGAATGAAATTGGACTCTGTCTTACATCATTCACAAAAATTAACTGAAAATGCATTAAAGACTTAAATATAAGACCCAAAGCCATAAAACCCCTAGAAGAAAACACAGGGAAAGGCTCCTTGACATTGATCTTGGCAATTTTTTTTTTTGATATGACACCAAACACACAGGCAACAGCAGCAAAAATAAATAAGTGGGACTACATCAAACTAACAAGTTTCTGCACAGCAAAGGAAACAATCAACAAAATGAAAAGGCAACATATGGGATGGGAGAAAATATTTGCAAACCATATATCTGATAAGGAGTTAACCTTGAAAATATACAGTTGACCTTTGAACTGCATGAGTCCACTTATACACAGACTTTTTTCAACATATGTATACAGTCAGCCCTTCATTTCTGCAGGTGCAGAACCCACAGATATGGAGGGATGACTGTAAGCAACTTGAGTATCCTCAGATTTTGTACCTGTGGGGGGTTCCTGGAACCTATCCCCCACAGGTACCAAGGGACAGCCGTATAAGGAATTCATACAACTCAATGGCATAAAAACAAATAATCTGATTTTACATTGGACAGAGGACCAGAATAACATATTTTCCAAAGAAGACATACAAATGGCCAACAGGTATATGAAAAGGTGTTCAACATCACTAATCATCAGGGAGAAGCAAATCAAAACCACAATGAGATATCACCTCACAACTGTTAGTATGGCATAATATGTAAAATTTTTCCCAAACAAAGGCAAATTCATAGAAACAAATTCTAGAATGGTGGTTGCCAGGGGTTGGGGGGTAGGAGAAATTTGTAAATGTGGGCCAAAGGGTAAAAACTTTCAGTTATAAAGTGAATTCTGAGGCTCTAATAAACAGCATAGTGACTATAGTTAATAATATTGTATTGTATTCTTAAAATTTGCTAAGAGAATAGATCTTAACTTTTCTCACCACAAAAAAAGGGTAACTGTGAGGTGATGGATGTGTTAATTAACTTGATCATGGTAAACATTTCACAATGTATACATATATCAAATCAATACAATGTACACTTTATATATAATTTTACTTGTCAATTATACCCTAATAAAGTTGGGGAAAAAAACATGGCTACAAATTCTTTGATCTTCTCTCATTGAGAGGTGAGGTCTATATCCTCTTCCCTTGAACCTGGGGAGATCTTGACTGCTTGGAACAATAGAATATTGCACAAGTATTTCTGTGCCAGAGTGTGGGCCCAGGCATTAAAAGACTGGCAGTGTCCATTTCCTGCCTCTTAGAACCATACCATGGGGCAAGTCAGCTGCCATATAAGAAGTCCAGCTACCCTGAGACTGCCATGTCTTCAAGAGCCAAAGCCAGAATAAAAGGCCATGGAAAGTGAGATCCATGTAAAGAGAGTAAGAGACGAGGAGCCCCAAGGCTCTAAGTTTGTGAATGACAAACCCATCTTGGTCCAAACCCTCCCCACTGAAACCATGGGGATCAGAGAAAAAGTATCAGTCAAGCCCTTCCTGAATTCCTTACCCACAAAACAGTAAGCAAATAAAATTGTTGCTTTAAGCTACTAAATATGGGAGTCATTTATTAAATAGAAATAAATGCAACAAGCTCAGCTGCTTTCTGACTGCCTAGCAGAGATGTAATGAAGAGCATAGATAACTTGGGCTTTTCGAGGGAATGTTACCACTTCCACCGGAAGAAGCGGTGGAGTAGCTTTAGGTAGTTTTAGTATCTTTGCAGTTATCCATAAAACTGTACCTCAGAAAATAGAGTATGGGGACTTCCCCGGTGGCGCAGTGGTTAAGTCTCCACACTCCCATTGCAGGGGGCCTGGTTTCGATCCCTGGTCAGGGAAATAGATCCCACATGCATACCACAACTAAGAGTTCACATGCCACAACTAAGGAGCTGGTGAGCCGCAACTAAGGAGCCTGAGAGCCACAACTAAGAACCAGTGACACCAAATTAAGTAATTAATTTTTAAAAATCCCTTTAATAAACTGGAACAGCAGTATCCTGCCTTATCTTAAAAAAAAAAATAGAGTATGGTCAGTGCGATTAGCTTTTTCATATCTTTAACTTTCTTGGTGACCTACTCCATTTACCTGATTCCAAATGCCCTTAAAATCCAGCTTCCAACTTTATGTCTGTGGTCTACAATCATACTCATGGTGGTTGTACATCCTCACTATTTGTCCAACTTTCATTCTGTGAGTGAAATAATGGTTGATATTAATAAGTATGAATATGTATAGCATGCTTCTAAGAGCCAGGCAGTATGGTAAACACTCTGTATTATCTCATTCAAAACTCTCAGATATCCCATGTGATAAGTTCTATTTCTATTCCCATTACACAGATGAGGAAACTGAGGCTCAGAAAGGGATAGAGAGTTACCCAAAGTCAATGAACTATTAAGTGGTGAAAGAGGGATTCGAATCCAAGCAGGTTTACTCTAGGGCAGACAACACTACACTACTATTCAGTGTCTTTGGATAGTTACTATTCATTTATTAGTTTTGTGGCCTGCAAGAAATGGACCTCATTCACAAATCCCCTTTCAATGTTGGGTGGAGAGGAGTCAGAGTAAAAAGTTTGGATAAATGTGCACTGCTAGACTTTGATCTAAGAGATAACCATCTTCTGAGTGCATTTCATTTTCTTCCACCTCAGATTACATAGTTTAGTTCCAACTTTGTGGTTTATCAAGAGATCATTAACTGCATTTGATTGGACAAATACTCCCTCTCAATGTGGACATTAGTAGCTTGCGGTGTGACTGTTAATTCCAGTCAGTTTACATTAGGTTGAACTGTCAAGTTCACTAGTAAAAGGTAATGTATCTCCAAAATAAATGCTGCTTTAGGGAAGCTTTTCTGTCAATCATTATATTCTTCACAGAATCTTAAATGAGCCAACAAGACTCACGGAAAATTGCCCACACAGATATATCAAGTAGATCCTTCCACATCTGCAAGCTAGTCAATTAATTCAAAACATTATTAGCCCAGTCAAGAGTTACAGCTAGAAATAGTGACTGTTTCCAAGTTAATATAGGAGTGTCGAACAGGTTGATTTCACAAACAATTGCCCAAAGGAAAGGTCTTTAAGTATTAGTAATAACTATCTGATTGGATCCTGAAGAATGACAGTTAACATGAAGCAAGCTTCAGTTTTGCTGTTTCTTATACTGATAAATGCTATGGGGGGGCTCAATATGAAAAAACATGGTTCACTTGTGTAAGGTTCCTAATGTTGTCATTAACTGCTGTATTTTTATGTATTGATGCTGTATCTGAATAAATGAAATAAATTATGTGAAAATGACCATTTTAGATTACAAATATTTATGTACGGCTCTACCACCAGTAAGCTCTCTGAGGTTAAGACCTGTTTCTTATTCATTTCTATATTCCTCAGAGCACCCCCAAACCAGTGCCTGGCATAGTTACTCAAAAAAGATAGGATTTGAGTGGAACTGAATTTGAATGTCTTTTTCTTTTAAATAACCATTTTTATATATGCACAAAAGGCATGCAGGTATTCAAAATGGGCTAACCTAGTCTACTACATTAATATTACATTTAGCTTTGCTGAGACATAATTTACATACCATAAATTTCACCTATTTGAAGCATATAATTCAATGGGTTTTAGTATATTTACAGAGTTGTGCAACCATCAATCACCTCAATCAATTTCAGAACATTTTTATCACTCCCAAAAGAAATCCTGTACCCATTAGCAGTCGTTTCTCATTCTCCCCACCTACAGCCTCTGGAAACCACTAGTCTACTTCTCATCTCTATAGATTTTCTTATTCTGAACACTTCATAGAAATGGAGTGATACAATATGTGACTTTTTATACCTGTCTTCTTTAACTTAGCATAATGTTTTTGAGATTCAGCTATGTTGTATCATGTATCAGTACTCCAGTCATTTTTATGGCTAAATAATATTCCATTGTATGAGTATACACATTTTGTTTATCCTTTCATCTGTTGATGGACATGTGGGTTGTTTTCACTTTGGGGCCACTATGAATAGTGGTGCTATGAATATCTATTTACAAATATTTGTGTGGACATAAGTTTTCATTTCTCTTGGGCATATACCTAGGAGTTGCTGAATCATATGGTAACTGTATGTTTTGAATGAGTAAATTCTAACAATCTCTCCATAAGTTCACTAATTCCACCCCTCTGTAATCTCCACTCCACTAATGAGCCATCCACTGAGTTTTTATTTATATTGTATTTTTCAGTTCTATGATTTACATTAGGTTATTTTTAATAAATTCTATTTCTTTGTTGAGATTTCCTATTTTTTCCTTTGTTTTAAGAGAATTTGTAATTGCTTGTTTATACATTTGTATGATGACTGGTTTAAAATCTTTGTCAGAGTGAAATAAGCCAGACACAGAAAGGCAAATACTGTATGAGCTCATTTATGTGTGAAATCCAAAAAAAAGTTGAATTCATAGAACTGGAGAATAGAACGGTGGTTACTAGGGGCTGAGGAGTGGGGGGAATAGGAGATGTTGGTCAAAGGGTACAAAGTTTCAGTTATAAAATGAATAAGTCTGGGATTTAATGTACAACATGGTGGCTATGGTTAATAACACTGTATTGTATACTTGAAATTTGCTAAGAAAGAAAATCTTAAGTGTTCTCATCACACAAACACAACAATAACTGTAAAATCCTTGTCAGATAATGCCAAGATCTGATTCATCTTGGTGTTATTATCAGTTGGTTGTCTTTTTTATTCATTCATGCTATGACTTTCCTGGTTCTAGTATGACGAGAGATTTTCTATTTTATTTTGGACATTTTGGATAGTATGAGACTTTGGATCCTATTTAACGTCCCCTTTTTAGCAGGCAGTCCCCTGTTCAAGTTTAGTGTGAGGGCAGTTTGGTGTGCATGTTTTGCTTCTCAGTGGGTCCCAACAACTCTCCTGGCAGCAACACACACTGCTTCGTTGCAGACAAGTGGGATGGAGGCTTAGCTCCTCACTTGGCTGTGTTGACATTCTCCTGGTGAAAGTGGGGCACCGACTCACACCGAAAGCTCAGCTTCCTGCTGGGCCCTGCTGACACGAATAAGGGAAGAAGTTGCCTTACTCATATCACCTTGATGCTGCAGGGGGAGGGCAGAAGCTCACTCTTCCAAACGGACCCCTCCGACACCAGGAAAGCAGAGAGGAGGAAGCCGAATGCCAACTAGTCCCACTTCTTCCCACCTCGCTCAGCCTCATTGACTGCAGGTGGAGGTGGAGGCACAGCTCACAGTTGGATCCCACTGACACTACCCTGGTTGAGAAATCAGAGCACCACCTGCTACTGCCAGGCAGGAAATGGAAGACCAGGTCCCAGCTCAGCCTCGCTAACACTATCCCTACAGGGGAACCGGAGTGTACCTGCTGGTTGCATGGGGTGGGGGATGGAAGATCAGCTCCCCTGAATAACCTGCTGACATTACTCAGCAGGGGAATTAGAGTGCTGCCTGCTTCCACCAGGCGGGAAATGGAAGATAAGCTCCCTGCTCAGAAGGTTAGGCCCCTGCCTAGCCCTGCACCTGGAGGAAGGAGGGAATTAGAGCACTACCACCTGCTTCCATGGGGCAAGGTGCAGGCATGGAAGATCAAATCCTCACTCAGCCCCATTGAAATCCTAGAGGTGGGAAGCATTGTTTCCATTGGTGTTTGGCTGAAGTATGGTGGGTGTTTCCAATTTTTTTTTTTTATTGTTAAACTACACTTCTCCAGGTCCTTTGGCTAGGGAAAAGGACTTTTTTCCTCCTTTTGTCTTTGTCTATTGGAAATTCTGGATTAGTGGCTTCTGGAGAGCCCTGTCCAGGATATATGGGAGGTAATAAGGAAACAGAGAATTCACCACCATGCCATTCCTCAAATCCCAAGGTCTCTAGGCAGTTCACCTCTTTCTTCCCACCTTTCAGAGTCTCCCTATGTTTATTTGTTGTGTTGTATCCGGGGATATGGGAAAATATGTATGATCTGAAATGCAAGTGATATGTCAGCTTGCATCATTTGAATTAATTTTTATTCTAGATAACATTTTTAGGCCCTCTTAAAAGTCAAGTTGGCAGTAAAGAGCCCATTTGTGTGGGTAAAACTTGATACAAAATGTCAGCATTGCTAACATGTTCCCTGGAAAATCCCCTAAGAATATCAAAACATTTCTCTTTTTCCCCCCCTATCTTCCAAACATTTTTAATGCTTGTAAGAACTGATTTGGTAGAACCTTTTTTTTTTAAAGTGTATAATCATCTAAAAACAGCTCTGATTCCGTGAACTAGGAAAGAGAAAATAAAGAGAACCACAACGAGTCTAAGTAGGTAGTTAAATAGGTAGATTTTTGCTGGGGGAAAAAAAAACAACTAAAGGGTATGCAGCTGACTTCAAAGTAATGTGAGATTAAAAATCTGTATTGCAAAAATGATTTAAATTGGCAAATTAAAATGATACAAAAACGTCAGTTAAAAACAAAAACAAAAGAAAAGCCCTACACATTACAGTTGGAGGTTTCAAAGTCATTCCCACAGAAAATGGAAGCATCTTGGAAATTAACAGAAATAATAGAGCATGGAACTAGTCTTCGGATTCTCTGCTTACCATAATTCCCTTTATCAGTTTTAGGGCCAAGAAAGAGGCAGACATATTGGCCCTGGTGCAGTTCTTAACCATGAACCCATCTAATATTTCTTGTCTGTAAAATAGAATACATAATAATGCTAAATGTCTGAAGAAAAAGCTGTAAGTTGCCTTCCCCACCTTTCTCCTTGGTGATTATTATTGAAAAAGTTTACCAAGAAACACAACAAAATCAAAATTGACACCAGAATTGTTTTGGTTTCCATTCATCTGTATCCATTTCATTGGTTTGTAAAGTGGTCTCTGTATACAGAACGCAAGGGAGATGGAAGAAAGAGGCAGCCCCTCCATGTTGGTAGGTGGCAGGTTTAATAAGCAAAGGAACTTACCCACGAGGTTTGTCTTGGGCGCCACAAGATAAGTAGATCTTCACACTTGCCTGCCAGAATCTTAAAAATTTATACAGAGGCCTTAACTGGGTTCCGTCCAGATGGTCTCAACAACACATTGCTCTCTCTCTCAAGGCTGCGTCCTTGATAATGGCTCCCACTGTGGGAACGGTGGGCAGAACGTACATTCCAAGGCCAGGGGAGGGGTTGAGGAGCCTCCATTTGCCTGGGTCCAGCCCGAGGGTCAACCAGCAGTCACATCCTCTCAATGACCTCCTCTAACAATTTTCAGCCCAAGACAGTTCCAGAGGAAGCAGTTTCTCACATAAGAATTTGTGCCTCCCTGGAATTTTCCTACTTCTCAATTAATTCAATTTAGTGTTTATAAAAATAGTGCCTAAGAATAATATTAATTTTCAGCACAATTATAGCAATACAATCTTTTGCATTTCTAAAATGCATAATGCATTTCTATAAGCATTCTGCAGCTTAGATATAGTTAGATCTAATTCCAAACTTTTCATAAATCCAATAGTATTATTAGGGAACAACTATAAGATATGGGGTTAAAGCAGCACTTTTCATCTGGTGAGAATACTATCTCTAACCTTTAATTATGTTCATTCACTTCTTCATCCAAGATGTAAACAACTCTTCCATCTAGGTCTAGGACAAAAGTGTCATTTCCCAAAATCTATTTCTGTGCACATGACCCAGGCTAGGAAAAAGGAAGCACACAGCAGAGACTGCAAGATGTAATTACTTGAAGAAACATCATGTCTCTTGCTGAGTGAAATCTTACCAACGCAGTTTATTAGCAAGTTCGATAAGTCTTGATAAACAATGGGATTAAACTTTTGAAATCAAAGTAAGAAAAGTTTCTGCTTGCTTTAATAATTACTAAAATAAAAAGGGTGAGCAGCAACTTACAGCTTGTTACAGGAAGGCTTTACGGAAACTGTGATTCTAAAAGGATACCTCTGACTCACTAGAATCATTCCAGGCATACAGAGCAAGATGAGGAGGAAAGAAAAAAAAACTACCCAGGAAAGGTATTAAGAAAAGAAATATGTTTAGTCATAGCGAGAGGAGGGAGGGAAGTAGCCTAGGCCCAGAGGAAGCAGGGGAAGCAATATAAATGGGACAGGGATTAAAGGGCTGGGAGGTGAGGGCAGGTCTGGATTAGTTTGAAAGGCAATGAGACCAGGTTAAGTGATTTACTAAAGGTCCCCTACTGAGTAACTGGCAGTTCTACTTCCATCCCTCCTATTTTGGGTTTCCTCTTTAGTTCCTTGTCTCTACACCGAAATAGACATCCTATGTGATTTTCTCTCATTGCGAATCTTTTATACTTTAACTCAGAAAGCCGTGTTTAGAGGACTGTGTAGGTGGTTGTTTTTAATGTTGAATTTTTTTTCCTCTTCTTTGGGAAAACTGCTGGTATAGAAAGCTTCCTTGACTCAGTATTGAGACAAATAAAAGACAAATGTGTTATTCTACTGAGACTGTTGAAATGAAAGTTTGCTTTGAAGTAAGGTACTAGAATACATATGAGAGAATGCTGTTCTTGTCATAAAAACTGGCAGCTGAGCTTTCTTTGCCCTGTCAGAGAGAATGAGAATCTAACGGGGCCAAAGTCAGACTGAGGGAATAGATTTTTTTTTCCTTAATCATAACTCAGCCTAGGACCAGAAAAGGACAAATATTAGAGACACAGAATAAATCCCAAATCTGGAGAATATGGTCAATAATCATAAAATTCATGTAAATAAATTTCAAGAATTCAAATTGTCATTGTCTATTGACAGGAATATTAAAAGTATTAGTGACTATGCCTAAGAATTTTTGAAAAAATTATTGACTTAGTCCTGTAACTTTGACATAATACAATTTGATTTAACAGAAATCTTTCTATCTTTAGAGTGCAACAGCTTAAATCCATCCATCTGGAGTCTGATGTTTGAAACAGTTATTTCTAGAAGTCTCTGATGATACAAATGAAAATAATTTATAACACAAAGCCTTAAGAAATGACAACAAATACATTCTTGTGTTTTTCTCTCTAGAATTAATTTCACCTTTAATTTCATAACTTACTGACTTGGATTTTTAACACCATATCTATTTTTTTAAATGTGAGTTAGCTTAATATACAATGTTCAAAGAAAACTATTAAATTTAAAGAGAAACCTGAAGAGATATTTGCTCAGTCAATACATTTTTCTATGGTTATATTTCTCTCAGTGATTAAAAAGTTAAATTTAAGTGAAAACTTGTTCTTTTAAAATTTGTTGAAATAGTTATATTAATTTAAAAAAATTTCCCCAGCTTTGAGATATTATTGACATATATGTAAGTTTAAGGTTTACAATGTGATGATTTGATACACATATATATATTACAAAATGATGACCACAATAAGGTTAGTTAACACCTCATCCCCTCGTCACATTTTTGGTGGGATAAATGACAACTTTCAAGTATATAATGAAGTATTTTTAATCATAGTCACCATGCTGTACAAGAGATCCCCAGAACTTACTCATCTGATAGCTGAAAGTTTGTGCCCTTGACCAACATCTTCCCATCTCCCCCAGCCCCCAGCCGCTGGCAACTAACCTTCTAATCTCTCTTTCTCTGAGTTGGGGTTTCTAGATTCCGCATATAAGGGAGAACATACAGTATTTGTCTTTCTCTGTCTGACTTGTTTTCAGTTAGCATAATGCCTTCAAGTTCCACCCATGTTGTCACAAAAGGCAGGATTTCCTTTTTATGGCTGAATAATATTCCACTTTGTGTGTGTGTGCGACACATTGTCTTTATCCATTCATCCGTCGATGAACACAGGTTGTTTCCATATCTCAGCTACTGTGAATAATGCAGCAAAGATCATGTGGGTGTAGATATCTCTTCGAGATAGTGATTCCATTTCCTTCAGATATGTACCCCAAAGTGTGATTGCTGGATCATATGGTGATTCTACTTTTAATTTTTTGAGGAAACTCAATACTGCTGCACCAATTGACATTCCCATCCCCACCAACAGTGCAGGAGGGTTCCCTTTTCTCCACAGCCTCGTCAACACTTGTTATTTCTTGCCTTTTTGATAATAGCCATTCTAACAGGTGTGAGGTGATATCTCATTGTGGTTTTGATTTGCATTTCCCTGATGATTAGTGATGTTGAGCATCTTTTCATGTACCTGTTGGTCATTTGTATGTCTTCTTTGGGAAGTTTCTACTGAGTTTCTAATTGGTTTGTTTGGGGTTTTTTTGTTTGTTTGTTTGTTTGTTAAATTTTTATTTTATTTATATTTTATGGCTGTGTTGGGTCTTCGTTTCTGTGCGAGGGCTTTCTCTAGTTGTGGCAAGTGGGGGCCACTCTTCATCGCGGTGCGCGGGCCTCTCACTATCGCGGCCTCTCTTGTTGCGGAGCACAGGCTCCAGATGCGCAGGCTCAGTAGTTGTGGCTCATGGGCCTAGTCGCTCCGCGGCATGTGGGATCTTCCCAGACCAGGGCTCGAACCTTTGTCCCCTGCATTGGCAGGCAGATTCTCAACCACTGTGCCACCAGGGAAGCCCTGTTTGGGTTTTTTCACTACAGAATTGTATGATTTCCTTATACATTTTGTATATCAACCCTTTATCAGATACATGGTTTGCAAATATCTTCTCTCATTCCATAGGCTGCCTTTTCATTCTGTTCATCCTTTATTTTTCTGTGCAAAGTGTTTTTAGTTTGAAGTAGTCCCACTTGTTTATTGTTCCTTTTCTTGCTTGAGCTTTTGGTGTCATATCTAACAAATCATTGCTAAGACCAATGTCAAGGAACTTTTTCCCTGTTTTCTTCTACTAGTTTTACAGTTTCAGATCTTATATTTAAGACTTTAATCCATTTGAGTTAATTTTAGTGACAGTGTAAGATAGGGGTCCAATTTCATTCTTTTGCATGTGGATATCCACTTTTTCCTCCTTTCCCCATTGAGTATTCCTGGCCCCCTTGTCAAATTCTAGTTGACCGTACAAGCATTAGTTTATTTCTGGGCTCTCAATTCAGTCCCATTGGTCTATTTATGTTTTCATGCCAGTACCATATTATTTTGATTACTATAGCTTTGTAGTATATTTTGAAATCAGGAAGTGTAATGCCTCCATCTTTGTTCTTCCCCCTCAGGATTGCTTTGGCTATTCAAGGTCTTTTGTGGCTCCACACAAATTTTAGATTTTTTTTCTATTTCTGTGAAAATTGCCAGTGGAATTTTGATAGGAGTTGCATTGAATCTATATATGGCTTTGGTTAGTATGCATGCTTTAACAGTAATAATTCTTCCAGTGCATAAACTTGGGATATCTTTCCATTTTTTGTGTGTCTTCTTTGATTGATTGCATCAACATCTAGTCATTTTCAGTGTACAGACCTTTACCTCCTAGGTTAAATTTATTCCTAAGTATTTTATTGTTTTTGATGCTACTATAAATAGGATTATTTTCTTTATTCCTTTTTCAGATAGGTCATTGTTAGTGTATAAACTGCAACTGATTTTTGTATGTTGATTTTTGTATCCTGCAAACTTTACTGAATTTGTTTATTCTAACAGTTTTTTGTCAGGTCTTTAGGATTTTCTATGTATAATGTCACATCATCTGCAAACAGAGAAAATTTTACTTCTTCCTTGCCAATTTGGATGCCTTTTATTTCTTTTTCATGCCTAATTGCTCTGGCTAGGACTTCCATTACTATGTTGGATAGGAGTGGTGAGTGGACACCCTTGGCTTGTTCCTGACCTTAAGGGGAAGGCTTTCAGCCTTTCACCATGGGGTATGATGTCAACCGTGGCTTTGTCATATATGGCCTTTGTTATGCTCAAGTATTCTCCTTCTATACCCAATTTGTTGAGAGTTTTATCATGAAAGGATGTTGAATTTTGTCAAATGTTTTTTCTACATCTACTGTGATGATCATATGACTTTTACTCTTCATTCTCTTAATATGATGTATCACGTTTATTGATTTGCATATGCTGAATCATCCTTGCATCCCAGGGATAAATTCCACTTGATAATGGTGTATGATCCTTTTATTGTGCTGTTGAATTCAGTTTGCTAGTATTTTGTTAAGAAGTTTGCATCTATATTCATGAGGGATATTGGCCTGTGGTTTTCTTTTCTGATGGTATCCTTATCCGGCTTTGGTATCAGGGAAACATGGCCTCATAAAATGAGTTTGGGAATATTCCTTCCTCTTCAAATTTTTGGTAGAGTTTTAGAAGAATTAGCGTTACCTCTTTTTTAAATGTTTGGTAGAATTCACCAGTAAAACATCTGCTCCTGGGCTTTTCTTTGGGGGGAGGTTTTTGATTATTGATTCAACCTGCTTACTTGTTATTGGTCTGCTCAAAATTTATATTTCTTCATGATACAGTCTTGAGAGGTTGTGTGTTTCTAGGAATTTATCCAATTCTTCTAGGTTATTCAATTTGTTGCATATAATAGTTCACACAATCCTTTGTATTTCTGTTGTATGAATTACAATGTCTCCTCTTTTGTTTCTGATTCTATTAGTCTTCTCTCATCACAATCCCCGGGATCTTTCACTTGTTCCCAGATACCATTCTTCAGTGTGCCCTCCATGTTTTTCCATCATGATTGCAAGATGGCTATTGCAGCTCCAAGCCTCACATCATCACTAGTCAGCTTCCAAAGCAGGGAGGAAGGGAAGGAAGGGGAATTGTTCCTCACATGCCACCGTCTTATCAGTGAGGACTGTCTTTTGCAAAAGACTCAGCAGCGTTTTCATCAGTCTTTCCCTCCACCATATGAGAGGCTGGGAAATAGGATATCTGGGCACTCTGGGTCTTTAACATGGAGGAATAGCAAAACCAGCAAAAAAGAAAGGGAAATCAAGGTCACTTGGTTATGCTCAAGTATTCTCCTTCTATACCCAACTTGTTGAGAGTTTTATCAGCCAATAGTGTCTGCCACATATGATGAGAAAGTAAAGAGCTAATAGAGAGATTAAATATATTATATATTAATATAATATAATAAATATATGTTAGAGAAAAGGGTGATTGTAGATCAATATCTCAGAGGAGAGAGGTTAGGATTCTATCCAGATTCTAGAGCACTGGTGAAGAAACAGCTCATCTTCTGAACCAAGGAGGAAAGAAAGAAATGAAGATGTATAAGTAAGTAGGGGTCGGTGTAGGAAGCTGGGGTTATTTTCACTTGAGATGACCAAGTAGGAAAAGAGATAGGGAAATTAATTCCCCTTTGGAAAAGTCCTGCAAAACAACACTCTGAATGCAGCCCCAAACAAGTTCTATGCAACACAGACTCTTCTCTAGAACTCAGTTTCTCTGAGCAAGCCTCTGTCCACCCTGAGGGCAACTGCCAGGCATCCTTTCTCATCCCACTTCCAAACAGGTCACCTCTGTAAGACATACTCCTTCAGTAACTGAATTACAATTCTGGACATTTCTATGACCCACGTATAAACCTAGGAGAACACAAACACATTACAGCTCTTTTCAGAAAACCCACTTTTCATCTGCTATTTTTAAATGAGAAAGGAAGTAATATATAACTTTGATCTTATAAACTGTATGAGGTCAAAAATTATTCAGGGGAGTGCAAGTAATTAATGCAGCTATTATCCTCTGAATTTTCCATTGCAAAAGCCTATATTCATTTTTTCTGCCACCCAGAAAGCTTCTGATACACCTCTCCTTCCATTTGGTTGGTTGGGATCCATTAATGTTTGAAAAAGTTAATGTCAGTTTATGTACACCATAATTATGATATAAAACTGCAAAAATCTATTATGGAACATAATATAGCAAACTAGTCCTATATTTCAAATATTTATGAAGAATTACATGTTTAATATTACCTTCCCCTTCTAGAAATAGAATTTATCAACAGAATTTTTTTCTTTATATAGACGTGTTGAATTATAAAAAACATTTAACATAAAAAACAAATGCTTTGAAATCATTCCCTGGCGTTTCACATTTTTCCATAACTATATCATAATCATGGGCTAACCTATTTATTACCTATTACATACTTTCAAATGATGCTTTTGTTCTTAAGACAAAAATGATGCAACTAGAGATTTAAAGTGAAGTAGACTTTAGAACTATAACAAATACCATATGCTAAAGTGAAGTAGCTGAGATTATTGCTTAAATTGTAGACGCCTCGTGAGGAGAAAAAAGTCCAAGGGCCCATTTGTTCCTGGACCCAGGGTAGGTCTCTCGCTCTTTTAGAGCTGATTTCGGGAATTAAACATAGTAATGTAGAAGTAAAGCTTCTTAGTTAATTCGTAGTCTGACTAATTGTCGTTCCATGGTATTATGAGTTCAGTGTTTTGATGAATAAGAATACAGCCAAATACTTTTCAGAAACTACTTGCTTACAGCTTTTAGAGCATTTATTGCAGGTGGGTCCCTGTGGACTAGTGAACAGAAGAAAATTTTTGACATTTATCAGTTGGAAGATGGTCAGTGCAAATTGACCTCATTAATCCTCATTCTATTAGTGTTAGTTGAAGCCTCATTTGTACTGAAAATTTTATGGCGATATCAATGACTTTAGAAGGAGGATGTGGGGCTTCCCTGGTGGCGCAGTGGTTGAGAATCTGCCTGCTAATGCAGGGCACATGGGTTCGAGCCCTGGTCTGGGAAGATCCCACATGCCGCAGAGCAACTAGGCCCGTGAGCCACAACTACTGAGCCTGCGCGTCTGGAGCCTGTGCTCCGCAACAAGAGAGGCCGCGACAGTGAGAGGCCCGCGCACCGCTATGAAGAGTGGCCCCCGCTTGCCGCAACTAGAGAAAGCCCTCGCACAGAAACAAAGACCCAGCACAGCCAAAAATAAATATAAATAAATAAATAAATAAATAAATAAAAAAGGAGGATGTGGTAGGAGGATATTTAATATTTACAAGTATAGAGTTGGGATAATATCCATTCCACTTTAAATAATTTAATTTGCGTCCACTAATAGACAACTATAACTATTATGCCTGTTTCATAGACAGAGAAATTAGAATAGAATTTGTGTATTATGATAATAACTAGATAAACAGAGTTCTCTAATTTTTGAGCTCAGTGTCATTTAATCATTTCAAAAGCTTATTATTCTCGGGTAGTAAGACTTTAAATTATTCAGAATTATTATCTTCATGGTTATATGAATATACAAGTAACACACTAAAAAGAAAATCAATTATAGGGCTATATATTTGAGGGTTTTTTCCTTTCCAATAGTGGCAACACATTTCCATGAAGTCATCCTTGGAGTCTTGATTTATCACAACTAAAGTGCCATTTCTGGGCTTAGTGATATAATCAGTTGCCACAAAACAGTTTTTCTCTATCTGGCAATACCTAGAGGCTTTGAGGTTGACCGTGAGGTCAGTTGGACTTTTTCACGTTATTGCAAGAACAGAGATATGCTCATGTATTTGTAAGAATGTGCAGAGCTATTTACAATAGCCAGGACATGGAAGCAACCTAAGTGTCCATCGACAGATGAATGGATAAAGAAGATGTGGGGCACATATATACAATGGAATATTACTGAGCCATAAAAAGAAACGAAACTGAGTTATTTGTAGTGTGGTTGTTGGACCTAGATTCTGTCATACAGAGTGAAGTAAGTCAGAAAGAGAAAAACAAATACCGTATGCTAACACATATATATGGAATCTAAAAAAAAAATGGTTCTGAAGAACTTAGGGGCAGGACAGGAATAAAGACACAGACGTAGAGAATGAACTTGAGGACACGGGGAGGGGGAAGGGTAAGCTGGGATGAAGTGAGAGAGTGGCATGGACTTATCTACACTACCAAATGTAAAATCGATAGCTAGTGGGAAGCAGCCGCATAGCACAGGGAGATCAGCTCGGTGCTTTGTGTCCACCTAGAGGGGTGGGATAGGGAGGGTGGGAGGGAGACGCAAGAGGGAGGGGATATGGGGATATGTTTATACGTATGGCTGATTCACTTTGTTATACAGCAGAAGCTAATGCACCATTGTAGAACAAATATACTCTAATAAAGATGTTGAGAAAAAAAAAAAAAAGAATGTGCAGGGAAAACAGGAAAAACAGATGCCATCTCAGAAACAGGCCTAAAGGGAACAGAAGCCTTTGGACTTCAAGAATTCAAGGCAAATTCAGAGCCTGAGACACCTTTCGGCTACTCCCCAGCAGGCCTGCGACACTCCCCAGTCTAGTGATCTGCCATGAATGCTGATCCAGCTCCTGCTAATGCTACTTCTGCTCTCTCCACTCCCCTAAACACCCCTCTACTATTTGTTCTATGTCATGGCATCTTCTGTCTCAGAGCTTCGTACATTTTGTCCCCACTGCCAACTCTGTGTCTCTCTTTATGTCACACAATCAAACCCTAAGAGCATTGATCTGATACTTAGAGTTACTTTCTCATATAAAATATTCATACCTGACAGAATACTTTTTTTGGATTTCTCACTTTGTTGATCCCAACTTTCATTCAATAAACCATGGAGTAGATAGATGACCAGCTTTCTCAATGAGGATCTGGTTATCACAAATGCCCATAGTCGATAGAGACCGCTCCAGAAATACACTTTGGTAAATCATCTTCAGTCTGGCTTTATAGAGCAACTGAGTTACAATTTCAGGTTCAGTGACACGTAATAATCTCAAAACAAAGTCATTTGTCTACCATCTTCTAAATAAAGAATTCAAACAAAATGCTGTTGAAGTCTCTCTGCTTCTATTCAGGTATAACCAAATTAGGTCAGCAAACACTAAAAAATATATTTAAAATCAATTAAAACATCCATCAATATCTCTTCTTCTCCTAGACAAAGTAATTAGTCTTTCATTGTGTTCCAACACTTTCTTTCTTTCCACTTTAGTAAGTTTTCTTTATAAGACTAACTGGTGCCTCAGTGGCTTGCCAGATTAAGGAGGAAAGGAGGAATCTCAAACCACAAATAACCATTTCAGTCGAGCAGGTCAAATATGACTGAGGCATGAGCTTCAGCATTGTTCAATCTAAAGCTATTTCTTGTTTTGTGTGTATTTTTTGGGGTTGGTTTTGAGGAGATAGAGGTTAACAAATTACTTTAATGTACTTTTTGAATGGGTAATACATGTACACTATATACCATTTAAAAAGTACAAAAGGGGCTTCCCTGGTGGCGCAGTGGTTGAGGATCTGCCTGCCAATGCAGGGGACACGGGTTTGAGCCCTGGTCTGGGAAGATCCCACGTACCGCGGAGCAACTAGGCCCGTGAGCCACAACTACTGAGCTTGCGCGTCTGGAGCCTGTGCTCCACAACAAGAGAGGCCGCGATAGTGAGAGGCCCGCGCACCGCGATGAAGAGTGGCCCCCGCTTGCCGCAACCAGAGAAAGCCCTCGCACAGAAACGAAGACCCAACACAGCCATAAATAAATAAATAAAAAGAATATTCACAAACTTACCAAAAAAAAAGTACAAAAGGCTATACATAACAAGTAAGTCTACAGCTATATTAATTGGGTATTGATACAATAATGTTGTATAGCACACAACACCAGAACTTAGTGACTTATATTAACAAGCACTGATTTCTCTCACTTACAAGCCTACAAATTGGCAGGGGCACCTCTACTTCAGACTGTGGGCTGTGTGGCCTTGGTTCTAGGCTTTGGATCAAGTTTGGGGATAATCCACACATGTCATTCAGAGTCACAGGCTGAAGAGACAGTGGCTACCTGGGTCATGTTATTCTCATGGCAATCACAGAAGCATATGACTAAGCCAGAACTGCCCATGCTTGTATCGTATCTGCTATATTCTATTGCCAAAGCAAGTCATGTTTCCAAGACCTAGTCACTAGGGCAGGAAATTATACTCTATCTTAAAGGGGAGAGGGCATGCGAGTGAATATTTGCTGAACAATAAACCAATCCCCTTTGTTCCCCAGGCACAGAGTTCCCCTCTGGATACAAGACTTGTTACTCATTGCTTGTGTATTCATCCGGAGAAATTCTATGCAAATATAAGTATACTCACAAATAAATACTTTAATGCCATGGTATCATTCTATACACACAGTTCTATACCTTGGCCCCTTCTCCCACTTAAAGATATATCTCAGGGAGTGTTACATGTCAGTACACAGGGTTGCCTCATTTCACTTAATACAACTTTATACTGTTACATAAAATGGATACACAATAATTTATTTAATAAATGCTCTATTGGTGGACATTTAGTTGTTTCTGATGCTTTATCATTTTAATCAATGCTGCAATGCCTATCATTGTACATGTTTTTGCAAATATCTATAGAATATATTCCTAGAAGGGATATTACTAGTTCCAAAGTTCTTGTATTTTGTTTTGATAGCTCTTTCTAAATTTTCTTGAATAAAAATTACACACTTTAACTTACCATGAGCAATGTAAAGGGGTGCCTGATTACCTACACCCTTACCAACACAAATCAAACCATTTTATCTTTGCCAAGCTGATAACTTAGAAAAAGACCTCTTATAATTTGAATTTGTATTTCACTATGTCACTTCTTATGGGTGAAGGTGATACATTTTCATATGATAAGGGACCACGACTACTATATACGGCAGACGTCTCTGGTCTGTAGGGTCCTTTTCCATAACTTCTCCTACCCTACCCCACAGACTCTACTGTATAGTTGGTTTAGATAACTATACTTGTATTATATGATATCATTTCCACAGGGTGGGCCCCAAATTCAAGGTGTGGGTTCCTGAGGTAGAAACTTTTGAGGACACACAACTAAGAGTAAGCCTCTAGTCTGCATTTTGCCTCTAAATTAAATCATAAGACAACGGAGAACAGACATTTTGTCTTTGACAATTATTAAAATACTCAGTACAATGTTCTACAGAGCTGAAAAATAATAATTCTTGACTCTCTGAAACAGCATGAGCTATCTCAGCTGATAAAGACAACAACCAAGCAACTCCTTTTGACCAAAAGTCCAGAGCAACCTACAAATGCTATGAACAACAAATGACAACCCCAGGAATCAGTCCTATCCAAGGGGTTCACATGGTCAGAATCATAACACCAAGGACAATGAGAGAAGCACAGCAGGGTTCAGCTTCCAAAAAACTTTGTGTTCCTGAGAGAAAGATTCTTCATAAATAAAAGTACTAAAATTAACTATGTGCTGACTAGGCATATTTAGTTAACTGCACTGTGACCCTCCCAGGTAATATTTTTTCTTCAAGAAAATTTTATAGACACATTAACATTTTTATTCATAACGACTTGAAATTACCCATTGAAACACTAAATAAGAGCTGAGATGATGAGCTTAAAAGACTCTGCTATAACTGAAGTCATAGTAGAAGCTACTGTAGTGGATAAAAAAAGTTAGACTATAACCCATTATGTTTAACCTTTAATGCAACAATTGTAAAATTTACTATGACTCACTAGTGGCTGATTAAGAGGTTCGGATGTCAGTGCCAGATAAGAAGTGTCTAATCTCTCCCAATATTAGAGCTACAGTATTCTAACCACTTTACAAATGGTTTCTGCAATTCACTGGGCACTCATTATTGAATGTACCAAAACCTTGCTAGAATATTCTCTTTAGGAGTAGCGTCATGCCTCTTTGCAGAGGAACAGTCTTTAAATGGGAGTCTTTGGTGACCATGGCAATTCAACCAGACTGTCTGGTTGAAAGACCTGCTTGTACTAAATAGGAGCCAAGAAAGACCTGCTTGTACTAAATTATTCTCTGTGAAAAATAACAGTATTATGTGATTCCAATGTGCTCATGGTGTTCCTCTTTCATTCTTATTCCAGGTAGGTTCTGCTATCATCCAAATTGTTAAATCTCTAGCAGACCTCCCTCAGAGATTTAGGGGCCTTGCTTCTGAAATACAAGGCCACTGCCTCTAAGTGTCACTGCTTTCCTCAAATAGTAAAGACTTAGCAGACCCAATAGGACCTCCAAGGCTTTTACTTTTTCTTTTTTCTAAGTAATTAAATCTTAAAATAAAATTCAATATTCAGGAATATTTTTGATAGATATACCAATTTAAAGAATGTGAATCACTAGTAAATGCTAGAGTATCTTTCAGTATGCTGTCTCTATTGTAAGTTGCTACTTGTTTTAACTCAGAATTAGGCCAATCTTCCCCTCATACCTGCAATTCATTAGAGACTTTTCTTGCTCCAACTCTCACGTCATCTGCTGGCCCAGATGCTTGAGAGGAAAGCTTCAGAACCTGGACCCAGCAAGGTGTCAAATGTCCAATTAAATTAGCAACAATTCTTATGCTGTCTCTCCTTGAGATAGTTCATGTTTAAGAGAACATACACTGTTGCATCCAAATGAAACTGACCCAAATCCTAAGGCAAGAAAATGTATTTATCCCAAACTTCCTCTCTTACTCTCACCAAAATTTTAATTTCAATCACTAATTTGTTCAATCAAGAGAGTAGGGACATAAAAATGTAATATGTCACTCAACATCTTCCACCAATTCATGTGCTAAATGAAGTTCCTTGAGTTATCCATCTCTATATGGTTTTATCGTTTGCTCCTGCAAGCATCCCTTTCCAAGGGCCAAGTACTATATTTAATCTATGGGTAGGAATTTTCTGACTGCTTTGTTTCTTTTGAAGCTATCAGAGATATCTGGCTCCTCTTTACCTCAACCGACTTTGTGCTTTCAGAAAGTGACCTTTTCCATTCAGTTCTTTTAAACAGCATCTCCCTTTAATTCACTCTAACATAGGAAACACAGTCTTTAAAATGTAGGCTTAAGTTACTTCTCACACTAATGAATTGAATGAGTTTGCTGCTATTGATATAGAAATTGATATTAATGTCTGATCCTAATTGAGTTCACAAATTAGTTAGCAAAGTAAATAAGATACTGGAAGGAAGTCAATAGTTCTTCTGTTATGATATTTACATATTACTCATGTAATACATATGAATTACATATTATACCCATATTTACAAACATAGGTGCTTTCAGTATGATCTTGCTTAGTATTATCGATTCACAGATATATCCTAACTCAGGCATCAACCACACTCTTAATTATCCTGGCACAGGGACTTCCCTGGTGGTCCAGTGGTTAAGACTCCATGCTCCCAATGCAGGGGGCCCAGGTTCAGTCCCTGGTCAGGGAACTAGATCCCTTATGCCACAACTAAAGATTCCGCATGCCTCAAAGAAGTTCTCGCATGCCGCAACTAAGACCCGGCGCAGCCAAATTAAAAAAAAATTAATTATCCTGGCACAGCCATTTTAGGAAACTATAAATAATATCTTAAAAATAACTATAAATATAACTATTATAATAATTATAATAACTATAAACAGAGTAGCTTTGACTTCAATTCTGAAGATAATACCAGGTAGTAGGTATTTATATAACTTATGAAGAATGTACACCGAGCAGAAAGTATGAAACAAAAATGTGGTTTTCTTATAGGCAGTGTTATAAGCCTAAATACATATAAAGAATTTAAAATATAATCATTAATCGTTACAAGAACCTTATGATATAAATAGTATTTGTATTTTACAGATAATGAAAATTAAGCTTAGTGAGGTAAGTGACTTTCCCAGCATCACATAAACACTTAAGTGGCTGGGCTAGATTGTGCAGTAATGACCCTCCCCCAAAGCATTTCTCCTTATATCAGGGATGCCCAGTTCATCTATTTTTCCTTTTGTTGCTTGTGCTCTTGATGTTGTATCTAAGGAACCATTGCCTAATCCAAGGACACAAAGATTTAGTCCTATCTTTCCTTCTAAGAGTTTTATAGTTTTAGCTCTTACATTTAGGTCTTTGATCCATTTGGAGTTAATTTTTGTATATGGTGTGAATTCAGGGTTCAACTTCATTCTTATGCATGTGGATATCCTCTACCAGTTACTTTTGGATGCACAACCAACCAAAACTTAGTGTTTTAAAACAATAAGCATTTACTGTTTCTCACAAGTCTATGGACCTGCTGGGCAGTTCTGGTCCAGGCTGGCTCACCTGATCTCTGCAATCAGCTAGAGGCTCTGTTGAAACTGAAACTGGATGGTCTTCACTCATATGTCTGTGGGTTGTCAGGCTAGTTCAAGTAGCGAGGCTCAGCTGGGATGGCTCAATTCTGCAACATGTTTCTCCACATGGTTTCCATCTTGCAAGAGACTAGCCTCAGTTTCTTCATGTGGTTGACTTGGGGTTGCAAAGAGCAGCAGGAGAAGACAAGCTCCAATGAACAAGCACCTTTCAAACCTCTGCTGTGCCCTGTTAGCTTATACGCCATAGGAAACTGCAAGACACATGCCCAAGCCTCAGAGCCAGTGTTCATACGAACATCTCTGCTACAACCCTGGGTACCACACAGTCATACCCCAAATTCTGGTGTTACCAGTGCTTATCTCCACAACTACCACTGTTATTCTTTAGCACCAGATACAAAATAATGTTTAGAAAAGCAGTTCCTCATATCAGTACCACCTGCTAGTGTCTTGTTCTCAGCTACATGTCTAGCACCTGCTAGTGAGTGCCACAGTGTAGACACTAAATGAATATCTACTGAGTGAATGAAAGTACAGGAAAATTGAGGGAGCAAAATTGGGGTCCAGTTTTCATATACTGAGTGGCATAGTTTAAGCCTATGCCATGTACTTATACCAAGTGCACATTGTTCCTATTTACTTCATGAGTTAAAGTTTTAAAATAGATGCTGGATAATCCAGTCTATCACACATATTTTTGTAGCCTTCCCTTTTACGTTGGCAATATTTTCTCTAGTTTTATTATAATCACTTTTAGTGATAAGTTTTTCATCATTTACCTTGTGGCTACATCCTACCATATAATAAAATGTGATTTAGGAAACAATTCTGCCACACCATACAGTGAGGCTTCTTTTCTCTGTTACAGTCACTTCAACGGTTCAGCTAACACTCTGGTGGCATTAAGCATCAATGTAAGGAAGGGAAATGTTAAGATCCTCATTTCAGATTTTTTAAAATGTGCACTCTGGCTAGGAGAATTGGAGAATTAGAAAATTTGAAGGCACTTAAAACATTTGGTCCAATTTTCTGATTTCACCTCGTACTCTATTCTACCCACACCAAAAGGGGATGAGCCCAAGAAAAAAACAAGGTGGGACATGACCCTGTGTAGATAATCGCCTCTTTATCCCTGTTACTCTGAGATATGACAGTACATTGGATATTCAGGCAATTTACACTTGAAGGGTATACTGAGGATCAACCACAGTACAGTACAATGGCACATTCCTATAAATAAAAGGAAATAATTTGGGAAGGGCAAACTTCCCAGAATGCTGCAGCTATCAATAGGGTGGCTCAGCTGGACATTATCTAACATTATAAAGGAAAGTAGTCCAAAGCTTAGGTGAAGTCTTTGAACCTGATAATTCACAATTATAGGCAGCACCGAATTTTTGTAGCACTATGCAGTGTTCAAAGCATTTTCATGTGCATCATCCCAAACTTAGATTATAATAGCCACCTAATATGACATTGCTTTCTGGAGATTTTCCTTTCATGTGCTATAGCCTTGCTTCTTGATGTTCTTCATAGACAGTTCAGTACTTTTCACCCAATAGATATCTGGGTATCAAGGATTCTCAACAATATTTGGTATGATGCTTTCAGAATCTTTTGGAAGCAAATGCCTCGGGCTAGTCATCATTTCACAGCTATCTTAGATCCATCCTGACACATAACTTAGAAAGGCATTCTGTTATAGTTCTCAAATTACTGTCGTTTAATATCTTACTTGTATCAGCACCACCTGTGTCTTACCCACATCAACAGCACCCACAGATCAAAAATTTGAATGATAAAGAGATTACTTCTAAGGTTCTGTTCTACACATTCAAAAGAATGTTTCTTATATTTGTAGGGCACTTTACAACTTAAAAGTGGTTTCACATATATTACCTCATTGGGCATATCTTCTCTGAGAAACATACAGCTGGTAATACATTATGAATTGCATCACTTTCCCAGCCCTCTCAGGGTCTCCCAGTGTAGCTTCCTAAAACTATTGAGGATCTCATTTATATTATTTAGGTTATATTATATAAGGTACTACACTATATTATTAAGAAGATGATTTGATCTTTAAGTATGTGATTATTCTGTTATAAAATGTGGTATTCCAAATAGCTACTTGCAACATACCAGTAATTTTAAAAGTGTGGATCCTGGAACAGCTGTATCAATACCTTAAGAACAACTATTTATGTTATGGTTGCAAATGCAGATTCCTGGACCTATCCCCAAACCTAATAAATCAGAATCTCTGGAAGTGAGGTCGTGGAATCTAAACTTTTAGACACCTGAGGGTTGCTATACACCCCCCAAATCTGAGAATTATTGCCTAACAATGAGCTTGATTTTCTTAGGGTTCTCACTGCAACTTAGAAGAAAGTTCTGTGCCTTTAGAAACTGCAAGAACTCTTTAAGGCAATTAGCATACCATTTAGCAAGTAATTCAAATTTAAGGAAAAAGAACAATGGGATTCAAATTATCATCAAAACATACTTCTGTGCAGTGCCCTGTACTTGGTGCTGTAAAAACTGTAGAAATTGATACAATTTCATAATAAATATTCAATCTGCAATGATGAGCTCTGTCAATCCTAGAAAAGATAAATGTAGAGTTTAATTAGAAAATAGATGTCTCTCTGAATGTGAGGTGAAAGCTGGATAAAATGCATTTCTGTCTGCTTCATAAGGTACTATTCAAAAAATGTCATTGTTATAATTTGAAAAGTATTATTCAGAAAGAAGACAGATTTCAGTTCAGTAGCTTTGACTGTAAGAAAACCAAGAAATAAAAGCCAAATGGATGAAAGCTAAGTCATGGATGAGTGAATTTAAAAATTATTACATATCTTTAAAGTTAGCTAAAACATTATAGCCAAATCCCAATTTGTCTCTCAATAGAATGATAGGCCAGGAGATCTTTACAATATGAGATATTTTTCATGATGTATATTGAAGTAAGGAAATTTCTTATTCCATGGTACTTGGCTTGTGTTGCTTCTTTATGAATTATGTTCTGATATTTTTAGATTACTGAGAATGTCAAAATAATATTGAGTTAGATGTATTGTCATGTCTTTCATGAGTTTAAAACAGCCCATTCTCTAGAATGGTAATCAGCTGACATCATTCTGACTCTGAAGGGAAAGCATTTTGTCCCAGGGGGTTCCAGGAACAGCATTGCAAAAATTACCTGTAAATCTAGCATGCAAGGTTAAGTCAAACCATGACAGCTGGAGGTGGTAAGAAGCAGATATTTGGACCAAGTTTGGGGAAGGCTGGACCAGACAACTGCAGAAGTTTAGATTTCTTAATTCACTGTACGTACATAAATAGCAGTTAGTTCTTTGCCACAATAACACTTCATAACAAACACCACAAAATCTCAGTAGCCTACAACAGTAAGAGTTCATTATTCACATGTCTGGAGTTACCTGCTGACCTTGTCTGAGGATCAATTGGCTATCAGTTGATCTAAACTCTTCCCAATTCGGATGACTGGAGGAACTAGGCATAGTCTACAGGTCTCTCATCATCCAGAAGGTTAATCCAGGCATATTCTTATGGCAATGGCTAAGGCACAAAAGAGAGCAAATGGAAATATGCAAAGGCTCTAGAGACCTAACCTCAGGACTGGTACACAATCACTTTCACCATATACTATGGGGTGAAGCAAGTCAGAAAATCAGTACAGATTCAAGGGGTGGGAAAATAGACTATGCATCTTTAGTAAGAGGAACTGCAAGGTCTCATGGTAACGGGCATGAACATAAGGGGGGAATGAAAAATAGAAGTCAGCATTGCAATTTCCCATTGTATGTATTATTGAGTTCCTCATCTCTGTAGATATTATGCTGTGCAATGTGGGTAATAAGAAGCGTAAGACCTAGCAGTGATATCTAAACATGGAGGGCTTGTTAAGATATAAACTGCTGGACCTGCCCCCAGGAAGTTGGTTGAGAGGGGACCTGAGAATGTGCATTTCTAGTGAGTACCCAGATGATACTGATGCGGCTCGTACAGGGACCATACTTTGAGAGCTACTGTTCTATGGATTTGAAATTAATAGGAACTTTTAGGGATACTAAGACAACTGAGGGGCATTGATATTCATAGGAAAGGCAATTTGAAGTGAAGTAGGAGAATCTGGGTGAGATCATTCCCAAGACATTCAAACAGCTCATTCAGAATAGAAGATTAATCAGGGGCCTTTGCTGCCATCTTAACATTCTCTGATTTAACTGCCCCAGGTAGCCAGCCAAGTGAACAGCATGGAGCTGGGAATGACTGCTCCTCTAATGCCTGATGAAAGTCACACACAAAACTCTACGTCGGCAAACAAATTTTGCAAGCATCACTTTCTTGGAAAAATTAAATAAAATAAAGGTTTGAGACATTAATCACACTTCAAGTAAATCAGTAAAAGCACCCAACTTTTTCTAAGATCAAATTAGCCACAGGTTGGGGGACAAAGATAAGCATTGAGAAGTGAGATTCTGTGTGAGCTTTCCCTATTTAAGCCCTGATCTCTGCTGGGACATGATAATAATAAGTTAAGGGGTTATTTCTGAGGGAAGAGAAATCACAATGAAGCAATGAATAAATGAGACCTTAATTTGGGGGAGAGCAGGAAAATACTGTTAAACTACTTTCAGGGGATCAGTGAACTACAACCAGGAAAGATAATGTGATAAAATGTGAAGTTTTTTATATTGAGACGTATGTGAGACTTAGCTTAGCCTGACATCATGGTTAAGTACTGAGCAGAAAGAAAGAGCTCATAAGCTATTATTAGGCAAATAAAAAGCAGATTACATTTTACCAAAAAAAAAAAAAAAAGAATGTTATTTCTAAAAGTGTGCAGGCAAATATCAAAGGTGAATCAGCATTTCCAGATCCCTATCTTTGGAGGCATCTTTAACTAGTGCTCATTGCAACAAAAAAATGAGAAGGTATAAAGAGCATTTGAACTCATTCAATATCAATTTTATTAGTGTCTCTAAATGCTCATTTCAAAATTGAAATTAATAGAGAAGGAACCAAAAAAGAGAGGCATGTTTTCAAGTTTTAAACATTTTCTTTATTGATCCCCAGTCCTTCTATTTAATCTTAATGAAAAAAATATTTATATAACTGAACTAAAGGGCAAAAACTGTTTTTCGGGAATAAATATACATCTGCTATGCTAATACAGATTTGAATGAAACATTTTGCAAATTTATTTAATAAATTATATTATGTGAGCATGAATTTAATAATATAATGATCATTAAGTGGTATTTATGTTATCATAAATATCTATTTACATGCTTTAGTTCAAACATGAACTAAAATCTTGGAAAATAGTGGTTTTGCCACTGAGAGAGATGTCTCTCTCTTTATCATTATTAATTACCTAGACCACACAGACACACTGAGAATTGAATTCCAATTTGACTGAAATGATAAGAAGGATATTATAATTTCACACTGAAGTTATTTTTATCTTTTTATCTATTTGAGTGTTTTCCCTATGAAGTTCCCCACCTCCACCTCCATCCACTACCACATACAGTGAAAATGTTCCCTAAAACCCAGGAGAATTAATAGATTATTTTCTTCATAATGGTTATCACACAATCATAGCTCCTCATTTATTTTTTCGTGTTAACTAAAAAGAAAAGCTGCATGAGAGCATCTCTAAAGATAGCAAGAGGCTTTTTAGTTATCTGTGAAAACTTGCTTTAAATATAAGGGGAAGGAAATCATTGGAAGTTAGGGAAAGAAAATGTGCAGAGAAAAAGACCTATCAATTGAGAAATACACACACACACACACACACACACACACACACATATACCATGTCCTTCTCATCTACCAGAATAGGAAGACGAATTTAATTTGGGCTGGGCATGGGGGTTAGAGGCAGAAATGTTAATAAAGGAAACAAAATTCAGGCAAGTTTCTTAAGTATCTTTTCCCCATGATTTAACAATATGAGTTTTCAGATAAATACAGAATCTTACTAAAGGGTAAAGATAATGCTGCTTTTTATTAGACTTTTCATAAAACTCACTTTCTTTCCTAAATTCTTTTGACCTCAGCAACAAGAATTTCAAGAAGTGGTGGGATTAAGCCCTAGGGTTAAGTTGCTGATGTCTAGACAACTTGGAATTGGATTCAAATAGAAATTGGAGCCCTTGCATGGATGAAAAATTTATCAAACTGGTTCCATTTTTAAAAAGACCATTAGAGTCATATAACTAAATGCACTTTTGCTTCCAAAGAAGATAAATTACTTATTTGTAGCATATAAATTCCGGAGTGCAGTGCCTTGATTTAATGCATCCAGCATACCAGTGAGCCAAATTTCACCAAAATCCAACAGAAATCCAAGTGAAGTGAGAAGAAAGTTTCTCCTGAGCATTCATTCCAGAATCTATTTAAATCTAGCCCAAAATGTGCCACACTTCTCCGGGTGGATTAATTTGATTCTATCAGATAGAAGCTGACCCCAAATTCTCCCCTAGATATTCGGTTGTACTGCAGACTTATACTATCATTGAAAACACCTAGGACTCTATTCCCAATTTCTTGTCAATGGTCATTAGGCGTTGTCATTAGCATTGTTAACTCCCTCTTGTGGCCACTTAGACAAGAGTAGACCCTCTTGAGCCCACCATGGATGCAACTATGTTCTAGGGGTTCCAGGCTGAACATCTGACATCAAGGAGATGTTGATAACAGAGGCCAGTTCAGCCTGGGACCACTCAGAGAACATATTTTCATCTGACACTAATTCCAGATTCAAACTTCATTTCCCACTACTTTTACGTAACAGAAAAGTAGAATAGTGCACGTTTTGCAGGAATACTTTGAAGCTTATAAGCAGGGCAGATCAATTAAATCTCTGAAGAAACATAAATAGAGTGATTGACAACAGCCTTTCCCCAGTAATAATAATGGTGAAGATTTATTGCAGGTTTACTATGCCCCTGGGGTTGTAAACTTTACTTGCATATTTCATTCAATTCTCACAAAAACTCCATGACATAGGTTCTGTTACTATCTTCATTTCACAAAAGTTACTGATGATTAGAAAAAATAAGTAAATTTCCTAGTCATCCCTAATAAGTAAATAAACCCAAGAACATGGGTGCTTTTCCTTTCCAAAAATGTGTGTCATATTTTCCTTAAAGCTGTCAATGAAAGAGATGGAGAGAGAGGATATAAAGGAGGGGGGAAGGAAAAGAAGAAGGGAGAGATGGAGAGAGAGAGAAAAAAATGGATTTGGCTAAAGGTTGAGTTGCTTTGCCCTCTGTCTCTTCTCTAAGACAATACTTGAGGAGAATCCTGATGCCAGAAATTGAAAGCAAAAAAAAAAAAAAAAAAAAAAAAACTGAGAGCAAGAGTCTTTTCTTGGTCACTAGTGTGCCCCACAAAGCCCATCTTCTCTGGGTCTTGCAATTATTCTACTGAAAAAAAGTGATACGAAGTATTTTAGAACTCTAGAGACCATCCTTTTTAACATTCTACCATGTAAGGGGAGAAAACTGGTTTAAATATATCATCTAAATATATTCCAAGTATGGTATGTTTGTCAAGTATTTTTTTTTTTTTTTAAACATCTTTATTGAAGTATAATTGCTTTACAATGGTGTGCTAGCTTCTGCTTTACAACAAAGTGAATCAGTTACACATATACATATGTTGCCATATCTCTTCCCTCTTGCATCTCCCTCCCTCCCACCCTCCCTATCCCACCCCTCTAGGTGGTCACAAAGCACCGAGCTGATCTCCCTGTGCTATGCGGCTGCTTCCCACTAGTTATCTATTTTACATTTGGTAGTGTATATATGTCCATGACACTCTCTCACCCTGTCACATCTCACCCCTCCCCCTCCCCTTATCCTCAAGTCCATTCTCTAGTAGGTCTGTGTCTTTATTCCCATCTTGCCACTAGGTTCTTCATGACCTCTTTTTTTTTTTTTTTCCCCTTAGATTCCATATATATGTGTTAGCATACTGTATTTGTTTTTCTCTTTCTGACTTACTTCACTCTGTATGACAGACTCTAACTCCATCCACCTCATTACAAACACCTCCATTTCATTTCTTTTTATGGCTGAGTAATATTCCATTGTATATATGTGCCACATCTTCTTTATCCATTCATCCGATGATGGACACCTAGGTTGCTTCCATGTCCTGGCTATTGTAAACAGAGCTGCAATGAATATTTTGGTACATGACTCTTTCTGAATTATGGTTTTCTCAGGGTATATGCCCAGTAGTGGGATTGCTGGGTCATATGGTAGTTCTATTTTTAGTTTTTTAAGGAACCTCCATACTGTTCTCCATAGTGGCTGTATCAATTTACATTCCCATGTCAAGTATTTAGATAATTTTCTGTATATACATTATATGTATTATGCAATGGACCCTTATTCTTGCATTACTGAAGAATTTTATTATAACTAAACTGGAACTAGAACATATATAGTATTTTTATCACTTGAATCAGCTCCAAATTAGTAGTGCTAGATTTATTTGCACCTGATAGGAATGATAGGAATGAATTTGACCAAATGAACCATTTTCAACAAGACTGTTTGGTAGGGGAAGAAAGTTATGCTGTTCAGTTTCTGAAATATTCACCTTCTTTTTTCTTACAACTTCATGGTCAGCTTAATGTTTTTCATCAGAAACATTAAACTTTCTAATGCCTCAGGGAATTTAAAAACACCAGAGCATCCCCACAAACAATCCACACAGCATATGCAATTGGATTGGCTCATGTAAAATATTTTGCCTCTTCAATGAGAATGGAGACAAAAAGGTACCCAATAATCTTTTCTTGTATAAGCCCCCTTACAGGTAAAATCTACGTACTAAGAACATGCCACTGCTCCCCAAAACTTGTCAAGTTGAGCAATTTGCCCCACTGCAGTAGAATAAGGTCTTGGAAATACTGTACTCTATAGTAATTTTTTTTCTTAGTCTGAACTTCTTCATGATGTACAGATATCACTTTTTTTCTTTAATGTGTGCAGACTAACAGGTCTCATCCATCTAGGATTAGTACTCCCCAGAGGACTAAACTAGGATTCTACTGCTCCCTCTTTTAGTCTCAACTCTAGTACTGTGTTTATGACTTGTCTATGACCTCAGTCACCTCGTCCATAAAATGAGGCAATCAGAGTTCCTCTGTTTGTCTTTAAGAGCTATTGTGAGAATGACAAAGCACTGTATGGAGGAAAGGAAGTGTTCATATCATAATTTCCTATGACTCCATTCCCCTTTGTTCCTAAGTCACTTATCCAGCCAGCCACCCACACCTTATACCCTCTCATATTATTTTCTCCCCTACTGGCTTCAGTCTTGCCCTTTCTCTTTTTACTTCCCTTTCTCTATATTATTTTCCTATTCTTTCTCTGTTTGATTTTCTTTCCTCTTTGGCCCTAAAATTGTTCATCTTCCTCTCCTTGGGGTCATCAGAACAAGCAGCCATAAGGCCTCTATGGTCAGTTAGGTCTTCTGGACAATCACATGCTATCAATATTCACTTGCATTATACCCACTCATCCCCCACCCCTCACCCACAGAATTGACCTGATGGGACATTCAAGATATATGAGTTTATTAGGTATTTTAAGAAAAAAGAATTCAACTGAACCCCGAATTGTGCCTATGGCACACTGTAATGTATGTCAGTGACAGGAGGAAGACATTTTCCTCTGCCCTTCTAGGTTCTTCAGGATGGCCTAAGAATTAAATTGACATGAGACAGCTTAACAGGAGAAAATCACACAAAAGTTTAATAACATGTATACATGGGAGAGACCTGAAACCAAGCAGGACCCTGTGGGGCTCCTGGGCACAGAAGCCCTTCTGCCCCGCATTTCTTGACTCCAGCCTCCATGACCTTCCCTGAGTTCCTAAGGGCAGATTCGAACAGTTGCTAATCAGGGAAGGGAGGAGGAGCAGAGACAAGGCAGGAACAGCCAAGAAACAATAGTGCATCCTTGGGGCAGGGTCCTGGTTCCACCGCAAGGGATACACAGAACAATGTCTTTAAGCTCTTTAAGATGTCAGCATTCTTCATACCAGAGAAAGACAACCTGAGGCTAAATTAAAGGTACCAGAGAAGCTCACCAAGAAGATTACCTGAGACTAGATTAGAGGTGCAGCCTCTGTACACAACCTAATCTTGTCAGCAACCCCATCCTTGAACCACTGCTATAAAACTCCCCATCAAATCCTCCCGGGTTGGGACACATAGTTTTTCAGGGCAGGAGCCTGCTGTGTCCCCCTTTGCCTGGCAAAGCAGTAAAGCTATTCTTTTGTACTTCACCCAAAACTCTGTCTCTGAGATCCGATTTGGCCCCTGTGCACGGAGGCCGAGTTTTCGTCATCAGACCCAGGAGAACTGAGTGACTCGCCAAAATGGCTGAAGCCCTCACCTTAAATATCATCTTCAGCTAAAGACAGAAGATGTTGGGGATAGTGGTTTGGGACTTGAAAGGGGAGGAAGGCAATTGACATGGAAATGGAAAAGCAAATGTTTGGTAAACGAGTATTTGCTGGGCCCTGCAGAGACAATGGGACACAGAGTGGACTCTCATCTCCAGGCCCTGCTAGGTTTCCTGCACCTCAACTAGCCCATATTCTTTTCAAATATCTCTGATGATAACTCTTTTCTGGAACAGGTCCTCTAACTAAATTCATCAGGCAGTTTAAGGGGAAGGTCAAAGCTTCCTCCTGAGTCTTTTGGACATTGATTGTTTTCAGCTGCAAAAAATCCACATGCCAAAGAGACATATTGGGGTGGCAAGTTTTGCTTCCCCACATCAGTTATTTTTTTTTTAAGTATTCTCTGGGTGATTATTAAGAATGTACTATAACATTAAAATGTCCTTATATTTTATTATATGGATTAGTGGTGTGAAATAAATTCATATTTTATAGCAAGACGTGAAAAATTTAAACATAAAAAAGAATGTTCTCTGCCCTTTGGCCTCCTCTCTCCCGGCACTGTGCATTGTGTATCTGCATTATGCATTGACCAAACCTCCCCCATCTCAACCGGAAAGAGCAATATTCTCCCAGCATCAATAAGATAACTCCTTAAAGATAGCATTCCTTCTTAATCTTGTAATGGGCCATGATGACCCACAATCCACTACTCACTAGATTGTGTAACCTGTCAATAACACATCTTTTTTTGTTCAGCCCTCTGTCTCAAAACTGACATAACTGTGCGTTGACCCCCAACCAGTGGAACAGTTCTCAGAGCTTTCTGAGAGGCTGTTTCCGGGTTATAATCCTCAATTTGGCTCAAATAAAATTTCCATTTCTTTCTTAGATCAACTGATTCATTTTTTCATAGACGTTACTATATTTTAAGGTTTTTTTAAACATTTCTTTAAAAAATTAAACCTCCAGTGTGTGTGAAGCTGAAGACTTTACGGATTGTTTAAGTTGTGCCCAATTTAACAGCCTATTTCGATGAATACCTGGGGTAAAACAGCCCATGGGGGGTATGGGATGTGGAATGTTTTGTGCTCTATTAATAGAATTCATGGAAAAGAGATTTTTTTGCTGCTACCAATTCTCTCATAAATGGAAACTTTATATATTTTAATTGAACACACTGGTATACCTTATATGTCTCTATTAAAACATTTCTATTGTGAAAGTTTTGTCAATATTTCCAATTTCATATATTGAATCATCCTGTACCAATTCCTTGCGGTGGCAGGGGGACAATTGTCCAAGCAAATGTAGAAGGCAGCTGGAGATTGTGTTTTACCAGCAAAGCCTTCATAAAAAACTAGCCAGCGCCCAATTTTGTGACTTGAACAGTTAAAAATAATCTAAGTACAAAGAATGTACAATTTTTAAGAGGTATTTATTTTAAAAAGTGAAGTAAAGTGCCTCTAGCAAGTTACACACAAGCAGCAAAGAAGAGTCAGTGAGTTAAAAATGACTGGCTGGTAGTGAGGTGGATTGACCTAGAGTCTGTCATACAGAGTGAAGTAAGTCAGAAAGGGAAAAACAAATACGGTATGCTAACACATATATATGGAATCTAAAAAAAAAAAAAGAATGGTTTTGAAGAACCTAGGGGCAGGACAGGAATAAAGATGCAGACCTACTAGAGAATGGACTTGAGGACACGGGGAGGGGTAAGGGTAAGCTGGGACCAAGTGAGAGAGTGGCATGGACATATATACACTACCAAATGTAAAACCGATAGCTAGTGGGAAGCAGCCGCATAGCACAGGGAGATCAGCTGGGTGCTTTGTGACCACCTAGAGGGGTGGGATAGGGAGGGTGGGAGGGAGACGCAAGAGGGAGGGGATATGGGGTTATATGTATACATATAGCTGATTCACTTGGTAATACAGCAGAAACTAACACACCATTGTAAAGCAATTATACTCCAATAAAGATGTTTAAAAAAAAATGACTGGTTGATACAATCCCTTCCTTATATCTGGACTAGTTCTATATATTTCAAATATAACCTAAAATTGAAAGTAAGCACTGTTATATACATTATATATTATATTTGAGGAAACCTAGGATCTGCAGGCATGAGTATTAGGCTAAGGGTCACATGGTGGGGGGCATGGTGGTTCTGATTGTTGGAAAGGCATCTATAATAAACTAAAGCCTATCCCATACAAATTCACTCTTGTTTTCACTTGTTAAAGATTTTCACCACTCTCCTGTCATCTCAGGAAAGCACAGTCCTGTTTCCCTCAGCACCTCCCAGTACAAACAGGGGAAGGGCTCCTCTGGATGTTCTAGGCTCCATGCTAAAACGTTCCTGGACATTTAGTGGTTTCTGGACCTTTAAAAAGGAGGATGCCCTCCTAGGACTGATCAAATACTTGACTAGCTGCTATAGGTGTGTAACCATGAGGAGGGGAACAAGAACTAGGGATACAGTCTGCAGATGCCGGTTCTGCCTCCTACTAGTGAAGGTACCTTTTATCTGGTGCCCCACCAATCTTTCCCTCAAAACATTTATACCCTCAGCAATCCTTCCCCCTCTGGATCCCAGGCGTCTTCCTAAGGATGAAGTAACCTAGCTCTTTCATCTTTGCTCTTATCCATGATGTTAAAATAAATTTAAGCCCTTACTTATTTGGGTCCTTGGCTTTTGTTATCTGATGCAAAGCTTCTGGATGTAAAACAAAGCAAAACAAAACAACAAAATCCTCATGTTTCTCTTTCAAAAAACTCAGGTCTTGAAAATCAAGAGTCCATGCCTTGGTATCAAGCTTACTGATATAAATCAGACAGAAAAAGACAAATACTGCATGATTTCATTTATATGAAATCTAAAAAACAAACAAACAAACAAAACAAAACAAAACCTAGACTCACAGATACAGAAAATAATTAGTGGTTGGCAGAGGGAAGGGGGTAGGGGCGAAATGAGAGAAGGGAATCAGAAAGTACAGACTTCCTGTTATATAATAAATAAGTCATGGAGCTATAAAGTAAAGCATGGGGAATATAGTCAATAATATTGTATTAACTTTGTATGGTGACAGATGGTAATTAGACTTATTGTGGTGATCATTTTGCAATGTATACAGATGTCAAATCACTTTGTTATACACTAAAACTAATATAATATTTTATGTCAACTATACCTCAAGTTAAAAAAAGTCTGTGCCTTTAAAACCCCACATATATTAAAGAGTTTTAAAAACTTATCTAGGAACTCTATTGATTCTTTTGTTGTTTCTGAGATCTTTTGTATCCTACCTTCCCTGGAGGAAATAATTAAATGCCTCACTAAACTCAGTAGACTCAATGGGAGCAGAAGAATGTTGAAGAGTTAGGGGAAAGGTGGAGAAGAAAATTAATGTTGGTTAGTGTCATCCAAATGTCATCCCCCCCACACATAAATATCTATTCAAATGGCCCTGTAGGCTGACCTGAATTAGTGATGAAGATCTGACTCAGTAATAGTCACCTAATAATTTACCAATAGCCGAGAGTGACAAGGCACAAAGACTCCACTTAATATTAGTCCCCACTATACCTGGTGAATATTGGAGTTCATCTGAGTATCACTCCAAACTATAACCAGTTGATTGACAGTAACAAGGAAACAATAGCTGAATCACAAAAGTGTCAGAGAACTAGAGAAGGGAAAATAACATAGTATAGTCACTAGTGATTTGTCTTATCCAGAATTATCTTCCAATTATTTACCAGTATGTCTAAGCAGATGTTGCCACTACTTCCTCCTTTCTTGACCCAAAATGTTTATAATAATACTCCATTAACAAAGTCTACCTGAGTGAATCTCTACATCTTTCAACATGAAAGAGTTTAAATAATTCAGGCTGACTCTGAATCCATTATTCTAACACAATACCTCAGTGAACCTTATGTTCACATTCCACACGACCTACCATAGGTAGATTGTTAACAATGGCTGACGATTTGTTCATGTCTCCCTGTATCCACCACCTCAAAAGCCTAACATCCATTTTTAAAAGTTCAAAAATAATCAAAACTAAATAATATATATTTAAACTATTATGTTTAAAGTAAGAGTATAATAAATACCAAGTTCAGGATAGTGGATACCTGAGGGTAGGAGGGGAGTGATGGAAGCAGGAGAATGCAACAGAGAAGGAGCTTATGAATAATAAGCTAATTTTAAGGATCTCTTCTTGGATTGGATCGGGTAGTGGGTTCCTGGGTATTTATTCTATAATAAACCAACCAAAAAATGAAGGCCAAGCATGAATCAGTGATGATAATGCAACATAAACCAATAATTATGTTTAATTGATCTGTTCAACTGAGGCTCCACAAAATTAACTAACTAATAAATGGATGGCAAAGTTATATAAATAAATGAAAATTAAAAAGGAATCAGGATACTATTCTTAATATATTAGTTTAAATGGAATTTAGGTCATAAGTTTTAAAGGAGACAAAGAAAGCCATTTTATAAAAATAAATGGTAAAATTCACAATGAAGTTGTAATACTTATAAATACCTATACATCAGATAACAGCAAAAACATCCATAAGGCAAATACTACAAATCATAAAAGAAAAAAGAGACAGAATAACACTGGTGATGGGAGATAATAATTTACATTTCTTGGGCCATAAAATATCAAAAAGATCAAAAAATCTCTAAGGAAACAGTACATGAAAATAGAATATTTAATAAAATATAGTATAAAGTGAACCAAATACTGTACTACTAAAGAAGAGAATACAAGTTCTTTTCAAATACCCATTCTTAAAAATCTTAAAATATTCTTAAAAATCGATAATATGTTAGTCACTGTAGGAAACAAACTTATGGTTACCAAGGGGAAAAGGGGGGGGGATAAATTGGGAGATTGGGATTGACATACGTACACTACTATATATAAAATATAACTAAAAAGAACCTACTGTATAGCACAGGGAACTCTATTCGGTGCTCTGTACTGACCTACATGGGAATGGAGTCTAGAAGAGAGCGGATATACGTATATGTATGGCTGATTCACTTTGCTGTACAGCAGAAATGGACACAACATTGTAAATCAACTATAATCCAATAAAAAAATTATTAAAAATTAATATGTTAGTCACAAAGAAAATGTCAACAAACTGCAAAATGTAGAAATAGAACAAATAATATAACATTCTCTGAGGAGAATACATCTAGATGTTAACAACAAAACCAATAAAGAAAAAGCTCTTATCTACTAAAAGTTTTGAAATACTTTCATATACTAGTTGAGTCAAAGAGGAAATACTAAATAATATTGCAAAGTATCTAAAAAATAATCATTAAAAATTATGTACCAAGACTCATGGGATATAACTGGAAGGAATACAAATAAATAATTTAAATATTTGATTTATCTTGCTTAACATATGAGAAAGAAATCACAACAAACAAAAGAAGGGAAAAGGAAGGATAAGAAAAAGAAAATAAGGACAAAAGCAGATGGTGGGGCTTCCCTGGTGGCGCAGTGGTTAAGAATCGCTTGCCAATGCAGGGGACACGGGTTTGAGCCCTGGTCCGGGAAGATCCCATATGCCGCAGAGCAACTAAGCCCGTGTGCTACAACTACTGAGCCTGTGCTCTAGAGTCCACAAACCACAACTACTGAGCCCGCATGCCACAACTACTGAAGCCCATGAGCCTAGAGCCCGTGCTCCACAACAAGAGAAGCCACCGCAATGAGAAGCCTGTGCACCACAACGAAGAGTAGCTCCCGCTCGCCACAACTAGAGAAAGCCCGTGTGCAGCAACAAAGACCCAATGCAGCAAAAAATAAATAAATAAATAAATTTATTAAAAATAATAGCAGATGTTGAAACATTAAAAATTCAAAACTCTCGGGACTTCCCTGGTGGCGCAGTGGTTAAGAATCCTCCTGCCAATGCAGGAGACATGGGTTCGAGCCCTGGCCTGGGAAGATCCCATATGCCGTGGAGCAACTAAGCCTGTGAGCCACAACTACTGAGCCTGCGTGCTGCAACTACTGAAGCCCGCGTGCCTAGAGCCCGTGCTCCGCAACAGGAGAAGCCACCGCAATGAGAAGCCCACACACCGCAACGAAGAGTAGCCCCCGCTCGCCGCAACTAGAGAACGTCCGCGCACAGAAACAAAGACCCAATGCAGCCAAAAACTAAATAAATAAATAAATAAATAAATTTATTAAAAAAAAAATTCAAAACTCTCACTTTATTGGAAATTGAAGATGATTCAAAGAAATGGGAAGATATCACATGCTCTTGGATTGGAAGAATTAATATTGTTAAAATGGCCATACTACTCAAAGAAATCTACAAATTTAATGTGATTCCTATCAAATCACCCATGACAAAGAAGGTATATATGTGTATATCTCAGTCACTTTAATATACAGCAGAGATTGGCACAACGTAAGTCAACCATACTTCAATAAAATAAATAAATAAATAAATAAAATAAAATAAAAATCACCCATGACATTTTTCACAGAACTAGAACAATTAATCCTAAAATTTATATGGAACCATAAAAGACCCAGAATTGCCAAAGCAATCCTGAGGAAAAAGAACAAAGCTGGAGGCATTACCCTCCCAGACTTCAGACAATACTACAAAGCTACAGTAATCAAAACAGCATGGTACTGGCACAAAAAGAGACATATAGATCAATGAAACAGAATAGAGAGCCCAGAAATAAACTCACACATCTACGGTCATTTAATCTTTGACAAAGGAAGCAAGAATATACAGTGGAGAAAAGAGTCTCTTCAGCAAGTGGTGTTGGGAAAGCTGGACAGCCACATGTAAATCAGTGAAGTTAGAACACTCCCTCAGACCATACACAAAAATAAACTCAAAATGGTTTAAAGACCTAAATATAATGCATGGCACCCTAAAACTCCTAGAAGAGAACATAGGCAAAACATTCTCTGACATAAATTGTAGCAATGTTTTCTTAGATCAGTCTCCCAAGGCAAAAGAAATAAAAGCAAAAATAAATAAATGGGACCTAATCAAACTTAAAAAGCTTTTGCACAGCAAAGGAAAAAAGGAAACCATAAACAAGACAAAAAGACAATCTATGGACTGGGCAAAAGTTTGCAAACTATGTGACTGACAAGGGGTTAATTATCAAAATATACAGATAACTTATACAACTGAATATCAAAAAAACAAACAATCTAATCAAAAAAATGGGCAGAAGACCTAAGTGGACATTTCTCCAAAGAAGACATACAGATGGCCAACAGGCACATGAAAAAATGCTCAACATCGCTAATTATTAGAGAAATGCAAACCAAAACTACAATGAGGTATCACCTCACATGGGTCAGAATGGCCATCATAAAAAAGTCAACAAACAATAAATGCTGGAGAGGGTATGGAGAAAAGGGGACCCTCCTACACTGTTGGTGGGAATGTAAATTGGTGGAGTCACTATGGAAAACAGTATGGAGGTTCCTTAAAAAACTAAAAATAGGGCTTCCGTGGTGGTGCAGTGGTTAAGAATCCGCCTGCCAATGCAGGGGACACGGATTTGAGCCCTGGTCCAGGAAGATCCCACATGCTGTGGAGCAACTAAGCCCGTGCGCCACAACTACTGAGTCTGCACTCTAGAGCCCACGAGCCACAACTACTGAGCCCACGTGCCACAACTACTGAAGCCTACACGCCTAGAGCCTGTGCTCCGCAACAAGAGAAGCCACAGCAATGAGAAGCCCACGCACCTTAACAAAGAGTAGCCCCCACTCGCCGCAACTAGAGAAAGCCCATGCACAGCAACAGAGATCCAACTCAGCCAAAAATAAATAAATTAATTAACTAATTAATTAATTTAAAAAAAAAAAAACCTAAAAATAGAACTATCATATGATCCAGCAATCCCACCTCTGGGAATATATCCAGAAAAGATGAAAACTATAATTTGAAAAGAGACATGCACCCTGATGTTCATAGCAGCACTATTTACAATAGCCAAGACATGGAAGCAACCTAAGTGTCCAACAACAGATGAATGGATAAAGAAGATGTGATAAATATACACAATGGAATATTACTCAGCCATAAAAAATGAAATATTGCCCTTTGCAGCAAAATGGATGGACCTAGAGAATATCATACTAAGTGAATTGTCAGACAGAGAAAGACAAATATTATATGATATCACTCTATATGTGGAATCTAAAAAATAATACAAATGAATTTATTTACAAAACAGAAACAAACTCACAGACCTAGAAAACAAACTTGTTAACCAAAAAGGAAAGGCAGGGGGGACAGATAAAATAGGAGTATGAGATTAACATACACACACTACTATATATAAAATATATATACAACAAAGATTTACTATATAGCACAGGGAACTATATTCAATATATTGTAACAACCTATAATGGAAAAGAATCTGAAAAAATATATATACATACAACTGAATCACTTTGCTGTACACCTGAAACTAACACAATAGTATAAATCAACTATACTTTGATTTTTTTAAACTCTCTCTTTATTAAGAATAATTAAATAGATAACCTTGAGTTAACCAAATCAAGAAAAGGGGGGAAAGCACAAATAAATAAAGTAAGAAACAAGCAAGGAAATTAAAAGAATCATAAGAGGCTATTTTGCTCAACTACACATAAATAAATTCAAAATTTGGAATGAAATAGATAACTTGCTAGAAAAATGTAATTTACCAAACTAATGTAAAAGAAAGAAAGCATATGTAATATTGGATTTCTGTAGAAGAATTGGGAAAAATTTTTATCTAATGGCTATTTCATGAAGCACTATTGAAGATAACTCCAAAAGGTAGGTCAATCTGGGCTCTCCAAGAAGCACATGTCAAGACAAGATCTGAAGTGCGTAAGATCTTTTGGAGAATTGCACGTGAAAGATCAAGTGTGACTGAGCAAGAGAAGTCTAGGAAAGACTTTCAGACCTCAGTGCAGATCTGACACCTCTGAAAGTGGAAGGAGGAGGGAGAATTGAGTAAGAGCCTCAGTGCAGTTGTGAGAGTTGTCTCAGCCAGCTCGATGGGAAATCCAGCAGCCGTGGCCTCTCAGAGGAATCCCACATCTGTCAGAAATGGCCAGTTTCAAGCATACCTCTCACCTCCTCAAAAACATTTTTCCAGAAATTATCTTCAATCTAGCCTACATCATCAGTTTTTCCTCTCTTTACCAGATCATTCTGATCAGCCTACAAACATGCTGTATTATCTCTCATCTCATAAAAATGTTTCCCTGATCCTCTTTCCCAGAGTAGCTACTACCCCATTTCTATGCTCTCTTTGGTGGCAAAACTTCTCCAAATAAGCTGCCTGTGCTCACTGTACTTACCTCTCCTCCAATTTTCTCTTAAAACGAATTCATTTGATTTTATAACTCCACTACTCTAAGAAAAACGTACCTGTCAAGTTCACCAGAGACCTCCAATATCTCTAAAACGAGTGGTCAGTTCTCAGTCCTCATCTTAGCTGACCTATCTGCACAGGTGTTTTCTTCCCCTTCCTCTTCTTCTTCATAGATATACATAAAGGCTGAGCTAAAGTAACACATTTATAGATCAGTAGTTACAGAATAGTAGCAATGTTGCATAGTTCAGCTGTGTGTGTACATATATATGCTATATATACATACATGTATATATATATTTGTGCATGTAGTTGTATGTATATATATATATTATATATACATATATGTATATATATGTGTGTAGTTATGTGTGTGTGTAATTGCAAAATAACAATACCAGTTTTAATGTTAACAATAAGTCTACTAAATGAAATTTAAGATGTCTTTGATATTCTTTTTGTCTTTGGAATATAGCCCACCAGAGTTATTCAGCCAAAATACTGTTTCCAAGTTACTTGTAATAATTCCTCTCCCTGTGGTTATGCCTCCAAGTTGATGCATGGGTCATTTGTTTCAATTTCATATGTATTTATTTAAACTTTTTAATTCAATTTTGTTTTTAAATTTACATGGTTCCTAAGTTAAAATTATAAAATGTCATACATTCAGAGAGGTCTAGTTTCCATTTCAGTCTCTTCATCCAGTCTATCCTTTCCCCTTTTATACTCATGTTAATTGTTTATAAAACAAAATTTTATTTTTGAAAATATAAGTAGATAAATATTCATATTTCATTCAATTTCTTATAAAATATTTATGTAGTAAACATTCTCCTCTGATCTTTCCTCCCATCTTCCTTTCCTTCCTTCCTTCTTTTCTTCCTTCCTTCCTTCCTCTCTTTCTCTCTCTCATGCAACAAGTTTTATGAATAGTTAGCAGAAATGTATGGCAATCAGATTTTCTCATCCCCTCTCTCCCCATATCTCCAAACTGCTACAGAGCAGCTGTATAGATGTATAGATGTTCCATGTTTATTCAAACAGTGCACATTTGATGGACTTTTGAGTGATTTTGGTCTCTTTCTCTTACACAGAGTGCTACAATAAATAACCCTGTGCTAGGATGATCAATCCTCTCAATTTACCTGGAACTGATGGGTTTCCTGAAAATTTAAGACTTTTGGTGCTAACATCAGGAAAATCCCGAGCAAAATCAGGACAAGTTGGCTCACCCTACCATATACCCTCATCTTTTTTTTCTTTTTAACATCTTTATTGGAGTATAATTGCTTTACAATGGTGTGTTAGTTTCTGCTTTATAACCAAGTGAATCAGCTATATGTATACATATATCCCCATATCCCCTCCCTCTTGCATCTCCCTCCCACCCTCCCTATCCCACCCCTCTAGGTGGTCACAAAGCATGGAGCTGATCTCCCTGTGCTATGCAGCTGCTTCCCACTAGCTATCTATTCTACATTTCATATACCCTCATCTTTTCAGAGCAGACTGATATCCTATGAATTTTTTTTAACATAAGTACATGGTAAGTCTTTCTGTTGGCTCATACACACTTTTTTTGTCCTTCAAGTGTGCTTTAAGGTTATTTTTTCATATTGGTCTTGAACATTTTTCATTAGGTTTAATTCCTTGGTCATTTTTCTTTTTTGACACTACTGTAAATGAGATCTTTTCTACCATTACATATTTAATTGATTGTTGTTTTCATAGATTCTATGAAAACCATTGATTTCTATATATTTAATTTTACTTTCCACCTCCAAATGCTGACCAAGCATCCAGGCTCCTTCCTCTTATAAGATTACTTTCCGCCAGGGCATCCGTGGAATCTCTGACTGAGCCTCTCTACATGGCCTTCCAATGAGTGAAGACAAAGAGAGTGGTAGGGCTTACAAGTAATGCAAGTCACTTCTGCTCGCATCCTATTAGCTGCAATTCAGCAAATGCCCCTGCCTAACTGCACGGATGCTGGGAAATACAGCCCTCACTTGTGCCTAGGACAGAGAGGAGAACATTAAGTCTCCACCTCAGTACTCCACTGGAGTACAAGTACCACAAGTGCAATACTTTTAGTTCTTTAAAGAATCTCAAACACCTTGAACAGCACCTAGTATATATTAGGTGCTCAAGAAAAATGTGTTGACTAAGTAATGAATATGTCCTTAACATGAAAACGTTTCTCTATTGCAGCCCACTGTGCTGAGCAGTGAGTACACATTAAAGGCATTCACACTAAATTCAGGATCCAGGTAGAGATGCTCACTCTCATATTCCTTATTTAACACTCTGTGGGAGAGAGTCACCAATACAATTAAACAAGAGAAAGTACTTTAGGTAAAATTATCACTATTTTCAGATGATATGATATTATATCTGGAAAGTCCAAGAGAAACCATTTTAAAACTAGTATAAACAATGAGAGAATTCAGTAGGATTATTTTGGGGAGTGGGAAATAAGACAAATTTTATATAATGTAAATTAGAAGAATATATAGAAAAACTCTGAAAAAAAGGAAAAACAATGTAGGGGAACTATTCCCACCAGATATATACCCAAAAGATTCAGTAATTTAAACTATGCAATATTGCCATAGGAATAGAAAGACAGGAATAAGAATTTTAGAAATAGACACGATTCATACAGAACTTTAGAACATGAAAAGAGTGGCATCATAAACCAACTGTGAGTAAAAAATATATTCTAAGAATGGCATTGGGAAAATTAGACAGCAATCTGGGGGGGAAAAAGAAAGTTGCATCCACAGTATGTAGCGCACATAAGGGTTAATTGCAAACAGATCAAAATTTAATGTGCAAAATATGAAAGCACAAAAGTATCAGCAGAAAACATGGGATAATCCTTCACTGAACCACTATATAGGGAAAGATTCTCTAACTATAAGACAATATATAGAAATGATGGATATTTCAGATAATCAAAATCAAAACCCCTGCCTCAAAAAAACCAAAATCAATGGATGAATTAAAAATGTGGAAAATATTTGTATCTTCTATCACCAAGTTTGCTAGGGCTACCATAACAAAATACCACAGACTGAGTGACGTAAAGAACAGAAAATTATTTTCTTACAGTCCTGGAGCCTAGAAGTCCAAGATCAAGATGTGAGCAGGTTTAGTTTCTTCTTGGGCCTCTCTCTTTGGCTTACAGACGGCCGCCTTCTCACTGTGTCCTCACAGGTCCACCTATCCATCTCTGTGTTGTCTGTGTTCTAATCTCCTCTTCTTATAAGGACACCAGTCATTTCATTAGGGCCCATCCATATGACCTCATTTACTTCCATTATCTCTATAAAGGCCCTATTTCTGAATACAGTCACATTGAGGTACTGGGGGTTAGGACTTCAGTATATGAATTGTGAGGGAACACAATTCAGTCCATAACACAAAGAAAGGGTTCTTACCAATATATAAAGAACCCCCTCCAGGAATTCACAGATCATCCTCTTTTCCCTCCCCTTTATATGGTCTCAGGTTTCAAAACTATGTCCTCAGGCCAAATCCACTTGGGGCCTTACTAGAACACAGCCACACCATTTGTTTATATATTGTATAAAGTGGAACATTTAAGATAGAAGCTGCATGGCCCACAATGCCTAAAATATTTACTATCTAGTCCTTTATAGAAAAAGTTTGCCAACCTGTGGTCTAGAGCACAGACTAGAAGTTAGGGAATGTGTAGGATGAATAGGGGGATAAGAGCTGGAGACATGGGCCAGGTTATATGATGGGCAGGATGATCATACATCCCAGTGTGCCTGGGACAGTGCCAGCTTACAACTATTATTCCCCGTGTGCCTGGGACGGTGCCAGCTTACAACAGCCTATATCCTTTGACTCTCAAAAGTGCCCTGAATTGAACATGATATAGTCACTGTCATGGGGTGAATTTCAACCTCCCAAAATACATGCTGAAGTCCTTACCCTGGGTACCTGTGAATGTGATCTTAGTTGGAAATGAGGTCTTTGCAGGCGTATTCAAGTTAACATGAGGTGATTAGCGTGTGCCCTAATCCTATATGATTGTGTCCCTATAAGAAAAAGAATTGGACACAGAAACACACAGAGAGGAGAACACCGTGTAAAGACACAGAGACACACAGACACAGAAGAAAGATGGCCATGTGACAACAGAAGCAGAGATTGGAGTGATGCATGTATAAGCCAAGGAGTGCTGAAGATTGCCAACAAACACCAGAAGCTAGAAGAGGTAAGGAAGAATTCTCCCCTACAGGTTTCAGAGGGAGCATGGCCCTGCCAACAGCTTGATTCTGGACTTCTAGCCTCCAGAACTGTGAGAGAATAAATTTCTGTTGTTTTAAGCCACCCAGTTTGTGGTACTTTGTCTTGGCAGTCCTAGGAAATTAATCTAGTCACCATTCCAATTAATGAGGAAAATAAGTTAGCATTCAGGGATCATTATTAGAATATTCTAATAATAATGATATAATATGTTAACTGGTGAGGACATCAGTTAAGAGGCTATAAAAAATAGGAGCCATCAGAATTAATTAGGGCCTTCTTGAAACAGACTCAAGCCAATTTAGTGGATTTTTTTAATTGTTAGGTATATTGCTAGTGATGGGTAGCCTCCATATACCACAAGATTTTTTAAATAAATGATTTCATATTATTCTCTTGTAAATTATTATTATGTGTATTTTGGGGTGATATTTATATCAACCTACGGGCAAGATGTGAAATCCAAATAAAAATGGAAGGCTTGGAAATCCAAAAAAGAGGGGATATATGTATACGTATAGCTGATTCACTTTGCTGTACAGCAGAAACTAACATAACATTGTAAAGCAGCTATACTCCAATAAAAGTTAATTTTTAACCATGGAAGGCTTATGCAAAGGAAGAAGGCTGATGTCAATCCTTCCTTGACAACAGCTTTTCTCCTCTGCATTATCACTTCCAGGTGGCATCTTACAATTAAAGTCTCAAACCAAATTCTGCCAAACATGCAAACATTTAGCAGCACACAAATATGGCCTGTCCTTGCAAATTCACGAAGTTCTACCCCTCTGCCTTTTTCGTCTCTCTGACAAGAAGCCTGCATAAAAAAATTCACTTGAGGCACATGATCTACATTTAGTAGCCAGGTTCAGCTAAATTTGGGAGTGACACCACAGAATCTTTGTTGAACCCAAGTGTGCTAAATAGAACCCTAGATAAAGATGGCCACTCAGAGGGTTTTACCTGCTCATGCAGGGTCAGAGGTGCCAGTTCATTCTTTCTAACCAGTGTCTATATATTGAAATACCATTCTTTCACCAATGAAAAATAATTTCCAATAGCTCATATGCAAATTATTCAACCTTCTTGCGTTGCTGTGATATGAGACAACTGAAGCCAAAACAGGAAAGCATACTCTAATTAATCTGTTCCAGTGCTAATTTACCACACCTGAAATATGAATGCTTAATTAGGGCATTTCAAAGTTAACCAATAGTATAGGATTAAATACCACTTTCTATGCAAAGATATTTGAAAGTCAACTAGAGACAATGTAGCAGGTCTGAACTAAGGTTGTAAGAAGGGACTTCTTCTACCTGACCTCGATTCTCTGAAAGCAGGGCAGAGGAATGGGCTTAAACTGCGATTTCACTGATCTAGGTAAAACTCAAATAAGTGCCCGATAGGCTCTGATGTTTGCTACCATTATGGGAACCATCTGTCTGAGTGTGTTTATGAGATCCTACCTGAAAGTGGGGGTTTAGTGGCTTCCAATTCCAACGGTAGCTTATTGATAATGTACATGCGGCAATCATTTTTGGATTTTCAAAATTATTGTTATCAGGAATTCCCTGGCAGTCCAGTGGTTAGGACTCCATGCTTTCATTGCTGAGGGCGCAGGTTCAATCCCTGGTCGGGGAACTAAGACCCCACAAGCTGCACGGCGCAGCCAAAAAAACAAAAACAAAAACAAAATTATTGTTACTGATTTCTGTCCGCTATGTGCATGTGTATATGCACATACACATAGATATATATGTATAAAGTTAGATGTGTTTGTTTGTGTTGGTGTTTTGTGTGATCATACTTATCGAAATAACTATTCTGAACCTTCTCCTATTTTCTGCTACTGAAAATAGGAATCTATGAAAATATATAAAACTTCTATTTCATACCAGACGTAACTTGAGATGTCATCATTTTATTAATTTCTCTCTTCTACTACAGCATGCTGTGAAATTTCCACACTCCATTTAAATTCCATAGGCATCTGTTCTCATGTAAATAACTCCCAGGATACCTAACTTTCTTTGATGATTTACCCCAATTTGAAGCTAATTATTATACATTCTTTATTGTGAAAAGATGGTTTGCCTGATTTTAATTCACGACTTGTATCACCTGTAATTCAATACAGAGCAATGTCCTATATTACATCTGATACAACAGAGTGATTATTACTGACTATCAATTTAGTAGTGTGTTGACCAGTGAATATCCAGACTGAATTTAAGAAACATCTTTAAGTGCTGAGTGTTTGGTTTTAATTTGGGGATTTTAGATGGGACCAAGTTGCAGCAACAACTCTTATGGGAATGATTTTAAGTTCCAGAAGGCAGACATATTTCCAGGAGAGAGGAGATTATACTTTTAGCATGGTGGCCTCAGGGGAGATGGCAAAGATGTTGAAGAAGAAATGAAGGGACTTCCCTCCATTGGTGGTCCAGTGGTTAAGACTCCGCGCTCCCAATGCAGGGGGCCCGAGTTGGATCCCTGGTCAGGGAACTAGATCCCACATGCCACAATGAAGATCCCGAGTGCCGCAGCTAAAAGATTCCCACACGCTGCAACTAAAAAAAAAGATCCCGCATGCCGCAACGAAGATCTTGCACACAGCAACGTAGACCCCACGTGCCACAACTAAGGCCCAGCACAGCCAAATAAATAAATTTTTTTTTTAAAAAAAAAAAGAAGAAATGGAGTATAATAGGAAAAAACCCCCTCAGAGTGAGAATTAGACCTTCGCTGCTATTAACTGTTTAACCTTAGGCAATTCACTTGGCTTCTTTGAGACTCAGCTTCCTTTTATTTAAGGATGGGGTAATTATACCTTACAAAGCTCACAGGATTGTTGTGAGGTCCAATGAGATAATATATGTAACATCAGTTCCATTCCTTCTTTACTGTTTCCTCCATATTTCCAGCTCAACGTTCAACTCCTAATGATTACTCTGTTATTCTCCCTCCTTATCTTGCAGGAAAGAAAAGTAGGAGATTAATTCACACACACACACACACACACACACACACACACACACACATGAGAAAAAGGACTGATTTTTAAGTCCTTAAGCATCTTCCTGCAAGAGTATCTGCATTTTAAAATATTTTGCCTAAATTGGGCAAGTCTATAATGGTAGATTCCTCAAATTATACCAGAAAAGGGGCCACCTCTTCTGGAACAAGCATGTGCTTCAAATCATACCACAAAAGGAGTCATGAACTCAAAAGCATTGCTCTCACCTCAGGCAAACAGAAGCCAGTCATTTAAATTTTCATTTACTTATTTACTTTTATTTTAAAGCAATACTCAAAATTCAGGATTTTTAAAAAAAATTCCATGGATCTAGTATTCCAGGAGTCAGCAAACTTTTTCTGTTAAGGGCCATAGAGTAAGTACTTGAGGCTTTGTGGGCCATAGGATCTCTGTCACAACCTTTCAGCTAAGCATCGTAGCTCCAAAGAAGCCAAGGACAATATGGAAATGGATGGACATGACTGTGTTCCGTTTAAAGTTTATTTACAAAACTAGGCTGTGAGTTGGATTTGGCTGACAGGTCATAGTTTTCTGACACCTATAGTATTCCATCCACTCCTACATTCTTCCTTTTTTTTTTTTTTTCTGTTACACAAAAAGTAGAAGGTTTCAGGGGAGAAGAGATATTGAACACCATTAGTTCCCACTTTGCATTTGGTCCCAAATAGTGTGCAGAATTTTCCTGGCCTTGTCTTCCCTGTGTTCAGCCCCTAAGGCAAGCATGATGCCCAAGAGCTGTCCTACAACCAACTAAAATAATGATCAGGGACAAACGCTAACAAATCTTTTCCTCTACCTCTGTTTAGTGAAAGGGGAGCGCTTGTAAAACCTTACTTGGAAACTTGGTAGCTCCATTCTTTCTCTGGCTAAAATGAAGGTATCGACAAGTATATGCTTCCTGTGCATTTGAAACCTCAGAGTTTAGTGCACCAAGACTTAGGGAGAACCAACTGCCTGCAGAACTGTATGGGAATACAAAATAAGAGACACATTCCCCAACAGTCTAGCTGGGGAAGCAGAACACATACACATAAGAAAAATGCTAAACAACACAAAGCCAAATGACAGATTAGTACCTCTTTATAAAGTAGAAGCTGACAGCATCAGCGCTGAAGGAGACTCTATAGAGCAGGGGTCCCCAACCCCCGGGCCATGGACCGCTATGCGGCCTGTTAGGAACTGGGCTACACAGCAGGAGGTGAGTGGCGGGCAAGTGAGCAAAGCTTCATCTGTATTTACACCGCTCCCATTACCACCTGAGCTCTGCCTCCTGTCAGATCAGTGGCAGCATTACATTCTTTTAGGAGCGTGAACCCTACTGTGAACTGCATATGTGAGGGATCTAGGTTGTGCGCTCCTTATGAGAATCCAATGCCTGATGATCTGAGGTGGAGCTGAGGCAGTGATGCTAGTGCTGGGGAGCAGCTGCAAATACAGATTATCATTAGCAGAGAGGTTTGACTGCACAGAGACCATAATAAATCAATTGCTTGCAGACTCATATCAAAACCTGATCAGTGAGTGGCAAGTGACAATTAACCTGCATCTTACGGAGTAGACTGGACATAAGCCACACACTTGGGGTGTCACTGTTTCCCCTCACCCCCAGATGGGACCGTCTAGTTGCAGGAAAACAAGCTCAGGGCCCCCACTGATTCTGCATTATGGTGAGTTGTATAATTATTTCATTATCTATTACAATGTAATAATAATAGAAATAAAGTGCACAATAAATGTAATGTGCTTGAATCATCCCGAAACCATCCCCACCCCAGTCCGTGGAAAAATTGTCTTCCACGAAACTGGTCCCTGGTGCCAAAAAGGTTGGGGACCACTGCTATAGAGGAATGGTCAATTAGGCAAGAGATTCTGGAGGAAGCAAGGCGGAATGACATTTTTCTCCCTCCCGTAATTTCTCCCAAAACAAGAGAAGAGAAAAATCTTTCAGGAGAAAGGAATGCCAATTTCCTTTGCTAATAATGCTTCCCTTAAGTCCAAGGGTGGTTAAAACCCTGAACTACAGAAAAAGAGGTAAAATATCAGCATCAATAGTAATGCCTACGTACAAACAGGTTTATTTCAAATTTCATATATAATTCAGTTGGATCAAAAAATTGATTGGCTGGTCAGCACACAAAACTTATTTAATCCCCAAATCCCACACATCACATTTGTTGACATTCAGTTTGCGTTTTAATATGTAAGGGGGATTATGAAATTCTAGAAATTGTATTTGAAATATAACTTGAAACTTTTCCTTCACATTGTGTTTTTAATGTTATATTGAGTCAAATGGGTATAAATACAAAATTTTCAGGTATAAACTTTGAATAAAAAATATATTGAGAAATGCATAACTTTCATAGAAGTTGCATAACTTCATAAGTTTGGATATTAAAATTTCACATTTTACTGGCTTGCCTTTTATAATAAAGAATGGTCCTTTTCTCGAACTTTTCCTAACTATGACATTTGACTATGCCATCTGGGTGTTTTTTGCCAGGAAACTGCCCGAAATTGAGTGCAATTTAATATCCAGGATATGAGTGGATGGGTTAAACTCTGAGAGGCCCTCCGCATCCTTGCACCAGTGGGGTAGAAGGAATAAACAAGCTCTTGGTTTTTTGGAATGTTCCCAAAGTTTGATCCTGAAATTGTCCTCTATCCAACCAATAATTTATAGCATTGTCTACACCTGATGCTGACCATAAATTTATTGGAACCCTCCCTCTAGGTTGCTGTGTCTTCCTCTTGCACACTTTGCATGTAAGATGTGGTAGGAACACCCACAAGGACTGAGGCCTGTGACTTTATTGAGTTTACAGGACTGGTTGTCTGAGCTAGTTTTGCGCCTGCTGACTAATAAATATTGGCTCATGAATGTTTGATATCTTTTGAATTCATCTTCAAACTTTTTCTAAAATGTATTGTGGTAAAATATACAAAATATAAACTCATCATTTTTAATTATACAGTTCAGCAGCATTAATTACATTCACAGTGTTGTGTAACCATCACCACTATTTCTAGAGCTTTTTCATCATCCCAAACAGAAACACTGTACCCATTAAATAATCCCCTCCTTCCCCCCTTCCCTGGTAACTTCTATTCTACTCTCTGTGTCTATGAATTTGCCTATTCTAGGTACCTAATATAAGTGGAATCATACAATATTTGTCCTTCTGTGTCTGGCTTATTTCAGTTAGCATAATCTTTTCAAGGTTTATCCATGTTGTAACATGCATCAGAATTCCATTCCTTTTATGGCTGAATAATATTCCATTCTATTTATATATCACATTTTGTTTATCCATTCATCTGTTGATGGAAACTTGGGTTGCTTCCACCTTTTGGCTATTGTGAATATGCTGCAATGAACATTGGTGTACAAGTATCAAACTTGCTTTTTATAAAGTTCCTAATAGTGAGATGATGAGGGAATAACCTGTTGCCTTCACCACCCCCTTTAACTAATGGCAGCCACAAATATCTACCTTAAATAACTTAAAGTTGAGTATGACAAATGGACTTAGGTCAGACCATAACACTCAGTTTCTTCTTCTGTAAAATCTACCCACCTCGTAGATTGTTAGGAGGATTAAATGAGTTAATTTCCATAAAGTGGTTAGAAATGTATCAGTCACAGTGTAAACATTAAACAAATAGAGCTGTTACTATTTTAGTGTCATCATCCTTCACCTTTTAGGGACACATTATCTTGCTGCTACTGTAATTGTAATTTACCACCCCCATTTCACATTCTACCCAGTTCTGCCCTAAGCTCCAACATGTTCTTGTTCCAAAGTCACCCACCTCCTCAATCAAAATTCTCCTCCCAAGGGGCTGATCTTATCAAGATAAGGAGGAGTGAGACTTTATTGATCCATTCAAACCTGATACGTAAATTACTGATAGACAGTAACCATAGACATCTATATGATGCATACCTTTTTGCATCTCAGACTCCTCCCAGAATTGTGAAAAAACAGAAAGATGCAACACCTCCAATAGATACTACAGTATTTCCCTTTACTTTCAGTAATGACAATCCAGCTTAAAATTCATGACTTCCACTCAAGAACGAGAGAATTTAAAGAAAGAATTTCTAGTGGTCAGGGGAATCATAAACATCTGAACCAACACAGAACAGAAATGTAACCAAAGATTGTGTTTTAAAATGCAATTTAATATTTAATAACAGTTCACCACAAAGAATACAGGAATAAAATATAAAGTTAGCACAATTATTTCCCTTACAAGAGATGAGATGCATTTTATCTTTGTGTTTAGGCTTAATAATCAATGCAAGAATTGTAACTGTAATGTATCAATGTTATTATGTTTAAAAAGTAGCTGGGCTTTAAGAAAGACTAATATCCATAAATAAATGTAAAAAACACCAAGCCCACAAGAATAATAAAAATAATCCCTTATAATACATAAATTAGACAGCTATTAAAAATTCCAGAAAATAATTTCACCAGTGGCTTCCTTAAATAATACTCTTGCTTGGTGCATTTTAAGATTTGTTTCTAACCCAATCGAAAAACGGGCAGAAGATCTAAATAGACATTTCTCCAAAAAGCCATACAGACAGCCAAAAAGCACATGAAAAGATGCTTAATATCACTCATTATTAGAGAAATGCAAATCAAAACTACAATGAGGTATCACCTCACACCGGTCAGATTGGCCATCATCAAAAAGTTTACAAACAATAAATGCTGGAGAGGGTGTGGAGGGTGTGGAGAAAAGGGAACCCTCCTACACTGTTGGTGGGAATGTAAATTGGTACAACCACTATGGAGAACAGTATGGAGGTTCCTTAAAAAACTAAAACTAGAGCTACCATATGATCCAGCAATCCCACTCCTGGGCATATATCTGGAGAAAACCATAATTTGAAAAATACATGCACCCCAATGTTCATTGCAGCACTATTTGTAATAGCCAAGACATGGAAGCAACCTAAATGTCCATTGACAGAGGAATGGATAAAGAAGATGTGGTATATATATACAATGGAATACTACTTATCCATAAAAAGAATGAAATACTGCCATTTGCAGCAACATGGATGGACTTATAGATTATCATATTAAGTGAAGTAAGACAAAGACAAATATCATATGATATCACTTATTTGTGGAATCTAAAAAAAATGATACAAATGCACTTATTTACAAAACATAAACAGATTCACAGACTTCAAAAACAAACTTATGATTACCAAAGGGGAAAGTTGGGGGGAGGGATAAATTTGGAGTTTGGGATTGACATATACACATATAGAATAGATAATCAACAAGGATCTACTGTATAGCACAGGGAACTCTACTCAATATTTTGTAGTAACCTATTTGGGAAAAGAAGCTGAAAAAGAATGGATATATGTATACATATAACTGAATCACTTTGCTCTACACCTGAAACTAACACAACGTTGTAAATCAACTATACCCCAATATAAAATAAAAATTAAATTTAAAAAAAAATGAAACAACAAGAAAAGATTTGTTTTTACTAAAATCTGATTAATAATTTATTGCATCAAGTGAGATTCACTTATCTATATACTTTTAAATAAAATCTAAAGTTTTATTTAACTAAAAGTCTCAAGAAATCCTTTTTCACTAGTTAGTGGATGCTATACAACAATAGATATGAAACTTCGTGAGTCTGATCATCTTTTTCAAGCATTTCAAATACTATTATCAGTTAATCTGTTAACAAATCTGGGCTACATTCCTTCAAAGGGTTGAGGATGTGGATGAATGTGGCTAAAGTACTAGCGTTTGGGGCTGTGAATCAGGAGACCTGGATTCTAAGGCTTACTAAACCATTAACCAGCTGTTAAAACTTTTGGGGAGCTTGGTTTCTATAAAAATGAGTGATTTGGATGACCCCTAATGTCCCTTCTTATTCATAAAATCTAAATGAAACAGTCAGGTTGAATCCTGTATGGTGAAGGCAATGGGCTGTGAATAGAGATGAGGATTTAGAAGACACCATCCTGACCACAATAAACGCTGATTAGCTATGTGGCAGACACTGTTACCGATCTGCCTATATGCCCTCAGGCCTTCCCATGGAGGTCCACCCAGGCCTGGCTTCCAACTGCCCGCTTGTGCATCTCCTTGCCTGAGGGCTTACTTTGGATACTAGAGTCCACTGAGTCCTCCACAACACTAGGCTAGAAGCACTAAGAATTAGCACACATTCTGCAATCCTGGACCCATAACTGATAAGATTTAGTGTATAAATATCCCAGCTCTCCTACTCCTTGGATAGATTAGCCACCCTTACCCCTGGGTTGGACTAACACCTAGACCCACTGTACCCTGGATCACAGAATTCCTCCAGCATGGTTAATCCCCAGTTACTTACAGTGGTACTTAACAATACATCTTTTATTGGCTGCCCGCCCTCCCTCCCAGTGTTTCTTGGGGACACCTAACAGATAATACTACTTGCAATCAAATCCTTATTTCAAGTTATGCTTCTGGAGAAGCCAAAACTAAGTGATGATTACGTATATGATCCTGGCCTCACTCCTTCCTGAAACTGAGCAGGACCCTGTGGGGCTCCTGAGAACAAAAACCTTTCTGTGTCCCCTTCCCTGAGTTCCAAAGGGCAGGTTCAAACAGTTGCTAATCAGGGAAGGGAGGGGATATGAAGACAAGGGAGGAACAGTCAAGAAACAATAGTGCAGGGCTTCCCTGGTGGCGCAGTGGTTCGGAATCCACCTGCCAATGCAGGGGACATGGGTTCGTGCCCCGGTCCAGGAAGATCCCACATGCCGCAGAGTGGCTAGGCCCGTGAGCCACAACTACTGAGCCTGCGTGTCTAGAACCTGTGCTCCACAAGGGGAGAGGCCGCAACAGTGAAAGGCCCACGCACCGCGATGAAGAGTGACCCCCGCTCGCCGCAACTGGAGAAAGCCCTTGCACAGAAACGAAGGCCCAACACAGCCAAAAATAAATAAATAAATAAATAAATTTATTTTAAAAAAAAGAAAGAAACAATAGTGCAGCCTTGGGTCAGGGTCCTGGTTCTGCCGCAAGGGATACACATAACAATATCTTTGAGCTCTTCTGCAGAACTAAAACCCCACCAAATGGAAGATGTTCCAGAGAGAAGGTCACAGTTCAATAACCTTGAGAACTACAGATCATGAGACCACCCGATGGCAGAAGATCTCTGGATTGAAGGAATGCAGGTCCTGCACGCACCCTGATCCTTATCAGCAACACTGCCCATTGACTATAACACTCCTCAATCCCCACACCCCCGGGGTTGGGACACACAGTTTTGAGGGCATTAGCCCGCTGTGGTCCCCTTTGCCTGACAAAGCAATAAAGCTATTCTTTTCTACTTTACCCAAAACTCTGTCTCCGAGATTCAATTCAGTACCAGTGTACAGAGGCTGAATTTCAGCTGCCTTCTCTGCCCCAGAAACTTGTCTGCACACTTTGTCTTCCCAAGCCCCATCCTGTGATTGGGGCTCCCTGGCCCGCTCTGTCTTCAGATTCGCTGCTAGGCCCAGCCAAGTTAGGTATGCTCTCATTACCATCTTGCAGGTATTTTGTTTACATATATATTTGTCTTTATCCCTAACTTTACCAAAGCTGTGTATACCTTAAATTCTGAAATTTCATCATCTTTGTCTTTATACCTCTAGTGCTTAACACTATATCCAGCACATAAGGATTTTAATTTTATGACTTCTCTTCCTTGGAAGACTTTTCCTTCCACCATTCTTCCAAGCAATCCCCTATATTTATGATTTGAGCCAGCTTGCTGTCTCCTTAGTGAAATCGTTCCCAAATGCCACACACTGAAGGATGCACTCCCTGCCACAGGACCCTGTGAAGACACTGGGGATATGTACTTCTTGAATATCACATCATATTGTCAGGGATTGACTTCTCTACTTTTCCATTTTCTATATTCTCTATATTAGCTTCTCTACTTTTCTATAAACTTCTTGAAGAGAGGGATTTTGCTGTATTTCTTCTTGTTTATCCCAACCCCTAGCACAATGCCTTACACATAACAGATATTGTTGAGTGCGTAAAGGGAGCAGAAGGTCATTTTTGGTTTTGTTGGGAGTTCATGCCTGCTGCGACTCCCACATTAAATAAATATGTGCAATCACCATTAGGGACAAAAGAAGTAGCAACCACAAAACAAAATATGTATAGTGGCTGAGATCTGTGTATTTGGGGCAGAAAGCCTCTTGCTTTGATCTTACCTTTGAGGAGCTACAAACCAATGGCTCTCTGCAATTAGCCTGCTAAACTTGTGTTGAGTTATTAGCTGTTATGATTACTATAAAGTCAAATGCATTTCTTTCCATATTATTTCAGAAAAAAAATAGATAGGTATGTAAAACCAAAAAGATTTGGTGACCACAATTTTAAATTCTTTAGGTGAGGCCCACTGGTCACATCATAATGTCCTTCCATATATCTTTCCCTCTATACACAGAACTTTTAATACTGTCTCCATAAAATATGCTTAAATAATATAAAGCAAGTCAGAAATTTGTCTTGAGATTACTGACGACTCATCTCTTCAAGTTTTTCAAGGACAGATTTATACTTGGCACATACTATAAATAACAGCTGGTAATTTTGCCACAAGCATTTTTCACTCACTTCTACTTTTTCCCACATTTATTCTTATTCCCATATTCAGGCTCATTTAAACTCAAGTACCAGTTTACAGTTTGCACTGGATTGTGCATTGATTTGTTCTGTGTTTTAAATCCTCTTTCTAACACTTTATGAAAGGAGTTATATATGGTTGCTTTCATAAAATTAATATTTTCTAAGAACATAATAGTCTTAAACAAAAATACCAATAGTGTACAGTAAAACCAAAGGCGTGGATTTGGGACCTATAGACCCCGAGAAAAAGTAGAAGTTCTAGTTTTAGCAAAATAACTTCCAAAATAACCACGAAGTCTGTAGAGATGAACAAACAAAAAACATTCACCATGCTCTGGAAACTTGCAATCTCGTGAAATGAACAGAAAAATGTAAAATTAAATATGAGAGCTTGGAGTCTGGGAGGAGTACACCAACAAGGTATGAGCTAAGAGTAAAGGAGTAAAGAAAAAGGCAGCGTAAATGCTGATAGGGAGCTTCGGTGGAAATTCCTTGTAAAAAGTGACATTTAAGTAGGGTGCAAAGGCATCTCAGAGGGCGGGAAAAGCCCAGGTTACGCAACTGTGGCATGAAAGTTGTAGGAATGAGGACCCACGGCGCTCACTCATTTTGTTCCTCTCCTCCTGCTTCCTCCACCCCTTGTTCATTCCTAGCCAGGTAGCCCAGGACACTATTTCTCTAATGTTTGTACTACATGTTGTGCATTATTTATTTATGGTTATTAACGCATGATTTTTTTTCCTTTATGAGTCTATCTTACATCTCTATGAGGGCAGGAACCAGGTCTTTTTATTTTGTATACCCAAAATCTAGCCTAAGACAAACAGTCAATAAATAAATATTACAACAAGAGCTGGAGTATTAGGTTAATGTGAAGGAATGGGTTGAGAAATAGAAAGAAAATTTGATGACATAATCCGGAAGTCTCAGAATACTTAGTCTAAAATTGGCTTTGTTCTAACAACAACAGGAAGATATAGTAAAAACAGCTTCTGTTGATGTACCAGAACCTTTACATTAGTTATCTCATTCAATCCTCACAACTACCTGGTTAGGTGAGCACTATGATCTCCATTTTGCAGATTATAAAACCAAGGCTAGGGAAGTTAAGGTTAACCAAGGTCATTGAGAACCTAGTATGTGACAGGCGCTCCTCTAGATGCTGCAGATAAATTGGCACCAAGACAAACCAGGTCCTCACACTCCTGAGCTTATGTTTTGGTTGAGTGAGACTGACTTTAAACAAAACCCCACAAAAATAAATAAGAAAATTCACAAATGATGACAAATGGCCTAAAGGAGAGTAAAACAAGCTGACATGCTTGGGAGTGACTGGGGGTGATGCAGAAGAGTCTGCCTTACTCAACAGATCATGATACTCCCAATATAACACTCTGATCTTATGTTATTCAGAGGACAGAAGTGATCAAATATGAATTTTGGAAGGAAAGCTAGTGGTAACGCAAAGGATTATTACACAACAGTATCAATTAGGAGAGAATAAATGTCTATCCAAAATAAAGCTTTAGAAGGTGAATGAGGAGAAGCAATAGCTGTAAGAGAAACCACTGATATGTTCTATAAATAGTAAAGTTGATTTGAGATAAAGAATGTGGAGGAGGGTGGAGATGATGATATGATGGTACTGATCATAACAGCAATAAAGGTATGCCTTGAACATTTACTCAGTATGTGTCCAAGGTTACACAGTTCTCTTAGATGGAAAGCTAATTTTTAGTCACTCTAAGAACGCTTTGCAAAGTGTGGGACTCTCGCCACAAGGTATCCAAGATGATTTCGGGTGGTATTTAAATTGCAGTGGAAAAGGCATTAAAGAATGTAACTATCACATAGGAAAAATGTTATTTCCATTTTAAATCTCTTTCAATCCCTCTAATTATGTCAAGAAGAAATTCTCAATTTGAGCTATTTGAGCTATTTCGACTTAACATCTCTCTAACATTTGCTAATCTCCTTTTTTAAACAAAGAGTGAGCAGGCCTTATGTTCAGAGCCTTCAGCAGCCAGCAGTATCTAGCTGAAATTTAAAAGTTTATTTTCATTGTATTTATTTTTACAGTTACCCTCTATTTATGGTCAATGATACTAGTTTGCCATTTATGGTAGTGATATATCCTTAACTTTTAACATAAATGTACTTAAGTAAAAGAATGAGTGGATATAAAGAAAAATATTAAGGAAATAGCAATGCAGTTAATTTTAGTATGTAGCAAAAATGTTGAAGGTGATAGAAGACTGGAGTTTAACAATACTACAGTAAATTACAAAAGCCACCTGGAATTGGGTGAAAACTTAGAGGTTTTGAGTCACACTTACTGAAAAGATTGTGGGGTCACTTAGGAATCCCCCAAAGATGAGTTAGTAGGTCATAGACCATAATAGATTCTGCTTTATGCATATTCAGTTTTAGGTGACAATAGAATATCCTCAAGAATTCTGGCACTCAGGGGCCCATTCAAGACAGAAGCTTGAGCCTAGTTCTGGATGAGGCTTATAGGTTTAGAAGTCATATTAGTTTTCTATTGCTGTGTAACAGCTTACCACAAATTTAGTGCCTTGAAATGACACAAATTTTTACCTCACAGTTCTGATCATCAGAAGTCCAGGTAGATTTTTCTGCAGGGGGTGTCAGAAGGCCAAAATCAATGCCGGGCTCTTTTCTGGAGGCTCTGGGGGAAGAAACTGCTTCCAGCATCATTCCTGTTGTCGGCAGAATACAATTCCTTGAGGTTATAGGACTGAAATCCCTGCTTTCTTGCTGGCTGTTAGCCAGGGATTGCTCTCAGCAACCAAAGGACACTCTTGGGTCCTTGCCCTCTGGCCATGTCCATCTCAAAGCCAACAACAGAGACCCTCCCTCACATGAATCCCTCTCATATTTTTAATCTCTCTGATTTCTGTACTGCTATCAGCCAGAGAAAACTCTGCTTTTAAAGGGCCAACGTGATTACATTAGGCCCGCCCAGATAATCTCTCTATATTAAGGTCAACTCATTAATAACCTTAATCACGTCTACAAAATTCCTTTTGCTTGCCATGTAACCTAACATCATCACAGGAGTAACATGAGGAGATAACAGGCATAAGAGGAGGCATCTTAGAATTCTGCTTACCGCAGAAGTCATCTGTATAATAATACATCCTCTGTATCCATTAACCAATTCAGCAAACATTTACTGAGTATCTATTATACCACCAAGCAGTTTTGTAGTCGTTTATGTATTTTACCATGGAATCATGTTTCTTATACCTTTGATGTGGAACATAACATTCAAACAAACACTCTTTGCCAAGGGGATGTGAGTGGCGTGCTGAGAGTGTCTGCTGTCATCCACCCCTTGCACCACTCAGATCCACTTGTGCCCACATTAAGTTTTTTTCTGTCCCAGCACGGCTTCTTCAAGAGGATGGCCAGTCGTCATTTCTTTAAAGAAATTAAGAATAAAGTTTTTTAACACAAGCATCACACTGCTGTAGGTGATCTTGAAGCCAGAAGCAAGATTTATCATTTCCCTCATCTATCAACCAATCCTGATTCTCATCACTCTGGCCAGCACTTGTGCTGGTCTAGGTTTCTTGCCCTGTGGAATCTGGGGTCCTGGTTACCTTGTCCTTTTCAGGCCATGATTGAGGCAATTGCCTGTTCAAGGTTATCAGCCGGCAGGGAAGCACCAAGAGCCACTCCGGTGAGTCTCCTGAGTTCCAGAAATACTCTTCTCTGCTTCTATTATGTAGCAATAATCCTATCTGCTCATGTTCATCAGGGTCAATCACTCATGACCATATAGTAAATCCTCTCTTTGCCTGATGATCTACTGACATGAGGAACTCAAAATAGTCACTCAGTACCTTTACTTTAGCTTTTGTGGCACTTCACTCTGTCCCCTGGTAGATTTGACACCCACACCCAGGAGCTACAATTTCTAGTTCAACTCAACCTAAATTTGGAGGAATGGGAAGCACAAATTCCCCAAGTGGGCCCTTGGGAGCAATAATGAGATAGTTAACTCCTAATTCCACTTTTTTTGTTCCCAAATCTGTATATTCTACCTATGAAGAATACAGTAACCTATATAATGGCTGTTGATTCACACATTTCTTGAATCTTCAACACTGTCCCAAACTTACAGGCTGTCACCCCTAAGGTCCCCTTTAGACAGTTAAACATGAAAATAGACCAAGTGATAAGGTATATGGTAGGAACAGGGGATCCCATGGACCTGTGCATATAGCTCCCAATTTCACCAGAAGGTGGATCCCTGGGTCTGAGGCCATGTTCTGTGGCATTCTACAATGGTAAATCAGACACTCACTCTGTGAGTCTTCAGATATTAGCGTCAGTGGTACCATCACAGGCAGGAAAGCCAAACCCACACCAGAAACACATGTCAACCCCAGTAAGAATGGATTTCTGCTTCATCCTGAGTGGAAGGCGTGTAGTGGTCTGAATACAAAGATCAGGTTCTAATCCCTGGAAACTGTGTTACATTATATGGGAAAATGTCTTTGTGGGTGTGATTAAATTAAGGATCTTGACATGGGGAGATTATCCTGAATTATCCCAGTTTGCCCTAAATGCAATCATGTGTGATAAGAGAGGGGACATATCTGACACACAGAGAAGGCAGTGGGACAAAAGAGGCAGATTGGAGTGATGTGGCCAGAAACCAAGGAATGCCAGCAGCCACCAAAAGCTGGAAGGATTTTCCCCTAGAGCCTCCGGAGGAAGCACAGCCCTACCAATACTTTGAATTTGACTCAAAGACTTAAGGACTTCAGAACTGTGAGAGAATAAATTTCTGTTGTCCTAAGCCACCAAGTTTGTGGTAATTTGTTACAGCAGCCATAAGAAACTAGTCCAGGGATCCAATGTAATCTACTTGTCACTAGTGGTTATTCTCCTTTAAAGGTGGCACCACACTGAGGGTTCATCATTGTTCTCTGCTGCTGACAAGTTGGATGTGCAGACATGGCAGCAGATAGATCAGCGTAGATAAGAGAGGCCCAGGCTGCTGCATCCATGTGTGACCTTCATGCTGCCACCATGGCTATGTCATTCAGGGGGTCGTTGTGCCATAGTGAATCCCCTAGGGAGCTGAGGATAGAGGTTGGCTGATGTCCACTGGACAATCATCCTGTTCACTTTATAATTCTGTGCCTTTTCTGTGCTGAATGATACCCAATAGACATTGACATGCAAACCAAAGATTCACAGACTTTATATATGCTCACTCCCATAGATACAGCCACATGCCTTTTCGCCTGACCCTCTTATCTCTGTTCTTCCCATCTTGCTCCTTATAGGAGCCTTGGCCAGCAAGCCAAGCCATTTATCACTGCCAAGGACTCCATATAGTCTTAGCTGAGACCTCATATCCCTCCACACAAGTTGATAAGCAGGTGTACTACCCAAAACTCCAGAACATTTTCACCATCACCTCTGTCGTTTAAGGCCACCCCTCAGTGGGGTTTTGATGCGGGAGCAGTTCATTTCTGCTTGTACTAACATATGGAGACACATATGTACCAGGACAGAATTTTAACTCTTTCATCAGCTCATCACTGGGAATATCCTATGAAGTCATAGGTGAAAGCACAGTGAGAAATGTCAGCACAGAGGTGGGTGGCATGGGTGTTTGGACTACTTGTTTATGTAACTTACAGCTACCTACTTGGGAAACATCGTGCACTAGAGAATTCTCTAGCTTTCCAAAATGAATCCATTTAACAATGCTCACTTCTTGAAGTAAGTCAGAAAGAGAAAGGCAAATACCATATGATATCACTTATATGTGGAATCTAAAAAATGACACAAAGGAACCTATGTTTCTATGAAACAGAAACAGACTCACGGACGTAGAGAACAGACTTGTGGTTGCCACGGGGGTGGGGGTTGGGGGAGGGATGGAGTGGGAGGTTGGGGTGAGCAGATGTAAGCTATTATATGTAGAATGAATGAACAACAAGGTCCTACTGTATAGCACAGAGAACTATATTCAGTATCTTACGATAAACCATAATGGAAAAGAATATTTAAAAAAGAGAATGTATATATATTTGTATAACTGAATCACTTTGTTGTACAGCAGAAATTAACACAACATTGGAAATCAAATATATTTCAATAAAAAATATTAAAACTGGAAAAAAAACAATGCTCACTTCTCTCAACTTTTTGATGATACTCTCAATATTCTGCCAAGATATTGCCAGCCACCTAGCCTGTTTCCTATAGGTTCTCATTTCCAAACTTTAAAGAACCATCTCACCTGTGTTTTAAGATTAGCGCCAATGTCCTTGCCAGGATGTTAAATTCTGATTCAGGAGAGGGCCTCAATAAAATCTCCTCTATCCAGCTTTAAGCTCAGTGACCCTCACCCCAATCCAACGCCCACAAGATCTTTCCGAGGTGTGTTTTCCCATTTGCTACTGCTACATATCTGTCTGGTATAGCTGGAACAGAACTGCCCAGCTCAGGCCATGCTGAGACTTGACTCTAGTTATTGGCAGAAGCCCTGAGCATAAAAGAGAGCAGATCTGTTGGATCAAGGTTTTTCAAGTGCTTATTTTCAAATGTCCCCATCCCATTTCTTAGCGTTCTACTCTTTCCCCATCAGGGCTTACCTTTAGCATAGGAGTTTTGCTGGGGCTGTATATTCGGCCTTCTTTGTAACTCTACCACTTTTACAACCAGACCTTGGTAGTGATTCTCAGCACATTCTGCCCTGTGGCTCTAGGATATGAGAAGCTCCTTAAATAGCTGCCGAGTAGCTTTCTGACTTTCACGCCACACCATGCTTGAGGTTGATAGTTGGCTGACCTCAGCTTGCAATTTTCCTTCCTCAGGGTTCCAATCAGAGTTAACAACAGCCAGCCAAATCCAATCCTTATCATTGCCTTTTCCCCCAAATCTCTAGGGTACTGGAGCTAGCGCACCTATATTCCATCCCAGTTTAACCACACCTGAAAGTCTTAGTAATCATAATGCTACAACAGGCCAAGAGTCATCAGCAATCCTCCTCTCACCACCATCAGTAGATCTTTGTTACCATTTACATGGCAAGAGATCTAATTCCAGGATTCCTTTCTGAAGTTCTGCTTCCTAGGATCACTTCTGATACCAACTATCTTAGCTTGCGATTTCCAAGAAGCAGATGCTGAGACAAAGATTTAAAAGAAAGTCATTTATTTAGGAGACGATTTCCAGGAAACATCAGCAGAATAAGAAATGAGAATGAGAAGGAAGAAAGCCATTAAAACATGTATGAACAAGCGGGTAACATTGTGCCTCAATCCTGAGCTGGATCTCTGGGAGACAGTACTAAACGTGTCTGAGATCTAGCCCCCTTGAGAGTGGAGGAAGCTGGAGTGTCTTCCGACTCCCATCCCCTATTGGCTGAAGATTTCTAGAAACCCAGCACTCCCAGCCAGCCCCTTCCATATAAGGGCTGACATAAAGTCCAGGCACAGAGTCACAGATATTTGCAAGAGGACACTGTCAAAATGTACGGGAACTCTAATAGAGTATGATGGGTTCTAATTGGGATATTCAGATTACTATGAGAACATGGATTCATTCTGCTGGGGAAAATTCCAATAAGGTTTCAGAAACGTGGTAACATTCCCCGCTGTAGCTGATGTCATGAAGTAGCTGCAATTTCCAAGGAGAAAAAAAAACATAATGTGCAAGAAAGGCTAAGACCAGTGTCAGAGGAATGCCTACATCCAAGGAATGGCTTGAGAAAGAGTAGACAGATGTCAAGTTCAATGTTAGTAAAAGTCAGTCTTATGAGTGGCAGTCAGTTTTCAGACTTTCATTGTCTCTAAGCTCTTAACTATTGAAAATTTTAATCAGGGGGGAAATTTTTTTAAATGTCCCTTATTGAATTTGTTCAGTAGGTGACATTATAAAACAAAGGAGATAACAAAAGAAAATACCAAATATTAATGTCTCATACCATGCATAATTTTCTTCTCTTTGTAAGGATTCACACAACAGCAAGCTATTCAGAGGTTTTGAACACAAGCATGAATTTTATTTTGTTCTGACTTTTGTAACTGAAATAACTAAGTGATTTTCAATTCAGTAGTTATAAATCTTTCTATAAAAACATGCACACAATTTTTATTCCCACATTGCCACCCTCTTTGCCACTTGCAGATGAATTATTAGAACAAAGTTATAAACCTCCAGATATTGGATATCTGTAGTAGAAAATACTGACACAACCATAAAAAAGTGCTTTCGTTTTTGTCTAGCTTTGCTCTCTTCTTCAACCTCTGTTCATCCCCATTTCCCCTGGCCCTCTAAATATACAAGCCAGTAGCATTTGCTTTGCTTTGCTTTTTTCCTCTTGCCTTACTGCCTTTTCAAAAGGGGATGACTTGGGTTAGAGATAGGCCTTAACTCTGTAAGGTTGCTGAGGGAAATATTAATGTTTGCTGAAATTGACTTAATTTCTGCAGGCTAATGTTTTGTACTGTTTGCTTGTTTGTTTCAAAGAAGCAGTGAATAAAGCCAGAGCCTCCATTTTTTTAAATTAACAAAAGGATAAAATGAGTTGATGGTTATAAACAGTCATGATTAATTATTTTTAATATCCCAAGGAAATTGCTAGCAATTTTTTCTTTAATTCTTCACTGTTAAAAATCTATTTACTGCTTATATTGGTTAATTCATGGAAACATGCATCTTAAAACATTTTTTTTTTTTTGACATTTACATCAAAGATATGTCTTGATGACTCAGGACAGACCTGGCAATGTCATCATTTCTTTTTTTCAATTCACATTACATCTAAAAGTGAAAATATGTTTTACCGTATTTTGTTGTTTCTTTAAAAATTGTCTTCTATGTAAATATTAAATGTTTAAAGTTATGTTGATATTTTTGTAAATAAAAATGTTTTCAGGATTTTAACCTGGCATGGAGGCCACCATTTGCACAGTGGTCAATGAGTATTCACATTACATAATCTCAAGGACACTATAGAGGATTCTCTAATGGATGGTAGGGAAGAAAAGTCATCAAAAATATTTTGAATAAATACTAGGAGTAGGATATTGTATGATATTCAAGCTGAGGTAAATTCTTGAGTTTCCTTATGGGTAAATAATGTTTTCATTCCATGATTATAAATGAAGTTAAAGTGAAGATGATAATTATGATTAATAATATCTAGAATCTATTAAATGCTTACTATTGGCCTAGCAGCTTGCCAAAATCTTTACATAATTATCTTGTTTTATCCTCATAACAACCCTGACTTAAAGATGTTAACACCTTCATTTTATTGATGAGAAAACCACGCTCAGAAATGTGAAGTACTCCTTCAAGTTACATATAGCAAGCAAGTAACAAACCTGATATTTAAACTAAGCCTGTAACTAAGGTACATTACCTCTCCAAATATTCTCTGGGAGCCAAGAAATATTGACTTAATTTAAAAGCGACATAAATGATTAAAATTAGATCCATTTTTGAAAGCAGGATATAAATGGGAGAAATGAGCAGAAAAGCACTGGATACTTGAAAATGGGAAGGAATGTGGGATACACCAAAAATAAATGATCTGCAGAATAGAAGGTTACAAAAACAAAGACAATTTAAAGTCACCCAATTTCATAATTTTGCTAAAGGCTAACCCTGGAAGCAGGGACTATTAAAACCAAAAATATATATCAAGACTAAAAATAATCCTATTATTTGACAGAGTAATTCCAAATCTAATACATGGTTCTTTATACATAATTCAAAATTTTAACCCATAAAAAATAAAACAACTGCAACAAAGATGTTTATCATTATTTTAATATTAAAAACAAAGCAAAACTTTTGAAAAGAATAAAATAGATCAAACATGGGGAAAAGGTTAAATAAATTATAGAAAATCATCTCAATGGAATATTCAGCAACAATAAAAATTATGTTTCGAAAGAGCATGCAGTAAAATGGTAAATATTTTTTGAGATTATTGTAAAGAAAAAAATAGGGCTTAAAATTTTATCTGCATTATGATTACAACTATATAAAACAAGAGACACTATGATTGGGGGAAATTGTGGGAAATAGACTAAAACTACTGAATACGTTGAATGATAGAACTACTAACGTTCTTTTATAGGGGTAATATAAACAAAAGTATTCTAAAGTAAAGAGGAAGAGAATACTCTCAGAGAGGAATGTACCTGATTCTCCCCTTATTGCATTTTTCTCTCTGAGGACCAAGAGCCAAATCCTATAACATCTAATGGAAAAAACCCGAACGACCTTTTTGGCCAACCCAATACTTCTCTATTGACAGGTACTGCTAATTACCTACGCATTCCTCCTCTTTAACTTAGTAAAAGAACTTCCATTTGTTTCGCAGTTGGAGTGGGCAGGGTGTCCAAGACTCTTGCAGGTAGGAATGGTCTGGCCATAAACAGGTTTTGTGTGACATGTAAAGAGTGTTGCCATATTTTATAAACCAAAATACAGGATGCCCAATTACATTTCAATTTCAAGTAAACAATGCATAATTTTTTTAGTATAAGTATATTGAAAATATTACATGAGACATACTTATACTACCAAAGTTATTCATTGTTTATCTGAACTTCAAATGTAACTGGATGTCCTGTATTTTATCCAGCAACCCTTTGTAAAGAACTTGGAAAACTAAAGTTTCTTGATACAGTTTTTATCGAAAATATATAGCCATATTAGTTTGGATTGTGTTTCACTGCATGTAATAGAAACCAGGCTATAACCGTGTAATGAAATAAGATCTTACTTTTGGCATATGACAAGATGTTGGAAAGGAAGAAATCCAGAGAGGATGCACTTACCCAAGGAAATGAAGGAATGAGGCTCCTTCAAGCTTCCGGCTCCACCTCCAAAGCCTGTGTCTTTGGTCCTAAGAGTGGCAATAGGTGACTCCACCTCCAGGCATCTTGTGTGGATCCTGGAGAAAAAAAGAGAATAAAGGTGATGAGCAAAAGGTGCCTGCCAATTTAGTCTGCTTTTTTGTCCTTTCCTTATTATTATTATCATTTTTAATCAGGAAAACTGGTTTGGGTAGAAGATTCACCTAGTAACTTATTGGCTTTCTGTCACATTATTCCCTATTTCTTATTAGAAAGCACCCTCCTCCCACCAACAATAACAACATCTACTCATTATTACCCTGCTTAAACTCCAGTCCCTTCCCCAAACATGCTCTGTGTACATGAGTCCTCTGTGATGCCTGAACATGGAAGCATGTGGGTATGTTCCTTAGAGTTTTAGTTCTAAATTAAACTCTTGTTTGTATTGGTCCTTCTGCTTGATGTAATTGTGTTATCTTTATAAGTGGACAGTATGGTCCTTGAGAGAGGCGACTGTGCCTTCTTCACAATATGCCTGCAATTTACCAGGCTCCCAATAAATGTTTGTTGATGGGTTTACCACCAACGGTCACCAAATCTTACCAAAATGCCATAAGAAACCTCTAAGTATAAGCCTTCTAAAGCTGTAAATAGAAAGGTTGAAGTGAAGCAGAATGCCTTTTATTTTTACTTTATTTATTTAATGCTTCGTTGCATGTGCAATACATTTACATGGTTTAAAATTCCAAAGATATAAAAGACTATACAGTGTGAAATATCTCCCTCCTGCATTCTTCCCCTAGCACCTAGCTTCTCTCCCTCATGCAGCCAACCTCATCAATTTCTTGTATTCTCCAGAGAGAACTTCTGTATTTACAAGCAAATATGCATATTTTAAAATTCATTTTGAATATTAAACATTCAGTATGCACTGAGATTCATGCCAGGTACTGTGCTAACTGCTTTACATTGAGTCCTCCCAACAACTCAATGAGGCAGGTTTTTCTTCTTTTTTCCCAGCGTATTGAGGTACAATTGACAAAAATTATATATATTTAAGGGGTAAAACGTGATGATTTGATATACGTATACATTGTGAAATAATTACCATGATGAAGTTAATTAACACATTCATTACTTCACACAGTTACCTTTTTTTGCATGTAGTGAGGACACAAGATCTAGTCTCTTAGCAAGTTTCAAGTATATAATACAGTATTATTAACTATAGTTATCAAATCATCAGAGAAATGCGAATCAAAACCATGATATATTACCTCACACCTATTAGAATGGCTGTCTTCAGAAAGACAAGAGATGACAGGTGTTGGAGAGGATGAGGAGAAAAGGGAACCCTTGTGCACTGTTGGTAGGAATTTAAATTGGTGCAGCCATTGTGGAAAACCGTATGGGGGGGGTCCTAAAAAAATTAAAACTAGAACACCATATGTTCCAGCAATTCTACTTCTGGATGTTTACCCAAAGGAGATGAAATCACTATCTCAAAGAGATATGTGCACTCCCATGTTCATTGCAGCATTATTCACAATAGCCAAGACATGGAAGCAACCTAAGTGTTCACTGACAGAAGATGGATAAATAAAATGTTACACATAAAATATATATAAGAATATTATTCAGCCATAAAAAAGAAGGAAATCTTGCCATTTGTGACAACATGGATAAAACTAGAGGATATTATGCTAAGTGAAATAAGCAAGACATAGAAAGACAAATACCGTATGATCTCATTTAAATGTGAAATCTAAAAATGTCAAACTCACAGAGGAAGGTTTATCTATTATCTCCATTTTGCAGAGGAGGAAACTGAGGCATAGAGTCACCCAGCTGCACAAACTACAGCTGATATTTGAACCTAGGGAGTCTGAGTCCAGACTCCATGCTCTTAACCACAAATATATACTTCTCCATGAGGAATAGTTTTATAAGAATTATACCAAATAAATCAAGTCTCAAAAGGTTAGATAGCCCACATAGGGGAAAAATTATCTCCCTATATCTGGAAAGAATTAGATACAGATACGTACTTGTATATTTCTTAATTACGGAAGTGTAGTTGTGAAATCTGAACATTTCAGACTTGAGCCTTTATCTCAAGACAGAATTTGTCCCTATGCTCACATGACTACCTGAGCATGAACACCATCCGTCCCCGTATGGTGTTGTAAAAAGAGTACAAGTGTGTAACGATTGGACATATTTCTCCCACTGCAAGGAAGATCATTCATTTTGTCAGTGCCTCTTAACCAGAATTCTTGTCCCTTTGCCTTTATTTCAGACTTCTCCACTCTCCTCTGATCTTCATCCTGCTTCCCATCCTTCCCTTTCCTGATTCGTCTGTCTCGACAGCTCCTCTCTGCTTACCCCTTTACATTTGTCAATCAGCCCTATGATTTCACCTCTGCTCTGCTGTTCTGATTCCTTTTCCAGGAAACTGCTGGCCACTTCCATGTAATAGAGGGAAAAGATAACCGGTGACACAAATTGATGTTTTATACATAAACCAAAAATAAACAATTTGACTTATAGTTAACTTTATGCTAAAAATGCACAACCAGGCTACAGAAACTCTTAGTAAATTCTAAATAGTTAATGAACATAATTTAAAATTTTTGAAAAATTACAGAACTTTGCCAACTTACACAAAAGTAAAAAAAAAAAAAACTCCAATGTACCCAATGAAACAACCATCTCTGCTTGAAACTATGTTAAAACGGGAGCAGTTCTTGTTAATCTTTGAGTGCTAATTTAAATAAAATAGTTGGATTTTAATACAGATGGTATTCACAAATAATGCATGATAATCAAATGCCCCATAAAGTGATTAAGTTCAAAATAGCTTCTATTACAGACATTTGGGGAAACGTTTAAGCTATTAGCAATACAAGATATGTTATAAAGAAGTAGTTCTTTTTCTAAGTGGGAGGAGGGAATTGGTGCTCTCAAACATAGTGGGAGGCAGTTTACCTTGAGAAAATCTTGTGAAAAGGCAAGTTGCCGACTACCAAACTGCCTTCTCTAAGCCAAAGTGATTTGTCCAGACCCCAACTACAGAGGCCTATACAGTACTTGGCCAACACACAGCTTCTCATGCAGTAGGTCTGGGGCGGACCTGATATTCTGCTTTTCTAACAAAATCCCAGTTAACACCAGTCCTGCTAATCCCTGGGCCAGTATCAGAGCAGCAAGGTTCTAGATACTTCTTTCAGTCCAAGGACTTCTTTACCTGGAATAATTATCTGAGGTCTAAGTGGTAAATAGCAAGGGTGAGGGAGACTGGTTAGTACCCAACAGGGAAGGGGGCCGGAAATATATGGTTCCTCTTATTTGACTGGAGGTGGGGGGCAATAATCATTTGTATGGGCTGCAAATATTTTTATAGACTAGGAAAAAGCCAGATTTTAAGAAGCAAGCTACAGAACCACATTTGAAAGAGTGATGGGGTGGGGCTTGTTCTAGGATAGGAGAGGAATTCCTGCTTAAGAATTTGATAAAGTCCTAAATTCACAGTTTCTGTCAATGATTTATTTATTTTTTCTCCTAAACGTCAGAGAGAGGGAGTAAATTGGACTTTATTTCACAGCTCACTTTAAGCTGTTTTGGAATATATAAATATAAGCTATCATCATAATTTAGTTAGGGTTAGGAGTAGAGAGCTGAATATTTTCAGATTCGAAGCTGAAAGAGAATTGGGGTTGGGGGTTTTTAAACAGAGAAGGGGAAAAAAAATGTTCTTAAGGAAGAAAGAGCCAGGAAGGTGTTGACAGGCTGGGACCTGAGAGAAAAGAGGGGCAAGTAAAAATGTTCCTTTCCTCGGGTTTCTGTTTCTAGCAAGATGCTGAAGGGGCACCCCTACTGGCTCCCCAGAGAGCTGCCCCAGGGAGGAAGCCTAAGGGAAAATCATCAAAAAAAGAACAAAAGTGTGAGAACCCCCTGTGGTGATAGATGGGGAGTGGGGATAGACTTTTCTGAAGTGATATTGGGGGGTGGACAGGGATTTGGGGTTTGGCCTGGGGCTGGAAGCCACCAGACTTCTTTGCATGATGGGGCGTGTGTGTGTGTGTGTGTGTGATGGAGGGGTGCTGTAGGAATACTTCTCTTGATTCTTCTTAGCTCTTGCCTTATGCCTTCTCCACATCTTTAGCAATTCAGAGCTTGGGTCGAAGAGTTATCAAAGATAAACAAAACTGGACATTAGTTAAAGAGGTAAAAACAGATTTTATTCAGTAACTACTGTGCTAGGGGAAAGGGCTGAGCTCAATTCCTGATTTGCTCAGAGAGTGGGAGTTTTAAAGGGGGAATGTGGGAGTGGGGTGGGGGAGGGCTCAAGCTGAGTCAGGAAAGTGAAAAATTACAAAAGGGGAGTAAGAGGGCTGGTCAATGTAAAAGATTAGGTCACCACGTCTGTTAACTGACATTTATCAAAGTTAGGCTTCTAGGGCTTCCCTGGTGGCACAGTGGTTAAGAATCCACCTACCAGTGCAGGGGACACGGGGTCGAGCCCTGGTCCAGGAAGATCCCACATGCCGTGGAGCAACTAAGCCCGTGCGCCACAACTACTGAGCCCACATGCCACAACTACTGAAGCCAGCACGCCTAGAGCCTGTGCTCTGCAGCAAAGACAAGCCACCGCAATGAGAAGCCCGTGCACCGCAACGAAGAGTAGCCCCCACTAGCCACAACTATTTATAAATAAATAAATAAATAAAATTTTTTAAAAAGTTAGGCTTCTACACTCCCATAGAAACTGAGAGACAGAGGCTCTATCCTTCCTGATGATTACATTTCAAAGGAATGGCGTTGAGGTCCTTGAGAAAGACACTCCTGAATTGTAGGAGATACATATATATATCTCTTTTTTTTAACAATGATTTAAAAAAGGGAAGTCAGGGGCCAATCTTCGGGGTGTTGGCTGGAACAAAGAGTAAATTCTTTTGGCAGCCTTGAGCTTTTCCAGATAGGAATTCAAGAGGAGACTGGGTTGTCCCAGGGATGTGACCTTGGGCTGCCAGAAGTTATGCTAAAGTTTGCTCAAGTCTCTTACAGGAGGGATTTGGATGGAGTCATGTGAGCAGAGAGTTTTTAGTGTCCACAGGAATAAATCAAGACTGCTCAGAAGCCCTGTGCTCTTGGAGCACTGAGAAAAGTAGGAGGAGAGACCTGAAACTCTGGTACTCACTTCTCCACACTCAGACGCCCAAACACTCAAGCTGGAAGTTTACAACCTGAAAAGTGTCTCCTCCCAATGTTACCTTTTCCTGAGTGGGTAGAAGGGATGCAAATTAAAGCTATGACCTGAGGGAGCAAAGGGTAACTGGGCTTGGCTATAGTTTTGGGAGGCCTGTTGCTATCACCTTAGGGCTTATCCACTCCTCCCCACTACACTCTGAATGAATGGGCCTGATTGAATGAATGATGCCCTTCTCCTAATGTATTGCCTTACAGAGTAATCAGTATCCTGGAGCAGGAAGGGGATGAGCTCACAAGACATTCTGAAGATTTCACAAGGAAAACATATCCTGGATTCCAGATTCCAGTTGGAAGCAAAAGATATTAGAGCAAACAAAGCGAGCGTTTAAATTTATCTTAAAAAATAGTGTGTAAAAAAGAAATGATTGAAACAGAAAATGATAGAATAAAGAGCAGAATATTGAAATGAGGAATAAACTGAAGAATTTGAAGGCCAGATTGAGCAAATCCTCCAGAAATTAGAAGGATAGAAAGGAGACTGTAAAAGACAAGCCAAGAGAAATGGAAGATGGGCACAAAAGGGCTGACACCCAGAATAACAAGACAGAGAAAGAGAGAAAAGAAATAGGGATGAGAAAAATATTTGAAGACATATACAGAATGAACTAAACATTTTTAACTGCTTCACATTGAAAGGGCCCAGAAAGTGCCAAAATAAGAGAATTTTTTTTTTAAATCCATACCTGGACATACTATTGTGAAATATAAGAATACAAAGACAAAATTCTAAACAGAGGGAAAAAAAGAGCAGATGTCATACAAAGGAAGAAGAATCAGACTGATGTCAGAATATTCAACAACACTGGATGCAAATGGGTGTTTTCAAAGAATTGAAGGAAAATAACTTTGAACATAGTATTTTATATCCAACAAGGTATATAAGAGGACATAATAAAAATATTCTCAGGCATACAATATTTTTTAATAGATCTTTATTGGAGTATAATTGCTTCACAATACTGTGTTAGTTTCTGTTGCACAAAAAAGAGAATCAGCCATAGGCATACACATGTCCCCATATCCCTTCCCTCTTGAGCCTCCCTTCCATCCTCCCTATCCCACCCCTGTAGGTCATCACAAAGCACCGAGCTGATCTCCCTGTGCTATGCTGCTGCTTCCCACTAGCTATCTATTTTACATTTGGTAGTGTATATAGGTCTGTGCCACTCTCTGACTTCATCCCAGCTTACCCTTCCCCCTTCCTGTATCCTCAAGTCCATTCTCTACAACTGCATGTCTGCGTCTTTATTCCTGTCCTGCCCCTAGTTTCTTCAGAACCATTTTTTTTTTAGATTCCATATATATGTGTTAGCATACTGTATTTGTTTTTCTCTTTCTGACTTACTTCAATCTGTATGACAGTCTCTAGGTCCATCCACCTCACTACAAATAACTCAATTTCATTTCTTTTTATGGCTGAGTAATATTCCATTGTATATATGTGCCACATCTTCTTTATCCATTCATCTGTCGATGGACACTTAGGTTGCTTCCATATCCTGGCTATTGTAAATAGAGCTGCAATGAACATTGTGGTACATGACTCTTTTGGAATTATGTTCTTCTCAGGGTATATGCCCAGTAGTGGGATTGCTGGGTTGTATGGTAGTTCTATTTCTAGCTTTTTAAGGAACCTCCATATTGTTCTCCATAGTGACTGTATCAATTTATATTCCCACCAACAATGCAAGAGGGCTCCCTTTTCTCCACACCCTCTCCAGCATTTATTATTTGTAGGTTTTTTGATGATGGCAATTCTGATCGTTGTGAGGTGATACCGCATTGTAGTTTTGATTTGCATTTCTGTAATAATTAGTGATGTTGAACATCTTTTCATGTGCCTCTTGGCCATCTGTATGTCTTCCTTGGTGAAATGTCTATTTAGGTCTTCCGCTCATTTTTTAACTAGATTTTTTTTTTTTTTTGATATTGAGCTCCATGAGCTGTTTGTATATTTCAGAGATTAATCCTTTGTCAGTTGCTTCATTTGCAAACATTTTCTCCCATTCTGAGGGTTGTCTTTTCATCTTGTTTATGGTTTCCTTTGCTGTGCAAAAGCTTTCAAGTTTAATTAAGTCCCATTTGTGTTTATTTTTGTTTTTATTTCTCTTACTCTAGGAGGTGGGTCAAAAAAGATCTTGCTGTGGTTTATGTCAAAGAGTGTTTTTCCTATGTTTTCCTCTAAGAGTTTTATAGTGTCTGGTCTTACATTTAAGTATCTAATCCATTTGGAGTTTATTTTTGTGTATGATGTTAGGTAGTGTTCTAATTTCATTCCAGTTTTCCCAGCAGCACTTATTGAAGAGGCTGTCTTTTCTCCATTGTATGTTCTTGCCTCCTTTGTCGTAAATTAGGTGCCCATATGTGCATGGGTTTATCTCTGGGCATTCTATCTTGTACCATTGATCTGTATTTCTGTTTTTTTGCCAGTACCATACTGTCTTGATTACTGTAGCTTTGTGATATAGTTTGAAGTAAGGGAGCCTGATTCTTCCAACTCCGTTTTACTTTCTCAAGATTGCTTTGGCTATTCAGGGTCTTTTGTGTTTCCATACAAATTGTAAGATTATTTGTTCTAATTCTGTGAAGAATGCCATTGGTAGTTTGATAGGGATTGCATTGAATCTGTAGATTGCTTTGGTAGTATAGTCATTTTCACAATATTGATTCTTCCAATCCAAGAACATGGTATATTTCTCCATCTGTTTATATCATCTTTGATTTCTTTCATCAGTATTTTATAGTTTTCTGAGTACAAGTCTTTCGCTTCCTTAGGCAGGTTTATTCCTATGTATTTTATTCTTTTTGTTGCAATGGTAAATGGGAGTGTTTCCTTAATTCCTCTTTCTGAGATTTCATTGTTGGTTTATAGGAATGCAAGAGATTTCTGTGCATTAATTTTGCATCCTGCAACCTTACCAAATTCACTGATTAGTTCTAGTAGTTTTCTGGTGGCATCTTTAGGATTTTCTATGTATAGTATCATGTCATCTGCAAACAGTGACAGTTTTACCTCTTCTTTCCCAATTCCTATCCCTTTTATTTCTTTTTCTTCTTTGATTGCTGTGGCTAGGACTTCCAAAACTATGTTAAATAAGAGTGGCGAGAGTGGACATCCTTGTCTTGTTCCTGATCTTAGTGGATATGCTTTCAGTTTTTCACCACTGAGTATGATGGTTGCTGTAGCTTTGTCATATATGGCCTTTATTATGTTGAGGTAGGTTCACTCTATGCCTATTTCTGGAGAGTTTTTAAAATAAATGGGTGTTGAATTTTGTCAAAAGATTTTTCTGCATCTATTGAGATGATCATATGGTTTTTATTCTTCAATTTGTTAATGTGGTGTATCACATTGATTGATTTGCATATATTGAAGAATCCTTGCATCCCTGGGATAAATCCCACTTGACATGGTGTATGATCCTTTTAATGTGCTGTTGGATTCTGTTTGCTACTATTTTGTTCAGGATTTTTGCATCTATGCTCATCAGTGATATTGGTCTATAATTTTCTTTCTTTGTGACATCTTTTTCTGATTTGGGTATCAGGGTGATGGTGGCCTCGTAGAATGAATTTGGGAGTGTTTCTCCCTCTGCAATTTTTTGGAAGAGTTTGAGAAGGATGGGTGTTAGCTCTTCTCTAAATGTTTGATAGAATTCGCATGTGACACCATCTGGTCCTGGGCTTTTGTTTGTTGGAAGATTTTTAATCACAGTCTCAATTTCAGTGCTTGTGATTGGTCTGTTTATATTTTCTATTTCTTCCTTGTTCACTCTCGGAAAATTGTACCTTTCCAAGAATTTGTCCATTTCTTTGTGTTTGTCCATTTTATTGGCATATACTTGTTTGTAGTAGTCTCTTATAATCCTTTGTATTTCTGCAGTGTCAGTTGTGATTTCTCCTTTTTTATTTCTAATTTTATTGATTTACATCCTCTCCCTTTTTTTCTTGATGAGTCCAGCTAAGGGTTTATCAATTTTGTTTATCTTCTCAAAGAACCAGCTTTTAGTTTTATTGATCTTTGCTATTGTTTTCTTCGTTTCTATTTCATTTATTTCTGCTCTGATCTTTATGATTTCTTTCCTTCTACTGACTTTGTGTTTTCTTTGTTCTTCTTTCTCTAGTTGTTCTAAGTGTAGGGTTAGATTGTTTATTTGAGATTTTTCTTGTTTCTTGAGGTGAGATTGTATTGCTGTAAACTTCACTCTTAGAACCGCTTTTGCTGTGTACCGTAGGTTTTGGGTCATTGTGTTTTCGTTTTCCTTTGTTTCTATGTATTTTTTAATTTCTTCTTTGATTTCTTCAGTGATCTCTTGGTTATTTAGTAGTGCACTGTTTAGCCTCCATGTATTTGTGTTTTATATAGTTTTTTTTCCTGTAATTGATTTCCAATCTCATAGCGTTATGGTCAGAAAAGATGCTTGATACGATTTCAATTTTCTTAAATTTTCCTAGGTTTGATTTGTGACCCAAGATGTGATCTATCCTGGAGAATGTTCCATGTGCACTTGAGAAGAAAGTGTATTCTGCCACTTTTGGGTGGAATGTTCTATAAATATCAATTAGATCTGGTCTATTGTGTCATTTAAAGCTTGTGTTTCCTTATTTATTTTCTATTTGGATGATCTGACCATTGGTGTAAGTGGGGTGTTAAAGCCCCCTACTATTATTGTGTTACTGTCGATTTCTCCTTTTATGGCTGTTAGCATTTGCCTTGTGTATTGAGGTGCTCCTATGTTGGGTGCATAAATATTTGCAATTGTTATATATTCTTCTTGGATTGATCCTTTGATCATTATGTAGTGTCCCTCCTTATCTCTTGTCACAGTCTTATCTCTTGTCATAAGTCATATAGACTTTGTTAAAGTCTATTTTATCTGATACAAGTATTGCTACTCCAGCTTTCTTTTGATTTCCATTTGCATGGAATATCTTTTTCCATCCCTTCTCTTTCAGTCTGTATGTGTCCCTACGTCTGAAGTGGGTCTCTTGTAGACAGCATATATATGGGTCTTGTTTTTGTGTCCATTCAGCGAGTCTGTGCCTTTTGGTTGGGACATTTAATCCACTTACATTCAAGGTTATTATAGATATGTATGTCCCTATTACCATTTTCTTAATTGTTTTGGGTTTGTTTTTGTGGGTCTTTTTCTTCTCTCGTGTTTCCTGCTTAGAGAAGTTTCTTTAGCATTTGTTGTAAAGCTGGTTTGGTGGTGCTGAATTCTCTTAGCTTTTGCTTGTCTGAAACGCTTTTGACTTCTCCATCAAATCTGAATGAGATCCTTGCTGGGTAGAGTAATCTTGGTTGTACGTTTTTCTCTTTCATCACTTTAAGTATATCCTGCCACTCCCTTCTGGCCTGCAGAGTTTCTGCTGAAAAATCAGCTGATAACCTTATGGGGATTCCTTTGTATGTTATTTTTTGTTTTTCCCTTTGCTGCTTTTAATATTTTTTCTTTGAATTTAATTTTTGTTAGTTTGATTAATATGTGTCTTGGTGTGTTTTTCCTAGGCTTTATCCTGTATGGGACTTTCTGTGCTTCCTGGACTTGGGTGACTATTTTCTTTCCCATGTTAGGGAAGTTTTCAACTATAATCTCTTCAAATATTTTCTCAGACCTTTTCTTTTTCTCTTCTTCTTCTGGGACCCCTATAATTCGAATGTTGGTGCGTTTAATGTTGTCCCAGAGGTCTCTGAGATTGTCAATTCTTTTCATTCTTTTTTCTTTATGCTGCTCCTCAGCACTTACTTCTCTCATTTTGTCTTCCAGCTCACTTATTCGTTCTTCTGCCTCAGTTATTGTTACTGATTCCTTCTAGTGCATTTTTCATTTCAGTTATTGTGTTGTTCATCTCTCTTTGTTTGTTCTTTAGTTCTTCTAAATCTTTGTTAAACATTTGTTGTATTTTCTCAATCCATGCCTCCATTCTATTTCCGAGATTCTGGATCATCTTTACTATCATTACTCTGAATTCTTTTTCAGGTAGATTGCCTATTTCCTCTTCATTTATTTGGTCTTGTAAGTTTTTACCTTGCTCCTTTATCTGTGACATATTTTTTTGCTGTCTCTCTTTTTTTTTTTTTTAACAAGTGAGATTGTGTTCCTGTCTTACTGGTTGTTTGACCTGAGGGTTCCAACACTGGGGTTTGTAGGCTACTGGGTAGAGCTGGGTCTTGGTGCTGAGATGAGGAACTCCGTGAGACCTCACTCCAATGAATATTCCCTGGGGTCTGAGGTTCTCTGTTAGTCCAGTGGTTCGGACTTGGAGCTCCCACTGCAGGAGTTTCGGCCCAACCCCGGGCTTGTGAACCAAGATCCCACAAGCCACCAATTCACTTTGGGGTTCTCCTGTCTCCTTGGGCATCATAGTCCCCGCCCAGTGGCCGGAAAGCGCCCTAGTTGTGGGGAGATGCTAACTCCACGTCTTCCCACACCGCCATCTTGAGGAATACAATATTTTAAAAGCTTTGCTACACAAAGATGCATATAAAACACTTTTAGATAAGTGCTTAAAAGAAGAGGAAAGACAAATTTGGAGATGTTGGAGGAGATATATGAAATAAAGTTTATCAAATATATAACTTAGTATTGGTTGTTATTGTTTAAAAGAATAACAAAGATCAAAGAAAAAGGGAAAATATATCTGTAATAACTAATTACAGTCAGCCCTCCATATCTGTGGGTTCTGCATCCACTATAGAGGGACCACTTTACTACACCATTTTAAATAAGAGACTTGATCGTCTGTGGATTTTGGTACCCACGGGCATCCTGGAACCAATCCCCCACTGATATTAGTGACTCTCTAAGTTTACTGTGCATATGATACCTGGAGCTCTTGTTTACATGCAGATTCTGATTCAGTAGGTCTGCAGTGGGGCCCAAAGTTCTGCAATTCTAGTAAAATCCCAGGAGTTGCTGATGTTGCTGGTCCTTGGACCACATTTTAAGTAAAATCCAGGGCATTGGTTTGATCAACATGATAGGTATTGGAAGGAGGGGGAGACAGGGGATGAGAGAGCACTCGCCTTACTCAGGGTGAGACATAGCTTCAGTTAAGTAAATAAGACAGGAGTAAAAAGAAATGTAGACTAATAGGGACACATTGAAATAAGAAATTAAGATGTTAGCAATAACAAAGATATCAATAATTATGATAAATATGAATAGAAGAAAACTACCAATTCAGAGATACAGATTAATAAATTGGATAAAAAGCCCAAATCCAGATTTAAAGAATTTACATGAGAAAGAGTTAAAGCATTAGGACATGCAAAATTTGAAGGCAAAAGAATGGGGAAAACAAGACCTATCAGGAAAACCCCAATCAAATCAACATCGATAGCTATATTATATTAAATAAAATAGATTTTAAGACAAAAAATATTGGGAGTGGAGACAGTCATGACACAACAAAAAAGTTCAATCCATCAAGGAAGTATAGCAATTTTAAACATGTATGCACCAATGAAATAGACTCAAAATATATGTATCGAACAACAGATAGTACTATATTAATTCGCTATCATAGTGGGGAATTTCAACACATCTTTCTTGATTATTTAGAGGTTACACAATATCAATTTAGCCAAGACATAGAAGAAATAAGTAGCACAATTAACAAGATTGATTTAATGGAGATTATATATATAAAGAGATGAGAGAGAGAGAAACTCATATAGTTATTTCTGCATCCTTTAGGGAATATACAATTTTATCATGCACATGTGGAACATTTATGAAAACTGATCCTATAACATATAACAGCCAATAAAGAGATCCTCAAAAAATTTCAGATCTCATAATATCTAACCATAATACAATTATGCTAGATGATAAGTTTAAAAATTAAAAATATCCTTGAACATATGGAAATTTAACACACACACATACAAGCAGGAATAAATAACTCTTCAGTTAAAGAAAAAATCACAGTGAATTCTGAAAATTAAAAAAAACAGAATTGATAGAGGAAACACTAGATATCAAAACTTATGAGATATGGTAAAAGTGCTTTAAGGGAGTTTTAGAGCCTCAAATGCTAATATTAAAAGAGAAGAGAGCCTCAAAATTAGTGACTTACATATCCATCTTAGGATGTTAGAATATGATCAACAGAATAAACCCAAAGGAAGTAAAAGACAATAGGTAACAGAAAACAGGATCTTGAAGAGATATCTGCACCCCTATGTTCATTGCAGCATTATTCACAATAACCAAGGTATGGAAACCACCTAAGTGTCCATCAACAGATCAGTGGATAATGAAAATGGGGGTACATTTATGTACACGGGTATGTGTGTGTGTATATATATATATATATATATATATATATATATATACACACACACACACACACACACACAATGTAATATTATTCAGCCATAAGAAAGAAGGAACTCCTTCTGTTTGCAACAACTTGGGTGAAACTTGAGGGCATTATGCTAAGTGAAGTAAGTCAGACAGAGGGACAGTTACTGCGTGATAATCACTTATGTGTGGAATCTAAAAAAGCCAAACTCAGAGAAACAGTAGATTAGTGGTTACCAGGGGCTGGAGGTGGGGGAAATAGGGAGCTATTGGTCAAATGGTACAAACTACTAGTTATAAGATTAACAAGTTCTGGGGATCTAATGTACAGCATGGTGATTATAGCTAACAATTCTGTATTATATACTTGAAAGTTGCTAAGAGAATATATCCTAAATATTCTCACCACGAATAAAGAAATGTTAATTATGTGACAGAATAGAGGTTTTAGCTAATGCTATAGTGGTAATCATTTTGCAATATATAAGTGTATCAAGTCAACATGTATACTTTAAACTTACACAATATTATATGTCAATTATATCTCAATAAAGCAGGAAAAATTAAATTTTAAAAAGAAGAGTAGAAACAAATAAAAGACAAAAATACAATGAGAAGGTCAACAAAATATGACTGAAATGGGGGCTACAACTACAGATAATATTAGTTAGAATCCAGTCCTCACCTGCACAGGATGAGCCCTGGAGTTCAAAAACAAATTTGTGAGGTCTCTTTCCTGAATCCCTGCCCCATGCAGTCTTCCTGGTACATTTTTGTTCTCTGCCCCCATCCTTTTTGGTTCCCTGGCCAGAAACTTGGGGCTCTAATTATCCCACACTGTCATGCTGTTGTGGAATTTTGTGATTAGACTCATGTCCTGGCTCGAAAAGAAGGAGGACGGAGAGTGAAAACAAAACAAAACAGAACAATGAGGGTCTGTCCTATCCTCTTGAAACTGCATCCCCATAGAACAGAGAAGTTTCCCTCTCTGAGGTTTCGTTCTTGCTGGTTCCAGTAACTGAAGCTGCCACTTCCACCACCACAGCCAGATTGCCTGGGGACTGGGGCACAAGAGAATAAAGAAAGGGGGAGAGGAGTTGGGGGCAGATTTCCACAATCCCCCTGGAGCCAGAGGTAGAGGGCTTCCCTGGAGTTCCCTCTGTCTGACCTCATTTCCATGTTTCCAGTTGTGTTGACTTTAGGTTGGGAGATATCAAAGGGGAGAAAATGGTAAACTCAATACAAATTTGGTGGTATTGATACTTCAAATTTGGGTGCTCATTCCTGATCTGCCTGTTCCTATTTCCTTTTCAGGGTTTTCAAATAGTTGCTCCATGCATTCTGTCCAGGGTTTAATGTATTCAGTGGAAGAAAAAGAGTAAAGTGTGCTTACTGCATTTTATCCAGAACTGGAACTGATATCCTTTTATAAGGTTAAAACAATAGAAATTTAAAATCTGTATTCTTTAGGAATAGATGCAATAAAGCTATATAAAAAAGAAGTCAAAGGAATAATGCACACGGAATTCAGGATGAGGTTTCCTTTAAGTAAGCAAGGAGAGGCAGATGGATAGGTTGACAAGAGTACCACGCTATATGTTTGCTATAGGTTATTATCAAGATGCTTGCTTTTGTTTTGGGTGGTGCTTTCTCAAGCATTTATAACCTCATGAAAAACAATTTACTAAATAACTACGTGAATAAAACTGGGCTGCACATAGACCAATAAAAACAATTATTAACCAAGAGTCAGGAACCATACAATTTTGTACACCTGAGATGCAAAAAAGAATGAAAAAAAGGAAAAGAAAAAAGAAGAAGAAAATATTTCCTTGCCTTTGAATCGGTCAGAGGTTACAAGTCAGGGTAGACTAAGCTACATTATACTAACAAATATACCTGAGATCTCTGAGGCCGAGTACAACGAAAGTTGGCTTCTTACTCACACAAAGCCCAAGCCTCATGCTTCTGGTTGCACAGCTTTCCTCTTAACGATGACTAGGACACTACTTACGAATGATCAGGGAGCTAGGATCTTTCTATCACATGACTCCACCACCTTGAAGCCCTTTCCTTCAAGCCATGCATATGAAGAAGGCAAACGTGAGAATAAAGGCAGAGGGGAGAAGATCTCTCTGGAGATTTGAGGAATCGAGTCTGGAAGATGTGGGCCACACATCTGCCCCCAATCCTTTGTGGCCCCAGCTAGATGCAAAAGGACGGAGAAACATAATGTTTTTGTGTGCTTAAGAAGGAAATAAAAAGTTTGATGAACACACAACATTGTCATGAGAGTTTTTACAATGATATTCAATATTCCATTTTTAAGTTATTACCTATATTATGCCATGCTGTAATCTCCCTCTAGTACCTAGTATCTGCTATATCATCACCTCATTCTAGTATATTATAATATCTTTCTAATATCTGCTAAATATATACACACCACACACACGCACACTAAGTATGGTTATCTAGCAGTTAACATTATCTATAATATCTCTCTAGCCTCTTGTGTGATTTACTTAAAGAGTTGTTTTCTCAGTGTAAAAATCAGTTCAGAAGGCCATACTGATATTTATGTAACATTAACATACCCTTCATCATACAATTCTTAAGTGTTTAAAAAGTTGAAATATTAACATTTTTCCTTGAAAAGTGTAATTTCATCATTTTTCCCTTCATTTAACAGAAACATAATAATTCACTTAGATCTCCTTTAGGAAAAAGAGAAATGGAGCAGAGTGATGCAGAAAATCAACAGTCACATACTCTGCTGGGAAAAACCATGGACTCAAAATATGTGCTGTGGGAATTCCCTGGTGGTTCATTGGTTCGATCCCTGGTTGGGGAACTAAGATCCCACAAGCCATGCAGCGCATCCCAAAAAAAAAGGAAAAAGAAAAAGAAATTTTTGCTGAACTGCCACTAACTCTTTTGTTTACAGTTTGCCATATTAAGTAATATTAAGCCAATAAAGGCAACATACAAGCCAAATATGAAAGTGATGATTTTAGCTAAATGTAGTATGGAGATCATCAAAAGTTAGAGTGACAGACAAGAGCAGTGATTCAGAGAAGGTACAATTTCCAACTTTGCCACTGTGAGATGTTGAGCAAGATTTATTAATAGTCTCTGTGCCCTGGTATCCTCATCTGTAAATTGGTCATGACAACAGTACTTTTTTTTTTTTTCCTTTGAGGATTAAGTGAGTTAGCACATAGAAAATGCCTCCAACAGTGCTTGGCACATAACAAGTACTGAATAAATACTAGCTATTATCATTTCACAAAAGAATTGAACAAAGCTTTGACTGACACTAAAAAGTCAAAGACATGATTATCTTAATCATCTAGTTTCTATTCTATGTTACATTATACTAAATTATGTTACAAAAAGAGAACCCCATTTAGTTCCTGAAAACACCTTTTAAAATAAACAAACCGTGCCTTTTTATATCCATTTCACAGAAAGACCCCCATATTTTATATGATAAAATACTTGACTTTCACAAATGCCTGCCAAGAATTTATTAATTTTTATTGATTATTATTAATAATGTATCATTGATGTGGGAGTTACACACTTCTTTTCTTCTGTTTTTTTTTCTTTTCTTTTTTTTTCTTTATTTTTTTTAACATCTTTATTACAGTATAATTGCTTTAAAATGGTGTTTCAGTTTCTGCTTTATAACAAAGTGAATCAGTTATACATATACATATGTCCCCATATCTCTTCCCTCTTGCATCTCCCTCCCCCCCACCCTCCCTATCCCACCCCTCCAGGTGGTCACAAAGCACCGAGCTGATCTCCCTGTGCTATGCGGCTGCTTCCCACTACCTATCTATTTTAAGTTTGGTAGTGTATATATCTCCATGTCACTCTCTCACTTTGTCCCAGCTTACCCTTCCCCCACCCCGTATCCTGAGGTCCATTCTCTAGTAGGTCTGTGTCTTTATTCCTGTCTTGCCCCTAGGTTCTTCATGACCATTTTCTTTTTTTTTTAAGATTCCATATATATGTGTTAGCATACGGTATTTGTTTTTCCCTTTCTGACTTACTTCACTCTGTATGACAGACTCTAGGTCCATCCACCTCACTACAAATAGCTGAATTTCGTTTCTTTTTATGGCTGAGTAATATTCCATTGTATATATGTGCCACATCTTCTTTTTTTTTTTTTTAAACATCTTTATTGAAGTATAATTGCTTTACAATGGTGTGTTAGTTTCTGCTTTATAACAAAGTGAATCAGTTATACATATACATATGTTCCCATATCTCTTCCCTCTTGCATCTCCCTCCCTCCCACCCTCCCCATCCCACCCCTCTAGGTGGTCACAAAGCACCGAGCTGATCTCCCTGTGCTATGCGGCTGCTTCCCACTAGCTATCTATTGTACATTTGGTAGTGTATATATGTCCATGACACTCTCTCACCCTGTCACATCTCACCCCTCCCCCTCCCCATATCCTCAAGTCCATTCTCTAGTAGGTCTGTGTCTTTATTCCCGTCTTGCCACTAGGTTCTTCATGGCCTTTTTTTTTCTTCCTTAGATTCCATATATATGTGTTAGCATACTGTATTTGTTTTTCTCTTTCTGACTTACTTCACTCTGTATGACAGACTCTAACTCCATCCACCTCATTACAAATACCTCCATTTCATTTCTTTTTATGGCTGAGTAATATTCCATTGTATATATGTGCCACATCTTCTTTATCCATTCATCTGTCGATGGACACTTAGGTTTCTTCCATGTCCTGGCTATTGTAAATAGAGCTGCAATGAACATTTTGGTACATGACTCTATTTGAATTATGGTTTTCTCAGGGTATATGCCCAGTAGTGGGATTGCTGGGTCATATGGTAGTTCTATTTTTAGTTTTTTAAGGAACCTCCATACTGTTCTCCATAGTGGCTGTATCAATTTACATTCCCACCAACAGTGCAAGAGGGTTCCCTTTTCTCCACACCCTCTCCAGCATTTATTGTTTGTAGATTTTTTGATGATGGCCATTCTGACCAGTGTGAGATGATATCTCATTTTAGTTTTGATTTGCATTTCTCTAATGATCAAAGATGTTGAGCATTCTTTCATGTGTTTGTTAGCAATCTGTATATCTTCTTTGGAGAAATGTCTATTTAGGTCTTCTGCCCATTTTTGGATTGGGTTATTTGTTTTTTTGATATTGAGCTGCATGAGTTGCTTGTATGTTTTGGAGATTAATCATTTGTCAGTTGCTTCATTTGCAAATATTTTCTCCCATTCTGAGGGTTGTCTTTTCGTCTTGTTGATGGTTTCCTTTGCTGTGCAAAAGCTTTTAAGTTTCATTAGGTCCCATTTGTTTATTTTTGTTTTTATTTCCATTTCTCTAGGAGGTGGGTCAAAAAGGATCTTGCTGTGATTTATGTCATAGAGTGTTCTGCCTATGTTTTCCTCTAAGAGTTTGATAGTGTCTGGCCTTATATTGAGGTCTTTAATCCATTTTGAGTTTATTTTTGTGTATGGTGTTAGGGAGTGTTCTAATTTCATTCTTTTATATGTAGCTGGCTAGTTTTCCCAGCACCACTTATCGAAGAGGCCGTCTTTTCTCCACTGTATATTCTTGCCTCCTTTATCAAAGATAAGGTGACCATAGGTGCGTGGGTTTATCTCTGGGCATTCTATCCTGTTCCATTGATCTATATTTCTGTTTTTATGCCAGTACCATACTGTCTTGATTACTGTAGCTTTATAGTATAGTCTGAAGTCAGGGAGCCTGATTCCTCCAGCTCCCTTTTTCTTTCTCAAGATTGCTTTGGCTATTCGGGGTCTTTTGTGTTTCCGTACAAATTGTGAAATTTTTTGTTCTAGTTCTGTGAAAAATGCCATTGGTAGTTTGATAGGGATTGCATTGAATCTGTCGATTGCTTTGGGTAGTAGAGTCATTTTCACAATGTTGATTCTTCCAATCCAAGAACATGGTATATCTCTCCATCTATTTGTATCATCTTTAATTTCTTTCATTAGTGTCTTATAATTTTCTGCACACAGGTCTTTTGTCTCCTTAGGTAGGTTTATTCCTAGATATTTTATTCTTTTTGTTGCCATGGTAAATGGGAGTTTTTTCTTAATTTCACTTTCAGATTTTTTATCATTAGTGTATAGGAATGCCAGAGATTTCTGTGTGTTTTGTATCCTGCTACTTTACCTAATTCATTGATTAGCTCTGGTAGTTTTCTGGTAGCATCTTTAGGATTTTCTATGTATAGTATCGTGTCATCTGCAAACAGTGACAGCTTTACTTCTTTCCAGTTTGGATTCCTTTTATTTCTTTTTCTTCTCTGATTGCTGTGGCTAAAACTTCCAAAACTATGTTGAATAATAGTGGTGAGAGTGGGCAACCTTGTCTTGTTCCTGATCTTAGTGGAAATGGTTTCAGTTTTTCACCATTGAGGACGATGTTGGCTGTGGGTTTGTCATATATGGCCTGTATTATGTTGTGGAAAGTTCCCTCTATGCCTACTTTCTGCAGGGCTTTTATCATAAATGGGTGTTTAATTTTGTCAAAAGCTTTCTCTGCATCTATTGAGATGATCATATGGTTTTTAGTCTTCAATTTGTTAATATGGTGTATCACGTTGATTGATTTGCATATATTGAAGAATCCTTGCATTCCTGGGATAAACCCCACTTGATCATAATGTATGATCCTTTTAATGTGCTGTTGGATTCTGTTTGCTAGTATTTTGTTGAGGATTTTTGCATCTATGTTCATCAGTGATATTGGCCTGTAGCTTTCTTTCTTTGTGACATCTTTGTCTGGTTTTGGTATCAGAGTGATGGTGGCCTCGTAGAATGAGTTTGGAAGCGTTCCTCCCTCTGCTATATTTTGGAAGAGTTTGAGAAGGATAAGTGTTAGCTCTTCTCTAAATGTTTGATAGAATTCGCCTGTGAAGCCATCTGGTCCTGGCTTTTGTTTGTTGGAAGATTTTTAATCACAGTTTCAATTTCAGTGCTTGTGATTGGTCTGTTCATATTTTCTATTTCTTCCTGGTTCAGTCTCGGAAGGTTGTGCTTTTCTAAGAATTTGTCCATTTCTTCCAGGTTGTCCATTTTATTGGCATAGAGTTGCTTGTAGTAATCTCTCACGATCCTTTGTATTTATGCAGTGTCAGTTGTTACTTCTCCTTTTTCATTTCTAATTCATTGATTTGAGTCTTCTCCCTTTTTTTCTTGATAAGTCTGGCTAATGGTTTATCAATTTTGTTTATTTTCTCAAAGAACCAGCTTTTAGTTTTATTGATCTTTGCTATCATTTCCTTCATCTCTTTTTCATTTATTTCTGATCTGATCTTTATGATTTCTTTCCTTCTGCTAACTTTGGGGTTTTTTTGTTCTTCTTTCTCTAATTGCTTTAGGTGTAAGGTTAGGTTGTTTATTTTAGATGTTTCTTGTTTCTTAAGGTAGGCTTGTATAGCTATAAACTTCCCTCTTCGAACTGCTTTTGCTGCATCCCATAGGTTTTGGGTCGTGGTGTTTTCATTGTCATCTGTGTCTAGGTATTTTTTGATTGCCTCTTTGATTTCTTCAGTGATCTCTTGGTTATTAAGTAGTGTGTTGTTTAGCCTCCATGTGTTTGTATTTCTTACAAATTATTTTCCTGTAATTGATATCTAGTCTCATAGCGTTGTGGTCGGAAAATATACTTGATATGATTTCAATTTTCTTAAATTTACCAAGGCTTGATTTGTGACCCAAGATATGATCTATCCTGGAGAATGTTCCATGAGCACTGGAGAAGAATGTGTATTCTGGTGTTTTTGGATGGAGTGTCCTATAAATATCAATTAAGTCCATCTTGTTTAATGTATCATTTAAAGCTTGTGTTTCCTTATTTATTTTCATTTTGGATGATCTGTCCATGGGTGAAAGTGGGGTGTTAAAGTCCCCTACTATGATTGTGTTACTGTTGTTTTCCCCTTTTATGGCTGTTAGTATTTGCCTTATGTATTGAGGTGCTCCTATGTTGGGTGCATAAATATTTACAATTGTTATATCTTCTTGTTGGATTGATCCCTTGATCATTATGTAGTATCCTTCTTTGTCTCTTGTAATAGTCTTTGTTTTAAAGTCTATTTTGTCTGATATGAGAATTGCTACTCCAGCTTTCTTTTGATTTCCATTTGCATGGAATATCTTTTTCCATCCCCTCACTTTCAGTCTGTATGTGTCCCTAGGTCTGTAGTGGGTCTCTTGTAGACAGCATATATATGGGTCTTGTATTTGTATCCATTCAGCCAGTCTATGTCTTTTGGTTGGAGCATTTAATCCATTTACAGTTAAGGTAATTATCGATATGTATGTTCCTATTCCCATTTTCTTAATTGTTTTGGGTTTATTATTGTAGGTCTTTTCCTTCTCTTGTGTTTCCTGCCTAGAGAAGTTCCTTTAGCTTTTGTTGTAAAGCTGGTTTGGTGGTGCTGAATTCTCTTAGCTTTTGCTTGTCTGTAAAGCTTTCAATTTCTCCATCAAATCTGAATGAGATCCTTGCTGGGTAGAGTAATCTTGGTTGTAGGTTTTTCTCTTTCATCACTTTAAATATGTCCTGCTTCTCACTTCTGGCTTGCAGAGTTTCTGCTGAAAGATCAGCTGTTAACCTGATGGAGATTCCCTTGTGTGTTACTTGTTGTTTTTCCCTTGCTGCTTTTAATATTTTTTCTTTGTATTTAATTTTTGATAGTTTGATTAATATGTGTCTGGGCGTGTTTCTCCTTGGATTTATCCTGTATGGGACTCTCTGTGCTTCCTGGACTTGATTAACTATTTCCTTTCCCATATTAGGGAAGTTTTCAACTATAATCTCTTCAAATATTTTCTCAGTCCCTTTCTTTTTCTCTTCTTCTTCTGGGACCCCTATAATTCGAATGTTGGTGCATTTAATGTTGCCCCAGAGGTCTCTGAGACTGTCCTCAGTTCTTTTCATTCTTTTTTCTTTATTCTGCTCTACAGTAGTTATTTCCACTATTTTATCTTCCAGGTCACTTATCCGTTCTTCTGCCTCAGTTATTCTCCTATTGATCCCTTCTAGAGGATTTTAAATTTCATTTATTGTGTTGTTCATCATTGTTTGTTTGCTCTTTAGTTCTTCTAGGTCCTTGTTAAACATTTCTTGTATTTTCTCCATTCTATTTCCCAGATTTTGGATCATCTTTACTATCATTATTCTGAATTCTTTTTCAGGTAGACTGCCTATTTCCTCTTCATTTGTTAGGTCTGGTGGGTTTTTGCCTTGCTCCTTCATCTGCTGTGTGTTTCTCTGTCTTCTCATTTTGCTTAACTTACTGTGTTTGGGGTCTCCTTTTCGCAGGCTGCAGGTTCGTAGTTTCCATTGTTTTTGGTGTCTGTCCCCAGTGGCTAAGGTTGATTCAGTGGGTTGTGTAGGCTTCCTGGTGGAGGGGACTAGTGCCTGTGTTCTGGTGGATGCGGCTGGATCTTGTCTTTCTGGTGGGCAGGTTCACGTCTGGTGGTGTGTTTTGGGGTGTCTGTGGCCTTATTATGATTTTAGGCAGCCTCTCTGCTAATGGATGGGGTTGTGTTCCTGTCTTGTTAGTTGTTTGGCATAGGGTGTCCTGCACTGTAGCTTGCTGGTCGTTGAGTGGAGCTGGGTCTTGGTGTTGAGATGGAGATCTCTGGGAGATTTTCACCGTTTGATATTATGTGGAGCTGGGAGATCTCTTGTGGACCAGTGTCCTGAACTTGGCTCTCCCACCTCAGTGGCACAGCCCTGATGCCTCGCTGGAGCACCAAGAGCCTGTCCTCCACACGGCTCAGAATAAAAGGGAGAAATGAAAGAAAGAAGAAGATAAAGTAAAATAAAATAAAGCTATTAAAATAAGAAATAAAAAATAATTAAGAAAAAAAATTTTTTAAGTAATAAAAAAAAAAACGGACAGACAGAACCCTAGGACAAATGGTAAAAGCCAAGCTATACAGACAAAATCACACACAGAAGCATACACATACACACTCACAAAAAGAGGAAAAGGGGGAAAATATATATATATCGTTGTTCCCAAAGTCCACCTCCTCAATTTGGGATGATTCGTTGTCTATTCAGGTATTCCACAGATGCAGGTACATCAAGTTGATTGTGGAGATTTAATCCGCTGCTCCTGAGGCTGCTGGGAGAAATTTCCCTTTCTCTTCTTTGTTCACACAGCTCCCAGGGTTCCGCTTTGGATTTGGCCCCGCCTCTGCGTGTAGGTCGCCTGAGGGCGTCTGTTCTTCCCTCAGACAGGACGGGGTTAAAGGAGCAGCTGCTACGGGGGCTCTGGCTCACTCAGGCCGGATTTGGGAGGGGTACAGAGTGCGGTGCGAGCCTGCGGTGGCAGAGGCCGGCGTGACGTTGCAGCAGCCTGAGGCGCGCCGTGCATTCTCCCGGGTAAGTTGTCCCTGGATCATGGGACCCTGGCAGTGGCGGGCTGCACAGGCTCCCGGGAGGGGCGGTGTGGAGAGTGAGCTGTGCTTGCACACAGGCTTCTTGGTGGCGGCAGCAGCAGCCTTAGCGTCTCATGCCCGTCTCTGGGGTCCGCGCTGATAGCCGCGGCTCGCGCCCGTCTCTGAAGCTCCTTTAAGCGGCGCTCTTAATCCCCTCTCCTCGCGCACCAGAAAACAAAGAGGCAAGAAAAAGTCTCTTGCCTCTTCGGCACCTCCAGACTTTTCCCCGGACTCCCTCCCGGCTAGCCGTGGCGCACTAGCCCCCTTCAGGCTGTGTTCACGCAGCCAACCCCAGTCCTCTCCCTGCGATCCGACCGAAGCCCGAGCCTCAGCTCCCAGCCCCGCCCGCCCCGGCGGGTGAGCAGACAAGCCTCTCGGGCTGGTGAGCGCTGGTTGGCACCGGTCCTCTGTGCGGGAATCTCTCCGCTTTGCCCTCTGCACCCCTGTGGCTGCACTCTCCTCCGTGGCTCTGAAGCTCCCCGCCTCCGCCACCCGCAGTCTCCGCCAGTGAAGGGGCTTCTAGTGTGTGGAAACCTTTCCTCCTTCACGGCTCCCTCCCCCTGGTGCAGGTCCCGTCCCTATGCTTTTTGTCTCTGTTTTTTCTTTTTTCTTTTGCCCTACCCAGGTACGTGGGGAGTTTCTTGCCTTTTGGGAGGTCTGAGGTCTTCTGCCAGCTTTCAGTAGGTGTTCTGTAGGAGTTGTTCCACATGTAGATGTATTTCTGATGTATCTGTGGGGAGGAAGGTGATCTCCGCGTCTTACTCTTCCGCCATCTTGAAGCTCCTCCTTTCTTCTGGTTTTAAAACAAACTTTTTTTAAAAACTTTTTATTGAAATATAAAATATATTTCAAAAGTGCACACATTATATACATGCTCAATGAATTTTCACAGTATGAATACACTCGAATAGCCAACATCAGGGTAAAAAAAACCCAGAATATTACCAGCACCTCCAAAGCTCTCCTTAAACATACCTCTGGTCACTGCTCTCACTAAGGGTAGCTACTATCCTGATGTTTTACAATGTAGATTAGATTAGTTTTGTTTTTTCTACAAATGCAGTCTTACAGGATGTATTCTTTTATGTCTGCCTTCTTTTGCTCGACATTATGTTTGTGAGATTGAAATATATTGTTGCTAGTAGCCATGACTGTTAGTTCTCATTCCTGTACAGTAGCCTGCAGTAAGAATATACTGCAATATATTTATCCATTCTACCGTTCATGAGCATTTGGGTCGTTTCCAGTTTAGAACTTTTTGAATAATCTGCTGTGAACTTTCTTTTTTTCTTAATAAGTTTTTTTTTAATTTATTTATTTTTGGCTGCGTTGGGTCTTCATTGCTGTGCACAGGCTTTCTCTAGTTGTGGCGAGTGGGGGCTACTCTTCCTTGAGGTGCATGGGCTTCTGATTCCGGTGGCTTCTCTTGTTGCGGAGCACAGGCTCTAGGCATGCGGGCCTCAGTAGTTGTGGCACGTGGGCTCAGTAGCTGTGGTTCGGGGGCCCTAGAGCGCAGGCTCAGTAGTTGTGGAGCACGGGCTTAGTTGCTCCGCGGCATGTGGGATCTTCCTGGACCAGGGATCGAACCCGTGTCCCCTGCATTGGCAGGCGGATTCTTAACCACTGCGCCACAAGGGAAGCCCCTGCTGTGAACTTTCTAATACATGTTTTTGGTGAACATATGTATCTATTTCTTTTGGGCCTATACCTAGAATGGAACTGATGGCATCATAGGTTATACACATGTTTAGAATTAATAGGCACTGCTGAAAAGTTTTCCAAGGTTATTGAAACAAGTTTTACTTTCACCAGGAGTAGACGCAAGTTGCAATTGCTCCAACTCTTCACCCATGTTTTCTATCGTCCATTATTTTTAAAAATTCTGGTGAATGTGTCATGATATTGCATTGTACTTTAAATTTACATCGCCGTTATGTCTTATGAAGTCACTTACCTTTTCATACATTTATTTCCCATTTGGTTATCCTTTTTTGCAATATGTGTAAAATAGACTTCTTCAATTGGCGAATATATTTGTCAGTATTATGTTTATTATTATTATAACTAGCTGGTTGAAAGAAGCAGACTCACCTACATAGCTTGCACTGAACAAAGTTGGACTGGTCCTGAAATGATCTATCAATAAAACCATGAGTTTCAGTCAGAGACAGGGTAAGTCCTAACCAAAAACAACATCTATTTATTTATTTTTTTACAAAGAAGAAAACTATCTTACTTAATGTCTGGTTCTCTTCAACTCTATAGCTAGTATATTTAAAAAAAACCACACAAGCAAAAATTAAAACATCTTTGTCTCCATTTACACCACTGTAACATTCTCTGATTGGGAAAGAAAAGAAATGAAAAGAAAGTAAAGACAAAATGAAACAAAGCATGCTTCTCTCCTACATCCTATGTCCTAGGCACTCTGATAGTTTCATGTGCTACAATACCCCCAGGAGAAGATTATCCTATTAAGTTCATTTTTTATAGGAGGACACTCAGAGAAGGCAAGGAATTTTCTCAAGGCCATATCGTGATAGGCCAGGATTCAGATCAGATCTTATTATATCAGATATCTCTATTATGTCCTCAATCTATCTTTTTCAAGAAAAGGCTGACAGGCAATATGGCTGAGTCATGCTAGAAGAGAACTCCTACCACTTCCTAGCTTTGTGAGCTTAAATAACAGTGTCGTTCGGCCGAGTGAGACTCAATTTCCTCTGACTAAAATAAAGAGATTATTAAAGGTTATCTCTAGAGCCCCCTTCAAAAATGGATTCTATAACTTTAAACACTTTTGATTTCTACTACCAGGACCAGTGCTATTTGCATCTAGGTAGAAGAAAATTGGTCTACTTAGAGGTTACTGTTTATTCCTGGTCTTCACTCATTTTTGTGATTTTATTTTTGTTCATCCCTCAAGGTCACTGAAATAACACCTCTGTTCAGTCTTCCCTGACTCTTTTTGGCTGAATTCAGATCTCTCTTACAGAACTCATCACACTGTATATCACATGTGATGTTTATTTGTTTTTCTTCACTGCTAGACTTGAGTTCCTTAAGGACAGGGACTGGGCCTTACTCATCCTTAGAGCTCCAACGCCCCACAATGTCTGGCACATAGTATGTAATGGATAAACCATAGACAAATGGGTAAATGAATGAATGATCTGTTTCCAGTTATACAGGTTGACAATTTAAAAGCTAGAGATGGGACCTCTATGATTGTTTCTCATTACCCTCTGTCTTATGTTCCCAGACACCAAACAGAGTGTGACTACAGGCAAATCCTAGCTTCAGCCTGATTTCAGAGGGGACCTCTACATTGTAAATTATGCCTCAGAGTTTTTCTGAAGGCAAAGAGCTAGGGTTTCATACTCCAATTGATGTCAGTCATTGGCTAATGCGGAGGAGGGTTGTACACTCAATAAAGGCAAGTCAAGGTGCCCCAGTAGCCCAAGAGCAATAGTTAAAGAGGATGCAGGGGCTGGCCTTTAGATGCAAACACATAGAGGCGAGTGGTGGCTGTGAGCACACAGGGGTCTGGGCTGAACTTTGGCAGTGCCTGCTTCACCCTTTTTTCCTGTTCTACTTCCATTGGAAAAATATTATAAATCTAGTAAAGTTAAGAGACACTGGTATTTGATTCCGTATTTTATGCTCTGAAACATTAGCTCACACTGCTCTCTTCCTTTACTAAACTATTTTATATGCCTTAATTACCATGAAGTGCCCTGAATCATTTCAGTGGAAGCGGTCTTCCACGTGTATATAGCAATACCATTTCATTTAATTTCCCAAACCCAGAAGACTTTTAATTCTGCCCTACCTCTTCCAAATCATTCAATGCAGGAAATGTTATTGTCCTTTTTACCTGCTTCAACCATGATATCTGAAGCTATTTTTTTGTGCGTGATCAATTGGATATAGAATACATTGCCACAGGTCGTGTGTCCTGGATATCATGAAGCCTGATGAAGATACATTATAAAAAGTAGCAAGTGGTCTGTTTCAGTAGAACCATAGGCAGGGATCAGAAATTCATCAAGAAATAGGGCTTTTAACTCCCGAGTTCTGGTCATATTTCAGTAAAACGTAAGCTTTAGGAGAGCAGGAAACTTGACCATATATATCCATAATGCTACCCTCAGTACCTTGAACTGTGCCTGGCACATAGTGGATTTTCAATGTACATTTCCTGAATCAATTACAATTTTGCCCACCTGAAATATTGTTCTGTGGTTTTATTTAAACTAGTTGTCAGCATGGAATGACTTCTGCATTCTCTCCTGGAAGTGGGTGAATTTCCATGGTGAGCAATTCCTCTATATACAGTTTGCAAATCATTTTGGGAACCTTCCAAATGAAAGGCACTGTATAAATATACCCTCCCACCAGCAGCCAGCCGGCTTTCCACCGGGATGCATTTGCATCGCTTATGTACATAGTGTTTCATTTGGGGCATTGCTTTTATTTTTATGACCATAAAAGAAATATTCACAGTATGAACAATAATGTAAACTGCATTCAAGAAGATATATATTTGTATATTTCTATGATTCAAAACTTAGAAATCTGAAAGAAAAGCAGGCATGGCCTTTTTCTTTCCTCTTGCTGTTTGCTTTTTCATAACATTCTTTATTACTTCTGAACTTTATGGTGGAATTCTGCTGAAATGCTCAAGTCTTTGTCTGTACATCATTTGAGAATATGTGGTGGTGGGTTCAGAGGAATGCTGCTGGCAAAAGGCCTGAAAATGAAGGGTGCTTGATTTTGCATTTCTTCATGTCGGTAATAATAGTTTGCTTTAGCACTGCCTTTTTGTGGATGGAGTCCTCTTTAAGGAGAGAAAGAGAAAAGTAAGCAACCTTAGGTATAAAATACTTTCTAAGTAACTTAGCATGATAATGGGGACTTTCACAGATGGAAGAGACTTTGAAGAGACATATTTTAGCCTCTATAACAAAAGGGGGACTGATTTCATAGAACATTACCAGGGAGCTAGACTTTGAATTTATATCATACAAAAAATGTTTAATGAACTTTGAAATAAATTGCCAACAGAGCTAAATCAAAACCTCTATAAATTATGTATTTACCTACACAGAATCATTTGCATACAAAAGATGGCTTGAATTATAACTCCTGAATTTATATATTTCTATAATTAATTAAATTGAAGTGGAATGAAATATCCCAGTCCTGACATATTTTCTAGATATTCTAGCCTTAAGGATTTCATTAAAAAGGGGAACTACTGTGACAATTCAGTGTTTTTGTATAACAAAACATCTAAAAAGGTAGATTAAATAAAACTCTGGCTCACTTCATTGAGGAATGATGTAAAGTGTGAAATATTAAATGTAGGCTACCAGTAGTTAAAGGTGGACACAATAAGAATTTGAATTTCCTGTGTCCACATTACTCTTTAAGAAATACTGAAACAATAAAAGTGACTTTGGAAACCTTAGCTATAGAATACAAACATTAGGAAATAGCTCACTCAGGTTATTTGGGGCTTATAAAGTAGATGTTATTGCATTCTCCATCTCCTCAGTTAGAATATTATTTTAGTTAAACTCTAATTTCATACTCCCAGTAATAGCAACTTTGTTTCATTAAAATGAATTTCTTATTTAAAATATATTGATATTCTTCTTTTTTATTATTAGAAAATAAAACAGCAGTCCCTTCAACTGAGAAAAGCTAGAAGCATGGAATTGATCTGCAGCCAGTTTTTACTACAAACCCCATAATGCTTTGGATTATAGCCTACAATCCCCATACTGCAGCACGAAACTTACTGTTAACCATCCTGTTACTGGGGGAAAGAAAAGAACAGAACATTTGAGAAGAACTATGTAACATGCAAGGATTCGGCTAGAATAGTAAATTATTGATTTTCATAGTATTCTGAGATTTATTTGCCTTTTACTTTAGTAAAAAAGGCATATATATGGATATGCACACTAGTTTTTCATCCTGAATAAAATATCACTTTAATCGCAAACAATGAGCCAAGGTATATACTTCCCATGTCAAAGCCTTTTTTTTATACCCATCATTGAGTTGTGTAGTTTTTAAACACCCACCCCCCTTGGGAGGTAGGTCAGCTTTACTCAGATTTTAAAATAAAATCACAATACATTGTTTAATGCTCTAAACATCTGCAAATGAGAATTCGGTGAAGTAATTAAAATTCTTAATTAGATGCACCTTGCAGCTGCTGTTAGTCTTATTGGCAATAATGCAGCTACATTTTGTTCTGACACATATCTTCAGAAGAGTTAGAGAGAGAACTGTAGGGAGGCAAGAGGAAAATGTTCCCACACAGTTCAAGACAGTTCGCACAAAGAGGATCCCATGGCAACAAACAGGGAGGCCCACAGTTGGCTCTGTAAGATCCAGGAATAGACAATGCTTCACCTCAGATTCAAACAAACACTTCCCTTCCTGGATCTGAAAAGAAAGCGTTTCAAATTATCTCTTGCAAGAGGATTGAAATGGTCAAATGTTCACCTGTGTCTTCAACACACTTTTCAAAGCTTCTGGATCCTCTGTGCAGCCCATGTCAAGGTAATCATTAGAACTCTTGCTCTGTGTAGAATAACAAACTGACTAGCAAAAGCCTTGCAAATAGAGGACTTGATTTTGGTACCATATGGAACTGGGGTAGACCTTGGCAACCGGTTCATTTCAACCTGTCATTTTACAGACAAGGAAACTGAGGCCAAGAGAAATTAAAGTGAATCCCTTGGGTAGTTACGGCTACTTAGGAGTAGAAATCAGTCTCAAATCTAGGATTTGAGCCTACAGCTCAGGACTTTTACTTCTAAACTTTGCTTGAAGCAATTAAATTTGTTAATTGTGGCCCCCTCTCAGTCCATTTGAAGTCAAGTTCATCGCTTAAATGGGTCAGCCAAAGGACCACAACAAGAGAAGGTGCTAAGAATGTGGATCACCTCTATGAGAAGAGGAGAATATATTTCCCCTTCACCCCTGATTCTCAGTTTACTCTGGATGGGAGCCTGTGGGGAAGGAGCAGGGAAAGGAGAGTGGCTGGCATGTAGGAGGTTAATCCGGGTGAGTTAACTCCTGGGAAACCGCATAACACTTGCCTACACACTTTAACCAGATCTTCCCTCAGCTTGGACTGGGAAGTTCATTATACTGCTCCTTCCTTTTTAAAACTACAGATTGACCTCCCTATCCAGTCTCCCAGCCCTCATTCAGTCTCACCTGTGACCTGAGTTTAGCTTGCATTAGTTTAGCTCGCATTTGACCGAATATTTGCAAGGCTTTCCTTTATCTTCAATTGGGTTTTATTCCCCACATTAAATGAAGATACACTTCTCTAGGGTCAAGGCTGCTTTGCCTATTTATTGTTCTGTTTGGGGTTTATCCTGTTAAACCTTACATTACAAAAGCTTGTGAAATACATTGTAGAATGGGTTGTTTTCTAGAACGGGGGGCTACAGGTGGTGTGTGGGAAAACTTGAAGGGCGGGGAGAGGGAGGGGTGGCGATTGGAAAAGTGTTTCTCAGCCTTTAGCTGCCTTGCCCACCCCACCGTCAGAACCTGATGTTGTGGTTGCAGTGTAGATATTAACTCTTCTGTAGAGTCTTGCTACTCCAAGTGTGGGCCATAGACCAGCAGCATTATTATGGTCCATGGACCAGCTTATTATAAATGCAGACCGTCAGGCCTCACTCCAGACTTACTGAATCCGATTCTGCATTTTAACAAGCCACCCAGGTGATCATGCCTATGTTCCAGATTGAGAAGTACAGAACCACATGTATTATATTATCCCAAGGTAATATAAAGGGCACACATCTTAAACTGAGCAAATATCCTAATTTATTTGACCACTACCTACTTTGTCCCTCTTTTCCCATCACGACTCCGTCTCAGATTCCCATCCCGCAGCGAACTCTGTGACACGGCGGCTGGGAGGAGGATCCTCTTCAATCTCCTCCTCTTTGCGCCCCGCCCCTCACCCCCTCCCAGAGAGCCTGCCACTGGCACCCTTCTCCCGAGCCCCGCTCACTCAGGGAAGATTTTGCTCCTCCCCAAACAGAAAGAGCGGCAGGGTGGAGAGTACTGCCTCCTGCACTCACAATTTACATACCAATACCGGTAGAAGCACTTTGCAAAACTGCCCTTTAGAAACAATTATCACCGTGCCTTCGGAGGTTTGGAGCAACCGCCTCGCACCAAGCTCCCGTTTGAAATCCGGCTTAAAGTGATTTAGAGAATGGTCGTGTGTGTGTGTGTGTGTGTGTGTGTGTGTGTGTGTGTGTGTGTGTGACAGTGAGTGTGAGGGAGAGTGAGAGAGAGGTCGCTCGCAATAACAAATCAGCTCTAAAGAGAAGAGATGAAAAGGAGGTTATTATGAGCATGTCAGTTTAAGCATCGCTCTCTGTACCTTTCTGCCTCCTAGAGAAATGGAACCGTAATTCTAAGGTGGCTAACGCTGGACTGGGTGAACGTCCCCAGTTGCCGGTCCACTTTTGCCTGGAAGGACAGATTCTCGTTATTCGAGGCCTCTCAGGGTCCTTTCCCAAAGATTCCCAGGCTACACTCCTCCCTCTTAAGTCTTTGAAAACTAAAACTCGCAAAGCGGTGGCGTTCTGTGGATTGGCTAGTACTAAAATATCCATTGGGTGGCAGTAACACTATCCTCTTTATGACTTGCAGCAAACCAGAGAATGCATTCAATCAAATGAACCGATCTTGTAGAAACACTGGAATCATTTATGCATTGCAGTTTCTCTTTCTTGTTTTCGCTCCTTCTTCCCTGGGATATTTTGAGTGGATTGTGGCTATTAATCAAGATCTCGTGCTAGTCGTGGTTTCCTTGTCGTTTTCGCTCAGGATTAGCATCATTCAAGGCAAACGCAAAGCTGCTTTTTTTCCCCCACTCTTTTTTGAAAAATCATTTTTGGGGGCTGCTGAAGAGAGCTAGGACCCAGGAGACACCTTCCCAAACAGCAGGGGTTGTGTGCTTTCACATAGCAGTACTGTACAAGGAAAACCCCGTTGGATCTGTTATTGCGGGATACTTGTGAAATATACATAGGATTCTTTCTTATGGCTGCATCCCGGATCTGGAAATTTTACTTGGGGACCAAGGGGATCTGAAAGGCTACATGGATACAGAAGATTTGCAAAAGGCAAGACTCCGATTCTTGTCGTAGAGCTCACGGACTTCCTCACTTACCGGCCTTTTCTTTCCTTGTTTTTAAAGAATTTCTTCCCTTTTTTTCTGCCCTTTCCTCTATCAGTCTCTCCTTTTCTATCTGCCTCTTCTTTTTTCTCCCAGTTTTCTTTTTTTTCCCCTGCTCTGCACCTGGATTGTATCTTCACCGAACAATCGGGCACTTTGAGAACTAACTGGAGGCAGTCTTGTAGGGAAGAGCTGTATGGAATTATCTGCTTTTATGGTGAACTTGGCATTTGTGAATGGGTATCTTGTTCACGATATTAATTGCTAGCAAAAACAAGAAAAAGAGCATAGGAGTAAAACGTGGATTTTTCTGAATACGCATTGTGATGACCAGCAGTTACCTTACCGACTGATATCCAGAGGAGAATAATTTGGAAGACTCTTGTGGGTAAGGTCATTTTATATATGCAAACCCATCAGTGGCGTGAGCAAACTTGGGCGTTTGTAATGGAATGGGTGACTTGGATGATTGCTGCATCGCCTAGATGGCTGTGATGTGGCCGTTATTGGCACTGAATGGAATAACTGCAGTTGGGTGTGTTGGTGTGTGTGCGTGCGTGTGTGTGTGTGTGTGTATGTGGGACTGTATTCTGAGTGTAATTGAAAATAAATCAAAACATCACTACCCCCTCCAATTATTTTGATATGGGAGAGTGTCTTGAATTAATTCTGGGTAGACACTCTTTGTTTGGATGCAATATTTGTGGCTCTTGTGTTCTGGAAGGGGTAGCAGCCGTGAAAGGACACTTACTGAAGAGCCCTATTTAAAATGAAACGAGCCACTCTTTATTCATTAAAAGAAATATGTTTTCAACTCAGTGCAGCATTCTGCTGCATTTCACAGCCGCAATGGGACCAGGGACATCCCACTTGTCAAGTTCTTAAACTTTAAGGTGATAATCATTGTTAATTGTTCTCTAGGTTGTGATTATTGGAGATTATTAAGTACCCTAGGCTACTTTTTTATCTACTGGATTATCATTCAGAATTTAAAAAGAAAAGAAAAAGCTGAAAACGATGATTAAAATAGAGAATAGTGCAATATTATTTTCAGTATCACCATAATGCTTTCTTTCTTAAGTTCAATTTGTCCAATAATATAATTATTTACCCAATATCCTGTATAGCTGAGGCTGCAACCCACGTGCAGGGGAGTCGAAGGTCTGGAAGCAGAGACCATCCTTTCATTGCATTGCAGCCAGCTTTGGAAATGCAGGCAGTTACACACTTCCCTTAACCTTAAGTTGAGGATGTGTTCTATCTGTTACATGTATTTTACCCTTTCGGTAAAAAGTTAGAGACAAGAGCACGAAGGATGCTTAAGCATATTCTGCCTGGGAAATGGGATTTAAAAAATCAATATTGATGACGTGGTTCAGTGCACTGTACTGCAATGCTAAAGTCCCATATTCAGTTCCAATGATGAGAGAATGGAGCATTTACATGTGTTATAAATCTCACCTGGTAGATTGATCTGAAGGGGAGGGGAGAAGATATGTGGATATGAAGGAAGATGGATGGAAGTCGTGCATAATCGGTGATTATGTAACTTCATTACATCAGCGAGCTTCAGTCAACGATAGTGAGATGAAATGATTGTATAGAGAGAGGCTTCATCACCCCTGTTAACTTTTGAAGGCTTGTAACAGCTAACGGAGGAGGAGGAGGGGGAGGGGGAGGGGGGAGAAGGAGGAGGAGGAGGAGGAGGAGGAAGAAGGGGAGGAAGACAGACAGAGATTAGCTCCAAGGGTCCTGTAAACCCTGATCTCTGTGGCGAATTTAGCATGAGTTTTCTCATAGTGAGTTTCTGGGGGACAGCAGATCATGTAAGCTTTAGGGCCAGGCAGGAGCAATTTTAGCCACACCCGTGGAGAGTCAAATTGAGTCCGCAATGTTTCACAAGTGCCCCATTGAGTAATTGGGGCTGATGATCCCAGCCAAGGTCATAGTTCTGTACCCTATGATTGAAATACATGACCCCAAGTGAGTAGAAAGTTAAATCCATTGAAATGAAGACTGTGAATGGAATGACTATTTGAGATCCTCTCTTGCATTTTTCCTGGTAGAGCTTGATGCAGATTTCAGTCTGGTGGTTCCCTCAATAAAAATGATTGCTTCCACAGTGTGTCAGAAATGAGTGTTTTGTACCTTTATCTCTGCTTTGACTGCCTCTTTCTGGGCCATTTTAACCCTCTGGGAAAAGAGAAGTAAAAACCTTCAGAGGTAATGTTATCCTGTTAAATTAAAAAAATAAATGGCAACGAATTCATTATTAATACAAATCCCAGGGAAAAAAAGAGCAATCCTTTTTCAAGTTTTACTTATTGCATGGCTTAAAGGACATGTTGCAGCCGTCTGTGAGTTTTACCATGAGATGAGAGAAATGTGCTTTGCTTAGGGTACGGAGGAATACTGCAGAATAAAATGTCAATTTCCCTGATGTTTTATTTGGAGCCATGATTTTCTTTAAAAGAAGAGGCACATCATCTCCTTTCGGCCTTCCACTGTTTTAGGATCTGTTTTTCCCTCAGTAGATTATATATTCCCTCAAAATGAAACTGCTGAAATCCTAACCCTGTTGAATTAAATCATCTTATCATCTAGTTGTGCTATTTCCTATTTCCCTTTACATTTATTCTACAAAAAAAAAAAAAAGGCTAAATGACTTTTCTATCATAGAGATGAGATGATTCTTTCTGGTTTTCCTATGGAGTCGGTGCAAGATCTAGACATCCACTAAGTAACTTTGAAAAGATCTGCTTACCCCAAATCAGAATGGTGGAATGGTGGAATGAAATTTTGAGCTCTGATATTTGAGATGACTTCTTATTTCTGCAGGACATGCCCAAACATTGATAAATTGTGCCAGTGGATTTGGAGGTTTGGTGTTCACATTGTGTAGGAAACTGGATGTGAAGTTAACTCCTGATTCCTTCCTTCAGGGGTCAGGGTAACACTACGGCTGCTTCCAGGATGTTAGTCTCCAACTATGTGCAGAAATATAGTCTGCAATGAGTCTTCCTGTACTCCTTATTTTAATATTCTGTAAATGACTTCCTCAGTTGTTTTCTGACATAATCCACACATATGTTACCAAACAGGGCACATTCTAGAGGTTTTAGAAGCTCAATAGTGGATGGAAATAATACTAGAAAGGAAAAGAAGTCTTAAAAAACGACACTGGCCGTGAAACATACATACACGCATGAAATTGCTATCCTTTTACTTGAAGACTGCATATATTCACTTTAGGAAAGATAGTTTCAATCATTTTAATGGTACTTTATAACCTGTTACTTTCTTTTGGACGAGGATTATGTAACCAAGGCAGGTTACGGCATTTTTCTTAAGTAACTCACAAATCAATAATAAAAAGCTTTGCTTTTATTAGGAAAGCATTTAAACATGAAGGCAGTGAATAATTTAAAATATAATATCTATTTCTCTATTTTATTGACATTTTGTCAGCCCAGGGTATGTAGTTAGATTAGAAAGTATTCAAAAATAGAAGAAATATCATTTATAAATATAGAAAGCACTAATTTTGTTTCCTGACCAGTTGCTTCAGCAAAGTCAGGAGATTTAGCTGATAAGTAATCAGCTAAATTTAGAGAACAAATTTAAAATGAATGTGTATTACATTTGCAATGCATGTGAACAAATCATATTATTGTTAAAATGACAGATAAAACATTTTTAAAAACAACTGAACTTTTAGGATTAAGATTTCTATTTCAGAATCTTTTAGTCTCTTTAATATATATACTGAATGTTTGGGATATACTTTGTCTTAAAACAGATAAAATCTTTGGTGTTTGGCAAGTCACATGTTTTAATAAAGCAGACTACTCTATAATTTGTGGCAACGGAAGCACCCATGTGTTGATTAATAGTATTTAAAAGTAGCAAGTTTTCTGGTAATGCTCACTTTATAAAGCATAATTATAATGGCACCGTTTGGGCAGCTATAGATCAGGCCATGTCAGCATTTTTATTATTAAATTCCAATCCTTTTTCCATTAGTTGTTTCAGGAATCTCAACGAGGAAGGAGCTCAGCTCTCTGAGACATCCAGGTATTAGAGGATTCGGTGCTGAGTGAGAGGCCCTGAGTTGCACTTCAGGCTCTGTCATTTACTAGCCTTGTGACTTCTGACCCCGCATTTTCCCTCATTTAATCATTTAATAATTTAAAAACAATAGAATAGTTACATATTGCACTAAAGAAACAAGACGTGTGTCTAAGTGCTTACCATCATGCCGTGCCTTAGAGATATATGGAATTATTATTATTAAGGGTTCCCCAAAGTCATATGAATTTAACAGTGTATTTTTTTCTCACGCCCTTATTGTAAATCTTTATAGGCACCTTCTAGTATCAATTACAGTTATCTGGTAGGTAACATCGTTCAGTGAGTAGGTAATACAGACAAATTAAATGCTTTGGTTGCTAACTTTCACTCAGTACTCAGTTTTTTTCCGCAGTACTCATATGGGAATATAGTTGTCTTGAGTAACTAAAAAAAAAAAAAAAAAAGTTGCTTTTGAAAATCATTCAAAGAATGGTAACCAAAGGTTTTGTTTGAGAGTGTTTTAAGCTGATTGCTTTTTTTGTTGTTGTTGTTAATGCTCCTGAGTACTTAGGTGTTTTTGTTTTTGGTACCAAGAATAAACCAAGGTTCACCAACAAACTTGATGCTACCACTTAAATTGGGTCAATTGACCAAAAGGCTACTCTCTTGTATCACTTTATTAACAAAAGCATAATGCGTTTGAATACTAAGCATAATAGAGGACATAAGAATATAAAGATAATAGTTCTGTTCTGGAATTTGCTAGTTGCAATAATTACTAATGTTCTTTAGGGGGAGGCAGTCCCCCATGTGTCACTACTAACACCGCATTTCTTCAATGTTTGTGTATCTTAACATAAATATATTTACATATATGAAAATAGGGCATAGTTAGTGATATGACCTTCCATATATGTTTTTAAGTGGTGATAATCAGGTTAAAGAGTAAGTTTTTATGTTTTTGGTCAAGGTAGAATTGGAAAGTAGAAAATTAACGCTGTAAATAAAAATAAATATACATGCACTTAAGGAACTTTCCTGCTATAGAGCAACCTCCTTTTCCTAACTTTCCAGTGTCTTGCTTTTTGCGTTAAGGATCCCCAATATTTCTTTCAGACGAATTTGATCATGCCTGTTTATCCGACTTCATTGATGCCTATAAATAACAAGCATTTTCTTGGTTTCCTATATTTTAAAAATGCATATTCTTTATGTCTTCTGGAAACGCTTCAGATTTGCTCAAGCAGATTTACAAAGGAATATTATAAGATTGTAGACAGGCTTGTTTATTTGACAGATTCTGCTAATCACCTTACAAATATGCTTTTAATTTTCACCCAGAGAATGCTACCCTGGAGTATCTTCCAGTGCAAAGAGCATTCCATTACAGGCCAACCACATGGCTCAAAGGAAGGATATACCCTTGTTGCTTCCCCTGGCCATTGACTTATAATGAAAGATCCTTAACTGACATGCATTTTTGGTTCCCCTGTGTAGAGACAATATACAGGTGCCAAAACTCGAAGACTCCTAAGGCTGTTAGCTTTACACAAGGGGTGACTGACCGGCTTGGTGTTGCTTTCCTATCACACCATCTGAAATTGCCAGGCAGCGAACTGTGAATAAAGCAGAGGGAAAAAGCAAAGCACTTTAATATTTTTCTCCTGAAAATCTGCTCTTTCCTGTTTTCGTATTACAGCATTAAAAGTAATCTTTTTCATGACAAGCTATTCCAAGGGTATGTTATAGTTACCATGTTCATATATATATATATATATATATATATAACAATAAATGGCACTAAATGAGCTATTTTGTTCATACAAGAGATATGTCTAAGAATATATATTTACGAGTAAAATTAGATTGTATTTTGTAATACTTCCTAAGTCAGGAAATTGTGTGTGGAGTTTGAACTCAAAAAAAAAAAAAATGAAATGGACTGTGAATTGTGATCATATAATTATAGACTTTCACTCTTTTCAATATGTTTGTTAATTATGTAGCTTATACTTTATGTGAATTATAATTATAATAAATCACTATGAATAATCATAAAATTATTCATAGTGGTTTATTTTCTCATGGCCTGATCAAAGTGAGTTAATTGGTAGGTTCTTACCCTGTCAATGTTTACATGTAATACAACTGTGACTTAGTATAATGATCTTCATCATTTTCTGGTATAAAGTTCCCCTTTTTAATTGCAAAAAATTGGAAGACCACTTAATCATAGTTGTACTTTCAGTATCAGTTGATTGAGAAAATGCATAATAATAACAACAATAAATTATTACGAATATAATGTCTTTAAAAAATGAATTTGTGTATAGTCACAACAGGGTCTACTTATATCTTTGAAATATATTTATCTACATAGGAAGATTGGTGTCTATGACAATTCTAGATCCCTTGGAATAATTCCTGTGGCCCTAGTAAATAAAAGCTGTATATGTCTAGAGCCAAAATACTTGCATTGCATATGCACATGAATTATATTTATCTTACATACAAAAAGAAAGGAAGATGAACATGGTGGTGGAATGTGGATCAAAGGAGTTGGATTTTTGGATGGATGGACTTGGAGTATCTAATTTCCTAAAAAATATACATTTAAATTTCCAACACAGGTAAATTCACATTCAAATTTTAGTGTTCGTCTATTATAATGTAAAATTGTCTAATATTGCAAAAATAGTTGCATTAAAATAATCTTTATTTCAGTCAAAATGAAAATGAATGATTATAAATATAGCCAGAGGTGATTACTATGGCTTCATAAAAATCTAATGAAATTATATACAGTGTAGGAATAAAGGATGCCCCATTATATCATTTTAGCCAACAAGGAAATTTTGAACCAGAGGAATGAAATTAAGTTTCCAAGGTCTCACAATTCTTTGGCTCTCCCATGATGCATGATTCCGGTTTCTTGATATGACACAAGCCTTCAATTGAGTATTTTAGTTTCATAACAATATGTCCTGGCATATGATTTTTTTTTAGTAGTGTGCGGCATAAGAAAAGTAGTTGTTCTTGTTGAGGCTAATTTTAGTGCGTCTAATCTTTTAGCTCACTTTATTGACTTGTTATTGCTCACATGGCGCCCTCTCTCAGAATTTGTGGACTTTATGCACACTCTGCCATTCTTGACCTCATTTGATCTCTAGAAACACAATACAGAAAGAGTTGAGAAAATAGGTCACTGGTGGGGCCTCCTTGCCTTTTCCTTACTATCCTCTTTCTCATTAGCAGGGATAACTCTTCTTTGGAGCCCCTCCTTTTTCCTGACTCTCCTGCACATCTGCTCTGGACATCCCTGGCATTTAGGACTGCCATCATTCTTTCAGTATTGTATGTTGTCTTCTGGTTTTCAAAGTCCTCCACCAAGGGGTCTTATCAAAATATCTTTTAGCCACATTTTATCTTACTTTGAAGAGATGGAATTTCTTACTTCATTTCTTCATCGACAGGGTCCCTCTGCTTCCATAGACCATAATGAACCAACTTGGGAATAATGAAGACAGTACTATTTTTATCAAGTTTGCCAAGTTACCACCACACAGCTACTAAGGGAAGTTGATACAGGGCTGTGTGTGTGTGTGTGTGTGTGTGTGTGTGTGATATTTGTCAAGATGTTTAACATGTGAATGCTATGCTAGAGGGAAAAGTTTGGAATAATAGGCTTCTCCCCTTCGTATTATAATAGTGACATTTGGAGAGGATATGCCATTAATCTTTTTCCAACCCAGAAAAAATGGCTTCAATAGACTGCATTTTAGATGATAAGGTGGGGAGGGGGCTGTGGAAGACATACTTTTATTCAGGTTGGATCTTGCAGTGCCTTCCAGCCACCCATCCTACTTGTTTGAAGAAATGATACTGGCTATGAACGCTGCGATGTTCCCAGCCTCTCCATCAACTTTATTTCAGAAGGAATACAGGCAGGGGAGCTAAACACAGCAGTAAAAATGGAAAACTGAGAAACTTAGAATGGTATCAAGTATTTTGTGTAAACAAAGCTTCGCATGGCCAGGGGAGAAAATTTGAATGTAACAAATGAATCTGGTGGCTCTCAGTGCTTGGCTTTTGAATACCCCTGTTAAAGCCCCTAATTGTTCTCACCATGACAGAACTTCTGAATGGTACTCAAGAGGCTCCCAGCTCCATAGTGTGCAGAGTAAATGCATTCAAGGGGTCTCCAGGGGGTTTGGACTCTGCTGCTTTCCCTTGTCGGGGTTCTCTTCCAGGGCCCGTAATAGCACAGTCACAGAGCAAGCCGCTCTGTGCGCTCCTCACCATGAGGGAAGGGCTTAGCTTAGCTCCAGGAGGCTGGGGTCTGTCTGTTTCATATTTCCAGGGCCCAGTGCTGTGCATGGCATATAGTAGGTCATCAGTACATCAGTGTTACATGGATGAATGCTAAAGCATTTAGTGACAGCAGATCCATTTTAGATCAGTGTTCTCCCAAACTCACGTTGCATTGTAAACTGAGACAAAAACTGCGGATTGAGGAAAGTAAAAGAAGTTGAGTAATAAGGGAGTGATGGTTAATATTAAGTAGTTTGTAACCTACAAATAGAGGGAGAAGAAATGGCTGACCCTTCCTTCCTAATTTCCTCCCTCCCTTCTTCCTTACCTCCCTCCTTCCCTTCCTTTCTTTCTTTCCTTCTTCCTTCCTTCCTTCCATCACTTCCTTCTCCATCCTTCCCTTCCCCCTTCCTTCATTCCACTCCTACCATAGATATTTGAGCGCCTTCTGTGTGCAGCGCGCTATAAGAGGGCCTGCAACGAACGATATAGGAATGAGTGATGTCATATGTCTGGGCCCAAATAAGGTTAGTCAGGGGTAGGGGTGATAAACAAAATCCTATATAACTATAATTCAAGGTTGTCTACTGTGTATACTTCTAAGAGAGGTGTCAAGTGTGGTACAGGCTCAGGAAAGGGTCGGAACACACGCACTTGGGGGGATTACAAGAGGCTTGTTAAAGGAGGTAAGGTTGGCGTTAGACTTTGAAGGATTCCCATTGGTGTGGAGAAGATATCACATTCCAGGTAGAGGGAAGATCAAGAACAAAGTTGTTGTAAGCAGGAGCAAGTGGAGTGCGCTTAGCGAAGAGCCGATTCTACTTTCCTCAGGGAATGCGGTATGCGATGCAGAATGTAAGAAGATAAGGCAGGAGCCCCAAGTCCCCAGGTCTGGCAGTCAGGAGCTAATGGAGCGGGGTTTCATGAGCATAAGGAAAATATAACATTTTATGACCTACTCAGATTTATGCTTTAGGAAGAAGAGGAACAATTTAAGAGTCTGTATCTCCAGGGTACCTTTGATTCCCAGTTTTGTGAATTTCCCAAGGACTCCTCCTGAATTCCATCTTCATTCCAAACATCTTCACGTTGAACCTCTGCTCTCAAACAGCCATCCTGGGCTCTCTTCATTTCCTTGCTTCTTTCCTCCTAAGACTAAACCACTGTTGGCACTGCTAGATAAATACAGAGGCCGAAGTTTAAAATTACCACAGAAGGCAACATTCTATAATGGGGCTTACCTGTTCAAACTATCTTTGCTTAGTAGTGTTAGAAAGTTGCCACCCACCCTAACAAAAATGCTGTGGTTTAAATGTAACTCTTCAATGAGAATGTTTAAAGTTTCTTTCTTTACAATGATGGCAACAGCAAAGTGACCCAAAAGGGGCAATCCGTTTGGGAGGAAGGGGAAGTTGGAGAAGGCAGCTGGGCAGAAAAGGATAAAGGAAAGTGTTATATATAATTTAATGGCAAGGTAGAAATATAAATTCCAAAATGGCTTTATATTAAGATCCCATGGAAAAAGAATATTGCTTTAGAATATAATATACATTCAATAATAAGAAAATAGGATTTATCCCTAGCATGTGTGAACTGTTTTGTTAACTACCAATAAATATAAAAATTTGGAATTATAGATGGAAATCAAAAGTGAGCCTCCTAAAACAAAAAAACCCTCGTTTTAGCTGAGTTTGCATTCTCTCCCTCATCAAATACTTCTACATTTCTAATAAGCAGAAGAAAAGAAACCAGTAGGGATTGTTTTTTCCATACTTTTTCTGATCACTCCGTATTGGAAATTCTAGTAAGTTGGGAAATGGCCAAACATTGAAGATAAAATGAAAAGGAATGCAATTTACTTAGGCACAAGCTAAATATTATGTGCTTGATCATTAGAATTCAGCTAAAATAAAAAGTAACATAATCTAGCTGGTGTCAAAACTCACCCCCTTAGCCCTGAAGATTCTGATTCAGTGGTGGAATGGAGCACAGGAATTTATAAATTTAAAAAATTTTGAGGTCAGTGGGAGCACTAGAGTGTGCCTGAGGAGGGCTTCAGCAAAACACTTGAAATCTCTGTCAGTATTTCCTTCCCCTTCCTACCCTATCTTACTATGGACATTGGATGCTTTCTCAATATTCTCCAAAGTGCCCTACCATTTCAGCTTCCACTTTTGAGTTTGAAGCCCCTTTCAGCCACAGTGACACAGGTTAAGATCTTCCTATGCTGAAATTCTGGTGCTGCCACAGCCATGTCTCAGATGATTTTTGTGCAGGAAGTATGGCTTATGCTAGCCCTTGGTAACCACTGTCCTTCAATCCTATTAAATTAGCAGAATTGCTCCTTCCAATATGCATTTTAATTGATTAACTCCTTCATGTAAATGAATAAGAAATACTATTTCAGGGCCCCTGGCTATTGTAAGGATCGTGCTTAGCATGGGCTGAAGATGCTAAATAGAGTCCTTGCCTTCAAAAACATATGGGCTAGTGGGGAAGACACACGTGTTCTGTTGGGTTCCCTGAAAAAAGAAGGTTTAGTAGCTTCTGAAATTGATGGCAGCGTGCTTGCAACTCTGCCCTTAGCAGATCTTATGGGTCCTTCAAAATTGTCTGAAATTGAGTCAAGGGTAGGAACTTTCTATTCCCACATCAGGCGGTCACTGGCTATGGGCCGCCCATTGGAAGGGGGTATAATCTTTACCAAGACAGTTTTCCTGCAGCTCCTGAGGGCAGTGCCCAGTGAAGGACTCAGCCGTGAGCTGTCAGCTACTGGATGGGTACCTAGGCCATGAAGAGGGGAATGGAAGGAATTTGGAAGCTCTTACCAAGACATTTTATTCCTTTGCCCCTTGAAGCATGCTGCAATGAGTCCTTAGGAAATTACTTAGGAAATAATGGGAAATCTTAAATATTTGTTTAAAGGGGTAAAGACACTAAATATTTTTGAGTACAAGGCCTTGCTCTGTGTAGTTAAGTTTCAGAGAATGTGGTTTTCTGAGGAATGTTCTTGAATCCATACTATAATTACTCCTGTTGTAAGTTATCAGACCATCAGTATTTAATGAGCATCTCCTATGTGCCCTGGATTTCCATAGGGAGAAAGGAAGGAGTCAAAAATCGAGGCCCAGAGTGTTTACATAGGACCGATTTTTCTTCAGTGGTTTATGTGTTTGATTCTAAAGTTAAGGGGAGGAGTTGGTGAGAGGTCAAGGAAAGGGCAAGAAAATGGAGCAGAGTAGTGTAGGGCCGAGTTCTCTGAATTCCAAAGATAATAAGACAGCTGTTTGGGTTGTATTGGACAAGGCTTAAGAGAGACTCTGAATGTTGGCAGAAGGCAAGACTCGATGAAATGAGTGGTAGTGGAATGAGTTGCACTTAGTTTTACTGGCACAGAACAGAAGGAGTGAAAGCAATGGTTCATTAGCATTAGTCAGTCTGTGATTTGGACTAGTGGGGGCGGGGGGGTGCTAATTTTGAATATGATGTATTTGAAATCATATTCAAAATAGAGTTCAATTTTCACTGAAAGGAATAGTTTCATATAACACTATTCATTTTTATATTATTGAAAATTATTAATTTCTTTCCTTAATGTGAAGGGAATAGTACCATTCCTTTAGATTTTTTAATGCTTTCTTCAGCCCTAGTGAGGTGATAGGAGCACCTTCTGTTTTTTATTTCCTATAAATGTATTCAATCAAGTTAAATTCGGTGAGACCAATTGTGCCAGTAATTTTTTTAAAACCAGTGGCTGTGTCTAAAGGGGCAACCATTCATCAAATTGTAGAAAATTTGAATAGGAATGAACTTAGTCTACCTCCTTGCAGATATATAAAATCTCTCTACTATAACTGAAATAATTATTCATTAACTTATGTTCACTTTAATAAACAACCACTTTGACTATTTTTCCCCTCACTTGACCTGACATTTGACTAGATGGTCAGCTCAATTCAGTTCAGCAAGTACTTCCAGATTATCTAACTTCTCGATGTTAAATGCAAGCACTAGGCTAGAAAGAGGAAGTTACTCATTGCCAAAGCAATTAAAGATGCATGCTACTAAGTATTTTAAAAGATTTGTTTTTTTAAAAAAAATGTAGTTCATAGCACCACTACTGGGCCTGCTCTAAAATATTTGAACCATTCCTCCTCTGGTCCTGGAATGACTTTTGTATTAAAAAAAGTTTATGGTATTTTTAAAAAACCGAGAACTCGATGAAGATACTATTCCTTTTCTATCACATTACTCCCCTTGTGTTTATGGATGTATATGTTTTATTTTTTCAAATACATATTATTAAGCTTATTAAAGAGATTTCAACATCTCTATATATTCACTTTGTATTTTTTCATTCAATATAACTTCACATCTTCAGGCTCATAAGTCGTTCTGTTTTTACTGTTTACATCATGCTATTTGTGCCCAGCACACTTTTCTTTTATCCTCATAGACTTGAGTAAATTGATTTCAGCTTTGCCACACAGAGTGTCCCATCCCTTAAAGTAGGTAAGTCATGTTAAATTTCCTATGCAAGAGATTATGTAGGTGGTATTGGAGATGAGTGATGCCCATTGGAACAGACTGTGCATCAGAAGTTATATAACCTCATCTATACTTGTAAGTAAAAAAAAAAAAGAATTACTATTTCCTGTTTCCAAGGTAAAATTAGCTTTAATTTCTTAAGATCGTAATCAGAGAAGGTGTGCGTTATTGCTCTAAGTATCTTCCTTGGACTCTCCCAATTTCCTGGAATCAGAGCTTCAAATCCTAGTAGATCTAAATTCATCCTTTATTAGTTCTGAAACTCCTGCTAACCCAATCTTATTAGTTTTATTGTTAGTTTCAATGTTACTATGGCTATGAGTACAAAAATATAAAAAGAATACATATGATAAAGCCTCATCATGTGGCTTCAGTCCAGATTTTGGAACCTGAAGGATATTAAGAAAATCGAGAATTCAGTTTAACGTAACTGGAATCATTAGTTAAGTCACAGATGTTAAATAGACTTAGCTATTATAATTGTCTCTACCACCCCAAGAGAGAAATACAGCACCCAAAATATGTATTTACCTATATACAAATTTCCGTTTTGAGAACCTCAAAGGGTAATTGGAAATTATTTAATACTGAAGGATAGTCTCTTGGAGAAACTTATTTGTATGAGACCTAGTCTAATTTTATATTGAGAATATTAAAGTGTGGGATAACTTAGGGCAATGCACAAAATGTGGTGAATTCTTACCTCAGTGTCCAATCAAACAAGAGCCACATAGACCAGGACACTGACCACTGAATAAAATAAGCTTAAACCAAGGACTCTGAGGCTCCTGGCAATCCTGCCTATGATGTATTTCTGCCACAAGCTTAAGCAACTCTCCTCTTCACTTGCCTTCCAAGTGCTAACTGAAATAACTTTGATTTCTGAATGCTGAGTGTTCCCCACCACAGAAAAGACTGTTCTTCTAAGAACATTATGTGCTCCTAAGCCATGACTGGCCATGTCTTTTTTCTCATCAAATTTACCATTTAAAAAAACTTACTTCTGTGTGTCTTCCCCACTTGAATGTAAGGGGGAGAGGACAGGACTTCATCTGTCTGGTTCACCACGTATCTTTGGTGCTTAGGAGACTGCCTGGCCATAGTACGACACAATAAATTATCAAAGAAAGGAAGGAGGAAGTGGGGGAGGGAGGCAGGATCTCCCAAGGTGTCCTGGTCTCAGCAAGATAATAGCAGAAAAAGGAGTTTAATGAAATAACACAGTTAGCCAAGCTTGGTAGATATACGGCATTAGCATTGCAAAGGTTTTGTTCATGATGAAATGTTATTTATATAGTAAAGGTAATGTCTATCCCATCCCTCAGGTCAGAACATAGACCCATCACATGCCCTAAACTAACAGGTCAGTTAATAAAATACCCAGAATGCCAAGCTGGGAGCTTAGAACCTATAGCCAAAGGTTTTGGTTACATCAATAATGTAGAAAACAATGTTTTAAGACCATCAGTCTGACAATAATTTTTAAGGTGAGCAAAGCAAGAATAGACTGGAACATATATTTAGGCAGCTACTATAGTTTTTATAAATTACAAGGTGATAAAACATAATTTTTAGCTTTGTGGCTCTTCTTCCTTTCAATTTTTTGCCTACATATAAGTCTCCATTAAGAAGAAGCTTTTTTTTTCTGTTTACTTTTTGCCATACCACGCAGCATGCAGGATCCTAGTTCCCCGATCAGGGATTGAACCCGCACCCCCGGCAATGGAAGGGCGAAGTCCTAATCATTGGACCACCAGGGAAGTCCCAAGAAGAAGTTTTTAAAAAACCATTGCATTTTCATTTTTACTCTCCTTCCTAGTATTAATATATCCTCTCCTGATTGAAGAAGATATCATGGTATACTAGAATTGACTTTAGGACCAAGGCAAGCCTGAGTTCCAATTTTGGCTTTAACATTTATTAGCTGTGTAATATTTGACAGGTCACTTAGTGGTTCGGAGTTTTGGTTTCCAGATCTCTAAAGAGAAAAGAATGCCTACCTTTAGGATTATTGGGAAAGGTAAAAATAACATTTGTAAATCATATAATGCAGTGCTTGACAAATAGTAGTCACACAATCAATGGTAATCCTTATTATTACTTTAACGTGCTATATTGTTAAAATATAGCAGTTAAGAACATTCTTTCGTTTTCTCACTATAGCCAATGGTCAATTTTCCATCCTCATCTCAATTAATCTGTGAGCAGCATTTGTAAAATGGATCATTCCTTCTCCTTGGTCCATTTTCTTCACTTGGCTTTTAGAATAGCACCATCTCTTGGTTTAACTTCTGTTTCATTGCTCCTTTTCAGTCTCCTTTGCTGGTCTCATCTCTTCTCTTCTTCATATTGGAATGTCCTTGGTTCAACTCTAGGTCATCTTCTCAGTCTACACTCACCCCTTAGTGATTTCATCCCCTTGCATGGCTGTAAATGCCATTTCTGTCACCTCCTCCTAAATTTATTTCCCCATCTTGGTCTCTCTCCTGAACTCCAAACACATATGTCTAACTGGACATTTGTCACTTACCTTGTCTAAAACTGAATTTCTCTTTTCCCATCCAAACCTACTCTACTCAGTTTTCCCATCTGTTGTTGGTTTCATCCCTTCATTTGTTCAGTCCAAAAATCTTGGAATCGTCCATCATTCCTCTCCCTCTCTTGCACAACTCATCCGATGTGTCATCAAGCCCCATTGGTACTATCTTCACACATATCCAAAATTTAACCACTTCTCACCACCTCTACTACTATTGCCTTTGTCAGAGCCTCCTTCATCTCTTTCCTCCTAACTGCCTCTTCCTCTGCCATTTCCGTCTATAACCTGCTATCCGTACAGCAGCTATACTTGTCCTTTGACACTGGACATCAGGTCATATCACTTTGTTGCTCAAAGCACTGCAAAGGTTGCTGATTTTACGCACAGTAAAAGCAAAATACTTACAACGGCCTAGAGATACTGTCTTACGTTGCTTCTTTGACTTCACTTCCTTTACTCATCCAGCCATTTCTCAATTTCTTATTTCCCTCCACCCCCAACTTGCTATTCTTTGAACATGATAGGTAAATTCTTACCTTAGGACCTTTGCACTGGCTGTTCTCTTGATCTGGAGCATCATTTTCCAGAAGGCTCAAGGCTGACTTTCTCACCTCCATCATCTTTGGATTTATGTGTCATTTTGGCATGTATGTGTCATCTCCATGAGACCTACTCTGACCACACCCCCTAAAATGGCAACACCCCCACCTACACACTCCTGAACTCCTTGTTCACCTCCACTTTTTAATTTTTTTTAGGCACCTCCTACCTTGTAACACTTTTCCTAGGTTATTTATTTATTATGCTTATTGGTTATTGCTAGAGTTTTAGCTCCACAAGAGCAGGGATCTTTGTTTAGTTCACTGAGGTATCCCAAGCACCAAGAAAGGTGTAAATTTGGTGAAAAAATGTTAAATGAATAAATATTTTATAACATGGAGATAATAATCATCCATACCTAATGATACTGTTGTGAAGATTTAAATAAGATGATACAGTTAAAGTATTTTATCACAGGGCCTGACATGTATTAGGGGTTCAATAAATGGTGGCTGTTATTGAGTGTGTCATGGCACGTAACTCACATGATGTGTAACAGAAATCAAAAGTATTACAACATGAACCCTTTCTTCCAAATTAAAGTTTGACTAATTAGCACCATAGGAAGAGAATATCTGCTCTAGGTATAGACAAACATACCCCGTTTTATTAGGTTCATCTAGTAAAGGACAAAGATATACAAATATTCAGCAATAGTTGATAGCTCACGTGTCAGTAAAATCAGTTGACACTGTTTTTCTTTATACCAGTTAAACTTCACATAATTTTAAAGGTTACTGACAATTGAATATTCTCTAACATGGGAAATTTTTAAAATATTGCAATAAGATGATTTACATGATTACTGAGAACTCAAGAGTTAAAGAGCTGACAAAACATGATATTCCCACTATGCATTTTAATGAATAACCAGTTTTCTTTCTTTTTTTTTTTTTGCATTTCCAATGACAGTTTGGATTATTCAACATATTTAAATTTTTTGGTTCTTTTTCACATTTTATAAATAGAAAAAATAATAATTATAATGAGGTATTCTTATGTGCATCACAAATGTAGGTTTTAGTGTGGGAGATTCAATAGAAAATAGACACTTTATTTTTCTATCTTTATTTGTGAAAATGCTGAAAAATAGTTATAACTGGAAACCTTTTGTAACTAAAAACAAAAAGTATTATTTCTGACTATTGAATGGATGTTTTCATTTTGTCTCTTTCCCAATCATCAGTTGCCTATTCTAATAAAATACATTCATTCTTCTATATTTCATTCATATAGCTTAGTCTTTTCCAGAGAATTTACAAATGTTTTACTGCCTGCCAAGCCTGGTGTAATTAAACTGGATGACAGAATATCCCCATAGTTTATTCTGTGGATCTCTGGCTATAGATGCAGAGGCTTACATTAAGTCAGGGGTGGATGATGCATATATATTTTTCTTCTTCCACTAAAAATACTTTAAAGATGTTGACGTTGGAATTCACTAAACAGGCAATTTGTGAAGAAATCTGTTGCCATTTCTTCTCACTGTTTCATTCTCTGGGTGTTCTTCATACAGCATCATTTCCTTTCTCCAAGCTTGATATGTTCAGATATTCACCTCTTTCTTCTAAAGGTCATTAATTTTTTTACCACCAGAAAAAAGGTGAGAAATGGAAGAGGGAGTGGAAAAGAGAAGAATGGAAAACTTCCCATTGTTGCCTGGGTACTACCTTAGATTGAAACATTGTAAGTTTTCTTCTAACTATTTTGGAAAGAACCACTTTTTCTAACGTTTTTATTGCCACTCGTGCCTACTTCACTTTGTTACTCCTCTGCTGGTTGTGGGTGGATGGAGTTTGATTATTTCAGAATAGTTACTGGTGGGTGGGTTCAAGAATCTCTAGTGGGTTGAGAAAAAAGCCATGTTTATATAGATAGTGATCCTTCTATTAAAATCCTGAGAGTGAGTAATAGTTAATGGCTATGTTCACCACGCACATAGCAGAGTCCATCTGTACAGGAACCGACAGTATCTGAAGAGAGTTCCATGGGGGCTTTGGATTCCTGTAAAGAGTTTGCGTGCAGGGGTTCTCATCTCCAAAATTTGATTTTGTTACTTAGTAGACAAAGTTTCTCTCTTGAGGGCATGACATAGGCCTGGGTGCCTACCGGTCTATACAAGTATAAGATGCTACGGATCTGTCAAGACTTAGCTTTCCTACTGCAGCACATCAAAGCATACAGCTTTAGGGCCTTGGGTATACTGCTTTGACTAAAGATGTATTACATTTATGTTGATTGGCTTCATATTAAGAGTAGCTGTGGTAGTCACATGATCTACTTAGATGCCAAGAGAGTGCATTCTCTTCTTGGAAGTCCAGTACTTTTATATTTTGAAATATGGAGAGACAGACCAGTAGAGACAGACCAGTGATGCTGTGTATACGTTGAAAGCACCATTAAATTTAGAGAACACTTCCTATGGGGCCAGGCCATCAGAAACAACAAGCCTTTCAAAATAAGATTTTTGCTGGTTGTTCTTGAAAGACCACTTCACTTAAAGTGATATTTAGACTACAATAAATTCTAAAGAGATATCATTATATTCTCATTTTCTGTTTCTTTCTGTACTCAAGAAAATGTCTTACCTTAATCTTTACCACTTACCTTAATCTTCAGAGATTGAGTAATCATTGCTATTCATGACCCACTGTATTAAAACAATACTACTATCAAAGCATGAGATTTGGGTAGCTACAAAATGTGTACAATTGAATCATAACTTTCGTAAGCAAAGAGCTCGGTAGTCAAGTCACATATATTGTTTTGTAATTATCGTTCAAAAACTCAACATATGAGGACAATTAAAAGTCTAAATGATTTGAGATAGAGAGCCCATTTAAAAGAACATTTACTTTCATTTTATTGGCAAGTTTTAAGACCAACATTTAAAAGCCCAAAATGGACATAATTTAGGATGTGCATTTTAATGAAGAAAGTAGAGCAAATGCGAAATCATTTGGAAATATATATATATATATATATATATATATATATATACATCTTCCATAACTTCTACAAGTGATGCAACTTCTATAAGTGCTGATTTTTTTTCCTGTTCTTTAAAGAATGAAATAAAGTTAAATGTAATGGACAGTACCAAATTCACACTGGCATTAAAATGTAAATGTTTTAAATAAGTGACATATTTTAATTTGAAATTTTGAATCTAATATAAAATGCAGATTGCAATAGCCCTTAATGTAGGAAAGGGGAAAAATGTAGTGATTGAGTTTGGGGAAATTGTAAATTGGGCAGATCTAGCCAGCTGCAATGATGAACAAGGCTTCCTTTATTATTGCTTCAAGAAAAGCTATTGAGTGGCTAGCACAAAGTAGCTGCTTGAATGCGGGAATATCCAATATCCCTTTGAGAGGCGTATTTGATTATACATTTTCCCTTTACCCTCTTGTTTCTAACACTCCAAGTTCCACAAAAAGTCCCCATGGTCACTGTTGTTCTTATCCTTGGTGGTTTTGTTTTTTTTTTGATCCTTAGGTGATGCTACTGACAACTACTGTTATCTATGTAAAATGATCTTTATCAACGTTTAATTTTATACCTGATCCTGTTGTTCCTTTGTTTAAAATCCTCCCATAAGTCCTAGGTGCTTACAGGATTAACTGCAAAAGGGTTAGCCTGACAGTCATTTTTTTAACAATCTGGCTCAAGAATTCTTTTTAGCTTCATTTTGTACTCCAGTCAAAATGACTTCTCAGCATGCATATTCTTTCACAATGCTGAATACACAGACACACAGACACACACACACACAGACCTCTTGAGAATAGCCTTCCCACTAATTTCTGCCTGGAAAACTCTTACTCATCCTTCAATACCCATCTCAGTTGTCTCCTCTGTTAAGCCTTCCTCAACTTCTCCAATGCATCTCATCACCCCCAATGATCAGAATACAAATTCCTGCTAAAGCACTTATTTTACTGTAATTAGTTTATCTGTATCTCTCTCCTGTTAGAATGAAAGCTTCAGAAAGCCCTGAGACATCTCTGAAAAGACTAACCCAGCATACAGCACTCATCATAATAGATCCCAATGAATAGTTGGTTGATTGAATGAACGGATCTTCACTTGTGGATTTTGCACAACCTACATTGTGGGTGCCAATTCAATGTGCAGAGTTGGAAGCTGTTTGCAGCTCTTCCAGTCAGTTTTTTTGGTCTGTCAACACATTCTTGGTTGTTGTACACTCCTCACTGATAGGATTTTTCCCAACAGTACTTGGCTTGATTCCAGTGTTCAAAATTGTTTTTCACCATGTCTGGTTTTTTTTTTTCCTCTGTTCAACTTCATTCTCTCAGTTTCTGTATAGCTGGCTGCTAGGACATCCTGTTGTTACCCATTCCCCTCCTGTGCCTTGCCCATCTGAGTAACTTTGTGACAAGAAAGGCTAGGAGACTGGCCAGTTTCCAGCATCTTGTTGCTGGTGATCCTGTATTACAGTAGGCATTTGAGTGGCGAACCTGGGCTTGCTGCCACAGCCAGCAGTGAAGGTAAATGCATTGCAGTGCCAATAAAGACAAAGGCATGGAAGTAAATCCATGCAGAATTGACTTTGTCAGTGCTTTCTAGTGAAGGAGGAGATTATACATGCAAAGTGCACTGGTAGCCGTGGGCATTACTTTGTTACTTGTAGCTCTAGATGAAAGAACACCAATATTCTTCACCTTAATTGCTGTTTTAGCAAGAAGCTGATGTTAATGGAAACAACTGTACCCTCGTTGCCTGTGTTGTCTTGCTTTGCTCAGGGATAGAGAGCTGAATGGTATATGGTCTTACACGTCAGTGCTTCTCCAACTTGAATTGCATCAGGATCACCCAGGGGATTTTGATTCCATAGATCTAAGATAGAGCCAAGATTCTGTATTTCTAACAAACTCCCAGGTGATACTGTGATGACGATATTGTTGGTCTGAGGACCTCATATTGAGCCTCAAGGATGTAGAGGGAAGAGTGAGCTCTTCAAAAAGCAGTGCTGGGGACTTCCCTGGCAGTCCAGTGGTTAGGATTCTGCACGTCCAGTGCAGGGGGTGCAGGTTCCATCCATGGTCAGAGAACTAAGATCCCACATGCCGTGCGGCCAAAAAATTAAAAAATAAATAAATACATTTTTTTAAAAAGCAGTGCTGGCTACTGGGCATGCCCTGTAAATGTTGGGCACCTCAACAGTGCCACAGGGTGACAAGCACATGTCCTAACACAAAATAAACCAGTTCCCTCATCACCACGCCATGTTAGTGCAGATTGTTACTGACAGTGGAAGCATCCCTGAGTTAGTATTCTCCCTCACACAGGGCTCTTTAAGTTCTTTGTGGAGAAGAGAAGACGTTGGCTACACCACCACTTCTTTGATCAAAATGCTTTAGTACATGAAAAGGACAAATCACTCATGGTTTGAATGTCTTTGCTGCAGAGGAAGTGAAATTCACTGGCCAAGAACTTAGGGGTCTGGTGAATTTCCACAGGGTCACCTTTTTCACCTCTCTGAGAGGGCAGTAATAGGAGTATCATTTAGTGAGCTCCTGCTGTATGGGGGCGCTGTGTGTCAGGTGCTGGAGGTATGAGGCATCACACATAATCTCTTCCCTGAGGGAGTATACAATTATTCCATGAAAGGGTCAGCTTTTTGAGGGCAAGGTTGTGCCTTATTTGTCTTTATATTTCCAGAAGTACACACTTAGTAACTGCTTATTAACCAAAGAGTTGCTAAGACACTAACATAAGGAGAATATATATATATATATAAAAAATACATTTTTTTAAAATTTTTGCCCGCACCACGCAGCATGCAGGAACTTATTTCCCCGACCAGGGATCCAACCTGCACCCCCTGCAATGGAAGCGTGGAGTCTTAACCACTGGACCACCAGGGAAGTCCCAGGAGAATATATTTTTAAAGGTAAATCAGGACACAAATTTACCACATGGTTAGCAGAGTTACAAGTGACATTTACATGCCACCTCTAGTCTGTAAATCAGAGTTGCTTAGTCCTGCTTTAAAAACAAAATGTGGCCTTGGGTTAAATGCTGTATTAGCAGCAGTAGTACTCTGCTTGTCAAACCACCAAGGGCATCCTGGATTTTAATTCTGTTTCTATGTGTAATATGATATACTCTTTGGATAGCCACTAAATTTGGCCATGCAGCCAAACTTCTCATAATAGAAATGAGAGAGGGAAGCAGATCACTGTAGAACATGAGACAGAATGCTGTAAGGGCTAGAAAAGAGAAACAGAGATAATGGAGTGGTCAGCAAACAGCCCATGGCCCAAATCCAGCCCACCACCTGTTTTTTTAAATAAAGTTTTATTGCAACTCAACCATGCCCATTTGTATTAGCTATGGCAGCTTTCATGCTACAACTGCAGAGCTGAGGAGTTGTAAGACTTGTGGAACCTAAAATCTATCCCTGTAAGAAGTTTGCTGACCCCCTTAGAATCTAAAAAATAGGCTCATTTCTTTCGTTTTTTCTTTTTTTTTCCAGCTTTATTGAGATATAGTTGACACATACATTGTGTAAGTTTAAGGTGTACTAATATTTGTGGGGTCACCTCCACAGGTCAGAACAGGAAGAGGCCTTTCATACACATCCCGTTCATATCCATGTTCCATCCACCCTCCCCATATCCCTGTCTCACAAACACCTGTACCTTGACCTACCTTCAAGGGTAGGGGTACACACACAAAAGCACCCTGGGGTCTGTCCTCAGAAAGTCAACCAAAGAAGAGACCCATCAAGGCCCTAGTAGTGGGCCCAGGGCCTGCTGGGCAGTGCATTTTAAGTTTGGGGGTACTAGATATGTTCTGGAAGGTGGGAGACAAGGGCTTTGACTGTGTACACACCTCCCTCGTTCCCCTAGATTCTTTACCCCATGGGCAATGGCATGGCAGGAACAGGGCTAGAGATAGACCCTCTCAAGGGAAGGATGGGGCAGGGACCTCTCTGCCTGGTCTAAGGCTGATAGTGCTAAGGAGTCTCATTTAAATTGGAAGCTGGACAAGGGGAATATTAGGAAAGTCTCTTAGTTAAGTGTGATATTGTGACTTATAATAAGAAATATATAAGTAGTCTTTGTCCCCTCTTCCAGCACAGAGTTCCTAAAACCCTTGAAATTTCCTAAGTGAGGAGAGTGATAAATGTCTTTTGTTGTGTTAATGAGGTAACTGTTAGAAAGTACCTAGGGCTGTGTAGTAAGGGGAGCAACCACATGATTAGAAGGTGGGAACTTTCAGTCCCACCCCCCAACCTCAGAGGAGGGGAGAGCCCCTGGAGGTTGAATTAATCACCAGTGGTCAGTGAGTTAATCAATCATGCCTTTGTAATGAAGCCTCCTTAAAACCCCTAAAGGATGGAGTTCAGAGAGCTTCCAGGTTGGTGAACCATGGGGATTGGGGAGAGTGGAAGCTCCACGCCCTTTCCCACATACATTGCCCTCTGCATCTCTTCCATCTGACTGTTCCTGAGTTCTATCCATTTATAATAAACCGGTGATCTGGTAAGTAAAATGTTTCTCTGAGTTTTGTGAGCCTCTGTAGCAAATTAAATGAACCCAAGGAAGGATCATTGGAACCTCTGATCTATAGCCAGTCACTCATAAGCACAACTTGGGCTTGGCAATTGGTGTCGGGCTGTTAATGAGGTAAGTGTTGGAAAGTACGTAGGGCTGTGTAGTAAGGGGAGCAACCAGGTGATTAGAAGGCGGGGACTTTCAACCCCACCCGAGATTGTAGGATCAAAGACTGGGCCCTTTACCGGTGGAGTCTGATACTCTCTCCAGGTAGGTAGTGTCAGAATTAAGTTGAATTGTAGGATACCCAGCTGGTGTCCAAGAATTGCTTGGTGGTGTGGGGGAAACCTGCCCTCCCCACATTGATTTTCGGTGTGCAGAACCCAAAGATTAGGCCTTGATGATTGTGAGAATTTTGTTATGCATATATGGTAAAGAGAGGTATTCCAAGGAACGAAAACTCTATGAGCAAAGTCATGAAGACGCAAAAGCTTTAAGCACTAGTGGGAAATGGCTAGAACAGATGGGTACTTTTTACCTATGAAAATACAATACGTAATATCTCATTTTGTCCTCACAGCCATTTCTTATGGTCAGTATAGGCATTGTTCTCTTCAGGGAGTGAGAAGTTGAATTATATATTAGTTAAAATCAGAACCTAAAAACCTGAATGTTTGTTTCAATGCCAATACTAGCAACTACACCTTGGGCAAGTCTCAATATTTCTACCTGTCAGTTTGGAAGATCAGGGGCTGTTCTAGTCTAGATCTACGATTCTTAAGTGTGTGGAGGGTATCACTGTTAAAAATAGGAACTTGTATGCTTTCGATGTCTTGGAGTGGGATTTGGGAGAGAAGGGAAAGAAGAACCAGCTGTAAGTGGAGAACCAGTGCTCAGTCTAGAAAATGGCTCAAAGTTGTTTTTATTTTAAGGTTAGACTTAAATAAAATGACATAGTTAATTAGTGTCTGAGCTGGAATTAGAAAATAATCCTTCATGACTTTGGGCCCTGTGTTGCTCATCCTCTATACCAGATTCGATAATCAGCAATGTGGCACCAGATACGTTCTGAAAATTGATTTTACCAGTGGGAAATAAGGAATGTGTTAGACCAGAGGTTTTCAAATCTTGGCAAAAACAACAGTCCCCTGGTCAGCTTTCTAAAATGCTGATTCCTTGACCAAACGTTAGGGACTCTGATTCAGAAGGTCTTCTTAGAGCCTAGGAACCTGCATTTAAAACACCAGTGGAAATGTGAATAAAGGTGGTCCTTGGGATTCATTTAGAAAAGCAGCGGCTTCGGTGTACTTTCTTTCCTTTTGGACGGTAGCTCTCTACCGAAGTGCCTGTAGTACATTGGTTGAAGACCTTGCCTATTTCCAGCTGTTTCTCCAGAGATGACTGACTTGTGCTGACACATTCACATTATCTTGCCCTGTTCCACTGAGGTCTGTGGAGTGCCCATAAATGAGACTGGAGCTGGGGAGTCAACTCTGGCAAGGGACAGAAGGCAGTTCTCTGACCTTCTCTGATTTTATCATTGCCGTACTCTTAACTCGCTGAGCTAACCAGCCACAGTTCTATTGGAACTCACCATGGAGACAGATTAATTTTAACTCTGAGAGAACATGGGCTTTTCAACACAAGTTAAATTTAGGCTGGCACAGAACATTACAGAAGCGTTAGGTCCTCAGAAATTTATTTTAGCTCCCAAACTTTGAGCTGCTACTAATGTATGCTCCTCATACTTTCTCCTGGTCACTCTCACCTTTTCTTCTTCCTCTGATCACCGAAATAGAGAAGGTAGGACTTCATCAGCGGGAAACACAGAGGTCATCTATGGGCAAGTTTCTCCTGAAAGATCACATTGAAAGTTAATGGAAAAATTAGGCCATATGTCTTGGGTTCTTAGGTAGACCCTAAGTTTTTGTGCTTGTTTGTGTTTTTTTGGATGAAAGATTCTTACCTTAAAGGAATATCAAATATATTTTGAAATAAATTTGCACAAAACAAATGCTCTGAAATTTGACCAAATGGAAAAATTTAGAGGTGAAAATACTGCATGGTTCCATCTGTAATAGTTTTTATTTTTCCTGGAACTAAAGAGAGTATACACACATACACACAACTCCCACTTTTAGCAGATATTTCCTTAAAATCCTACACAATTTAAATGTCGATGGGACTTTTTCAAATAGAGAAATTAAAATGATACCTTATTCTCTTTCATTGTAAGACTACTAGTTGGCACTGATAATTTTTTGTACTTATGATTAGAATATGGATTTTTTTAAATTAATGATTTTCAATGATGGAATCATGTCTGGCATAAGTGGGTTTGTGATATTGTGATTTATAAGAAATATATGTTTGGTTATTTGGATGACCAAAATTTATTTCTCATATAGATTTGGTTTTCTTCCACAGTTCCTGGCTCACAAGTCCTAAAACCCTTGGCATTTCCTGAGTGATAAGGGCGATAAAGGTCTTTTTAATGTTAATGAAGTGACTATTGCAAAGCACCTGAGGAAGGGGGCTGGTTGCCAGGGGAGACAACCATGTGATTGGAGGGTTGGAACTTTAAGTTCCACCCTCGTCCCTGGGGAGAGGGTGGAGGGAAAGGCCTGAGGTTGAATCTACCAACAAAGGCAGTCATGCCTTTGTAAGGAAGCCGCCTTAAAAGCCCAAAAGGACGGGGTTCTGGAGAGCTTCTGGGTTGGTGCACGCGTGGAGAGTGCCCCCACTAGGAGAAGGCATAGAAACTCCATACCCTTTCCCCATGCCTCTCCCTATGCATCCCATCCATCTGGCTGTTCCGAATTATATCCTTTTATAATAAAATGGTTGTCTAGAGAGTAAAGGGGTTTCCTGAGTTCTGTGAGCTGCTCTAGCAAATTAATCGAATCCAAGGAGGGGAGTCATGGAAACCTCTGGTTTATAGTCAGTTGGTCAGAAGTACAGGTAACAATTACAATTGGCATCTGAAGTGTGGGGTTCGGGGGTAGTCTTGTAGGACTGAACCCTTAACCTGTGGAATCTGATGCTATCTCCGGGTAGATAGTGTCAGAATTGAGTTGAATTATAGGACACCCAGCTAGTGTCTGGAGAATTTCTTGGTGGTGTAGGGGGAAACACAGCTCCCAACCTTGGAATTAGTACCAGAATCCCTTTTTAGGGTTCTACAACAGTATTGGGAAATAGAAGATGAAATGTAAAAGGCTGGTGATAATGGGCCAAGTATGATCCATATGGCAATATGCATTAATGTTTCAAAAATACTAACAAATTAATTAGTAATAAATTACAAGTACTAAATAAATTACAAATACTAATAAATCTGAATTAAGATAGAAAATTTTAGTGTTTGGAAGATTGCCCTCTTTAAGCTACATTACAATGTTAATTGTAGTTAGTTAAGGTCAAAGTCATGAGAAGCCATTGCTTGAGATCTCATCCCAGCTCTGTGACTTTGGGCACCTTACATAAACTCTGCTGTCTGTCTTCTCACCTAAAAAATGAGTGAAACTACTCATAGGGTTGATATGAGGATTCAAACAGAGCATATATGTAAAGGGCTTAGTGCAGTATAGTATACAGCAAGTGGTTACTAAAAGATATTAGCAATATTTTAGCCATAGTTTTCATAATTTTCTTTCTAAAAACCAGTTCAAATGCATTCCTTTAAGGAAATACCTTATCTCCATTGTGCATATAAACATATGCATTAATTTGTTAAAGTCAATTAATAAAAATAAGTAGAACTACATTTTCGAAACAACCCTATAAATAATAAACACACTTCCAAGTTCTCCACAGAAGGATAAAAGCCATCAACAGGCCCTTGCCCTGCTGAGTTTCCCTATAAAGCCAGCAGCTCAGCCAGCCTCTCAAAGGCCACGGAAGCTTGAAGGTCAGACCCTGTATGTGTAGGGGTCACCTCCAGATTTAACTCTTAAATGCAAGCCACTTAGATCCGTAGCTATGTCCACTGCTGTGAGATATGAGACGTCTACATTTGAAACATTGACAATATGAGAAAGGTAGTAATCATACCCAGATCTGCCAAGTTAAAAGGCAGAAATGAGGGTGACACAAGTATCAGCTCTTAGTGATAGAAATTTGACTGTGAGGCCCCAGCCAGCTCTTTTCCACTGGCTTTCAAGCTGAATTATACTTAAAATATCTAAAACACTTAAAATAATAATCATAGCAACAATAATAATAATTCTGTTTTAAGGTCATATTTATCTATCAGTGGTCCTTTATTGACCTAAATCTTTATGAAAGTAGAACTCCTAAGTGGCATTTCTTCCTTCCATTTCCTTGTTTTTACTATTTGAGAAAGGAGTACCCCCAGGAGATTTGACAGATTCACATATGGAGTTTGAGATGGTTGATACCCATGTCAGGTGGAAATACATTAGAAGCACTATGGACTCTCGGATAGATTCCATTTAAGGTTTTCCTGATGTCTATTAGGTTTATCATTTTGTCATAAAATGAAATTAGAAGGTTCTGATAGGGTTGATCTCTCACAAGCTCTATTGGTTACCACCTCCATTTTTTGGTAGGTGTTTGTTTACAAATTGATTTGTATCTAGATCTTTCTACAGATCACAGCAGCCTGATAGTTATTTTCTAGAATTTACATTAAAAAGCTGCATGGTTTTCTATTTGTGGTAAAGGCATTTTTCTCTTCGTAGGTAAGCATTTTTCATAAGCCTCTACTCCTTTCTCACTGTAGAAAAATATCTAACTTTAATTGGAATGGATTTCAATGTAAAGTAGTTTAAACAATTGCCGTGTAAAAAAAAGAGAAATATCTATAACTAAATCCACAATGGAAGGAAATTGATGAGAATGCATAGAGAGCTGAAAAATATAGAACTGCATTGGTCATAGGGAAGTGCTCATAAATTGTGAAACTTTGCAATTTTCTTTCTTTTCTTCACTTGAAATTTGCATTGCTTTTCTCCCAGGGGATTTCAAGACATGCTTCAGAAAACTTTAAAACTTTCGATAATGTTTTAACTACCTGGGGAATAAAAAAAAAAACAAAACCAAGAGTAATAATGTTGGAGGAGGAGGCAGTAGAAAGGAACAGAGAATAGGAGCAAAAGGCAAAGCAAAGATGACTGGACAAAAAAGGTCACATCCTCAGGTGCTGCAGCGCCTGATTCATCCGTAGTCTGCTTTTATAAAATCTTATTTGGATTTGGCAGTAAGCCCCATCCTACCACTTGCCACCTCTAACACTAGTTATAAACTCCTTTTGGACAGGGGCTATCAATGACAAATCCCTACTATTTACCATACTGTTATCTATAGTTACTTTCCAAATTCTATTGAATAAATGAATATATGATAATTCTGTTAATATTCTTTATTCTTGAAATGTTTCAGCTCTGCCATATATTATCATTACGTCCTTATCTTTACCATAAGGATAATAGTAGTACTGACATCAAAGGCTTGCTTTAAGAATCAAAAGAGTTGCCTCAGATAAAGGACCTTCCGCAGAGGCTAGCTCATAGAAGGTGCTCCGTAAATGACAGTTGTTTTTGTTTAGAGAGCTCTTTCAATGGCATCACTTATTTTTAAACCATAGTTTAACCAGATATGGGCTCTTACTATCCAGTTGAACTTCAGAAATACAAAGGACTATAGGCAGAGCCTTTCCTCTGCTTTGTCTGGAGTAGTTATAGAAATGAACTAATTTTTTGAAATTTCATTTGTTAATAGATTCATGTAATTTGCGGGGGGAAGTAGGCAGTGGATAAATCATTTTTCTGTTCCACTCTGGAAATTTTGCAAAGCATTTTAATAGAATTCTCAAAATGGAGAGGCAAGTTAGTATCATGTTTATCAATTCTCTCTCTATATCTCTGTATCACTAGCAATTTTTATGCCCTTCAACCATCCAGTCCACTTGGGAGGCTACTTAAAAGATGTTAGATTACAAAGTGGTTTAGGTCACCCTACCATGTTTTGACATCTCCATTTTTCTGGAACCTACAGGCCAATACTCCAAGAATAGGTATCTTTTTTTTTTTCACACCTTTCTCTTCTAGTGTATGATTTTACTTATCTCTTTGAGACATTTCAGTGGTACAGTTTTTACAGACATGATTTTGTCAGGACTTTGTTTTATGCTTTAGACTTGAAAGTGAATTTCTTTGGGGATAGTTACATCTTACTTGTTCAAGATAGGAAACATATAGCTATTTGATTTTTCCGTGCTACATAGATACACAATGATTCTAAACTGAAGTAATACAGTACTGTGGTCTCCGTCCTTTATCTTAAATAGTGAGAGAATGAGAATTGAATATTTGGAGTAGGTTAACATATACAATACGTGGGCTACTAAAGTTATTATATTTTTAATGTATTAGAGTACAGTTAGATATTTTAACAAAAAAGCTCTTAGGAGACTCACAGTGCAGTGAAGTTATCTTTGCCACAGTGATCATTATGTAGCACTCCAACATGACTTTGGTTTAACTGCAAAGTTGGTGATCTGAGTAACAAAAGTTGCTCTAATTGGATTGGACCAAATGAATATTTGATCAAGAGCAAATTTCATTTTCAGCAAAATTACCAGGGAAACTTAATTGTAAAAATATTTTTAAGGACTTTTAATTTCATATTCTGAGATAATAAATTTAATGTTTCAGTTTCTTATTAACAGAATTTGGAAGCCAGATTCCACATAAAGCCACTGAAAGACTCTCTGGGTAGACTACAACAGGGGCGGAAGGATCCCATGTTTCCATAGATAGTTCAAGATTATATTGTGGGTGGTGAAGGGAAGGGTATTTACAGTACATGGAGTCAGGGACTCAGCGAGAATGTAACCCTGCTGGCCGCACCTTCTTTTCCCCCCAGGGAATCCCAGCAAAGCAAAAAGGGGTGAAGTGGCTGAGAAGGGCCAGCGTGTATGTGACTCCAGGATCTACTCAAAGAAGTTTGCAGGTCCATTTGTAGATCTTGATGTACAGATAAGTGACTCAATAGTTAATTTTACTCACTAAAATACAGGTTTTATTTATCTGATTTTAACAGATGCAATAAAAGTTATTTAAATTAGTCTTTACCATATGACTCTCTTATCCTTTATATTATTTCATACATTTAAAAATCTATAAAGATGGTGGTGGTAAATAGAGAACATGATGTAAAATGTCAACCCTCATCTCTTTTAAAGAGGTTAGAGTAGATGATGGTGTTGTTTAACTGAGTGGTGCCACATCAATACAAATAGCTGAGTGTGGCATATAATATTCATGGAATAATTCTGATTGTATAACCTTCTCTTTGTATGATCGATGCATAATTTACAATAAGGACTAGCCTATTGAGCTAAACAAGGTTTAACATTCTTTTGCAGTGGGTACCTGACTTATAAGTTAACTTGCGTTGTTTTATTAACTTGTCTCCATTGTCCACATCTCTTCTCACATTTTAGTTGCTGATCCAGTCTAGTGCAGATCCAGTCTGCACTTACACACCAGTGCATTTTTCTTGGAAGATTAATTCTAGGAAATATTCTGAGGGAAAAAAGAAAAAGTTTCTTTGATCAATTGAGTTTGGAAAACGCTGAATTCTGTGTCTCCTACTTGGATATTTATAAGGGACATAAGCATAACTAAAGGCTCTGAGAAGTCCTGCACTTAAAACAACAACAAAAACAACCCTGAAGAGTTTTTTTTTTTTTTTTTAAAGTTCTTAATTAATTAATTACTTATTTTTGGCTGTGTTGGGTCTTCGTTTCTGTGTGAGGGCTTTCTCTAGCTTCGGCAAGCGGGGGCCACTCTTCATCGCGGTGCGCGGGCCTCTCACTATCGCGGCCTCTCCTGTTGCGGAGCACAGGCTCCAGACGCGCAGGCTCAGTAGTTGTGGCTCACGGGCCCAGTTGCTCCGCGGCATGTGGGATCCTCCCAGACCAGGGCTCGAACCCCTGTCCCCTGCATTGGTAGGCAGATTCTCAACCACTGCACCACCAAGGAAGCCCCCAACACTGAAGAGTTTTTAACCCAATGTTTCCTGGATGTGTTTGACCATGGGCACGCTTTCTTTTTCCATAATGCTTTGTTACATGCCACTGAATTTTGGGAAATGCCAATTTAGACATCCAACATGATAGTACGAACTTGAATTTGCCTATGTATTTTTACCGAAATAAATCTAATTACATAAAGTAAGGTTTGCAAGAAATATGTTGCATTTCTGTTTTCTTAGGTAGAGTTCATTCCATCTTACCATATCACTTGGGAGGACCTCTTGTCCCCCAGTATAGCTACAAGTTAGTCTTCCTCTCTGCATTCCTGGCTTCTTTCCAAGGAACAGGCCTACATCTCTGGTTCTCCAGACTTTTTGCCTCACCTCAAGTCCATCACCTGAAGGTCAATCTCTTTCTCGTCTGAGGGGAAGGTAAGGAGCAGTCCATGATGAGCTCTTTGTGGTCTCAAACCCATTGGAATTCTTGCTTTCTAAGCTACTCTGCCTCTTCCCTCTTCCCTCAAACCTTCCTTCTATTTATTTTACCATAGACTTTGATGGCTCATTTAACCCAAAGCTGAATTCATTCTCCTTTTCTTTGTGTTCAGAGAGGGCTTAATCCTACAAAGCTCCAAGTTGGTAAGAGAACAGATTTCCATTCCTTCTTTCCAGTTTAGTACAGAGGGAAGGAAAAACAAGTTAAATTTCTATATTAAAAGAGTATGGGGAATTCCCTGGCAGTCCAGTGGCTAGGTCTCCGTGCTTCCACTGCAGGGGGCAGGGGTTCGATCCCTGGGCGGGGAACTAAGATCCCACATGCCGCGTGGCAGAAAAAAAAAAAAAAAGAGTCTGAAAATATTTAGACCATCATATAATTGAAAAGGCATTACCTTCGTTTATCTTTTGCTTTTACATGACTTTGTCCCGGGCCCTATCTCTCAAGTCATAGCCCTCTCTCCCTTGCCCAGCCAATCAGGCTTTCAATTCACTTTCCATCTCTGGGTCTTTGCTGCCCTAACTGTCCCCTCTTTCAGCATCTTTCCTGTTCTTCACAGTGACTGTTTCTTGAAATACAAGTTCTCAGATTAAATGTCAACTCCTTGGAGAAGCCTTCCCTAACTACCAGACCAAAGTGTAAACCTAGACCCTCACTGTATCACCCTATCTTAATTCTCTGCATTGCACCTATTATTATTTGATATTTTATTATTTATCTTTTTGTCTCTCCCCACAAGAATCAAAGTTCCATGAGAGCTGGGACATTATCTATATTGTTCTTCATTGCTTTCCCAGTGCCTAGTACAGAGCCAGGAAATAATACAGATGCCACAGATAATTACTGAATGAATGAATGTTTGCCTTTTCATGTCTATTATTTTCTTGGCTTTTTCTTGGCCTTTTTTACTGGAAACTTCAGCCACCCTTTGCAGTCATCCCCTGCACTGTCTCATCCCCTTCTTCCTCCACTCCAACCACTCTCAAGCCATTCCAACCATTCCATATAATAGTCCACCTTCCTTTCTTACCTCTAATTTTGTGGTTCCTCTGAGGGTCTCAGTTAATCTTTCATGTCATTTTATATCACACTGCCTTGGCAACTGCCTTCATTCCTAGACTTAAAATTTACTTCTATGGCAAAAACCTTTCTATATAATCTTCTTTGATACAGAAAGTTTAATCCTATTGAAACCACACACCTCAGATGGGATTCAAGCCCAGCCAAAACTCAGATTGGGAGTTGAACCCACGGGCTGGGACTCGAACCCATTGTCTTTTTAATTAGAATCACTCACCTGGTATCAGGACTTATTGAAGCTCAGGTTCTTTATGTCTCAGTGCAGAAGGAATTCAGTGAGAGGCAAAGTGATAGGCAAGAAGTAGATTTATTAATATAGGTTGCTTGTGAGGGATACAAGCGGGCAGGCCAGGGGACTGTGCCCTGAGAACTAAGTGGGAAAGCAGGTTTATTTAGAGAGATACACATTCCATAGACGGAATGCAGTCTGTCTCAGAAAGTGAGAGTGGTCCAGAAATATGGGCTGGTTAGTTTTCATGGGCTGAGTAATTTCATAGGCTAAAGAGTGGGAGGATTATTCCAACTATTTTGGGGAAGGGGAGGGGATTTCTGGGAGTTGGGGCACCACCCACTTTTTGGCCTTTTATGGTTGGCCTTGGAACTGTCATGGCACCTGTGGGTTTGTCATTTAGCATATGCTAATATATTACAATGAGCATATAGTGAGGCTCAAGGTCCACTGAAAGTCGAATCTTCCACCATCTTGGGCTTAGTAGGTTCTAACCAGTTTTTGTCGTATCCTCAACAACTGTGTCATTCTTTTAAAGGTTGTGCCCTAACCCCCTTCCCTCCTGTCTCACTATTGCTCACTTCTCTGCTTTGCTGTTGCAGTGCTAGCCAAAACTGCCAGCTAATCCTTGTTTTCTTACCGTTCAATGTGTATTGCGTCATTAAGCAGGTGAGGAACATCTTGAGGGCAGGAGCCATGCCATATCCTTCTTTAATTAATTTATTTTTTAATAGCACCCAAGACATTTCTTGAATTTATTATATTTCATCTGTTCAATAAATACATGCATGTCCATAGATAGACAATGTATACTGAGAGACACAGCATCAGTATTAATTAATGATCTTAGATGAGCCATTTATATTACTTACTCATATTACTAAAATTAGGAAGGAAGTGGAAGGTGGCAGATCTCTGTATGATACCCCTTTCTTGCTTTCATGTCTTTCTTTGGACAGGGCTGCTTCCTATTATGGTTTTCCCCACAATTAAGGCATTTAAATACATACCTTTAAATTATAAAAGTACTATAAGAATACTAAACCAAGTTGAGAAAATAAAGAGATTAAAAAACATAATCCATGGGTAAATCATCTTCTTAAATATTTTTCCATCTTTAGAGTTCTGAAATTAGGATGTATTACTTTCCTCTAGGAAAAAAACAATTTTCCTAACATATTTTGCGTATAGTATTCTGTTCTAGCCTTTCTTCAGATACAAAAATCATATAAAGTTATTATTACCCTAAGAAGTTCATGTTTGTGGTCATAAATTCAAATAATACCAAATCGTACCAAATAAAAAAATGAAATGATCTTTTCCTATGTAACACATTTATTCCTCTAAACTACAAAGGTTTTATTCATGGATTGTTTAAAAATAAAAAGAAAACAAATGGTATCCAATAGCAGCAATATATATTTCTCACTAAAATTTTATCTACATGATCATAAAATTAATTTATGCTTTTTATTAATCAGTCAGAAAAGTAATCCTGTCAGCAAAAGTGGATTATAGCTTTATCACAAAGTTTATAAAAGGAACCGTAGAACCTGTAAATTTTTTTAATGTTTTTAGTGAACATTACCTGGGGGGTAAAAAATGCTATTGTGCAGACAAATGAATTGATTCTCATCACAGTTGTTTTCTGTGAATTAAATCACCAACAAAATTTAATCACTAGCCAAAGCCAAAGACTTTTAAAGGATAAAATTCCATTTGTGGTCGAAGATCAAATCTGAGCACACTACTGGCTATTGGTTTGTTTTTTCACATTCAATTTTTGACTCTGACTCTCAGTTTCTTAAACAATAATTAAGTCATTTTGAAAAGCCTATCACTTTCATATACAAAGATTTAATATCTCCCCAAACTAATATCTAGTGTGTAATGGGCTTATAACTTAGCATTGAGAGTTCAATACTTACGTGTAGAAAAAAATGGGATCTAACATGATTAGATTTTTCACCCATGAAAAAATAGGCAGGCTAGCCAAATTATCAGCTTTCATTCCTTTCCTATTCCAGAAACACACACACCCCTAACTTCATTAGTTACCTAGGGGGGTGTGTGTATGTGTGTGTGTATAAAAAACACCTTTGCTTTTTTGCTAATTGTATCCCCTGGGTTTCCTTATATGGGTCATGCCATAAAAATATCCATTTCAGAGCTAGTCAGGTCAGAATGTCTGAGAGCCATTATATTGTCTATGCATCCTTCGTCCTTGTGAAATTATGATGTTTTCATCCTTTCTCCTTATACAGATCAAGGAGAGAACTGTTAATTTAAGTATGGATAAATTTACAAATTGTGTTGTGCCAGCTACTAAACTCGAGGAATTTATTGCAAGGTATTCCATACTGTCCTGGCCCTAGGTCGGAAGCTGTTTTCAGTAAATTAATTGATGTTACTCAGTGTACCTTGCAGCCAGACGGACAGCGTCAGGCTGGAGACTTTGAGAAGTCTAAAACCTTTTCAACACTAGTGATATATAAAGTGTGGCTTTATCACCTGCATACATTGCACTGTGCTGGTAGAAAGGAGAATGGAAGAAAAAGCGAAGATTGGATTATTGGTTAAGGAATGGCTTTTTACTCTTTTCTTCATACCTTTTGTCTCAAAACTTGAAAAGTCTGGCTTTGGGGGATTGTGCCCTTGTGTCTAAATGACACAGCAGAACAGCAGATGCAAAGTTCTCTGTTTAAACAAATCCTAAATATATGTATCTGTTTCTTTGTCATGGATCTTACCAGTTGCTGGAATGATTTTACATATCCTTTAAGTTAACAGCAGTACCAAAAAAAAAAAAAAAACCTTTGAGGCTGCATTTAGAAATTCTTTAGTGTCAACTAGCACAGAGGACGTTTGGTACTTCTTTCATTTCTTGCTGTGATGCCCTGTTACCACAAAGACACAGGCTTAAGCTGTTTCCCTTCAAGTGTGTAAAGGAAAAAATCATTTGAACATTTCATATATTTTAGGAAGAGTTTAGATAATAGGGTCAAATTTTTCAAATTTGTACATGTCACTTACTCCTTGTCCTTGTTTTTCCCTCTCCTCAATTTTGTTCTCCTTCAGTATTTTTTCAGTTAATTGTGAATATTTACAGTAGAATTAGTGATAAAATGGTCCTTTTACTTTTTTCTTCCATTACTACACCTGAGACAAGTGGGGAAACCACACATGATACTGCATGTTTAATTTCTTCTCTTTCCAACTATCCATTTTATTTATCAAGAGGTGAAGACACTCCCCAAATTTACATCTCCTTGTTTCCTATAGCATTCCTTTGGTTGAAAGTCCACTGTATTTTTAGCCAAAACTTCCTTAGACAAACTATGAGTCAGTCATGTCGACCCTCAGACATCAATCCGCCCTCCTCCCTTTTCCACTACCCACAACTATGCAACACACACACACACACACACACACACACACACACATACACCCCAAGCTCATTTCATCTTCAATGCCTCTTGGTTATGCCCCCTTTCTTCCTACCACCCATTTAATTCCCACCATTAGACCTATTCCCATTTTACTGAACCCTTTCTTGGTACTCACATCGAACTTCAAATCTTTTGCCATCAACTCCGTGAAGCTTTTGTCCATGTGCCCCTGAGTAATCTCTCCCTTATTGAATTTATAGTCTGTAACATAGCACAAAGTGCTAACCAGTATACTCGCTTTTATTATTTGTTTAGCTGTTTTGTGTATGTTGATTCCCCCCCAATTCCTTACACTGTTATAGTTCCCAGTGAATCTAACCTAACAGTTTGTATTTAGTTTTTAAATATTAACAGTATTTGCAGATTAATTCATGTATACTTTCTAACCTTTCTTTAGAATAACTGTCACCATGAATGAAGTAAGATTCCTCATCTTGGCTGTGGAGCATGGCACAGTGGTTTAGTTGGGACATAAATAAATGCCCTGATAGAGGATGGGGTCACTGGGAAGTCCTACTTGCAGGTGAGCAAGAAACAGAGTCTCTATAATGTAACTTATTACTTGGATATCTCTGAGGATATTAATGATGAAAAGGAGTGGCCAGAGAAAGACTTTCCCCTTCTCAATTGCCGCACTGTAACTAAGTGACTTCTGGTAGATCAAACAGACTATTTTGGGGATTCCTGCTCACCCATCTCCTCTGTGTTTTCAGAGCTGCTGTAGAGCTGTTAGAACAGTGAACTGATGCTTTTTGACTTGCCAAACAGTGGGAGCTTTCTATTTAAATAGTTATCCCTTAGAAGAGATATATTAGGGAGCTCAAAGGAAAGGATTTAAGGGCCCACACAGAGTAGAGAGGCAGCAGATCAGCCACCTACTGGGCCCTTGTTCCTTCGAATGCTTCAAACTACATATTTGTAAGGCAGCTGGCCTCTTGCTCACTGAACTGTGTGCTCCTCACCTGCCCTTTTGTGTTTAGCAAACACAGGGGAGGGGCAGCTCTTCACTGCTTTCTAACTTGTCTCTCATTGTTCTAGGTGAGCAATACCACACGGCCAAGTGGGCAGAGACCCAGGTGTACTGCTGGCACCCAGGGGATGTGAGCATAGGAAGAGATCCTTTAGGGGCAAGGAGACCAAATATCCAGATTTAGCACGCGGTCATTTTCCAAGTAGCAAATAAGTAAAATGTCAGGAGACTAAGAAACCAAAAGAAGTTATCAGAATGTCTGTTTTTCACTAAGCATCTATATAGACGCTTTCATATACCTTTATTAAGAGGATTCATTCAAATTGCAGTTAGTCATACTACCAATTGTTCATTTTGATAATAAGGGAATCAACTACTTCAGCTAGAGAAATTGGGATTACTTCCCTAGCTTTTAAGCACATAAGAACTTGATTATATCCAGAGAATGATTTATGCTCTACTGTTGCTCTTATAATTTATTGTTGTTATAACCATACCATGGAAAACAGACCCATACCAAAGAAGACACAGAAAATATGAATTAGAGTTAAGAGATTCACCATCCTGCTGGATAAAGGTTTTTTTTTCTAAATCTCATTGAAACCTGGCATTCAGAAGTAGGCCAGAAAATAGGCCTACCTATCCACTCAGATATCTCTTTTTGTATTATCATTAAACATCTCCTAGGAGACAGCTAGTTCTATTGTGGGCCGACATAGATTATTCCACTTCATTTTGTTTCTTTTTTATTATATGTACACTGTTATGAACTATTTTAAACATAATTAAAAGGTAGAAAAATAAGAAAAAACTCAACACCCAGATTTAAGAGATGTTATGTGTTGTTGAGTCTTCTCCAGCTTTCTTTCTTTTTTTTTTTTTTTTTTTTTTTTTAGTGAATGGATGTTAGATACTGCTGTAGCCTCTCTTTTCAGCCCCTCTCTTTGCTACACTGTTTCTAATATGCTTATTACATACAGGGCTTATAATCCTTTCAGAAGCTGATTTCTTCCTTAACTCCAGGACCAGCTCCTGACCTTCTACTACTGCAATGGGTGTCAAACTTAATTGCCCCCCTTATCTGATGTCACTGGTGTGCAAAGACTTTCCCCCTTGGGGAGGATACCTAGGGTTGCCTATTCTAAAGGCCAGTGATTGCTAACATAACAGCTTCAAAGTGTGAAGGAGCCAATTATGTACCATCTGAACCCATACACAACTGTCCTTCAGACCTTAGCCTTTTGTTCTGAGATGCTCTGATGATCATTCATTTTGCACTATACCTTTTTTTTTTTTTAAGCACCCTGCCGTTAATACCTTGATTGACTTTTCTCATCTCTTGGCTTATGGATCTACAGAATAATTTAATAAAATGAAGTAAGGTAGACTAATAACAGGCTTAAGGCCACACTTTAGACTACCCCTGTAATGGTTGCTATACTGTCCCTCTCCCTGGGATACATCATGCTCTCTTAGCTTTGTGTCTTCCCAAATCAAAATACAGAACAAAGGTAAAGAAGTGGAAGCTGGCAGCTATGTGGTTTGGGTATTGAATTGTTCCCACATCAAAAGATTTATGAACTGTGCATTTTAAACAGTTCTCGATTCATGAGTCTCTTTAACTGAATTGAAAAAGCAGGTGGGGAGGGTGAGGCAAATGTTAAAGAGAATGGCCTTGATTGTTCAGTCTAGTGTTAAAGAATTTAACTCAGGTAGCTATAAGACTTATTATCTTAAATGTTGAAAACCTCAATTTTAAAGGACAAAATGGGAGGTTAGGGAGTAAATCCAAGATGGCAAGTTTACCCAGATCTCCTCCTCTGCTGCTCGCTAATGCAGCTCTTCTGAGGGATAGCAATTTAAATAGAAAGCTCTCACTGCTTGGGAAGCAAAAACATTAAGACATTGTTTCAACAGCTTTACAGAATCTGCCATTTCATCCTGAATACAGTCTAAGAAGTGAACAGTCATCTCTGGGGTGGGAGCGTGACCCACAGTCAACACCTATGGTCAGTCTGTGCTTTTTACACGTTCAGTTTCCATTTTCCTTAATCAATATTTACCAGGTGACAATCACAGCTTCAGTGGTTTCTGTTTTCTACCAGTCTTTCTGTTGCTGGTACTTCAGACTTTCAATCATTTCCCTGCCTCATAATTACTATGCTAACTCTTTTTTATTTATGAATAGCCACATCAATTGTCCGTAATTTCTAGGATCAGTTGCATTTGGAAAATTGGGATTTGTTATTGAATTTTGGCATTAAAAAAAATCCTCCAGCATTCCCTTACTTTACTGGATTGTGTCTTTTTTCTTTTTTAAATAACTTTATTTATTTATTTATTTTTGGCTGTGTTGGGTCTTCGTTGCTGCGCGCGGGCTTTCTCTAGTTGAGGCGAGCGGGGGCTACTCTTTGTTGCGGTGCACGGGCTTCTCGTTGCGATGGCTTCTTTTGTTGCGGAGCACAGGCTCTAGGTGCGAGGGCTTCAGTAGTTGTGGCACGTGGGCTCAGTAGTTGTGCCTTGCGGGCTGTAGAACACAGGCTCAGTAGCTGTGGCACATGGACTTAGTTGCTCTGCAGCATGTGGGATCTTCCCAGACCAGGGCTCAAACCCATGTCCCCCGCATTGGCAGGCAGATTCTTAACCACTGCGCCACCAGGGGAGTCCCTGTGTCGTTTTTCTGTTGCCTATTTTAAGTGACACTCCTTCAGAAAATTGTCATTTATAGGTTATCTACTGCTGTGTAACAAACTATCACAAAATATAGTGGATAAAACAATAAGCTCACTAGTCTGGGCAGTTCTTCTGGTTTGGAAGGCTAAACTGATCTCTCTGGGGGTTGCCTATGTGTCTGTGGTCAGTTACAGGTTGTCTGGGGGGCTGGCTGACCTGGGATGATTTCACTCACATGTCTAGGAGTTGGCTGGCTGTTGGCTGGGTCAGGTGTCTCATAATCCAGCAGGCTAGCCTGAGCTTGTTTTCCTGATGGTCACCAGGTTCTGAGAAAGAGCAGAAATGAGCATGCAAGGTCTCTTGAGGCCTAGGCTCAGAACTGGCATGTTGTGACTTCTCTTGCAATATACCGGCCAAAATAAGTCACAAGGCCAGTCCAGGTTCAAGGGGAAGGGGAATGGACTCTGCCTCTTCAGTGAGAAGAATTGCAGAATCACATTGCAAAGGGTGTGTTTACAGGGAAGGGTGAAAAATTATGGTCTTTTTGCCATCTACCACATGTACTTAGTTTCTCCTATGATATAGCTGTCTCAAGTAATTTTCTTTCTGAGAACAGCTGTTTTGATATACAGGGAATATTGATGCATCATACTAATGAAGAAAACTGCACCCCAGAAAGGATTATTTAAGCATCATAGGTGTTCATGAGAATAAGAAACGCTGAAGCTTTAAGTAGATGAACCTTTAAGTTCTTAAGTGAAGCATTTTTACTCTTCCAAGAATCAACCATAGTATTGTTTTCATCAGATTAAAGCAATTTCAAGTCAAATGCGTGAAATTGCACAAAAAATGTGATGCTTTTGCTTATTCTGCATCACATGTGGACAAAATAAATACCTTGATATGAAGTGCAGATCATACCCAGCCCTCTGAATTCATAGCTATGCAAACAGATCTCTCTGGTTGATGTTTTATTTTTTATAAACTTTAATTAAGTTGACCTTTAGCCTTGTATTATCTGGTCTAAAAAACCTTTAACCTTTCCTTTTCACTTTTATTTTCTAACTCATTAAAGATTTTTGGAGGTAATTGGAAGACAACTCTGTTGCTGATGCCATTTCATCACAGAAAGAAGACCAGCAAAATAAATGTGGATATTAAATAATACTTATTCTCATTTTGCAAAATAAAAATACTTTACATGAGATTACTAAATAGCAAGCACATTATATTTGAGAGAAGACAATATTGCCAATGAGACATAATTCTTTCCTAACACAAATTTAGTGAGTATATGCCATAAGCACAGGGCTTATTATAACCCGACACAGCACACTGAATAGGAGAGTAGCGGATTTAATACTGTAGATAAGGGAAATGTATGCAAAGAGAATGTGCCCTTGTTTTTTGACTTTGCTGTAAAAGTAGGGAAACATAAAGTTTGTGACTTGAAGGGTCTTTAGGGATTTCCTAGTCTAGCCCTGCCTAAAACCTCCAGTGATGGGAAGCTCACTATATCTAAAGAAGCCAAATCCGTTTCTAAGTGGCTTATTGAGCTGTCATGCCATGAGGTGTTTAAGCAAAAGCTGATTGACTATGGGAGATCTTACTGTGTGCCACTGTTCTGATCTTCATGAAAGATATGGTATATTAAAGAGATGGGCATGTCAATAATCACAACAAAATATGATGAGTGCTAAAATATAATGCACACATACCTTGGAGACACAGAGTATATTTATTATTCAGTTTAACGGCCATAACTTGGTGATTGTCTACATAGCTGGAATAGTGGAGGTGGAGAAGCTAAAGATGGTAGTTGTTCTCAATTGAAATTGGGAATATCTAATCATCAGAGTAACTGGGCACATGCCAGAACACTGTACATCTGCAGTTTTCCAAGACTAAATCCACATCCATTTTCTGAGATCAAATTCCATCCCTGGCCCATTATGGAAATACCACCTGGACCTCAATGAGCGACTGCCAAGAAACCCTTTAACGATAGGCATGGATGGCAAAGAGAGGCTTTAATTTGGCCACAGTGCTTCCTCTGCAGTCATCTTATCCAACTTGTGGCAGGTCTGAACAGCATGGCTAAGTATTATTTTAATATTGCACATAAACTTTTTTCTCCTCCTCAGCAAATTGCCTCCTAAATGTTTTCAGTTATCTGATGTGTTAAAAATAGACAAAACTTAGTTTGTTACTTCTACAGAAATTACTATCACAGGAGGGAGTCATACCAAGGAAGTTTAAAAAACAATGACAGCAATACTAGAAACTGGAGGAAAAAAAGACAGAAAAAATAGATTTCCAGGCACACTTTTCTATCTTCCTTTTCACTACTGATTTGCAGTCAGTGATAGTTCTGCTTTTTTATTCCATTTATCCTCCTCCTCTCGCTAATCTTGGTTTTATTTTTATTTCAGTTTTCCCTAGCTTTCTCCCCAGATAGTATCTATTTCCTTTTCCCAAGCCTCAATCCACTGCACTCTCTTTATCATTCTCTTACTGGTGTAGTTTTCACAATGGTCCAATCAGTACACTTCTGATCAGTTTCTTCCTGGGGCTTATTTGATCATCTTCAACAAGAAGATAATTGTTTGCCCTTAGAGACAGGGTAAATAAAAGGGCAAAGCAGGCTGTGCACACATGCAAGCCTTTGCTTTATCTCTCCCTAGACTTCCAGATACACCTGTGTGCACTAGCTCTGCCTCCAACCCCTGCAGGCCACCCTGGTTGCCCTTCCTCAGAGTCACCCTGCGCTGGTTTGCAAACTGGCCCCTGTATAAGGAGAGACCGAAGGGGTATGCAGTCAGTCCAGATTGGTAGGTGGCAGGTTTAAATAGCAAGGAAACTTACCCACGAGGCATGTCTTGGGCACCACAAGACGAGTAGATCTCCTCACCCACCCGTCAGAATCTTAAACGTCTATATAGAGGCCTCAATGGGATTCAGTCTCATATACTGTTCAGTTGGTCTCAACAAAACATTGCTCTCTCAAGGCTACATCCTTGAAATGGCTCCCACTGTGAGAACGGTGGGCGGAACATACATTCCTAGGACAGGGGAGGGGGTGAGGGGTCTCTGATTGCCCGGGTTCAGCTTGTGGGTCAACTGGCGATCACATTCTCTTGATGACCTCCTCGAACACCCTGCTCCTAATTTATTCCTCTTTTCTCACTCTTCATCCTTTCCCAGTTCAGGTTTCCCATTCTTCTAGTACAGCTAATCTGTTCTAGGAATTTTAAGGGAGATAAAAATAATTCCTGATTGAAAGAATTCATTCTAGGCCAGAGTGAATGACATCAGATCTATGGGAGGTGTTTTACTGAACGATTCACTAAATGTAAAGAAGTTCTTAATGGAACTATACATGGAAATATTATGTGGAGGCTTAGGTGCTTCTATGAATGAACTTACAAATGTTTATTAAATGTCCACTTTCTGCTAATGGCAAGGAAGCCAAACGTATTCCTTCTTTTCATGGAGCTTACCACCGAATGGGCAAGATAGGTAGTCCCTTAGCCTGAATTGCCCTATAAGTAGGGCTGAGACAAGGGTTTAGATGCAGGTTTATTTTGGGAGCAGAAACCCAAGGATCAGGAGTAGCGGTTGGATAAGAGTAAGAGAAACAGAAGGAAAGAAGAGTGTGTCATTGAGCTGGACTCAATCCTATCAAAGCCTCCTGAGAAGCCATATGGAATGTACCTCAGACTTGCTGCCTTGGACATCCAACTGGCTGGCTCCATCCCCCATGGGTCTTGGGCTGCTTCACATGTTGTTCCCTCCCTTGTGACTCCACTTTTTGGAATGGGTCAGCTGGTTCCTGAAATCATCCCACTAAGTGGTAGTAGAGAAAGCAATAGATAAATAGTGCATCTGAGGACAGGTGCTTGCAGGCCACACCTGCACACAGCTGGTTGCTGCATCAACAGCTAGAGTAAAAAGGTGAGCTGAAAAGATGCAAAAAGGGCTCAGGCAGTGTCTGGTACAGAGAGTAATAAACTAAAACAAACAAATATACAATTGCAAACTGTGATACGTGCTGAAGGGTAAATGGTGCCGCAAGAGCATATGCACAATGCACTCCAAAATAGCGCCACAGACCATGGGGTGAGAAAACTCCTTCAAACTGTCATGGTTCCTTGATATGACCAAATATTTGAGTGCTACTAAAGCAAAAGATGCTGAAGATTAAAGCCAATTTTTCATTTTACTATTTAACTATCCTACTCTTGATAGACACTGAATCTGTAAAATCTTTAAGGTTTTTGCCAAAGTAATTTTCCAAAAATAAGGAATTTGGCTCCAAAAAAATTTTTTTCAGAAACAGTGTTATGACACTATTTTAGACAAGGGGCTTCTGACTGTCTTAGGCATCCCCAAACTACTATACTGGAGGCCATATTGGGAGGCCTAGGTACTCATGGGTTTGTTTGAGTGGCAAGATTCATAGCAGCACTATTACAAGAGCCAAGGCATGGAAGCAACCTAAACAACAGAGGAATGGATAACGTAGATGTGGTACATATACACAATGGAATATTACTTAGCCATAAAAAAGAATGAAATAATGCCATTTGCAGCAACACGGATGGACCTAGAGATTATCATGCTAAGTGAAGTAAGTCAGACAGAGAAGGACAAATATCATATGATATTACTTATATGTGGAATCTAAAAAAGTGATACAAATGAACTTATTTACAAAACAGAAAAAGACTCACAGACATAGAAAAAAAACTTATGGTTACCAAAGAGGATAGCAGAGTGGGGGATAAATTAGGAATTTAGGATTAACGGATACACACTACTGTATATAAAATAGGTAAACAATAAAGACCTACCGTATAGCACAGGGAACTATCTTGTAATAACCTATAATGGAAAAGAATCTGAAAAAGAATACATATATGTATTATATATATGTATGTATAACTGAATCACTTTGCTGTACACTTGAAACTAACACAACATTGTAAATTAACTATATGTCAATTAAAAAAGTAAGTGGCAAGAGAGGCAGTGTAGGGACTTCCCTGGTGGCGCAGTGGTTAAGAATCCGCCTGCCAGTACAGGGGACACGAGTTCGAGCCCTGGTCCGGGAAGATCCCACATGCTGCGGAGCAACTAAGCCCGTGCGCCACAACTACTGAACCTGCTCTCTGGAGCCCGTGAGCCACAACTACTGAGCCCACGTGCCACAACTACTGAAGCCCGTGCACCTAGAGCCCCTGCACCTAGAGCCCGTGCACCTAGAGCCCGTGCTCCGCAACAAGAGAAGCCACCACAATGAGAAGCCTGCGCACCTCAACGAAGACCCAACGCAGCCAAAAATAAATAAAAATAAATTAATAAATTAATTAATTTTAAAAGAAAGAGAGAGGCAGTGTAGGTTAGAGGTCAAGAGCATGTGCTGGAAAGACTCTCATTTAATACAGGCAGACCTCAGAGATATTGCGAGTTCAGTTCCACACCACTGAAATAAAGTGAATATCGCAATAAAGTGAGTCCCACAAAGTTATTGGTTTCTCAGTGCATATAAAATTATGTTTACACTATACCACAGTTTATTAAGTGTGCAATAGCATTATATCTAAAAAAATGTACATACCTTAATTAAAAAATACTTTATCCTTTCTCAAGTAATTTTATTTACTTTTTAATGACTATTTTTGTTCCCAGTTGTTAAATTCTCTTTATTGTATTATGGCCTTGCTACCTACTTTTTCTCCAGATATTTTCAAATGATTGCTGGGAAACAATTCTCCATGTGCCTTGACCTTTCCGCATTTCTTGTGAGAAGAGGCACTGACTGCCTTTTTTCTGAACTATCTTCTCTGGATTATCTTGGAAGATAGAAACAGTTTCTCTCTTTAGAGCCAAGGGCAAACATGCTTATTGCACACTATCAAAGATTTAAGTTCCCTAAGATCAAAGTTCCCTTCCTATCTCGTACCCCATTTCATGTGCGGGTATCATCTGGCCCTCTTCATGTCAGTAGTAATTAGGGCTCAGGGAACTGGCACAACATGTGCTAATGCTTTTGCTGTGATAAGAAATCATTCTTTATTTCTGACCTGGGAGCCTTGTGTCTTATGTCAACATCCATGAAACTGTGGCAGGCTAAATTGTTAGCTTGCAAATAGGGTAAAATCTCAGTTCCTTCACAGTTTTTGACAATGATTTTTCATACATGTTTATTACACATTCACATGGATTAGAATTTGCAGCTAATCTTCCAGACTACTTTTATCCCATAGCCATTTTGTCATTTGTGTGTGTATGTGTGTGTGTGTGTGTGTGTGTGTGTGTGTGTGTCTGTAGCTTAGCAGGCATGGCCATCCACTGATATTTTGTCTTGAATTATAATTGTTCTTGTTTTTCATATCACATGGGCAAATTTCCCTCTCAGGTACAGTATTTTCTTGGTGTTTTTCTACAAGGACCTTTTATTCTCTTCTCATTGTCAGATCTCATTATAAGGTTTAGGAGATCCATTAAAAAATTATTTTTAGTATATTCATCTAATCTAATCAGTGTATCCATATTCTTCCCCTTAGCTTCTAAAGCATCAGCATGGCCATTCTTACCCACAAAATGATGCTCACCAACTGATGTTTAAATGTGCCATTCTTTTCCTACTTGGAATGTTATCTCTTTCTTCCATCCATATATTACCTTTATTTCTTTCAAAACTTACTTTTTCTTCAAAGACTGTTGTGAGTAATCCAAAATTACTTTAGTCATAACACATTTATATAGTTTGTTAATTCAGTTACTAATATTTATTGAGCGCCTACTGTAAATTCCAGGCATGGTGAGCAATCAGCACAGGTACCATAATGAAAGTTAATATTTTCTAAATTAACATATACTCAAGTTGATATATGTGTATTTGGATTTGGAGATATATCACATTTTAATTTTTTCACATTGCCTCCCTGATTGCATTGTAAATTCTTCCAAGGCAGGTCACTGTGCTTTTTTTTTTCTCAATGAATAACAGTTTAAGCACATAAGGGCTTTTCTCTGTCTTCAAGCAAAAAGACAGGGCAGTAGTGTAATGATTCCATCAGGGACTTAGGAACCATCTGGTTTTCTGTTCCACCATGGTTAGTGTGTGGCTTTCATCCTCATGATTGTAAGTGGCCTAATCCACCTCTGGGTATCATGGCCATTTTCAAGGCAGGACGAAGTTAGTCAAACACTCTGATCCTCAGATTCTTCCTTTGTAAAGTGGAACTCCTTTCCTTAAGAGTGTGAGTGTGAAGATTGAAAGGTACATAAAACATTTTAACATATTGCCTGGCATGGAACCAGTGCTCACTATGTATTAATTTCCCTCCCATTCTTCCCATGGGAGCAGTGAGTGATTCAGAGTTTGTAATTTAGTTGAGAAGAAATTTCATAATTGTCTAAAATGCAGTATTGCTTTTATATTCATTCATTAGTCCCTTTATTATCACTGAGTATGTTATTTGCATTACATAGTTTAGCCACAGTGTACGTAATTTGAATTTAACTAGAAACAATATTCCTCTCACCAATGTTGCTTCCAACTCAATTACCTGACTGTCAGCTAGGCTGGAAGCAGTGGCATTTCTAGTAATTTTAAACTTGCAAGGAGGTAACCCCCTTAACCCTATGCTAATTTCCAAATAATCACATCAACAATTGAATTGACTCCGGGTTGATCAGTCACATTTATTCCTAAAGACAGAAAATAAAAGTGTCTATGAGAGGACAGGCCCACCTTCAGTTCTCTGTCTTAGCTTGGACACCCTCAGAAGCACACCTCGAGCCAAGGATTCTAGTGCAAGTGATTTAGGAAGGACTCCCAGGAACTAGAAGCGAGGGATCGGGAAAGGAAAAGAGGAAAGGGGACGAAGCCAAGCAAGGGTTTAATTTCAAGTGAAGCCCCAGACTCAGCTTGATCCTATGATGAACCCTGGAGCATACATTTTACCTCCAAATTTGTCCTGTCTCAAGGTATAGGAACCATCCTTTTGTAATCCAGGACCAGTCAGTCTTGGGCTACAGGCTGCTGCAAGGAACATAAATGCTCAGGAACTTCCGGTTCTAACTTAGGGTGAGGCAGCTCCAGTACTCAAGCTCACTCCTTACAAGAAGTTGCAGTTGTTTCGCCTCATCACACAACACAGAGCAAGTGTGGGATGGAGACGGAGGGGATCAGGGCAGATCACTAGTTGTGTTCAATACACACTTCATGACTTCTTGCAGTTTGTGAATGAGGATCATACAAGGGCCATCAGAGCATTATTAGTTCCCAATAATGTTGGTTATTTTAGTAAGTGGACAGTGCCCAAATATTGTAGGACTTACCTGAATTGAATATTGCATAGTGTGAATAGGCCATTTCATTGTACCTTAAGGGTTTTCAATAACAATGCAAATATATCAACAATGAGTGTTGTTTTACTAGACAGTATTTATTAAACATATGTAGGATGTGCGAAGCTATGTGCTAGGTGGTTTATTTAGCTTATTATCTTATCAAACATCACAAGGCTCATTTTAGTTATGAGGAAACTGAGCCTCAGAAAATTTAAAAATCCTGTAGCTAGTAAGTGGCTAAACTAGAACGGGACTCATGGTGTAAATCCAAAACCCTTCCTCCTTCCAACGAGCTAAATTTTGCCCTTTGACCGCCGTAATGGACCCTGTGAGATGGTAGGAAGCCACCAGTATTGGTTATCTACTGCTGCATGACAGATTATTCTCAAACTGAAAACAACAAGCATTTATCATCCTTACAGTTTCTGTGGGTCAGGGATTCAGGAACAGTTTATCTGGGTAGTTCTGGCTTTGCTGTCTCTCATGAGGCTGCCATCAAGATGTTGGCTATGGCTTCAGTCACCTGAGGCTTGACTGGAAATGGAGGAGGATCTACTACTAAGGGGGCTCACTCACAATCATTGGCAAGTTAGTGCTGGCTCTTGGCAGGAAGCCTCAATTTCTTGAGGACATGGACCTCACATGGACCTCCTCATAGGACTGCTTGAGTGTCCTCACATAATGGCAGTTGGTTTCTCCCAGATTGAGTGCTTCAAGACAGGGAAAGTAGGAAGTTGCAACCTCTTTTGTGACTTAGCCTTGGAAGTCACATAACATCATGTTCACCACATCCTGTTGATTACAAGATCAACCCTATTCAACGTGTGAGAAAATGACACAAGGGCATGAATACCAGGAAGTGAGGATCATTGGGGACCATCTTGGAGACTGTTGACCACACTGCCATTCCTTTCTTCTTTAACCTTAGTGTGACACTCCTGCTATCTCCCTTGCAGATTTGCTAAGCACTTTGTTGCACCCACCCAATTAATTAAAAGTAGCTAAGTTAAAAAAAAATTTTAAGCACAGTAATAAGAAATGTAGATATTACTAAATATTTAGAAAAGAGATCAAGAAGAGGATTTATATCTCACTCCAGTCAATAGAAACAAAATTAAATTTTCTTTTAGATCTGACTTTTTTCCTTTCCCAACGTCCCACTTTTCAGTTGCCAGCTATCTTATTTCTCTTTTCTAAAAAAAAATTATTTATTTATTATTTTTTGCTACATTGGGTCCTCGTTGCTGTGCACGGGCTTTCTCTAGTTGTGGCGAGCGAGGGCTACTCTTCGTTGCAGTGCACAGGCTTCTCATTGAGGTGGCTTCTTTTGCATGGAGCACGGGCTCTAGGTGCACAGGCTTCAGTAGTTGTGGCACGTGGGCTCAGTAGTTGTGGCTCACGGGCTCCAGAGAGCAGGTTCAGTAGTTGTGGCGCACGGGCTTAGTTGCTCCGCAACATGTGGGATCTTCCTGGACCAGGGCTCGAACCCATGTCCCCTGCATTGGCAGGCAGATTCTTAACCACTGCGCCACCAGGGTAGCCCCCTTATTTCTCTTTATCTCTTTCCCACATAGCCTCCAAAATCTCCTCCGTTGTGCCAGATAATTCAGCTCTGGTCCTGAGCTTGCTAACACATTCTTGGCAAAACAAAATCCTGGCAGTCATTCTCTCTTTCTTTAGGATGTAGGTCTCTCTGCCCTATCATGGAAAATAGAGGTCAAAGTAGCTTATTGCTATTTACTCAACAAAAAGGCCCGTTTCCTGGGGTGGAAGGAAAGAGGCAAATATGTTCTCTTGTCCAGAAAATAGGGGTATTTTCCCCTAAATATTTTATATATGTTTTGCTCTTACAGCTTCCAGATCCAGGGAGGATGGTGATCCTTGAGTCTCTTGCTGATTAGTAGCTATACCTATTCGAAGTTACAGCTCTCAAGCTTTTGCCATTGAGTTTGTTGCATCCCTTCTTGTCTTGTCACTGAGTTCTCAACCACCTAGCCAACATCTTATCTTATTTAGAAATACTCTTATGACCTCTGTTTTTCAGTTCACCTGATTCCAGAAGGGAGAGGACATCTTTGCCCCTGAAGAACACAGGCAATTATAAGTGGATGCCACTCAAGGCTCTAGCCTTGTTGCGCTCATTGATGTACACCCTGGCCAGTGTCCTGCACTGGGCAGAGACGGTTCCCAGGTCTGTTAATTGACTCTAATTGACTGAGGTTCCCTGGATGAGAGTAGCAATGAGAATAGAGGCTGGTCTGTCTGCAGAATCTGTACTAGTGAGCTCGACTCTGACGCTCATCTCAATTTTCTTAAACTGAAAAAACTTTTGGCAAAGTCCATAGGAGACCGCCATTGAAGTCTTGCTAAGTGCAAGCTATAATATAAGTTTGTGGGCATTAAAAAAAATAAATCAATGATGTCTTTGCCCTATAACTGCTCACATTTTTTATTTGAAGAAGACCAATGAGTTATGACTATAGAATGTTGATACTGCTGGTTTTAAAGGGATAGGTTTAATAAAGTATATTTTATGCTGTATTTTCATACAAATCTATAAAATATGAGATACATGGGTTATGTAGTAAGTAAAGGCTGGAACAAAGGCTTAGACAAAGGCTATTATGAGCTGGGAAGAATGGCAAGGAATTTGGTTTTGAGGGTAGTGTAATCCCTTTGGGGAAAAATTATGAGTAAAAAGGGGAGGTAGATATGGGAGGATCTATTCAGAGGGGATTGCAGAGAAAAATCCGAATGTAATAGAGGGAGAAGTAGTGAGAGGGAAGGCTGGAAATGGAGATTCCTTTGGATTGTGGAGGGCCTTAAGTTGCAGGTCAAACTTTGGATTTGATGCTACAGGCAGCGAGGAGCCATTGTTGACTCCAAGGACATATAATGAAAATAGCGCTTTTGGGAAAGTGAACCCAGTCACCATGTCTATGATAGGTTATGGCAAAGAGAAACTGGATGCAGAAAGAGTGAGTTAGAGAAATCTCAGAAATTTGGAAATGAGAGAGAAGAGTTGAGCCCATGAGTATTCCAATGCAGATTAATGTTCTATTTTTCCTTTGCAGTTCTTAAATCTAGGTTTTGTGCAAGATGCTTTGAAAATATGATGATGATATTGATTTGTAGAATCACTGATTCCTCTTCTCCCTCACTGGTGTTTGTAAGGCACATTTTGAACATTTCACCAACTATATGTTTTTGTAAGGCTGTCAAACATTGAAGCTCTTAATGGCCTGGGTGAACACATATAACCTGAGTGTGTACTGTGCTTGAAATTATTATAAAAATGATTTTTTAAAAATTCACTGAGACAAACCAATTAGACAAACAAATACGAAGAAGGATCCTAACTAATACGACGTTATGGTTTAATTAATTTCAGATGATAGCACAATCACAGGATGATACTTATCCTTTCTAAAATAATTCCAGTTGTAGATCTGTTCAACTCAGTGCTGTATCTTTTACCTCTCTAGAGAGCAGAGCAATGTGGCAATGCTGAATATACATGTGCTTGCTGAAAGCCATAAACCGGTGATTTTTCTCCTCTGTGGGACAGAAACGAGTCAGATGGATATAAAGAGAAATTCCTACAAGTAATGCTTTCAGAGCACTTCTTAGTAGTAATTTCAATTTGTCTCTAGCACTATATATATTCCCAATTGTTATTCCTTTCATTCTATAATTTTTATTCTCAGATCTCTCCATTTCGTATCCCAAAGATAACATTTGCTCAAACATAAAAATAACATTTAGCTACCTTTGCATGGCCCTTGCGAATTTATCTCTTACTTCTTGTTTCACTTCGTTCCCCAGTAGCCTTGAAAAACACCCAAGTTAGCTGAATTCAAAACCGAAAGACTGTGATACCTCCACAGTAGCATAATTCCAAACGCCTATTTGATAGCGCCAATTGATGGCTAATAGGCTTTTCAAATTTAACATACCTGAAAAGGAATTCTTGTTTATCCCTTCACTCTCAGACTTGATCTCCCTCCAGCTTCTCCACTTAGTTCATGGTAATACCATTACATGTGTACTCAGGTGAAAATTAACATAAATAACACTAAATAAAAACCTAGATATCCCTTTTTATTCTTCTCATTCCCTAAACTTCTATATCCTCTAAGTCTTCAGAAAGTTCTAACTGCAACCAGGTCTAATCACTTCTCTCCTTTTCTGCAGCCCCCGCCTCAGTTTATCCCCGTCTGTCTAGCGCTGCTGAAGAGGAGTCTCCTCACTGATCTCTGTTCTCTCGTCTGCTGTTTGATGTGTCAACTGCCGATTCCCCAAAAGAACCCCAGAAAATCTGTCAATCATGCAAATTAAAAATGTTGGGCTTGTTACAGGAAGGGAGAACATAACTCGACAGAGTCTTAGTAGGAGCTCAAAATCGGGCAATTAGGGTAGGATACTTACTGTATTTTAGGGCTTGGCCTAGGTGATTTTTAAGGTGGGTCTTGCTGGGCTGAGACTGGTTGAGATTGGACAGTTTATGACATAGTGGTTTGGGGCTGGTGGGTACCATAAGAAAACGGTCTTGAAGTGAATCTTGAGAAGTATGTTGCTCAGTTAGTTGCCAGTCATCTTTTAGGAACAGGTGTTTCTTAGATCAAGCATCTAGGTTATTTTTGCTTGCAATAAGTACCGTTTAATATAGAGGCAGAAAGTATGCCTGGTTCTAATTTCATAGGGAGGAAGAATTATGTTTCATAAGTATTTAAACTTAAAACACCTTCTCATATCCATGCTTATAATCCTTGGAAAGCCTCCTGCTGTAATCAGAGCAAAATCCAAACTCAGATTAGAAGATCACAGATGAGCTGTTCCTTGCCTTCCCGCTGACTTCAGTTCATACCTCTCTCCCCCTTACTCTCCATTCCAGCCACACTGGCCTTTCTCCTCTTTGGGTAAAGCCCAGCTTGTTCCTGCACTTCCTGGTTTCCTCTGCCTGGAATGAGTCTGTCTTTCCTTTCTCAGCATTCATGTCTCCCTCAAATATCATCTCCTCACAGAAGATTTCCTAGACTACACATTTATATCTGCTCACTACTTCAACATCATTTCAGAGTTCATGGCAATCATCCCTATACAAAATTATGGCCTTGATAGTTAGATAGCCTGGGTTCAAATCTTTGCTCTGTTCTTTACTAGCTGTAGAACCTTGGGCATGTCACTTTGTCTACCTGTGCCTTAAGTTCCCCATCCATAAGAAAGGAAGACAATGATATTTACACTTTACTTACTAGATCGCCTGTTTATTATAAAAGGATATAACTGAGAAAGAGATGCATAGGGCAGTGTATGGGGAAAGGGCACGGAGCTTCCCTGTTCTCTCCAGGCACGCCACTCTCCTCAAATCTCCACGTGTTCACCAACCCAGACGCTCTCTGAACCCAGTCCTTTTGGATTTTTATGGAGGCTTCATTACAGAGGCCGGATTGATTAAATCATTGGCCACTGGAGACTGATTCAACCACCGGCCCTTCTCCCCGCCCTGGAGGTTAGGGGTTGGACTGAAATTTCCACCCCTCTAATTACAGGGTTGTTTCCCCAAGCAACCAGCCCCCATTCCCGGGTGTGGGCCAAAAGTCACCATTAACATAACAAAAGACACCTTTTGGGCTTTCATCACCATAGGAATTCCCAAGGGTTTTAGGAGCTGCAAGCCAGGAACTGTGGAGGAAGACAAAATATATATGAGAAATATATGTTTGTCATCTGAATGACCAGGTGTATATTTTTTTACAAATCACAATATTGAAAGTTCCCAGCATGTAAAACACATAGAACAGTGCCTGGCATATAATAAGAGCTTTAAAAAGGTGAGTTTTATCATCCATTTATTATCTTCATGTATGATAAACCACGGGGTAGGTATTTGTCTGAATCTCTGGGTCCTAGAACACTGCCTGACACAAAGTAGGTACTCAATAAATCATGGTGGAATGGATGATTTTATTTATTTGCCTGTGAATTATGTCTCCCTAACTATGATACAAACTCCACGAGAGCAGAAAACATGTCTATCTAGTTCACCACAGTGTTGCAAGGGCCTGGAGCAGTACCTGACACACAGTAAGCACTCAACTTATATATGTTGACTAAATTAATAAATTTTTGAATATGACAAAACTACCTTGAGTGTAAAACTAGCTCCCAATTTCTTTCACCTCCACTGAAAGATGGAGGTCCAGAGAAAGAACACAAAACAGAACAAAGGAAGAATAAAATCAGTTCCATTTTAATATATATCGGGGAAATGCCGGTTAAATAGCATTAAACAGGATTATTTCCTGTGAGACTTCTCAGATCCTTTAATCTGCTAATGTGCATTGTGATTACTAATAGGGGAATAGTATACACTAGTTTAATCAAGGAAACTTTTTTTTTCCTTTTTGCTCTGGGAACACTATTTTGCATGTCTGGAAACATGACATTACTGTTATTTGGGATGTATTTTGGGAAATGTTGTACTAAGCAGTTTTATCCCCAAAGTCAGGGATGCCATCATTGGAAGAAGAACGGGACCTGCTGGTGGTGATCTGATATTGAGTCACTTCAGGATAATGGGAGAAGCATAGATGGAGGCAGTACCATTTTGATAAGGATAGGGCTCCTCCGGATCCTGTACATAAGTGCCCCGTTTGCTACCAGAAAGCACTTAGACAAGAGGGAGAATCTGGTTTAATGTCTCCCTAGTTGGTGAACAACCTCCAATCTCAATCAGGAATCCATCTTGCGTCTTGGACATGTAGCACCATTGAGAGAAGAGTTTTCTACTAGATAACCAAGCATTTTCTTCTTTTATTTAGCCATCACACATAACTTCAACTTGGATTTTACCCCTAAAAAGTTGTGCTGTTGGGTTGTTGGGAAGCTAAAACTAGGACACAAGAAGGAGGTCATGTTCTGGCACTTCTTCCCTTAAAACTACTTGCATGCTTTAGGAGAGTTATTTCATCTTTGCTTGCCTCAGATTCTTCAGGAGGAATTTGAGTGGCTTGAATGAAAGTCATGGATTCTGCATTACGCTCTGAGGAACTTTAGTCTTAACCTCTGGGGCAAGGCAGGGAGCTATAGGTAGGCCTTTTTTTTTTTAATTGCACAAATCATAAGTTTTCAACATTTACATAGAAAAACATTTCTGAAATTTGAAATAAAATGTGAGGGCAGTAAAACAATGACGACCTCCCATTGAATACAGGGAGGGACAAATAGGCTAGGTTAGTGCCCTGAAGTTAATGTAATCCTGCTCTTTTTTGCTGTCTGTATATTATCATTTGAAGAGAGGAATCTCCTACTGGAGGGTAGTTTGAAAACCAATGGACTAAAAAAATCAAGTTCTCTGCCTGTTTTTGTGTGGCTTGCAAGCTAAGAATGGTTTTAACATTTTTAATGGTTAAAAAAATAAAGAGTATTTCATATTATTATTTTGTATAAAATATACGAGATTCCAGTTTCAGTATCCATAAATAAATTGTTATTGGAACACAGCCACCCCCATTCGTTTACATATCGTCTGTGGCTGTTTTTGCGCTTCAACAGCGGAGCTGAGTACAGGAAGTCCCCTACATACGAACCTTCAAGTTGCGAACTTTCAAAGATGCGAACATGCATTCCATCATGTCAGGGGTGAGTGAAATTGCAGCTTGCCCTCCGTCTCCTATTGCTAACGATCCTTCAGCTCTACCGTCTCCCACCTCCTCTCCCTCCTCCAGTCAGTAACTCTTCTTGCCTGTTCACTTGATGCCAGCCCTGTATGCCAGCTGTTGTACTGTACTACTGTACTTTTCAAGGTACTGTGCTGTAAGATTAAAAAGGTTTTCTTTATTTTTTGTGTTTGTTTGTTTTTTATGTATTATTTGTGTGAAAAGTATTATAAACCTGTTACAGTACAGTACTATATAGCCAATTGTGTTAGTTGGGTACCTAGGCTAACTTTGTTGGACTTAATGAACAAACTGGACTTGCAGACGTGCTCTCGGAATGGAACTCGTTCATATGTAGGGGACTTACTCTATTTGCCTTGGTGACCGTATGGCCCACAAAGCCTAAAATGTTTACTATCTGGCCCTTTGCATGAAAAGTTTGCTGACTTCTCACCCAGATGATCACTTAAGATCCCTTTCTACCAGCACCATGAGATTTTTGTTCATCTTTGTGGAACCAAATTGGCCAGCTGCATTAAGATCCCACTCAAAGCAAATTGAACCAGGCCAGGACTCTTTGACTGTGTTATAAAATTCATTTATTTTTGGTTACCAAGATATTTCTCACTTGAGAACATATACTACCTAACTAATCCATGTCTTATCATCAGCCCTCATCTTCATTCCAAATGGTGTTTGGTATTTTCTACTTTCTATTATGTTGAATGCTTCTTTTTTCAGTCATATTTAAAGTGAGTAACATAAAATAGCATGGCTCCCCTGCACTGTAAGTATGTTAGCATGACAGAGTTATAGGGTTGTAAGGAAGCTTGAGTTGCCATCTAACCTCTCCTACTCCTCTGGACAGAATTGCCCTTAAAGCATCCTGGAGAGGTTTTGGTTTACCATAGTGTTTAAAATCCCCAAGAGAAGAGCATTTTCAAACACTCACTTTATAGTGCAGCAGCTGTCAAATGATTTGTCCCTTGCATTCCTATGTCTGACCAAAAGGTTATTTAGAGTTGTTCCATTTAAAGGCTTTAAAATAGTTTATTAACGGGGCAGTACTTCCAGCTACTCAAATCTTGATTTTTAATCTTAAAATCTGGGGTCTTAAATTCAGGGAACTACAGCTTCTCAGGTATGGTACCTTCTCAAGGCAGTGATTAAGGAGCGGCAGCTGGGAGGCTACCCTTGTCACATGCCCTGTTCTTCTCTCCATGCTGTGAAATCCTCATGGATAGAAGCAAGATTTCCTTTTTTTCCCTAACTCTCATAGCATACGCAGAGTTTATTGAAGAATGTTCTGCCCAAGCTCTTTGCAAGCATCTCTATTTCAAAAGATGAAGAGAGGGTGGATCTAATCGAACACTTAAGATTGGGAAGCAACCAAGCCTCTCTGTGCATGCACTTTTCCATGCGATCGATAATAAATTAGCATTTCATTTATACTGTATAATTCGGTTCTTTTCAGAAGTCTGATCTCGAAGCTAACTAGTATTTGTGTTCTCCAGAGTGGTTTTTGATGGAGTGCTAATTACGTTCCACCTCAAGTGCAATGCTGAGGGGGGACCACAATCGCCTTATTGCAGGAGGAAGGTCCGGCTAATGAATCTCTGAGGATAGTGTCATGCTTTGTTCCAGTGGCGGGGGGCAAGTAAATGTAAAAATACATTTTTGGCCAAGGAAATGATACCATTTATAAAGCAGCGACAAGGCTTAGGCTTTATGAAACAGCTGCATAACTGTGACATACATTTCTCTCAGTAGAGAAAAAAAAATATGTTGATTCATCACATTGTCTGAATTTGGGGCTTGGTGGGTCATAGGGGGAACTGTATATTAGAGTAAAACTACCTTGAATGGATTTTTGTTTCAGATAGAAGATGAACTTAATAAATTAGTCCTGAGTAAAGAAGTATATCACCTTTAGTAAAAGAGGACAATAAACACAAGGAGAGCCAGTCTTTTCACTTGTCCCGACCTAACTGTGTCACATGAGTTTTTGCACTTGTATTGTAGCTCTGCTCTAGGAAGCTGATCCAGATACATATTTTTTCAATATAGCATATTTGTTCAATATAGCATAATAAATATTGGAGCATACTTGAACTCCACAATCCTTTCTATAAAGCCTTCTATGGGTCAGGCTGCCCTCTGCAGCTCCATTTTTACCACCACCATCCTTGCAGCTTATACACCAGGCTTTAATGTGTGTTTATGTATTTAAATGGTAGCGCTCTGGCATTGCTAGAGAAGCGTGGGGCTCTCTGCATGATTTGGGATTTAGTAAGTGTTTAAAAGTGAAGGGAGTTGACAATAATGACCCATCAATTATCCTACATCCACCAGAGCGCACTTCTATGCCTGGTCCTGTGCTAGGCACTAAGGAAAGACCTGCTTTTTAGTGTCATGAGGCTCCTGGGGTGCGGCATCTTGATAATCAGAGCTTTAAATCCAAACTCCTTTGTCAGGCAGCTAAAGTGTGAGCCTTTTTTTTTTTTTTTTGGCTGCGCGCCGAGACATGTGAGATACTAGTTCCCGAACCTGTGACCCCCCCTCAGTGGAAGTGCGCAGTCTCAACAACTGGATCGCCAGGGAAGTCCAGAGCCCATTTTATAACGAGGTCTCTCCAAGACACAGGAAACTGCATTTGTTTGGATGGTGTTTTAGAATGTACAGATCACTTTTATATCTGCCATCATATTAAAGTTCACCGTGCTTGGCCTGCAGTATGTGCTCAGTAAACATTTCGTGAATGCTGAAATGAATCATCCTAGGAGTTAACAGGAAGAACTGAGGCTCAGATTGCCCAAGGTCATTCAGCTAGTGTGGGGCAAAGGCAGGAGTGAATAGCTCCTGTTTCAGATAGTTGGTTAAAACGGAAACTTTCTTCTTTCTCACTCTCTCTCCATCTCGCTCTGTCTCTCTCTTGTGCTTACGATCTCTGTTGTTTTTTCAAATTGTTACATACTCCATAATTTGGCGTACTTCCTAAATACATAAACTCAAAACCCTTTTAAAAGTAATAATAATCACCTGTTATTGACTTAATTTTGTGTACTACACTATACTAAATGCTTTACATTTATTAACATATTTATCTTTTTTTTATTTTTATTTTTTTATTTTTTTAATTTTTATTTATTTATGGCTGTGTTGGGTCTTCGTTTCTGTGCGAGGGCCCTCCCCAGCTGCGGCAAGCGGGGGCCACTCTTCATCGCGGTGCGCGGGCCTCTCACTATCGCGGCCTCTCTTGTTGCGGAGCACAGGCTCCAGACGCGCAGGCTCAGTAACTGTGGCTCACGGGCCCAGCCGCTCCGCGGCACGCGGGATCCTCCCAGACCAGGGCTCGAACCCGCGTCCCCTGCATTGGCAGGCAGACTCTCAACCACTGCGCCACCAGGGAAGCCCAACATATTTATCTTTAGCAATAAATCTATGAGGTAGGTTTATTATCCTCATTTATAAAATACTTCAAGTGAAAAAGAAACATCCTTCCACTGTCTTTCATTATAATCATATAAAGCTTATGGGACAGATTAAATGTTTAGCCTTAAATACACATAAATCATTTCAAATGCATAACTATTTTTAAAATTTTGACTCATAGATAATAATACACTTGGGATACAAAAGCTATTTGGGATATTTGGGGGAGGAGGACAATTCTGAATGGAACTTGATTGATTCTTACCAAGATTATGCCAGCAATCTATGAATTGCTCATCTATCTGTTCCATAGATGGAAAAAAAAAAAATCAAGCACAGGGAAGCAAAGTGTTAACATTTGTTCAGCAGTTACTAAGTGCCAGAGACTTGGTGTTTGACATACTTAAGAGTCACAAGGACCCTGTGAGAACCTTTTTTCAAAAAAAATCTTTAAAGGTGAGGTAACTGAGGCTCATAAAAATGAAGAAATCTGTCTAAATACCTTAACTTGACCCAAAAGAAAGTACAAGTAAACCCCTAACACTGGATGAGTCTTAGTTTTTAGGGGTGTATCGGGAGAATTACGTTTTACTGTAAATCTGATTGGATGGGTCTTGGGCCCAGACAAAACAGGGCACTCCGGTCCTGGGAACAGGCTGGGGTGGGGTAGGGATGGGGCCTGGAGGAGTCGAGATGGAAAATCAGGTCTGTTTTGGACCAAATTTAGTTCCCTTTTAAAACACTGAGCTGCCTCTAAAGAAATTAAACTCATGACCTTGGTCTACATGAAATGAAGCCAGAAAAATTAACCTGACATACACTCTTATATAAGAAATCCTTGAAAAGGAATAGCAGATGAAACTAGGGAATCATATTTCCTGAAAGACAAGTTCAGGTGGTAAAAATACTTACCAGCGAGGTACTTTGGTGCACTGTATTGTAACACTATCAACATCGTAAAGGAAAAGAATAAAAATGGCTAAAAATTGATCCTAGAATAATGTCATCGACAAAGCATGCTAATATTTCTTGATACTACGTCTCCTATTCTAAGCTCTGAAAAAATAAAGACTTGTGATGCTCCCATCAGCCAAAAGAACATCAAACAAATAAACACTTCCTAATGAAGTGTGATGGTAAGTAGATCATTAAAAATATATATTTCTCTTAATTACAGCATATATGATAAGCAGAGGTTTGGGAATAAAATTTCTGATGGAAACTGATAAATCAACCAAAGGCTAACACTCTATTTGCTTCATTTGTAACAAGAGTTGGTTGAAGGGTCCGAGTGCTCAGTTAGCCCCTGAATGAAGGACATTACTAAAGAGAAGACCTTAATCATTCTTCCTGAGCAGCAAAATGAAATGCATGTTTTATATTTGAAAGGAAATGAAAGAAAACATGGAATTTTAAAATTCAGTGAATTTCACTGGAATGAATGCTTCTGGAGGCCCAATGACTGCTGAACACTTATAGAAAAAAAAAAAAGGTAGATAACTGAAAAGCAAATTGGAAACAAAGAGCATTTGAAGATGAAGGCCAGATGTAAACTTAGATTAGATTAATATTGGATCATGTAAAAAGTTCCTTATTTCTTTGAAACAGACACATGACCATGATGTGGAATTAGGGTTCTGTTAAAACCCTACAGGAAAAAAATATTAGGCCTTTAGAAAAGCAAGTTGTAGGATAAGATGTCAAGCTAGTTACTAATCCAGTTGCTTCTAATGTTGAAAATTTTCTGCTTCTGGTTCAGACTCTTGCTGTTGCTTTCCCTTTCCTCCCTTGTCATTCCCATTCTCCAGTGTCCAACTCAGACACCGCCCACTCCAGCAAGGTCTTCTCCGATCCTGCCCTTCTGACTGCACTGCCCCATTTTGCTACCTCTAGCCCTGCCATGGTACCTGTTGAATTTGCATTTCAGTTGGAGGTTAAATAAATGGATAATATGGGATGTGTAATATTTGTACATTTGAATCTATGTAACTTATAAAGGTAGAAGTGAACTATTAGTGGTTCACTGTTCAGGATGTTGGCACTTAATTTTTCTTCACTGTAACAAAGGTAGATATTGATATTTCACTTTTGCCATTTCTTCCCCATTTTGTCTGACTGTAGTGAAATTCACATTTAGTGAGCTTGGCCTATATTATTTCTTCCATAAATTATTCTAGAAACACTGGAGCAGATAGGCTGATAGTAGGGGAGAAGAAATGAAACTGAGGGAAAGGGATAGAGATTCCCAGTGTAAAGGACTTAACTGTCTTGCCAAAATGAGTTTCAAAGGGAACTTGAACTGAAGAAGTATTAAATAGATGGACGGTTCTATAGTGTTGAATGAAATATATATAGTGAGTATATATAGAAACATCTATAGTGATGAAGAAAATATTATTGTGTATTTTTGTATGTCCAGCACTGAGCAAAGTGCCTGACACTTAATAGATGCTCAAGAAACATTTGTTTAATGAATGAATTCCTGTGTTTCCCAAATGTCTTATCTTCCTCAATTAGTTTTAAGCATATTTTCTTAAAATGTGCTTACCTATTTATATCATGGCTTTGTAAAGATATTTTAAGGCATTAGCAAATGATTTAATCATTTAGTAACCAGAGAAGGGAAAAACGTGGTAGGAAAAAATGAAGAGATGAATCATTATATGTCAGGTCAGAATCACCTGGGACACTTGGTTAAAATTACAGATTTTGTCTAGAAAAAAAACCATTTAATTTTGAGGATTAGTGCTCTGAATTTTAGATGATGGAGAGATGGGGGGGAGGGGAAATACTCCTACCTGCATTGTTTCAGCTTGGCTTTTTCATATGGATGTGAGGGAACACTACTCTGTAACGCCTTACCTGCGAAACCTCTCCTATTCCAAAGCAGAGTGAGGATGACGTATTTGTGTGTGTGTGTGTGTGTGTGTGTGTGTGTGTGTGTGGTGGGGATTATGGAGTTGCAACTAAGTTTTTTTTAAATTTATTTTTGTCTGTGTTGGGTCTTCGTTGCTGCACGCGGGCTTTCTCTAGTTGTGGCGAGCGGGGGTTACTCTTCGTTGCGGTGCGCAGGCTTCTCATTGTGGTGGCCTCTCTTGTTGCGGATCATGGGCTCTAGGTGTGCAGGCTTCAGGAGTTGTGGCGCTCGGGCTCAGTAGTTATGGCTCACAGGCTCTAGAGCACAGGCTCAGTAGTTGTGGTGCACGGGCTTAGTTGCTCCGTGGCATGTGGGATCTTCCCGGACCAGGGATCGAACCTGTGTCCCCTGCATTGGCAGGAGGATTCTTAACCACTGCACCGCCAGGGAAGTCCGCAACTAAGTTTAATTGATCTTGTTTTTCTATTTTCTCATGGCATGCCCAGGATATATAATGCATCTCTAGTGCATCCAGATATTTTCGATTTCTTTAAAAAAAATCTAGTTTTGTGATGGTTTTATAATAGATTTAAGGGCTATTTGCTATTTGTTTTACTCCTCCACTCTTGTAAAAAAATTAGTCATTAAATAATAGGTATTTTAGATCAGAAGTAAGAATATTTATTCCTGAAGACCCTGCGATTTTCCCCTAAAATAGAAAAGCCAAGTTTCATATTAGGGGAAAGATATAAAGGGTGAAGTAAGATATGAAATATTAGGTATGAAATATTCAAGTTCAAATTGGTTTATTATAAATTTGTTACTTTAGAAATGACAGACAGGACATTGAGTAACTCAAAGCATGTATATTCAAGAACATAGTCATACAAAAGACATAGGAAATTTCAGAACTATGTACTTTGAGAATGAAGAGATTAAGAAGGGATCATTTCGTATCTACACAGTTCTTAGGGAATAGATATGACTGGTGATCCTAACTATTTGAGCAGATGTCAACTGCCAGCAGACACCACCAGGTTATATCAAAGAAAACTCACAAAGAAATATAAAGAGATTCATCACACTAGGAGTGGATAACATAGGATAAGTCAGCTAGGCCAGCAAAAGAAGAAAGTATTGCAAGTATAATTTAAAAATAGTTTTGGCAAGAAGAGGTTGGGGAGAAAGCAGAGTAGGCTGTAATAATATTTATAACTCAAAGATGGGCCAGACCTAAATGTACACCTTGGCCTCTTTCCATCCTAAAATGTTCTATATTACCAAAAAAGGTGCTATGATTTATACTCAGCTCCAAGTCTAGACTGGTTTCAGACTCCTGTGTTTAAGTCTGCTTCTATCTTACAGGAAAACCAGTCGTCTAAGTCTTAAGTCAAATAAAGAATTGATACATAAAAATAAATTCAATTGAGGAAGGCAAGTTTATCTTTAAAACAAAATTAAAAATACTAGCATTTCTTTGAAAAAGTCTACATAATCACATACAGTGTCATACATATGTTCAAGATTAATATGCAAGTGATGCATGAAAGTAAAATTTAGTAGAGGGTAACTACTGTGTCATTCAAAGTAAAATAGAAAATTAGCATTTCTGTAACAAAGTCTAGCTAAGTATGTGAAAGTTCATATATGTGTGCATTGACAAGTAAATGCTGACGGATTTATTAATTGACTGAGGTCAAGTTCAATTCCAAATATTTTTACATAGTGGGGATTTGTTATATTAAGTAATCTTGAAATTAAATGGATCACTGAGAAGGTTTAGTAAAATACTTCATACTAAATTAATCGCAGTGAAAATATCTTTTAAATAGGCTCGATTTTTATAATTATAATATTCTGTGTTTATATGTAAAAACACCAGTTCTACTGTACTAGGAGATGGAATATAAAATGAACAATTATTTCTATCATGAAACGATAAGAATTAATAAGAGTGTTAATAGGCAAAAAAGAATACGAATTGATAATAAGAAAGGAAAACCAGTTCATACAAGATACCCACTGGAAATATAAGAATAAAACATTCTGATGATCAAAGAACGTTCTATATTCTATAATGTTCTCAGTTATCCCTGTGCACTTTTGAGTTTGGTGAATGAAAAGCCTGACTTCATCTTCAAATATCGGCTTTATAGTGTAGTCAAATTGTGCTGCATGCTTGTTAGTGTGGCATGTGCTGCCAAAAGGACAGGGAAAAGGACCATACACCACTTTTCCTGCTTGGAAAAGGGAAAAGTACTCCAAGGCTAGCTAGTGAAGGACTTAGCAGCAGGAGAGATAGTCAAAATAATTTCCAGCTGGTAAGACTGGGTTATCACCCATCAGGACAGTTCTGTTGGAGGGTGGGAGGTCCTCTCTTCTGCTGGATGATGACAGGATCTGGGGGAGGTGTCTTGGGCGTGCCCTGTGTGGCCTAGATCTAGGGAAGCTGTTATTTACCAACTAATTTTGGAAGAGTTTATTTAAGAACTGTGACAGCTGTATCAGTCCATATGTTGGGCTTCTGAACTTTTTCCCATAGGTCACAGTGAGTGAGCCTCTGGGGAAAGTTTCAAGGAGGAGATTGACTTGAGGAGGTTTTTATTTTAGAAAGAGCCTTCTGATAGCAATGTTGAAGATGATCGATTGCATGGGTTTGGGAAAAGATGCAGGGGGATCAGTTTCAAAACCTCGGAAAAGAACTGAAGTAGTGGCTGGGGGGCAAAAGTGAAGAAATGGATGTGACAACCATTTGGGGGGGATAATTTATGGCGTTGGTGACATTTGGAATTGGGGTACGTGTGAGTTTGACTCCTAGGACTCTGGCTTGGGCCACCATGGAGGATAGGACTGTTACCTGGGAGAGGGAGAAAGATGTAGTAATGTCAGTTGTTTGTTTATCTGGTTTGTTGGTTGATTGACTGGCTTTATTTAATTAATTAATTTTCTGAGAAGAGTCATGTTTATAAGCTGCAAACGTAACTGCTAATACATTAACTTTCACATATAATAATGTAGCTTTCTCTGTTAGACCCCAAAAAATAACCAGGAAAGGAAGGAATTGAGGAGGTGAGCAGCATTTGATGAGTACCTACTATGCCCTTTTATCTAATTTTAGAATCTCATTCATACTGTATGAAGGATAATATTGTTGCCATTTTACAGATAAGAAATCCTGACTTAGCAGGATTGAGTTCCTGGCCTGCCTTCTCATATTTAGAATGTAGCAGTGTCACAATCAAAACCCAGTTCTGCCCATCTCCGAGGTCACGGTTTTTTTTAACTGCCTGAAAATGACTCCAAAATGGGAAGAAGAAAAAAGAATGGAAGGAAAGGAAAGGGCAAGAATGGGGAAAATGTATTTGGAGTTATTGAACATGAAAAAAGCAAATTCCAGCGAAGGGGATTGAACAGAGATGCTTATCCATGTGTAGTTCTTACCCCTACCAAGGCAAGTTCACAGTCCAGTCCTTCATAAAGGTGGCAGGAGGCTTACAAAGGGTATTAGTTCCTCACTGATGTCCCTAGCCTGCAAGTGACCTGAGCATGCAACCCTTATGTGAATTGGTGTCAGTGTATGACCAAACCACTGCTTCCCAGACTCAGTCCTCACACTATCTCCGGGTCTGTGGGGTAATCGAGGGTAGGCTGTTAGAAACTTGTATAGAAATGTGACTGAGAAGTGTTATGTCTGTTGAATCCAGTAATTTAAGAACAGGCTAGTATTTTGTATGTCTTTTGGTTTCATTTTTCAAGTAATTGGTATTGTACTTTACAAAAGAATTTATCTGTGATGAATTGAGAACAAAGGAACAAAAACTGGCCCTTCACTACAGATAATTTGAGAAGTAGTGCTTTAGAACATCCAAAGGAAAAAGGTGAGAAACTGATAGGTGTTTTTGTTCTCTTGGTAACACAGACTTCCTCTTATAAATGTGATGGTTTAGTGAACTGCCTTCACATAACCATCTATTGACCTCATACACAAATATAATCAAATGATTTGTGTCATTGGAAGCTGCACAATAGATGAACCTGGTTTTTGCAATTTAACAAAAAATCCAATTTATGTAACATATTAAAAGAAGCATTATCAACTTGTTTTCCCCTCAAAAGACTGTAGCTATTAAACTCCTTAATTACTTCATTTTCACTCTCGGTGTAACATTAGCAGTTTAGCACTTCAAGTATAAAAATGATTAATGAGCTTGAGAATTCATTCGCATACATATCACTTTGCAGCTTGACATAACCCTGGAGCCTGTTCTCTGTTCTAAGCATAGACATACTTCCCTAGCAAGTATCTTATTGCATATTAAATGCCTAATCGTTGCAAAGTATGCATAATTATAGTCATCTTTCCTGTTTTTTCTATACCAATAGAAAAGACAACAAATCAAATGCATTCAAGTGTGACTAAATTTTTAAAACAAAAGTATAAATACATAGGGAGCACCTTGCTTTTTGCATGGTAACTGCCCCCCTAAACTCAACTGTGCTTTGAGTTGAACTGTCATCCATCTAAAAATGTATCTTTTAACATTTCTGAACATGAAGGAAAATACTTTCAATTTCCATATTTATATCTATGCAAGTACTGTGATTTGGGAGAATATGACGAGAGTAAAGACTGTACTTTGGATTCAGAGAATAAGATTTTATTTGGAGAGACTGTCAAAAATATCTGCAAGGGGCTATTTCTGTCTAACCATCCTTGGCTTGCATTGGTGACATGTGGTTACATGTCTCTTTTAGCTCTTCTGAATTCTCTTTTTGATCTCCCCCAAGGTGATTCCATATTCCTGACTTTGTCCAGTCATCCCTGAGGCTTAATCTTTACGTGTGAACAATGGTACTGTTTGTCTTTGCCGTCCCTTGGTTTTTCTACCCTTTTCTGTGGAGTTCAAGACTGTGTATTGTCCCTGCCTCAAAACCCTCTTCTCCCCACATGCTCATCAGCTGTAAGCTATGTTCCGCCCTGATTCAGCAGTGAATCAGGAAGATTTAAATGAACGTTTGCTCAGAACTCAGAGAACTACACTTGTCAGGCCTGTTGCCATGACACAAGGTTGTAGCTCCTGGAAGGTGAACCAGGCAACTCCCAAGGGCCTCCGGTGTACAAGGGAAGAGCAGGGCTGCAGGCCACTTGCTAGACTCTCAATCGGTCTTCAGATGGTTTCACTGGTGTCGGCAAAACTATATGTCATGAATGTGTACCTATTTCCATTTGCTTTTTAGACAAGGACATTTAAGTGGGGACAAAGTATCTATTTGAATTTAAAAAACCATGCATGTACTCTGGTAAAGCACAGGTAACATTACCTCACTGCACCAGCCTGTATTACAAATACAGGCTTGTGGCAGGGCGTCCACTGACTGACAGTCAGACCACTGAGATTGCAAGGCAATGCAGTCAACAAGGACCGAGGCACTGTTCCCAAGCAAGATGTTTTGGTTATGATAACTATACTTTCTAACAAGACCCTTACTTGATAAGTAGCATTGCCAGATAAAATACAGGACGCCCAGATGAAAAACAAGGGATAATGTTTTTTAGTATAAGTATGCCCCCAATATTAGAGTATGCTTATACGAAACAAATTAAGTCTTTTACTACCTGAAATACTAATTACACTGGGGGTCCTGTATTGTTATTGCCTAAACCTGGCAACCCTATTTATAAGTGATATTTTATAAGCAACAAAGATCATTTGGAAAAGTACATTTCCTGAGGTTAGTGCCTAAGGAGATTATTCCCACACCTGCAAATGTCATAGAAGTCGGAGGTAACGTGAAAAAAACAGGTTTACGAGCGGCGGCAGCTGTGGAGCACGCATGCGCTCTCCCGGTGCTTGCCTACGCTCGCCCACGCTTGCCGACGCAGGCCGACGCAGGCCGAAGCAGGTCCACGCTCTCCCACGTTTCCCACGCTCTCCGACTCTCTCGAGCGCTTGCCCCGCAGATGGTTCTTCGATGTGGGAAGAGCCTCTTGTTGTGAGCCTGGCTTCCTGTTCCCCGATAGGCGCCGGTACCTCAAAAACTGCAAGGCTGCATTACATGCTAAGAAGTCCTTCCTTTATGGTGCGCCAGGATGTCCAGTGAAAAGTTCTGTAAAAGTACATCCACGTAGCCCAATCCTTGCCTGTGTGGATTTATTGATCTTGCTGAAGACAGACAGTGGACCCCACTTATTTGTGAATTGGGTAATGGAAATAATTTATTAGTTTTCTAAATATAATGGATATGGGGAAGATCTTTTTTGGACATGGTAAGACTGTCAAAGAGGAAACCCAAGAAGAAAACGTGGCAAAGAAGAGAGATGAACTGAATTTCTAAGAAGGTAATTAACCCGTTACTTCCAAGGTACAAAAGAAAGTTTATTAGTGGGTAGTTTTCAGAGTGTTTTGTGGTTTTGCAAGCTGAATTTATTGTTCTGTACTTAGAACTATATTGAGGTCAAAAAGAGTAGCAGAGTGTGAATGAATATACAAAAATACACACACGTGAAACCTTTCTAATTCGGAAAAAAACATTTCTTTTGGTCCCATTGCTTTAAGTTTGTTTAAAAAGGGACCCAGTTGAGAAATCAGCTGTTTTGAGTGAAAACTTTCTATCAAGCAGGTGGTACTGATTTATTTTTGCTGTCACCTGGCTTCATTTGCAATATAACCATAAGAAATTGCTAATTGATGTTGGTAAATATTTTTGTGACTTTATCCAGTCAATATGCCTTTCTACGAGAAAGCTTTAATTCCACCATATATTGGGGGCTAAATTTTACCAGTACTACTTAAGTATGTCGCGGTGGTTTTCTAAGTGTGTTATATGTTAACAGTTTGCATTTTGAATTAGTTTTATTGTAGTGTAAAGGTATTTATTATTTCTAGTGGTATATTGGTTCTACTTTACCTTTAGGCATAATTTGAAATTCAGTATAAATATTGAAGAAATGCGTACCTATTTTCAAGATGGTCATTGTTTTTAAAAATTCTAAGCTAGTGAATGGAATCATTCTTGGGCTATGATACATATTGAATTACCTATATAAAAAATACATTTGGGAAATATACAGTGCCTACTACCCAAGATAGTTATGGCGACTAATTAGCTTCTTACCTAGATTTGCAATACTGTTACCCTGTAAAATAATCTTTGTAAAATAGGTCACAAACTGGGTCTGCCTGAATCTTAAGTATAAATCTCATGTTTCATGGGTTTGTACTGCAACTCTAAATTAAAACAAAACTTCTTGTCAAAGAAAAATAACGCAGCATGGAAAACTTTGTAGGGCTACATTGCCTCACCTATGTTTTTTGCTTAGATCTTCATCCACGGCTGCCTACTTGACTTGGACCTTTTGCCCTAATCCTAGTAACTGCACTTCCCTCTTGTTACTGAGAAGTACTTGTTCTCTCCATGTCTGTAATTCCATCCCTTTCTGGTTCCCTTGTATGCCTGGTTCTGAACATTTTTCTGGTGAGTTCAGATCTGACCCCTCCTCTCCTGGTGATTGATATTGTGACCCCAACCTTAAGCAGTGACAGGCTTAGAATTTCTTTGTATGTAGGTGGTGCTTGGGGAGCTGTTTGAATATGGGGGGAAAGCAGCTTGCCTTGAAGAACTGCAATCACTCTGTTTTTACTTAAATTGCATATTTATTTGGGATGGCTTGAGAGTAGCTGTCGAAATTCTTAAAGAGGGTTCTTTCTAGCTGTTCCTTGGCAGTGCTACTGGATTCCAGGCTGGGTATCCAAAAGAACTGTTTTCTTATTTAGTTTTGTGTTTCCAGCTTTGTCTATGAATTGCAATAGCTGTAGCCAATAAATGTGCCTTGGATGATTGACTTAATGTCATAAATCCCTAGTCTTAGGTTCCAAATAGTCATGTCCATCCAACTCTTGGGGTACACTATTCTTCTAGTTGAAGGTCTCTTTTAGCAAATGCTTGCTTTGGAAACTACTTACTGCCTATCATGATATCCTCTGGTTACCAAGGTCTTCAATATACTGAGGACTAGAGACAGCATGGTATAGTCACAGATTTGGAGCTGAAGTTCTTTGTGTTATACCAGTGAACTGGTTACTTAACTTCTCTGTGCCTGTTTTGCATATTATAAAATGAGGATAATCATAATATTCATTCTCTCTCACAGTGGTTAAGAAGATTAAGTGAGGAAACTTAAGTGCTTGACACATACTTGACCATCAGGAAACAGTCATAAAAATTGCCCTCCTCTATTATGTTGAACAAAGATGGACTTTGTCCAACATACTTCATGTTGTAGATAAATATATATGTTCATAATGCCAAGTCATTTATTCAACAAACTATCTCTTTTTTTTTAACATCTTTATTAGAGTATAATTGCTTTACAATGGTGTGTTAGTTTCTGCTTTATAACAAAGTGAATCAGTTATACATATACATATATCCCCATATCTTCTCCCTCTTGCGTCTCCCTCCCTCCCACCCTCCCTATCACACCCCTCTAGGTGGTCCCAAAGCACCGAACTGATCTCCCTGTGCTATGCGGCTGCTTCCCACTAGCTATCTATTTTAAGTTTGGTAGTGTATATATGTCCATGCCACTCTCTCACTTTGTCCCAGCTTACCCTTCCCCCTCCCCGTATCCTCAGGTCCATTCTCTAGTAGGTCTGTGTCTTTTTTTTTTTTTTTAAACATCTTTATTGAAGTATAATTGCTTTACAATGGTGTGTTACTTTCTGCTTTATAACAAAGTGAATCAGTTATACATATACATATGTTCCCATATCTCTTCCCTCTTGCATCTCCCTCCCTCCCACCCTCCCTATCCCACCCCTCTAGGTGGTCACAAAGCACCGAGCTGATCTCCCTGTGCTATGCGGCTGCTTCCCACTAGCTATCTGTTGTACATTTGGTAGTGTATATATGTCCATGACACTCTCTCCCCCTGTCACATCTCACCCCTCCCCCTCCCCATATCCTCAAGTCCATTCTCTAGTAGGTCTGTGTCTTTATTCCCATCTTGCCACTAGGTTCTTCATGACCTTTTTTTTTTTTTTTCCCCTTAGATTCCATATATATGTGTTAGCATACTGTATTTCTTTTTCTCTTTCTGACTTACTTCACTCTGTATGACAGACTCTAACTCCATCCACCTCACTACAAATAAATCCATTTTGTTTCTTTTTATGGCTGAGTAATATTCCATTGTATATATGTGCCACATCTTCTGTATCCATTCATCTGTTGATGGACACTTAGGTTGCTTCCATGTCCTGGCTATTGTAAACAGAGCTGCAATGAACATTGTGGTACATGACTCTTTCTGAATTATGGTTTTCTCAGGGTATATGCCCAGTAGTGGGATTGCTGGGTCATGTGGTAGTGCTATTTTTAGATTTTTAAGGAACCTCCATACTGTTCTCCATAGTGGCTGTATCAATTTACATTCCCACCAACAGTGCAAGAGGGTTCCCTTTTCTCCACACCCTCTCCAGCATTTATTGTTTCTAGATTTTTTGATGATGGCCATTCTGACCGGTGTGAGATGATGCCTCATTGTAGTTTTGATTTGCATTTCTCTAATGATTAATGATGTTGAGCATTCTTTCATGTGTCTGTTGGCAATCTGTATATCTTCTTTGGAGAAATGTCTGTTTAGGTCTTCTGCCCATTTTTGGATTGGGTTGTTTGTTTTTTTGTTATTGAGCTGCATGAGCTGCTTGTAAATCTTGGAGGTTAATCCTTTGTCAGTTGCTTCATTTGCAAATATTTTCTCCCATTCTGAGGGTTGTCTTTTGGTCTTGTTTATGGTTTCCTTTGCTGTGCAAAAGCTTTGAAGTTTCATTAGGTCCCATTTGTTTATTTGTGTTTTTATTTCCATTTCTCTAGGAGCTGGGTCAAAAAGGATCTTGCTGTGATTTATGTCATAGAGTGTTCTGCCTATGTTTTCCTCTAAGAGTTTGATAGTGTCTGGCCTTACACTTAGGTCAGTCTGTGTCTTTATTCCCGTCTTGCCCCTAGGTTCTTCATGACCTTTTTTTTTTTTTTAGATTCCATATATATGTGTTAGCATACGGTATTTGTTTATCTCTTTCTGACTTACTTCACTCTGTATGACAAACTCTAGGTCCATCCACCTCATTACAAGTAGCTGAATTTCGTTTCCTTTTATGGCTGAGTAATATTCCATTGTATATATGTGCCACATCTTCTTTACCCATTCATCTGTCGATGGACACTTAGGTTGCTTCCATGTCCTGGCTATTGTAAATAGAGCTGCAGTGAACATTGTGGTACATGCCTCTTTTTGAATTATGGTTTTCTCATGATATATGCCCAGTAGTGGGATTGCTGGGTCGTATGGTAGTTCTATTTTTAGTTTTTTAAGGAACCTCCATACTGTTCTCCATAGTGGGTGTATCACTTTACATTCCCACCAACAGTGCAAGAGTGTTCCCTTTTCTCCACACCCTCTCCAGCATTTATTGTTTGTAGATTTTTTGATGATGGCTATTCTGACCGGTGTGAGATATCTCATTGTAGTTTTGATTTGCATTTCTCTAATGATTAATGATGTTGAGCATTCTTTCATGTGTTTTCAACAAACTATCTCTTAACTGCTGCTTTATTCCAGGTCTCTGCTAAAGTGAGCTGGCCCAGAAATTTATTAGAAACAGTAATAGGGGATATGATGTGTTAGAGTTAAGGATGGCTGGAAGAGGAAAGGGGATGGTTGCAGGTAGAGCAACATAGCTAAGAATGTAACCCCCAAAATTAAAGAGAATGGAGAAATAACAATGAGTTAATTTCAGTGCAGGAAATTAAAAGGTGAGCTTGCAGACATTGTTGAAGCTAGAAAGGGCCTGATTTTAAGACTAATGTGGACCCGATGGATTGTCGAGCAATAATCAGTATCGAGGATGCAGGGAACAAATAGCTTTATTTGGGGTCTTAAGAATTGCACCCAAAATCAGGTGAAACCAAAAGAGTGTTCTGGGGAACAGAAAAAGTCAGGGGCTTATAAAGACAAAAGCCACAAGGTTGTTAAAGTTGCCTGCTGAGAATTGTGATTGACTCTGACAGTAGTCAGGAAATATTTGTCTGTAAGGAATCATGAGTTGTTTTAGGGTGAGGGTCTGATAAGTATCTTGAGTAGGACAATGGGTGGTCAAAAGGTCAGATTCCATCCAGGCTTACACGTGTATACATCACACTTCCTCAGTGGCCTCCTGGCTCCATTTTAGAGAGCTCTCTTAGCAATACTGACCCCATTTTGATTTTCCTTTTACATTTCTCCCTTTTGATTGAGATCTTTCTTTGGAAAGCATCTATGATCAACCATTTGATAATTTGGCATCAACATTGACTTACTTGGTGCTGGGAAGTCTCATTCCCACAGAGTCATGTTCCATGGAGGAGGGAAAGAGGTGGTTGTGGGAGAGGTATGCTTTTAGAGAGTTTATGGCCACATTTGAGGTACAAGGAGCTATCTAGGAAGTGAGTCTTAGGCAACGTTCAAGATTGAAGTTCCTTGGATCTTCATTAGGAGGGATCATTATTATAGGAGTGGTCAATCATTTTCAGACGTCAAGCTATCCTTATTCCTGTGAAGGGTGTCATAGTACAGCAGTGAGACATACAAAGCATGAACAATTTAAAAACAACAACAACAGCAAAAACAAATTAGAACAATGATTAGTATAATGAGTTGCAATCAGGATCACAATAAGGCACCAAGTCCAGAGGGGAGCTAGCTGAAGAAGGTTTCTAGATGTCAGGGTCAAAGCATCTTTTGCAGTTTGAAATGTCTCTGGTGATGTCATTGGGTGTGTAGGTAAAGTTTCCTAGTGGCTTATAAAGCAGCAGGTATGAAAACTGTCTGTAAGTGAGCTGTTATGGTGATTTCTCTGAAGTTTATATCCGGTTGTCCAATTTTAGCTTGCATGGCTTTGGAAAAAGGGCAGTTTTAGTTCTCAGTGATTCCAAGTCAAAAGGATGGGAGATAAACTGGAAATGTTAGGTTGGAGAGTCATAGCCAGATAGTGGAGGAAACTGGAAGAATTCAGGTTCTAGTCCAGTTTACAGGTAAATACCAAAACCTCAAACACAGTGAATAGCACTAGAATCTAATATCCACAAAGGTATATTACTGAAACATTTTTCTTTCTAAAATCACCTTCATTTCTACCAAAGATAGCCAAATAAAGACTAATTTGTTTTCAAAATAAGTCTAGTTTCAATAAACTTAGCCTGATTATTTACATAAGTGTAACAAGAATCTTACAGGCTCTTTTGAATCTACTTTGCTGGAACTTTTCATAAGGAATCTCAGATTAAACTTTTAAAGGCCCCTCGAGGCCAGGAAAATCACGCTAAGGACTTGCTATTAGACTTCACCTGCAATACCTATAGATTTGGGTGAATTCCTCTCTTCTTGAGTTCCCCCCAAATATCTTGAGCTTCCTGCACCTGCCAGGAAGTGACCTTCATTACTCACCTGGTAAGGTTGCTGGGAACCCAGTAAAGTAGGTGGGTTTTCCAACGGTCTTTAATGGCTCCAAAAAGTCAATCTTGGGTCCTTAGACCTGTCTGGTCATATCTGAGTCTATGCATGTCTCTCTGAAATAGGACATTCCAGTCAAAGCCTTGGTAATGTAAGCAGTGTTTCCAATTATAAGAACACATTCTTATTGAACTTTTGCAAATAACCATATTGCCATGAAAAAAAAATACTAAGAGTTTCTGAATTGTGGAGGGATCAGGTAGGGAGAAAAAGAAAAATGTTTCATTTTTGTTTACAAAGGTGTACTTTATCAAATTGCTGCAAGCAGTTTGCTTGAGAGAAGAGGTTTCCTTAATTTGGGCAGAGCAAAACATAAAGGAACAGGGAATGTTTAAAACAAAAAGTCTTAAAAATTATAACCCTCATCAGTTCATTCAGTCCCATGTAATTAATTATTGATCTTGATCTTTTGTTAGCTATTTATGAAGTCATCAGTTTCTTAGAGTTCTGTAAATTCTTACCCAGGTCAATGGTACAATGTGAAAGTTTATCAGAAACCTGTACTCTAGATTAAGTATTAGAGTCCATTCCATGAAGATGAAACATTTGTAAAAGCATCAGAGTAAAACAATGATTCTCTGTAAATGACAAAAAACTTTAAAAATGCCCATTATTGAAGACCTGAGAGTTCATTATAATGGAACTGACAAGGAAATTTGGTGATTTCTGTGACACACAACATTTTAAGATAATAACTAGAATTATGACTGATAACATTATAGTAAGACATATTTATATTCTGGGAATTGCGTACATTTTCTAAAACACTTATATTAATAACATTTACCCATATAAGATAACCTAAGAAGGTTTATCATTATTTATTTGACGGTGCTTCCCATGTAATTTAACATACCGAATAAGCCTAATTAGTTTAATATCTCTCTTTTATAAGGCCAGGTCAATAAGACTTCTATTAGAATTTGATTTTTGGGAATTTTGTCAAAAATATCAAAAATTTTTAAAACTTACATAGGTTACATAGGATCATAGATCGCTGTGAAACAATACTTTAGGTATCCATTTAATCAAAGTGACAGAGATTTCAAAAGCAAATACAGAAAGTTAAATAGTTGTGAAAAGTCCTAGGTCTTTTTTTCTTCCAGTTTATTGAGATATAATTGACATACAGTTAAGGTTTTTTTTTTTTTTTTTTTGGTTTTGTTTTGTTTTTTTGGCCACGCCACACAGCATGCGGGAACTTAGTTCCCCAACCAGGGATTGAACCTGGGCCCCCTGCAGTGGAAGTGCGGAGTCTTAACCGCTGGACTGACAGGGAAGTCCTTGAATAAGTTTAAGGTGTACAGCATAATGATTTGTTTTACATATATCATGAAGTCATTATCACAGTAAGTTTAGTGAACGTCAATCATCTCATATAGGTACAGAATTAAAGAAATAGGAAAAACTTTTTTAATGAGAACTCAGGATTTACTCTCTTAAGTTTCATATATAACATACATCAGTGTTAATTATTTATCATGTTGTACATTACATTGCCTAGTACGTATTTATCTTATAACTGGACTTTGATACATTTTGAATGCCTTCATCCAATTCCCCCTCCCCCCACCTCCATCTGACAACCACAAATTTGGTCAGTTTTTCTGAGTGAGTTTGTTTTTGAAATAGAATTGACCTACAACACTGTTAGTTCCTGTTACATAACATAGTGATTCAATATTTCTGTACATTTCAAACTGATGACCACAATAAGTGTAGTTAAAATATGTCACCATTACCAAGATACTACATAGTTATTGACTGTATTCCCCACACTATACATTTTATACCCCTAACTCATTTATTTTCCAACTGGAAGTTTGTACCTCTTAATCTCCCTCACCTATTTCTTTCCTCCCCCTCCCCCCTGGAAAACACCTGTTTGTTCTCTGTATGTATAACTGTTTTGTTATGTTTGTTTATTTGTTTTGTTTTTTGATTCACTTCGTATAAACAAAGTCATATGGTATTTGTCTTTCTTTGACTTATTTCACTTAGCATAATACCCTCTAGGTCAATCTATGTTGTCATAAATGGCAAGATTTCATTCTTTTTCATGGCTGAGTAATATTCCAGTGTGTGTGTGTGTGTGTGTGTGTGTGTGTGTGTGTGTGTGTGTGTGTACACATCACACCATTTTTATCTGTTCAACTGTTTTTGGGCACTTAGGTTGCTTCCATATCCTGGCTGTTGTAAATATTACAATAAACATAGGGGTGCATATATCTTTTCTAATTAGTGTTTTTTTTCCTTTGTATAAATACCCAGGAGTGGGATTGATGGGTCATATGGTAGTTCTATTTTTAATTTTTTGAGAAATATCCTTACTGTTTTCCATAGTGGCTGCACCAATTTACATTCCCATCAACAGTGCAAGAGGGTTCCCTTTTCTCCACACCCTCTCAAACATTTATTGTTTGTAGATTTTCTGATGATGCCCATTCTAACTGGTGTGAGGTGATGCCTCATTGTAGTTTTGATTTGCATTTCTCTAATGATTAGTGATGTTGAGCAGCTTTTCATGTTCCTCTTGGCCATCTTGGTATGTCTTTGGAGAAATGTCTGTTTAGGTCTTCTGCCCATTTTTTGATTGGGTTGTTTATTTTCTAATATTGAGCTGCATGAGCTGTTTATGTATTTTGGAGATTAATCCTTTGTCCGTTGATTAGTTTGCAAGTATTTTCTCCCATTCTGAGGGTTGTCTTTTTGTCTTGTTTATAGTTTCCTTTGCTGTGCAAAAGCTTTTAAGTTTCATTAGGTCCTATTTGTTTATTTTTGTTTTTATTTCCATTACTCTGGGAGGTGGGTCAAAAAAGATCTCATTGTGGTTTTGATTTGCATTTCCCTGATCATTAGTGATGTTGAGCATCTTTTCATGTGCCTGTTGGACATCTGTATGTCTTCCTTGGGAAAATGTCTATTGAGAGCCTCTGTCTGTTTTTTAATTGGGTTGTTTTTTTTGATGTTGAGTTGTATGAGTTCTTTGTATATTTTGGATATTCATCCTTTATCAGATATATCATTTGCAGATATTGTCTCCCATTCTGTAGGTGGCTTTTTCATTTTGTTGATAGTTTACTTTGCTGTGCAAAAGCTTTTTAGTTTGTTGTAGTCTCATTTGTTTTATTTTTGCTTTTGTTTCCCTCGCCTGAGGAGACATATCCAAAAAAAAAAAAAAATGAGAAAGAGCAATGTCAACTTACTGCCTATATTTTTTTCTAGAAGTTTTATGGTTTCAGGTTTTACAATTAAGTCTTTAATCCATTTTGATTTATTTTTGTGCATAGTGTGAGAGAGTAGTCCAGTTTGACTGTTTTACATGTAGCTGTCCAGTTTTCTAAACACCATTGGTTGAAGAGACTGTCTTTTCCCCATTGTATATTCTTGCCTCCTTGTCATAGATTAATTGCCCTTATAAGTGTGGGTTCATTCTGGGCTCTCTATTCTGTTACATTGATCTGTTTGTCTGTTTTAGTGCCAGTACCATACTGTTTAGGTTACTGTGGCTTTTTGGTATAGTTTGAAATCGGAGAGTGTGACACCTCCAGCTTTGTTTTTCATTTTAAGGTTGTTTTTGCTATTCACGTCTTTTGTGTTTTTGTACAAATTTTAGAATTATTTGTTCCAATTTTGTGACCAATGCCAAGAGTATTTTGATAGGGATTGCGTTGAATCTGTAGATTACCTTGAGTAGTATGGTCATTTTAACAACATTTTTCTGATCCATGAACACAGTATATCTTTCCATCTGTTTGTGTTGTCTTCAGTTTCTCTCATCAGTGTCTTATAGTTTTCTGAGTACAGGTGTTTTACCTCCTTAGTTAGATTTATTCCTAGGTATTTTATTCTTTTTGATGAGATTGTAAATGGGATTGTTTCCTTAATTTCTCTTTTTGATAATTTGATTTTATTGTATAGAAAGGCAGTATGTTTCTGTACATTAATTTTGTATCCTGCAAAATTACTGAATTCATTGATGAGCTCTAGCAGTTTTTTGGTGGTGTCTTGAGGATTTTTATGTCTAGTATCATGTCATCTGCAAACAGTGACAGTTTTACTTTTTCCTTTCCAATTTGGATTCCTTGTATTCCTTTTTCTTGTCAGATTGCTGTGGTTAGGACTTCCCATACTATGTTGAATAAAAGTGGAAAGAGTGAGCATCCTTGTGTTCCTGATCTTAGAGTAAATGCTTTTAGCTTTCCATCATTGAATATCATGTTAGCTGTGGGCTTATATACAACCTTTATTATGTTGAGGTATGATCCCTCTATACCCACTTTGTGGAGAGTTTTTATCCTAAGTGGATGTCAAATTTTGTCAGAAGCTTTTTTTGCATTTCTTGAGATGATCGTATGATTTTTATTCTTCAGTTTCTTAATGTGGTGTATCACATTGATTGATTTGTGGATATTGAACCATCCTTGAGTCCTTAGGGTAAATCCCACTTGATCATGGTGTATGATCCTTTTAATATATTGTTGGATTCACTTTGCTAATATTTTGTCGAGGGTTTTTGCATATATATTCATCAGTGTTATTACCTTGTAATTTTTTGTGTGATATCTTTGTCTGGTTTTGGTATCAGGGTGATGTTGGCCTTGAAGACTGAGTTTGAAAGTGTTCCTTCTGCAATTTTTTGGAATAGTTTGAGAAGGATAGGTGTTCACTCTTCTCCAAAAGTTTGGTAGAATAAACCTATGAAGCCATCTGTTCCTAGGCTTTTGTTTGTTGGAAGTCTTTTAATTACTGATTCAATTTCATTACTGGTAATTGGTCTGTTCACATTTTTTTCTTCATGATTTAGTCTTGGGAGATTGTACATTTTTAGAATTTGTCCATTTCTTCTAGGTTGTCCATTTCATTGGCATATACTTGTTGGTAGTAATCTCTTATGATCTTTTGTATTTCTTTGGTAGTAATTGTAACTTTGGCTTTTTTGTTTCTGATTTTATTGATTTGGACCCTCTCTTTTTCTTGATGAGACTAGCTAAAGGCTTATCAATTTTGTTTATCTTTTCAAAGAACCAGCTATTAGTTTCATTGATCTTTTCTATTGTTTTTTTAGTCTTTATTTCATTTATTTTTGCTCCGATCTTTATGATTTCTTTTGTTCTACTAATTTTGGGTTTTGTTTGTTCTTTTTCCAGCTCCTTTAGGTGTAAGGTTATGTTTTTTATTTGAGTTTTTTCTTGTTTCCTGAGGCAGCCTTGTATTGCTATCAACCTCCTTCTTAGAACTGCTTTTGCTGCCTCCCATATATTTTGGATTGTTGTGTTTTTGTTTACATTTGTCTGCAGGTATTTTTGGATTTCTTCCTTGATTTTTTTTTTCAGTGATCTTTTGGTTATTTAATAGCATATTGTCTAGCCTCCATCTGTTTGTTCTTTTAGAGTTTTTATCTTGTAGTTGATTTCTAGTCTTATAGCTGTGTGTTTGGAAAAGATGCTGGATATGATTTCAGTTTTCTTAAATTTAGTGAGACTTGTTTTGTGACCTAGCATATGAACTATCTTGGAGAATGTTCCATGTGCACTTGAAAAGAATGCGTTTTCCACATCTTTGGCTGGAATGTTCTGTATATCTATTAATTCCATTTGCTGTAATGTGTCATTTAAGGCCAGATTTTCTGTCCAGATCTTTTCATTGATGTAAGTGGGCTGTGAAAGTCCCTTACTATTTTTGTGTCACTATAACTTTTCTCCCTTTATGTCTGTTGATATTTGCTTTACATATGTAGGTGCTCCTATGTTGGCTGTGTATATGTTTACAATTGTTATCTTTTTCTTGAATTGATCCCTTGATCATTAGGTAATGTCCTTCTTTGTCTCTTGTTACAGTCTTTATTTTAAAGATTATTTTGCCTGATAGAAGTATTGCTACTCTGTCATGGAATGCCTCTTCCATCCCCTTACTTTCAGTTCGTGTGTATCTTTAGATCTGAAGTGAGTCTTTTGTAGGCAACATATATATGAATTTTGTTTTTGTATCCATTCAGCCACTCTGTGTCTGTTGATTGGAGCTTTTGGTCTATTAACATTTAAAGTAATCATTGATAGGTATGTAGTTATTGCTATTTTGTTAATTGTTTTTAGGTTGTTTATGTAGTTCTTTTTTATTCCTTTCTTCTTTTGTTCTCTTCCTTTGTGATTTGATGACTATCTTTAGTGTTATGTTTGGATTCCTTTCTTTTTTATTTGCGTGTGTATGTATTCTAGATTTTTGGTTTGTGGTTACCATGAGGTTTACATATGGAAACATGTATGTGTGTATATGTGTGTGTGTGTCTATACACACATACATGCATACACATTATTATTTTAAGTTGCTGATCTCTTAGTTTCAAAGGCATTTTAACAACATGCATTTTTTTCTCCACTCCATTTTAACAATGTGCACTTTTCTCTCCACTCCCCACACAACTACTGCTTTTGACATCATATTTTACATCCTTTTTTTTGGTGTGTGTATCCCTTAACTACTTACTGCAGATATACTGATATATGATTTTATTACTTTTGTCCTTTAACCTTCGTACTAGCTTTATATGTGGTTGATTTACTACGTTTACTATATAGTTGCCTTTACCAATGAGATTTTTTCTTTCATAATTTTCATGTTTCTAGTTGTGGCCCTTTCTTTTTCACTTAGAGAAGTCCCTTTAACATTTCTTGTTAAGCTGGTTTGGTGGTGCTGAACTCTTTTAGGTTTTGCTTGTCTTTAAAACTTTTGATCTTTCCATCAAATCTGAATGAAAGCCTCGCCATATAGAGTATTCTTGGTTGTAGGCTTTTTCCCTTTGATCACTTTAAGTATATTGTGCCACTCCCTTCTGGCCTGCAGAGCTTCTGCTGAAAAGTCAGCTGATAGACTTAATGGGAGTTCCCATGTACATAACTTGTTGCTTTTCCCCTGCTGCTTTGAATGTTCACTTAATTTGTGTCATTTTAATTACAGTGTGTTTTAGTGTGGTCCTCTTTGGGATGATCCTGATTCAAACTCTCTGTGCTTTCTGGGGCTGGATGTCTGTTCCCTTTCCCAGGTTAGGGAAGTTTTCGGCTATTATGTTTTCAAGTATGTTCTCTGCCCCTTTCTATCTCTCTTCTCCTTCTGGGACCCCTATAATGTGAATGTTAGTATGCTTGATGTTGTCACAGAGGTCTCTTAAACCGTCCTCATTTGTTTTTATTCTTTTTTCTTTTTTTCTATTCAGCTTCAGTGATTTCTACTCTGTCTTCCAGCTCACTGATCCATTTCTCTGTAACATTTAATCTATTGTTGATTCCTTCTAGTATATTTTTTTTATTTCAGTTGTATTCTTCATCTGTTTGGTTCTTCTTTATAGTTTCCAACTTTGTTAAAGTTTTTAAACTTCTCACTCTGCTCATCTAGTCTTCTCCCTTGTTCTTTGATCACCTTTACGATCATTACCTTGAACTCTCTATTGGGCAGATTGCCTATCTCCACTTTGCTCAGTTTTTCTTCTGGAGCTTTATCTTGTTCTTTTGAAACATGTTTCTCTGCTTTCTCATTTTGCTTAATTTGCTGTTTTTGTTTCTACGTATCTGGTAGGTTGGTTATATTTACTGACCTTGGAGAAGTGGACTTCTGTAGGAGATGTGCTATGTGTCCCAGCAGTGCACTCCCCTCTCATCACCCAAGCTATATGCTCTGGGATGGCCCCTATGTGGGCTGTGTGGTCCCTTCCATTGTGGTGGGCAGACTATTGTGAGTGGTGTGGTAGGTGTGGCTGGCCCCCAGTCCAGTTGGTTGCCAGGTCATGCCTTGTGTGGAGGCTATCAGCTGCTGTTTGGTGGGGCCGGGTTATAAGGCGACTAACTGCGGAGCCCTAGGGGGTCCCAGGGCTACTAATTACTGCTTCTACCCTGAGTCCTGTAGTGTATGAGATTTGTGTGCTCCCTTTAAGAATGGAGTCTATTTCCCACAGCCCTCTGGCTCTCCTAAAAGTAAACCCCACTGGCCTTCAAAGCCAAATGTTCTGGGGGCTCATCTTCCTGGTGCAGGACCCCCCCCACCGGGCTGGGGAGCCTGATGGGGGCTTAAGACCCCTCACTCCTTGAGAACTTCTGCAATTGTAATTATCCTCCCATTTGTGGGACTCCCACCCAGGGGTGTAGGTCTTGACTATACAGTGTCTCTGCCCCTTCTACCTGTCTCATTATGGTTCCTTCTTTATATCTTTTGTTGTAGAAAATCTTTTTTTTGCTAGATTCTGGTCTTTCTCATCAATAGTTGCTCTGTAAATAGCTGTCATTTTGGTGTGCCTGTGGGAGGAGGTGAGCTCAGTGTCTTCCTACTCTGCCATCTTGGCCACAATCAAGCCTTAGCTCTTTTAATATCGAAAAGAGTCAGTTTTTTTTCCCCTAAGTGTTGAAAGGCCTGATAAAGATAAAATATCTTGTTTTTCTAGATAGGTCAAGTTAAAGGTAGAGAGAATCTTTGTTTACAATTTATCATTAAAACAAGACAAATAATCTAAGAAAACTTTGTTCTTTTAGAAGAGAGGAACACAAAATTTTAGTTTTGCACCAGCTTATTGTTGATATTAAAGCTCATGTACTTAATTAAATTTATTCCTAGCATATCCAGCTTGACCACACATAAAATTCTTTTCTAAAGATTCCTTTTTCGTAAATCTTTTACCATGTCATACTTTCCTTGCATACAGAGATGTTTCTCTTATTTATCTACCCCTTATTTATTCCTTATTTATTATCTATCCCTTATTTATATAGGTTATCCCTTATTTATCTACTTATTTATTTATTGTAGCTTTAATCACATGTATTTGTTGAAATCCATAATCTTTGAAATCTTCATTTTTTAGTGCAAATAAAGAAGTAAGCAATTTTGAATTGTATTAAAGTTTTGTGGCTTGGCAAACTTACGAATACATTTTGTAATTTTTAGAAACAGGCTGCTTCATAGTACAGTCTTTGAATAATGCACAAGATGCATGTGTTTACTAATAGATGCAAACATGTTTAGTCTCTCTGTAATAAGAGGTTAAAAGTAGGGAAACTTAGACTTGTTTAACAATTAGTGTTTCAGTATTTTAACTTATTTGGAAATGATTTAGGTATTCAGTGAATTCCCGTCATTTAATTTAACTTAGGAAAACTCAAAGGGTGTAAATTACCAAAGAGATTTGGGAAACTATTTTAAGTACAATAGATACATCATAAAATAATTATTGTTAAAAAGTTCACCTAAAAACTGTTATCTGATGTACATTTATTCAATTCATTTATTCTTAACAATCATATTTAGATTACCTAACTAAAAACTTCATTAGAAAATATCAGTCATCATCGTAAGTTATTTTTGTTAATGAAAAATTTTAATGTAATGAACTTATATGAGTTTCAGTAAACCTAGGTACAGTAAAAGTTTATGCTTAATGTTGATAACTCTAAAGACGTCTCTATAAATTAAACCAACAAACTTAAGCTACCTTTAATACCAAATATTTTCCTGTATCCTGTGAACCTGAAATTCATTTGGGTTAGTTTCTATCATATTTCTGAGAATTTTATATATGTACTTGTTTGTTTAGGCCAATTAAATAGAGTTCTTTTACAAATTAATTTTGACCATACTGTCTGAAGGTGGAAAAATACTATATCTATTATGTACATATGTGTACATACATACACACAGGTAGACGTGGACAGAGGTCTTATAAATTTGTTTTAAAACTTTAGTCATGAATCAAATATAATACAAAACTCACTAGTTTATAATAACAGTTGCTATAAATTAAGTGTACTCACTCAGATGGCTAAGGTCTTTTATTATTTGTGGAGAAGATTTTAAGATCTGTATTTGCCCTTGGCAAGCAATTTTCAGGAGCCTGTTTGGGTAAGAGAGTCCTTTTAGCAGTTCCTGTTTAAAAGGTCTCTTTTTTCCCCTTCAGTCTTAGGAATTAGAGATGATAAGAGTCTAGATATGAGTTTCTGGAGAAGACCAGGTAGAAGACCAGATATACATCTCAAAGGCACAGGGAAAGAAATGCATGCTCCTCCTAGAAGGACTTTTGTTCCTTTAAGGTAAGAATTTTGAAAAACTGTTTCAAAATGGCCATGATAATCATAGACCATTGGATGCATGGTTGAATAACATGCCAATCAATATGTGTAGGAAATAGAATGGGAATTTTTTTTTGTGGAGATCTTTAGCCAACTTTTGAGCATCTGCTGGTCCCCTTGTGCCTACTCTGAAAGAATCATCAGAAGGATCTTTCCAGTTGACAGCTTCCATTCATTCTTTAGCCATAACATCTCCTACAAGCAGATGTATTAATGGATATAAATCTGAATAGCCAGGCTCATAGGTTTTAGTGAGGAGATCAAATTGTTTGGCAAACTCAATGGAATCGTCTTTAACATTGGGAAAGTCCTTAGCTATGGCGTGTAATTCTGCCTTAGTCCAAGGGGTACATGTGATGGTTCTGGTGCTGTCTTCATTGGACCTGGTTTCAAAAGAGGCTATCATTACGGAAGGGGCAGTATGGCTAGCCTTCTGCAGGACATCAATCTTGGTGTTATAAAAAGGAAGTTCAGAGAGGTGGGTAGCAAGGAGGTGAGCATTGGACACTCAGGGGCCCAGGAGGGAGCAGAGGGAGCTGGGAGAGAGGAGGAGCTCTCAGAAGCCTCAGAGGATTTTTCCAATTTGGAAATCCTTTGAGATACTTGTGAGTTAGTTTCTCTGAGGGAAGCAATAGGGGATTCATTATTATATTTGGAAGTCTGAAATTATCCATTGAAATATGCTTCCCATATTTGTTAGCTCATTCTGTAGCTTTTCCCAATTGAGTGTGCACGTAGACTAACTTAGGAATCTCACATGAGCCCCAAGTGAGCCAATAGAGTTTCCAGTCATTGCAACAGAAACTTACAAGATGAGGGCCCGTAACTTTTAAAGATAAAATGAGCCAGAGCTGCAGATGGCAGCTGCCCGTAAGAACTGAACTCTTCATAACCGAATACTCACCAAGATGAAGGATTCCCTTCCCAGGTAAAGGCTCAGAACCTTGACCAAAATGGGAAATTCAGAACCGAGGGGACTTAACCTTACAATCTGAGGCTGCCGAGGAGGCGACAGAGTACAAGAGGCTCCCATAGGCACCTTACTCGTATCTGGCAGCAGTGCTGGAGGTAGAGGTGAGTCACTTCAGATCCTGCTTCCAACACCATGTAATGTAGAACAATACTCAATAGTGAGGCTGCAAGGAACAAAGAGGTTTATTTGGGGTCTTAAGAATTGCAATTCAGGGGAGATTGATTGGGGTAAAACGGAAAGATTGGGGAAAAGAAAAAGGCAGGGGCTTATAAAGACAAAAGCCAGAAGATTGTTAAAGTTGCCTGGTGAAAATTGTGATTGACACTGATGCAAGTCGGAAAATATATGTCCTTAAGGAATCATGAGTTATTTTGGGGTAAGAGTCCGATAAGTATCTTGAGTAGGACAATGAGTGGTCAAAATGACAGATTCCATCCAGGCTGAGACATGCATAAGTCACATTTACTCAGTGGCCTCTTGGCTCATTTTAGAGAGCTCCTTAGCAAAACCGACTCCATTTTGATTTTCCTTTCACAGGGTAAATGTAAAAGGTTCTACAGGCACGTGTAGAGGATGTGTTTCCACTTTTAGTATGTACTTTTTAAAAAAAATTAATTAATTAATTATTATTATTTTTGGCTGCGTTGGGTCTTCGTTCCTGTGCGCAGGCTTTCTCTAGTTGCGGTGAGCAGGGGCTACTCTTCGTTGCAGTGCGTGGGCTTCTCATTGCGGTGGCTTCTCTTGTTGCAGAGCACGGGCTGTAGGCACATGGGCTTCAGTAGTTGTGGCACGCAGGCTCAGCAGCTGTGGCTCACGGGCTCTAGAGTGCAGGCTCAGTAGTTGTGGCGCACGGGCTTAGTTGCTCTGCGGCATGTGGGATCTTCCCAGACCAGAGCTCGAACCCGTGTCCCCTGCCTTGGCAGGCGGATTCTTAACCACTGCGTCACCAGGGAAGCCCAGTATGTACTTTTATAGTATGTCGTCTTTAAACACTTTGGTGTTGTCTACGGTAATTGCATATTTACACGCATGACTCCAATCTAGACCAAAATCTCCTTTGAAAGCAGAGTGACGAACCACCCCCTTTGCCCAAGCCTGAGAGGTTTCCTAGGAAGCAGGACTTTCATTGCTAAAATTGGGAATGTCTCAGGCACACCGGGACAAATTGATCAACCTATTTTAAAAGCAAGAATAAGATTGTGTCCTGATCTTCAGGTATCTCAGCATCTTGTACAATTTCTGGTGGAATGAAGAGGCTGTAGGGGAGGAGAAATAATTTTCCATTTACCCTTCTAGGTTCTTGGCTGAGACCTCCTGTAATAAAAAGATTAGATTAATAGGAGAAAAACAGAAATGTATACTTACTGTATACGTGGGCGATACCCAGGAAAACTGACTAACTCCCAGAAATGGCCTGACCCACCACCTTAAACGCTATCTCCAGCTAAAGACTAAGGAGCATTGTGGGTTGGGGAGCAAAGTAAGGGAAGTTATCAGGCAAAGTAAACAAGGGTATGGTTTTTAATGCAGATTTGAGTCATTGCCTTCTCCACTGTTTCTAGAGTTTCTAGATTTAATCATTCTTCTCTTCCTGGTACAGAAAGGGAGATACCCCTACAAATGGAGATTTCCTTTATAAATGTGAATTTCCCTTACAAAAGGGTAACTTCTAATTGGTTTTGAGAGCTGCTCTTGTGTCTGTTGTTTCTTAAAAATAGTGAGCTCAAAATAATCGTTGTGCCAGAGAGGCATATTTTGGGGTGGCATATTCTGCTCCCCTTCAAGGCTCAATAAATACTGTGGTGATCCGTCACTTTTAGCCAGAGCCTGGGATTTTGTCTGGGTAGTCAACTAGAAGAGACTTTGGTTCCTTAAGGCTGAAAAATTAGGGAAAATAGAGCCTTTTGGATGGAAGTAAAGCTAAGAAGAAAAAAGCCAGCCTCATCTGTTATATTGGAAAAAAAGATGGATTCTGTCCCTGATCTGCACCTGTAATTGTAGGTTACAGGTTTATTTGGACCCTGAGAGTTTTCACAATATAGCAAAATTGTCCCTTTCACTCCGTTAAGGAGAAGCATCTCAGGGTAATGAAATCAGAACAGGAGTTGGAATCAGAGTAACTGAATCCCAGCCACCACTCTACCACTCTCTAATAATATAAACTTCAGTAAGTCTCTTAAACTCTCACAGCTTTATTGCCCTAAACCAAAAGCATATGTATAATAACATTAACTTCCTTATAGTAAATAGCTCCATATGATAACTTTTATACAACAGATTAAAAAACATTAAAGCATGAGTTAAATTCTAATCTAATTACCAGTCATGCAATAATGATAGTTATATGCTGATTGAGATGACTCAAATCATTACACCAAGGTGTGATACTGAGAAGAACTAAACTGTGAAAGTTAGATTTTTCCATGTGCACATGTTAAGGATAATATCTATAAATATAGACAGCACACCTCTGTGGTCAAAATTCCCAGCGAGTATCATTAAGTAGAATTCAATTCTCTTGAAGTTTAAGTCTGTAGCCTCCTAAAATGCCCACACCGGCTCAATTGCTCCTGAATTACAGTTCCGTTTTTTTCTCAAGTCCTTCAAAACGGCTCTTTTACAAACCGGAAAAGACATTAATACATAGATCAAAAGGACAAAGGGACATGCTCATTTCAAGTTATGCCTTGAAATTTTAATGAAAATTTAATCTCAGGGGCCCCACATATTTGCTAGCTGCTAAATGGAGTATCCTAGTTATACTTTAGTATCTAAGCAGAACAAAAATTAAAAAATTCCTTGCAACACTCTTGCTAGCCAGAAGGGTATAAACGTATGTAATAGTAAAAACAATACTACTGATTGCATTCAATAATACATTTTGTATTTTGCAGTCTTTCTATTGTGACTGTAGACTGAGCTGGTAGTGCAATGCTCATGTGTTAAACTTAACAGCTACATTAAAATTATTAGAGATTTCCTTAAATGTCTGTGATGGCTATCAAAAAACGATGATGACAAAGAAGTCTGGCTTTCCAGTCCAGCTGGGCAGCTGGGTAATAAGAATCATCCAGAACCACTCTCTGAGTTAAATTTATTGAGCAAGAGGGGAATCTGCATGAACAAACCATAGAGGCTTAACTCATCTGGTGAGCAAGGACATTTATTTTGGCTGGAGAAATTAAAAACCATTTTTTCCAATAACTTATTTTGCCAGAGGTACTAGACCAGGATCTGAGGCCATTCTACAGATCCTCAACATGTGGGCCTTTTTCAGTAGAAGGAGCATTGCAGTGGCTGAGCTGTTTTCTCTGCCTGGCCAATTTATACAAAATATGACTGAAACCGCTAGGTTTGCACTGGTATTTATTTACTTTCCAGTGCTTTCCTAAATGAGTTTTATAGTATTCAGAGCATAGTGTTAAATTGATTCACCTTTCTTAGGATGAGAATTGTAAGCAATTTGATTAGCTTTTCTCTGTTTTCATCTTCTGACATGTTCTGTTCTAACTAAGAAAAATTATAGCCCCTTTTTCTTACTGAAAATAATTTATATTCAGTAGTGTTTTTGCACCCACATAGAACATAATCTGTACAGGCTTAAATATCAACATTTGTAGCTGTATGGGTATGATGGTATTAAGAACAGTTCCAAAGACAAATTACACTTTTAAATGTTCATGATACTGAGTTTATCCCTCAGACCTTATAATTGAACTTTGTAAACCAAACACATTCCCATGTGTTTTATCTAGTGAAGCAAGGAAGGAATGTTAGAAAAATAAAATTAGGATGGTTTTTATATGACTACTAAACATGGTAAATGAAGGGAGTCTTGTTACCATGAGAGACAACTTTATTGATTGCTCAGTTAAAAGCTGCTAAATGACTGAGTGAAAAGATAAAAGCTGAAGGAGGCTGATATCTTTCATCTCAAATGTTTTGCTCTAACAAACATTTAATGACCACCTACTAGGAGCAGTGATGCATGAGGAATCCTGGTTCCTCTTTCTTTTCCTTCCAGCGCCTTTCACAGCTGAGTTCTCCACTGATGCTCACCCCTAGTTTCACCTGCTTTACTTCTGGCCAGCTTTCATCCTGGAACAGGGCTCTGGCACCCTATCTGACTTCTATTTCCTGGCTCTGGATCATAGTCCTCATATTTATCCCCCACTTTCTAGTGGGAGTACAACAATTACAGCTACCTGCCAGTCTCGACATCCCACTTGATAAGAATCCCTTGTTTCCAGTGTCCTGCTTGGACTACCTCTTTTCAGTCCTTTGAAAAATTATTTGTGCTTGTTGTGTGCTTTCTTATGTCCAAGGTCCTTTCTTAAAAGGCGAGTACTCTCTGCGTGGATAACACCTTCAGTGGCGAATATCTTAGTGTAAAAAGGCTTTTTCCTGACCCCTGTCTTCTGAGGCTGGAGACAGCAGAGCATCGTGTGAGCACTGGGACTCGATAGGGGGAGAGGCGAGGTGGGACGTGATAAACCGAAACTGAGGGCATGATCCATGACTCTTGTTGACCACTGTCAGGAAGGAAGACATTTTCCTCTACCCTTCCTGGTTCTTCTGGGTGGTCTAAGAATTAAATTGACATGAGACAGATTAACAGGAGAAAATAAGCACAAGTTTAATGACATGTATATATGAGACTGACCAGAGAACTGAGTAACTCACCAAAATGGCCAAAACCCTCACCTTGAGTATCATCTTCAGCTAAAGACAGAAGAAGATGTTGGGAGTAGTGGGTTGGAACTTCAAAGGTGGGGGAAGGCAATTCACATGGACATGGGAAAGCAAATGTTTGCTGTACCACACAGAAACAGTGGGACACAGGGCAGAATTTTAACAAACAGATTTAGCTAGGGTCCTCCCTGTCTGCACACCTGCTTCATATTATACTATAGTTATGTATGGTGTTAGCTCCCTTCCTGGAACGAGTCCTTATCTACATTCTTTTTTTTTTTTTAAGTTGAAGTAGAGTTGATTTACAATGTTGCATTAGTTTTAGGTGTACAGCACGGTGATTCAGTTATACATACATATATGTCTATTTTTTCAGATTCTTTTCCCTTACAGGCTATTACAAAATATTGAGTAGAGTTCCCTGTGCTATACAGTAGGTCCTTGTTGGTTATCTATTTTATATGTAGTAATGTGTATATGTTAATCCCAAACTCCTAATTTATCCCTCCCCTTCCCCCTTTCCCCTTTCCCCTTTGGTAACCAGAAGTTTGTTTTCTATGTCCGTGGGTCTATTTCTGTTTTGTATATAGGTTCATTTGTATCATTTTTTTTTAGATTCCACATATAAGCGATATCATATTTGTCTTTCTCTGTCTGACTTCACTTGATGAGCTCTAGGTCCATCTATGTTTCTGCAAATGGCATTATCTCATTCTTTTTTATGGCTAACATTCCATTGTATATATGTACCACATCTTCTTTATTCCTCTGTCAATGTACCTTTAGGTTGTTTCCATGTCTTGGCTGTTGCAAATAGTGCTGCTATGACCATTGGGGTGGATGTATCTTTTTGAGTTAGCATTTTGTCCGGATATGTACCCAGGAGTGGGATTGCTGGGTCATATGGTAGCTCTATTTTTAGTTTTTTGAGGAACCGCCATACTGTTCTCCATAGTGGCTGTACCAGTTTACATTCCCACCAACAGTGTAGGAGGGTTCCCTTTTCTCCACATCCTCTCCAGCAGTTATTATTTGTAGACTTTTTGATGATGGCCATTCTGACCAGTGTGAGGTGATACCTCATTGTAGTTTTGATTCTTTTAGGCAGTTCAGGGGTAAGGTCAAAGTTTCTTCCTGAGTCTTTTGGGCCTTGATTGTTTTCAGCTGGCAGTAATCCACATGCCTAAGAGGTATTTTGGGGTGGCAAGTTTTGCTCCCCTACTCCACTGTCTTCTCCACCCTTATGTGTGTTTTCGACATTGTAGATCTGTGATGTTGAAGACATGAATGAGTAAATGCATATAGCTGTTTTATAAATTGTCGAAGACTGATATTGTCTGTAAGGATAGATGTAACTTGTTTCATTGGCCTACTAACTTTAGTTTTAAACTGTGAAAGCTCTGGGTATGGTTACAGTTTTTGAAATTTGTGATAGATCTGCATCTTTAGCTGGGTCTATATAATCAAATAAGAATCTTCATTTTCTGAGACATAACAGAGAAGCACAGGTCTTCTTTCAGTGTACTGGAGGTAGATTAACACTGAACCAAATCATTGCCCTTTGAATTTTGTTTTGAAATCACATAATGTAGCTCTTTATTAAAATTAAATAATTAGTTAAAAATCGTTTACTCCTCAATCTCAATAGAAACTTATTTAGCTTAACAGTTGACAGTATAGTATTTTTCTTTCTTTTTTTAAAAAAATATATTTATTTATTTATTTTGGCTGCACCAGGTCTTAGTTGCGACATGCGGACTTCTTAGTTGGGGAATGCATGCAGGATCTAGTTCCCCGAACAGGGATCGAACCCGGGCCCCCTGCCTTGGGAGCGCAGACTCTTACCCACTGGACCACCAGGGAAGTCCTGACAGTATAATACTTTTCTAACCATATATTTTCTTCTTTACCATTGACTATGTTTGCTTCATTATTTTGGGGCTCAGTAAGATAACATAAATGCCTCCTTTTGGCCAAGGTGCTTGTTTTGTGTTGTGGAAAAATCTCTCTCTTCGTGTCTCTCTCAAACACATACACACACACACACACACACACACACACACGCACACACACACAAACACAATCTCCCTACCCCTCCCCTCCCCTCACATTCATTCAAAGAAACAATATAAATTAAATGTCTACTATCTGTCAGGTATGGAGATAGACTCTGCAGATATAGTGATGAAAACAACAGTCTTGGTTCCTTTTTTTTTATTATTGGTTTTGTGCCAACAAAATATTTTGAGGGAGGACTATTTTGTATGTGAATTGTTTTCGTTACCTAGGTTAAAATAACTGCACTGGCCATTTATCCTAGATTTGTTTTAACTGTCCTGATTTTCAAATAGTCTGAATTACCTACCTACATTTCAAGCTATGCGTCCTAATTTTGGCTTGGGAAAATATGGTCCTCTTGGAGATATAATTATTTTGGGAAAAATAACCACTTCAGAATTTTAGTTTTTTTCCTGGGTCAAAGTAAATTTATGTTTTGATAGCTTGAAAAAAAGAAAAATTTAAAACTTGGTTCTTTTAAAGTTGGAGAAATACATAAGTTTATGTGGCATGCATGATTCATTAAGAATTTGATTTCTACACCAAAATTAACTCTTTGAATTTGAAAAATATCCAGCTCTATTTTTACATCATGTATGCACATTTTATATACTTAAATCCCCAGGTCAGTGTGCCTGCAATATGGGTTTAAAACAAGTAAGAAATAAGTATTTCCTCATTTTAATTTTAGTGCACAATACATATACCAACCAGGCTATTTTTTTAAATATATGTAGGGAAATTCATAAGTAATGATTGAAAATGATGGGAAGATGGACATTTTTTTTTTTGTGGTAGGTATACATGGGGTATGGCTGGAATTACCAGACACCTAACTGTCATATATGCCACCATTTGGTAAAGATAATTCTTGACCTACAGTATAGCGACAATGAGCAGTTGGTTTCTTGGTGTTTCTTTATACTTTTGGGCTTTAAATGCTGAAAATAGGTCATCCCATTTCTCCTTTCTGTAGCCTACACTGACTGTTGCAGCTTATCTTTCCAAGTTCCATAATGATGTTCAAAGGTACATTTGAGGGCATCCTCAAAGCATCTTTTCTAATCCTCACTGCTTCTCTAGCATGTCATGTAATCGTTGCTTGAGCATGTCAGCCATTCTATGTGTGTTTGCCAAGCCCCACTGGGTTGGTGTAAATAGGCATTGCTGTTAGGCTGAGAGACAAGCTGCATGACAAGACCTACTTGCTGCTTATATTGTCTCACTGTTTTAACTGAAGCCAATACATATATTTGAGCATCTGCCAAATATCCAGCATTTTGCTAAGTACTGTGGAGAATATGGGAGAGGAATGGGGAAGGTAGCATCAGATGAGGATAGTAAGTAGAATTATAAAGAAGGAGACCTGTTGTTGAGGACAGAGCCATATTAAAAAATAATTAGAAACCGTATAAGGACAACTGTACAGACAATGATGCTTAGATTGTGCTGGTTAAACTCTTCATGATGCAGGATGTGTATCTGGGATGCTGCAAGTCCCAAAACCTTTGTAGAAATTTAATTAGTTGAGGTACATTATGGCAGCTACCTTCCATTCATCAGTTGCATGAGTGCTGCTGACTTCGTGTAAGGTCCTACTACTTTTTGAATCATTAATCATCATTGTTAAAGTACTTTGGTAGAAAGGATCAGTTACAACTCATCTCCATGATTATTAATGGAAATTTTTGATTGTTGAAATACCCTGAATGATAACAGACCTACCACACTTAATTTTTTTTCCACCACGCTTCATTTTTAATCCACCACATTTTCATTTCATTGCTCTATCCTCTAAATTTACCTGCTAAAATGATTTTAAATCATCCTTAAGTTCTTAAAAACAATCTAAAAATCAGGATTCGACATTAGGAAGAATTCTCATCTGCATTTATCTCTGTACACTTCCCTGATTTTTTAGAGGATGTCAGCTTCATCACAAATTAAACACCCAGGAAAGGAGAAGGTTTAAAAGTTCACATGGATGTGCTGCACTGTGCAAAATCCTTTTGTCTTCTGTGTGCATATCAAGAATGCTAACTCTTGGATTTTGACTTTTCTTGAGGGCTGGTATTGTTTTTAGAGGATTTTAGTGGCATTCTCTAGGTCTGAGGACTCAGATCCTGACCTGGTTCCTTTTTTCTTACACATGGTGACAGACTCATATTCTTGTACCAGTTATATAACTCAGCTTTTCACCATTTTGATGTGCAGAGGTTAAGTGATTTCTCAGAAGTCACACAGCTAATAAATGGTGTATTTATTTCTTACAAAGGAAAACTGTGCCCTACAAGCCCTACAAAGAGTTATAAAATCTTATACATCAGAAATAGAGAGGAATGTATTTGTAAGTCAACTAATTTTATACCATTTGATAATGAGAAAGGTATATTAAGAAATTTTCTTCTTTACGTCCTTTTTTCAAAATATGTTTTTATTGACTTTCTTACTATAAAAATATTAAAATTTCATCTTTAATACCAGCATTTAAAGATGTTTACATTTTGGTGTCTATTCTTATAGTCATTTTTTCTGTGTGTATGTGATATAAAAAAGATCGTGGGATATAACAATTTTGAAATTGTCTTCTAGCCCCCCACACACATTAAATACAAATTACATCATGATTAGAATGGCTGCATAATAGTCTGTTGAATTGATGTATCTTAATTTACTTAACCAATCTCTTATTGATGAACCTTTGATTTTCACATTTTTTCTCTAGTACCAACAACACTTAGATGTGCGTAGTATCTGAGTGTGTGTGATGCATACTTTCAGAGATTAAAAGATCATATTTTCATCTGATTACTTCCTCAGGATAAATTTCTAGAAGTTGCATGGCAATGTTTTGTCTGTCTGTCTTTGTTCTTTTTTTTAAACTGCTTATTTATGTTTATAAATTGACATTCTCAAGTCTCAATAGTCTGTAGACGAGGAAAAAGAGGTCCAGAGAAGGGAAGTTGCATTTTTCTAATAATCTGCTCTGCATCAGATACTGTAGAGTATTTCGTTTAATCTTCACATTAACTCTGAAAGGTGAGTGGAGAGTTTAAGTAACTTGCCAAAGGCTACATTATAGGTGGCAGGGCCAAAAAGGAATTCAGTTCTGTCTAACCATAGAACTTTGTTTTAAAATTGAAGTGAAGTTCACATAGCATACAATTAAACATTTAAAAATGTACAATTTAGTGTTATTTAGAATACTTACAGTTTTATCTAGTTCCAAAACATTTTCATCACCCCAAAAGGGAAACCTGTATAACGTTGTCATTCCCATTTCCCTCCCTCCGGTCCCTGGCAACCAGTAGTCTGCTTTCTTCTGTCTCTGTGGATTTACCTACTCTGGATATTTTATGTAAATAGTCTGCTTTCTTCTGTCTCTGTGGATTTACCTACTCTGGATATTTTATGTAAATGGAGTCAAACAATACATGGCCTTTTGTGTCTGGATTCTTTTACTTAGCATGTTTTTGAGGTTCATCCATGTTGTAGCACATATCAGTACTTCATAATTTTTATGGCTGAGTAATATTCCATTGTATGGGTATACCACATTTGTTTATTCATTCATCTGTTGATGGACATTTGTTTCCACTTTTCGGCTGCTCTGAATAGTGATGCTCTGAACATTCATATACAAGTATTCCAATACTTCTTTTCAATTTTGGGTGGTAAGTACCTCAGAGTGGAATTACTGGGTCATCTTAGCCATAGAACTTTTGCAGCCTTCTTTCACAAGGATATGAATACTTGTAATATAATGTTTCCTTGTTATTTAAAAATAAAAATATCAAGTTGTTACTTTAAAATACTGAATAATCAGTTTATTATAGTGACAAAATTTGATGTTAAAAAAATTAAAGTCTTAACACTCCAGGGTTATTAAGTGTTATTCCTGGAATTCAAGACTCCTGTTAAAACTTACAATTTAGAGTTGAAGAAAGCACAAATATACTTTTCAGCTTCTGGCTATTGTTATATGTGGTTTATTTGACCCTTTTGGTTCAAGGTCGAATGTGTTGTTAGTAGCCTTATCCAGAGAAACCACAGATTCTTATAAATTCCCTAGCTTATAATTGGGGATGACAAATCATGAATTTTTAAAATCTTAGAGCTGAAGACAGCCTTTAGAGAAATCATCTTGATGAGGACATTTTTACATATAATTGCCCAGGAAACTAACTACTCTCTGGGGACCTTGAGTTCATATTGGATTCCTATGTAACTTCTGCCTGTGTATTTTGAGACCTGGAAAATAGACTGAGGGAAAATTGGAGTGGGCAACGGAAGTTCCCCACTTACTGTCAATGAAGGAAAGCAGCTGACATGGCTTGTCAGGGTAAGTGGGCCTCATTATCCCTCAGCAGTTTCTACCAGACCAGCTAGCACAAGGAATTACCTTCTTCCTAAAGCATAAAATACAACAGAGAGGAAATAGCTCTTTTAATCCAAAGAAGGGAGGAAGCAACAAAGAGAAAGAAAGGAGAAAGTGTGTTTAATTATAGTACTTTTGAGGTGGAGGACATCTGAGAGATCACCTTAATTCAACTTCTCTACTTGAAATAGGGAGGGATTGGCTTGAAATAGGGAGGGATTGGCAGCCCTGTGGTTATAGCTCAGTGGGTAGAATCTAACTATGCACTCTCCCATGGCATGTGTATTTTCCTAGGGCTGCTTTAATAGATTCTCACATGCTTAGCGGGTATAAACAACACAAATGTATTATTTTACAGTTCTGGAAGTCAGAAGGCTGACATGGGTCTCACTGGTCTAAAATCAACGTGTTGGTAGGGCTGTTTTCTTTTCTGGAGGCTCTAGGGGAGAATCTGTTTCCTCTTCCAGCTTCTGCCACATTCCTCGGTGTGTGGCCTGCCTTCCATCTTCAAAGCCCCAATCATATCACTTTGACTTCTGCTTCCATCCTCATGTCTACTCTTCTGACTCTCTTGCCCCCCTCTTTTACTTATAAGGATCCTTTTGGGCTCACCCAGAAAATCAAGGATAATCTCAAAATCCTTAATCACATCTGCAAAATCCTTCTTGCCATGTAAGGTAACACATTCATAGGTTCTGGGGATTCGGGCATGAACATCTTTGGGGGCCCATTGTTCCGTCTACTATAGCTTGACAGCTCCTTTACTTTAAGGGAAAAAGAGCAGAAAAAAACAAAATATGCACCCCTCTCCTCAGGACTTTGTAGACTTCTTTACTGACAAGTATTTTCACTCCTGGAAAAATGATGCTTTATATTTGTTATATCTACTGACTACTTTTGCATGTAATATTTCACTGTCATGCTTTTCATAGGGGCAACTAAGACAAAAAATTAACTGAATTTTCAGAAAAAATAATAGTTCTGGGATATGAATCCCACATGTTTAAGTCTAAATTCATTGTTCACAACATTCTACTCACTATCTCATGAAAGTGATTTTCAGCACTTTCTCAATTCCTTCAGACTTTGGAGAAATGGAAGGATACGGTATCATATATGGGTTGATTTGTGGACGTTCTTCAACATGGTAAACATACCCAGTGCCTTTCAGAAGGCAAAAAAATAGCACTGCTGCTTCTGGATTTATGTTGTAAGATACTGTAACTATGTTACAACTCTATCCGTACTATTCTGTTGTAAACTCAATTGATTTCTAACATTTCTAGTCTATCAGAAAACAGCAAGGAAACTGATTTTTAAATTTTATTATTTTTATTGAAGTGTGCTTGATTTACAATGTGTTAATTTCTGCTGTACAGCAAAGTGATTCAGTTATAAATTTATATACTTTTTAATATACTTTTCCATTATGGTTTATTGCAGGATACTGAATATAGTTCCCTGTGCTATACAGTAGGACCTTGTTGTTTATCCATTCTATATAAAATAGTTTGCATCTGCTAACTCCAAACTCCCAATCCATTCTTCCCCCACTCCCCACCCCCTTGTCAACCACGAGTTTGTTCTGTCTGTGAGTCTGTTTCTGTTTCGTAGATAAGTTCATTTGTGTCATATTATTTTTAACATCTTTCTTGGAATGTAATTGCTTTACAATGTTATGTTAGTTTCTGCTGTATAATAAAGTGAATCAGCTATATGTATACATATATCCCCATATCCCTCCCTCTTGCGTCTCCCTACCACCCTCCCTATCCCACGCCTCTAGGTGGTCACTAGGCACCGAGCTGATCTCCCTGTGCTGTGCGGCTGCTTCCCACTAGCTAGCTGTTTTACATTTGGTAGTGTATATATGTCAATGCTATTCTCTCACTTCATCCCAGCTTACCTTCCTCCTCTCTGTGTCCTCAAGTCCATTCTGTACATCTGCATCTTTAGAACCTGTCCTGCCCCTAGGTTCTTCAGAACCTTTTTTTTTTTTTTTTAGATTCCATATATATGTGTTAGCATACGGTATTTGTTTATCTCTTTCTGACTTACTTCACTCTGTATGACAGTCTCTAGGTTCATCCACCTCACTACAAATAACTCAATTTTGTTTCTTTTTGTGGCTGAGTAATATTCCATTGTATATATGTGCCACATCTTCTGTATCCATTCATCTGTTGATGGACACTTAGGTTGCTTCCATGTCCTGGCTATTGTAAATAGAGCTGCAATGAACATTGTGGTACATGACTCTTTTTGAATTATGGTTTTCTCAGGGTATATGCCCAGTAGTGGGATTGCTGGGTCATTTGGTAGTTCTATTTTTAGTTTTTTAAGGAACCTCCATACTGTTCTCCATAGTGGCTGTATCAATTTACATTCCCACCAACAGTGCAAGAGTGTTCCCTTTTCTCCACACCCTCTCCAGCATTTATTGTTTCTAGATTTTTTGATGATGGCCATTCTGACCAGTGTGAGGTGATACCTCATTGTAGTTTTGATTTTCAATTCTCTAATGATTAGTGATGTTAAGCATCCTTTCGTGTGTTTGTTGGCAATCTGTGTAGCTTCTTTGGAGAAATGTCTATTTAAGTCTTCTGCCCATTTTTGGATTGGGTTGTTTGTTTTTTTCACATTAAGCTGCACGAGCTGCTTGTATATTTTGGAGATTAATCCTTTGTCAGTTGCTTCATTTGCAAATATTTTCTCCCATTCTGAGGGTTGTCTTTTCGTCTTATTTATGGTTTCCTTTGCTGTGCAAAAGCTTTTAAATTTCATTAGGTCCCATTTGATTATTTTTGTTTTTACTTCCATTTCTCTAGGAGGTGGGTCAAAAAGGATCTTGCTGTGATTTATGTCCTAGAGTGTTCTGCCTATGTTTTCCTCTAAGAGTTTTACAGTATCTGGCCGTACATTTAGGTCTTTAATCCACTTTGAGTTTATTTTTGTGTATGGTGTTAGGGAGTGTTCTAATTTCATTCTTTTACATGTAGCTGTCCAGTTTTCCCAGCACCACTTATTGAAGAGGCTGTCTTTTCTCCATTGTATATTCTTGCCTCCTTTATCAAAGATAAGGTGACCACATGTGTGTGGGTTTATCTCTGGGCGTTCTGTCCTGTTCCATTGATCTATATTTCTGTTTTTGTGCCAGTACCATACTGTCTTGATTACTGTAGCTTTGTAGTATAGTCTGAAGTCAGGGAGCCTGATTCCTCCAGCTCCCTTTTTCTTTCTCAAGATTGCTTTGGCTATTCGGGGTCTTTTGTGTTTCCGTACAAATTGTGAAATTTTTTGTTCTAGTTCTGTGAAAAATGCCATTGGTAGTTTGATAGGGATTGCATTGAATCTGTAGATTGCTTTGGGTAGTAGAGTCATTTTCACAATGTTGATTCTTCCAATCCAAGAGCATGGTATATCTCTCCATCTGTTGGTATCATCTTTAATTTCTTTCATCAGTGTCTTATAGTTTTCTGCATACAGGTCTTTTGTCTTCTTAGGTAGGTTTATTCCTAGGTATTTTAATCTTTTTGTTGCAGTGGTAAGTGGGAGTGTTTCCTTAATTTCTCTTTCATATTTTTCATCATTAGTATATAGGAATGCAGGAGATTTCTGTGCATTAATTTTGTATCCTGCTACTCTACCAAATTCATTGATTAGCTCTAGTAGTTTTCTGGTAGCATCTTTAGGATTCTCTATGTATAGTATCATGTCATCTGCAAACAGTGACATTTTTACTTCTGTTTTTCCAATTTGGATTCCTTTTATTTCTTTTTCTTGTCTGATTGCTGTGGCTAAAACTTCCATAACTGTGTTGAATAAGAGTGGTGAGAGTGGGCAGCCTTGTCTTGTTCCTGATCTTAGAGGAAATGGTTTCAGTTTTTCACCATTGAGAATGATGTTGGCTGTGGGTTTGTCATATATGGCCTTTATTATGTTGAGGTAGGTTCCCTCTATGCCTACTTTCTAGAGAGTTTTTATCATAAATGGGTGTTGAATTTTGTCGAAAGCTTTTTCTGCATCTATTGAGATTATCGTATGGTTTTTAATCCTTCAATTTGTTAATATGGTGTATCACATTGATTGATTTGCATATGTTGAAGAATCCTTGTATTCCTCGGTTAAACCCCGCTTGATCATGGTGTATCATCTTTTCAGTGTGTTGTTGGATTCTGTTTGCTAGTATTTTGTTGAGGATCTTTGCATCTATGTTCATCAGTGATACTGACCTGTAGCTTTCTTTTTTTGTGACATCTTTGTCTGGTTTTGGTATAAGGGTGATGGTGGCCTCGTAGAATGAGTTTGGGAGTGTTTCTGCCTCTGCTATATTTTGGAAGAGTTTTAGAAGGATAGGTGTTAGCTCTTCTCTAAATGTTTGATAGAATTTGCCTGTGAAGCCATCTGGTCGTGGGCTTTTGTTTGTTGGAAGATTTTTAATCACAGTTTCAACTTCAGTGCTTGTGATTGGTCTGTTTATATTTTCTATTTCTTCCTGGTTCAGTCTCAGAAGGTTGTGCTTTTCTAAGAATTTGTCCATGTCTTCCAGGTTGTCCATTTTATTGGCATAGAGTTGCTTGTAGTAATCTCTCATGATCCTTTGTATTTCTGCAGTGTCAGTTGTTACTTTTCATTTTTCGTTTCTAATTCTGTTGATTTGAGTATTCTTTTTTTTCTTGATGGGTCAGGCTAATGGTTTATCAATTTTGTTTATATTCTCAAAGAACCAGCTTTTAGTTTTATTGATCTTTGCTATTGTTTCCTTCGTTTCTTTTTCATTTATTTCTGATCTAATCTTTATGATTTCTTTCCTTTTGCTAACTTTGGGGTTTTTTGGTTCTTTTTTCTCTAATTGCTTTAGGTGTAAGTTTAGGTTGTTTCTTTGAGATGTTTCTTGTTTCTTGAGGTAGGATTGTATTGCTATAAACTTCGCTCTTAGAACTGCTTTTGCTGCATCCCATAGGTTTCGGGTTGTCGTGTTTTCATTGTCATTTATTTCTAGGTATTTTTTGATTTCCTCTTTGATTTCTTCAGTGATCTGTTGGTTATTTAATAGCGTATTGTTTAGCCTCCATGTGTTTATAATTTTTACAGTTTTTTTCCTGTAATTAATACCTAGTCTCATAGCGTTGTAGTGAGGAAAGATAATTGATACGATTTCAATTTTCTTAAATTTGCCGAGGCTTGGTTTATGACCCAAGATATGATCTATCCTGGAGAGTGTTCTATGAGCACTTGAGAAGAAAATGTATTCTGTTGTTTTTGGATGGAATGTCCTAAAATATCAATTAAGTCCATCTGGTTTAATGTGTCATTTAAAGCTTGTGTTTCCTTTTTTATTTTCATTTTGGATGATCTGTCCATTGGTGAAAGTGGGGTGTTAAAGTCCCCTACTATGATTGTGTTACTGTCGATTTCCCCTTTTATGGCTGTTAGTATTTGCCTTATGTATTGAGGTGCTCCTGTGTTGGGTGCAGAAATATTTACAGTTGTTATATCTTCTTCTTGGATTGGTCCCTTGATCATTATGTAGTGTCCTTCTTTGTCTCTTGTAATAGTCTTTATTTTAAAGTCTATTGTGTCTGATATGAGAATTGCTACTCCAGCTTTCGTTTGATTTCCATTTGCGTGGAATATCTTTTTCCATCCCCTCACCTTCAGTCTGTATGTGTCTCTAGGTCTGAAGTGGGTCTCTTGTAGACAGCATATATATGGGTCTTGTTTTTGTATCCATTCAGCCAGTCTGTGTCTTTTGGTTGGAGCATTTAATCCATTTACATTTTAGGTAATTATTGATATGTATGTTCCTATTACCAATTTCTTAATTGTTTTGGGTTTATTTTTGTAGGTCTTTTCCTTCTCTTGTGTTTCCTGCCTAGAGAAGTTCCTTTAGCTTTTGTTGTAAAGCTGGTTTGCTGGTGCTGAATTCTCTTAACTTTTGCTTGTCTGTAAAGTTATTAATTTCTTCATCGAATCTGAATAAGATCCTTGCTGAGTAGAGTCATCTTGGTTGTAGTTTTTTCCCCTCTCTTCACTTTATATATGTCCTGCCACTCCCTTCTGGCTTGCAGAGTTTCTGCTGAAAGATCAGCTGTTAACCTTATGGGGATTCCCTTGTATGTTGTTTGTTGCTTTTCCCTTGCTGCTTTTAATATTTTTTCTTTGTATTTAATTTTTGATAGTTTGATTAATATGTTTCTTGGTGTGTTTCTCCTTGGATTTATCCTGTATGGGACTCTCTGCGCTTCCTGGACTTGATTGACTATTTCCTTTCCCATATTAGGGAAGTTTTCAACTATAATCTCTTCAAATATTTTCTCAGTCCCTGTTTTTTTCTCTTCTTCTTCTGGGACCTGTACAGTTTGAATGTTGGTGCATTTCCTGTTGTCCCAGAGGCCTCTGAGACTGTCCTCAATTCTTTCTTTTTTCTTTTTTCTGCTCTGCAGTAGTTATTTGCACTATTTTATCCTCCAGGTCACTTATCCGTTCTTCTGCCTCAGTTTTTCTGGTATTGATTCCTTCTAGAGAAGTTTTAATGTCATTTATTGTGTTGTTCATCATTGTTTGCTCGGTAGTTCTTCTAGGTCCTTGTTAAACATTTCTTGTAGTTTTTCCATTCTGTTTCCAAGATTTTGGATCATCTTTACTGTCATTACTCTGAATTCTTTTTCAGGTAGACTGCCTATTTCTGCTTCATTTGTTTGGTCTGGTGGGTTTTTACCTTGCTCCTTCATCTGCTGCATACTTCTCTGTCTTCTCATTTTGCTTAACTTATTGTGTTTGGGGTCTCCTTTTCACAGGCTGCAGGTCTGTTCTGTTGTTTTTGGTGTCTGCCCCCAGTGGGTGAGGTTGGTTCAGTGGCTTGTGTTGGCTTCCTGGTGGAGGGGACTGGTTTCTGTGTTCTGGTGGCTGGGGCTGGATCTTGTTTTTCTGGTGAGCAGGGCTGCGTCTGGTGGTGTGTTTTGGGGTGTCTGTGAACTTAGTATGATTTTAGGCAGCCTCTCTGCTAATGGGTGGGGTTGTGCTCCTGTCGTGCTAGTTGTTTGGCATGGGGCGTCCAGTACTGGAGCTTGCTGGCTGTTGGGTGGAATTGGTTCTTAGTGTTGAGACGGAGATCTCTGGGAGAGCTCTTGCTGATTGATATTACGTGGGGCCAGGAGGTCTCTGGTCGACCAATGTCCTGAACTCAGCTCTCCCACCTCAGAGGCTCAGGCCTGGCACCAGGCTGGAACACCAAGACCCTGTCACCCACATGGCTCAGAAGAAAAGGGAGGAAAAAAGAAAGAAAAAAAGTAATAAATAAAAAAAAAATATTAAAATAAAAAAATAATAATAATAAAAAGAAAATGAAGAGAGCAACCAAACCAGTAAACAAATGTACCAATGATAACAAGCGCTAAACACTAAGCTACGAGAAACATAAATATCAGAAAGAAATCAGTCGCAGACAGCAAACCCCAAGTCTACAGTTGCTCCCAAAGTGCACCGCCTCAATTTTGGCATGATTCGTTGTCTCTTCAGGTATTCCACAGATGCAGGTACATCAAGTTGATTGTGGGGATTTAATCCACTGCTCTTGAGGCTGCACGGAGAAATTTCCCTTTCTCTTCTTTGTTCGCACAGCTCCTGGCGTTCGTCTTTGGTTTTAGCCCCACCTCTCCATGTAGGTCACCCTCAGGCATCTGTTCCCCACCCAGACAGGAGGGGGTTAAAGCAGTGGCTGATTGGGGGCTCTTGCTCATTCAGGCTGGGGGCAGGGAAGGGTATGGTAGTTATTATTGGAATGCGGGGTGAGCCTGCGGTGGCAGGGCCTGGCATGATGTTGCAACAGCCTGGGGCGCACCGTGTGTTCTCCTGGGGGAGTTGTCCCTGGATCACGGGACCCTGGCAATGGCGGGCTGCACAGGCTCCTGGGGTGGGCTGGGGTGTTGTGTGGAGAGTGATCTGTGCTTGCACAGAGGCTTCTTGGTGGCAGCAGCAGCAGCGTTAGTGTTTCATGCCCATCTCTGGGGTCCGCGCTGATAGCCACAGCTCGTGCCCGTCTCTGAAGCTCGTTTAGGTGGTGCTCTGAATCCCCTCTCCTCGTGCACCCCGAAACAATGGGGTGCCTCTTAGGCAGGTCCAGAGTTTTTCCCGGACTCCCTTCTGGCTAGCTGTGGCGCACTAGCCCCCTCCAGGCTGCGTTCACGCCGCCAACCCCAGTCCTCTCCCTCGGATCTGACCTCCGAAGCCCAAACCTCAGCTCCCAGCCCCCGCCCGCCCCGGCTGGGGAGCAGACAAGCCTCTCATGCTGGTGAGTGCTGGTCGGCACTGATCCTCTGTGCGGGAATCTCTCCGCTTTGCCCTCTGCATCCCTGTTGCTGTGCTCTCCTCTGTGGCTCTGAAGCTTCCCCCCCCCCCCGCCCATCCCCAGTCTCCACCATTGAAGGGGCTTCCTAGCGTGTGGAAACTTTAACTCCCTCACAGCTCCCTCCCCGAGGTGCAGGTCCTGTCCTTATTCTTTTGTCTCTGTTTTTTCTTTTTTCTTTTGCCCTACTCAGGTACGTGGGGATTTTCTTGTGTTTTGGGAGGTCTGAGGTCTTCTGCTGGCGTTCAGTAGGTGTTCTGTAGGAGTTGTTCCACATGTAGATGCATTTTTGATATTTGTGGGGAGGAAGGTGATCTCCACGTCTTACTCCTCTGCCATCTTGAAGTTCCCTGTGTGTCATATTTTTGATTCCACATATAAGTGATATCATATGATATTTGTCTTTCTCTTTCTGACTTAATTCACTTAGTATGATAATCTCTAGGTCCATTCATGTTGCTGCAAATGGCATTATTTCATTCTTTTTTATGGCTAAGTAGTATTCCATTGTGTATATGTACCACATCTTCTTTATGCATTCATCTGTCGATGGACATTTAGGTTGTTTCCATGTCTTGGGTATTGTGAATAGTGCTGCTATGAACATTGGGGTGCATGTATGTTTTTGAATTATAGTTTTGTCCAGGTATATGCCCAGGAGTGGTATGACTGGATCACATGGTAGTCCTATTTTTAGTTTTCTGAGGAACCTGCATACTGTTTTCCATAGTGGCCGCACCAACTTACATTCCCACCAACAGTTTAGGAGGGTTCCCTTTTCTGTACACCCTCTCTAGCACTTGTTATTTGTAGACTTTTAAAAAAATTTTAATTAAGACATTTTTTTATTGAAGTATAGTTGATTTACAATATCGTGTTTCAGGTGTACAGCAGAGTGATTCAGTTATGCACACATACAGGCACACACGTACATACATATATATATTTTCCTTTCCAGATTCTTTTCCCTTATAGGTTATTACAAAATATTGAGTATAGTTCCCTGTGCTATAGTATCTATACTATTCTGTTGTAAACTCAATTGAATTCTAACACTTTCTAGTCTATCAGAAAACAGCAAGGAAACTGATTATTTTTCTGCATATTTTGAGTTGTTAGAAGCAAAATTATTGGTATAAATGGTATGTAATGCTCCGTATGTGGTTGTTGACCAATCCATAAATTTGGCATTATTCTCGAGGAAAGGAATCATATTTTATTTACTTTATGGTCCTTGCCTCTAAGCTGAGTACCTAACACTTTGTAGGATTTTACTAGATTTGTGATGATTTTTATTGTTGACTAAATTTTAAGCAAAGAACTGAAAGTTTTAAATTTGTGGCTTTAATTTAATTTCTAAATTAAAATCACATTGATAAGCATAACTATTAACTATGTTATCATTTTAAAATGAGACGTTTCATGAGTCCCCAAAGGCTCTTCCCTTGTCTCTCAAATGAGGAACAAAACAAAACTAAACTAAACAAAATCACAGATAATGGCAGAGGTTTTTACTTTGGGAGACTGGGGAAGTGGTTGGAACAAAGAAAGTTATGATTTTAAATATCAAACTGGTTAACTTTCTACCAACTAAACAATGCACGTTTGGAGTATTTGGCTTTTATAATATTGTAACTAGTTGAGAAAAATCAGCTTCTATGACTGCATCAATAATCTCCTTTCCTTTAATTATAACATTAACTGATTCCGTTCCTTGGTGGAAAACCCAGCCTCCTCTTCGCCCCAGCATCCTGTCCGGTGAGGCCCACCTTCTCAAGCCATCTTTAGTTTTTAATATTTTAGCTAACCAGTCAATGCCATCAACCCCCATGTTTTATTTAGTTGTTTAGGCTGATGTTTACTTAGAATTTATCATACCACAGTTGTGGTTATACTTCCCAATAGTCTGTTCTCTGGGATTTAATAGGTGATGTAATAATTGCCTAATAATTTTCTAATTTGTGGAGCTAGTCTGAGTTAAATTACTGAATGAGCTTACTTGTGATATTTTATTGGGTTAATTTTTAGATGTTCTGTATAAATAGGGCGAGCAAACAAAAAACTACCATATTTCATTGATTCTAAGCACATATTTAACATCTCTGAGGTCAGGATTTATTCTGAAAATCTATGATGTGTCATCTTTTAATTAGCAGTGTTTGATTTTTTTCTCTCACTGGTACACAGGAGAGGGTGGTTTGTTTTACGTTTATTGGCAACTTGTTATTTTTTTAAATCAGGTCCTTTAGGTGACTCTAAGCAGGAGCATTTTCCATTCTGAGTTGTATAATTCTCCTTTAGGAATGTTTACAAAGTAGGATTTAAAACTTCTTCCTACTTAAGATTTACTTCCTTGATATACTTTTGTCTTTAAAGTAGGACTGGTTATTTTCAAATGAAACTAAGATGCAAATGAACCTGCTTGTGTGACATAGCTCAAGGAATGCATTTGCTGGAGTTGCATAGATTCAGTGGGATCTTGACACTAACAGTAATAGGGATTTCTCTTTTATAGTTTGCATTTTCCTTGCATTTTCCAGTTATCCGACACCAGTTGAATTTTTGAACTGAATTTACGAAATGAACTGATTTTACATTGCCTGAAAGATCTGTGAGATCAGGGGCTGGGCATGTCTTGCTTACTTTTGTTTCTTCCAGTATATTAACTCTTCCTCAGTCATACATCCTCAATAAATCTGTAACATATTGAATCGAAGTAAACAAAACACATCCTTATGAATTAAAGTTTTTATCCCTGAAGAGTGTTGAAGACATTTAAAACATAAGTAATTTTTATTTTAATAAAGATAAACAATTAAGGAAAACCATTAGAATTGATTTTCATCCAATTGTTGCAGTTTTCTTCTAGACCTGCAACAAGGCAGCTCTTTTATCCTAACCCTTTTCCGTTTTCTCTAGAGATTTCTAAGCAAGGCTGAACTGAAAATACTGGTGGTCATTTGTGATTGCCATACTAAAAGTACAGTGTGAATACTTGGAAAAGAAAATGCATCTGGACGTTTGGTTAGCTGCAGCACATTTCCCCTTGTCCCAGACGGCACCCACATACTCACTGACCAACATCAAAATTAATGCTGTTTACTATAGTAGAAAATGATCAGAATTATTTTCAGCTTTTAATAAACACCTCAGTAGCCTTAGGGAAATAGGACACATTACTGTGTCATTTTAAAAGTATAATTATATCACCTTAATTATGTAATAAGAATGGAATTACTCATTTTAAATATTAAGAGGTGCTTTTGACTCTGAGGATTTTCTCTGCTTGTTTACCCACGTCCCTTTGCATTGTGTGTCATCTGAATGGCCTTGAAAGGGACAGTAAAAGGTATTATGGGCAAAGCTGGAGTAATTAATGAATAATGTAGTTCTTATTTTTATTTACATTGTGGATTTATATATTTGTAGAATTTAAGGAAGTGTGAGAAATGTAAAACAGCTACTCATAGGCCGGAATCCCATGTTCTCAAACAATAAAATGATTTTCTTTGAAAGAACTTTTAGAATTTTTAAGGAAACAATTTTACTTGTGGGCTTTTAAGGTAATTATTAATATTCCTTTTTAGGTTTTATAGTCATGTGTTTCAAAGTGTCTTTATCTTGAGATGCTGAGGTCAAATGAAACCTTCATTGAAATCAATGTCTAATGCCTCTACATTCCAGCATAATTATTCCTCTGGTACCTACAAAAACCGTTCACCTTTTTATTTTTCTTCCCAGGATCATTCTCCAAACCTTCCAAGACCATCCTCATTCAATGTATATTTACAGAAATGATAACAATAACAATATTAAATTTTTATTCGGTAAGGAGAGCTGCTGAATTACAAATTTAGGATATGTCTAAAGTAAATTTAAACTATTTGATTTGTGGTTTGAGTTCCCTTATTTATTTGAAAAGTTGAGATTTTATTATACTAGTCTTCATATTTTGTAGAACAACATCATCTTTAACACGGACAAAAACTAATGTTTTCTTTGGCCAGCAAACAACTACTTAGACAAAATACAGTAACAATTATCCATTGCAAGAACTACTCTTTGTACAATATCTATGATGTTATAATACCTCACATATTTATGGAAGTTGACATTATAGCTTTCAAGGTGCTTTTTCATTTTATTCTCATCATGATTCTTTGAATTAAGTGTCATTATTTAATTTGTAACAATAGGGAAAAAAGGCTTAGTAGAGGGGGCTCCGTGGCTTGTCAAAAACAATCATAGTTGTTGTACATTTTCAGTACTTTAAGCCACATTTTATGATTTTAAAAGTGCTTCCATTTCCCCCATATCAAGCTGGTTATTTGGTTGGTGCTTGGAATTGTGACTACCAACTAAATAAATATAATCTCAACAGAATGAATGATAATAAACATTATCCATGTAACAATAACATTGTAAAGCCTTTCTGAGGGCACTTCATGTTTTGGAATTTCAGGGGATGTTTCTCCATTAGCTAGCTTTAGAAAAAAATAACCTCTGTAAAATTTTGATAGTCCTGCCCATGGTGAGAGTCATTGACAAAGCCAGGATGTGAACCACATTCTAGGCATGATCTATTTTAAAATTAAATTATCATTTTATATTAGTTGGGATGATAAAGAAAATAGGAGCCTTTAATTACGAATATGTCCTACATACAAACATGAGACCAATCGGCACACATGTAAGTTCACTCAGCAAGTGGTAAATTTGAAAGCATTTAATAGAAAGACAAGAATAAATGTTAATAGGAGAATGAGAGGATTTTCCATCCCCATTTATTTATCTCACTCTAAAAATTGTTTTAAATTATTTTTACTGTAGTTATTTTACCCACTGTGTGAGAACTCAGAAGGTCCTTTGAGATAAATAGGTGAAATATTTTAGAAAATAAGACTTTTCACCTATAGAGAGAGTTTCTTTTGCCAATGCTGCATAATCAAGTTCCACTTGAGGGCCTTAATAACGATCTTTATCAGAGTCTAAAACAAATTTCTACCTTCTAGCTCTAGGTAGAATACTTATTTCTAAAATATGCCACACTTTTCACAGAGCTGAATGAAACGCTGTGCCTACTACCTTGACAATCTGGAGGTTGAATATTTGGGTTTGTAATGAAAAATATCCACAATTTTATGTGCAGCACTTTGGTGATCTAGGGGCTTGGTTAGCGTCCTGGCTGGTTCACCTGCTATATGTGTGTTCTTAAACTAGCACACTCTATTTGTGTGTAAAACAGGAATTATAACACCTACCACTTAAGTTTATTGAAAGGATTTGAGCTAAGATATATAATTCACCTAACACTGATTTGGCACATTCGAGGCATTTGATGAAAAATTGTTGTTGCTATTATTAAACTTCATAGTATTTCCCTTGCTGCCTTTAAATGCAAATGTGTACATGCAAAGCGGCATACCAGGAATTAAAAGCTGTATGTTCAGTATGAATTTTCATTTGGATAGTGGCTTCTATTTTGTAGGGCTGCAAAAAAATTAAATAGGAGATTATCTAAAATTTTAGGGATTAAACCATTTCATCAGCAACAGGCTGCTAATTAGTTCGTTGGCAATGATACCTTTTGACTGGAAGGGTGTCATCAGAAAATAGTGAAAGGGTGTGCAGTGGATGTTCTAAGCACAGAGCTAGGCACTGGGAATATAAGTGAAAAGACCAAAAAATGCTTTTATACAGTAACCTTTTTTTTTGCAACATGGGATCAGTGCAGTCTTTTCTACATATAAACTACATGCTGTGTGGGGACAACACATTTCTGCTGAGAGAACCAAATTTGATCACGATGCAAGCAAGCATATGGAAGTCTAAATAATAATGTTACAATCTGCAAGTATCCCGTGCAGTTAAGTTTACATGTAAACTTGCAGGTGCGTATATTTCTCTTTATAAAAAAACAAATACAGAGCAGGTTTTTAAGAGACTCACCAACACGAAGTGCTTTTGATTTTACATTAAAGGTGATTGTTATCCCACCTCAGCAATTAGAATTCTAAATAATTATACTTTATATGATAGTTTATACCGTTAGAATGACTTGTGTTGGGTACGAGTCTTAAAAAAACCTGTTTTCAGGATGCATATTTTGGGGCTGTCTCTCATTGCACTGAATCTCTCCTCCATCTAGGCTTTCCAAAGGAGTTGTTTATATTCTTTCTTCATTTCCTCAAACTCCCACTCAGTCCTCAAACCATGCTATTTTGCCCTTTGTCTCCTTCATTCAATCAAAGACTTCCTGCTGAGCTCATCATGACCACCTTGTTGCTAAATCCAGTAGAAATTTTCATTCCTCTTTGAAACTTGATCTCTTAGCAGTAGTGGACACTTGACCATTCTTTTCTTCTTGAAGCACTCTCTTCAGACTGCTTCTGAAGCAGAAACTTCTAGGTTTTGTCCTCTTTTTCTTTTCATTCTCTGACTCCATTGAAGGTATATTCTCCTAGAGCACAGTCTATTCTCTTTCTAGGCAATCTCATTCATTTTACATGCCTGGCTTTAATTGCCACTTGTATAAAACAGGATGGACTAGGTTATAGTCATAACAAACAGCCCCGCATCTCAATGGATTAAAACAATAAAGATTATTTCTTACTCATGGCACATGTCCTAGTAGGTCAGCTGGGAGCTCTACATCATGTTGTCTTATGAGACCTAGCTAATGGATTAACTTGTATCTGAAATGTTGCTAGCCTCTGTGTCACAGGGAAAGAAAATTCTAGAATTTTCACACCAGCTATTCCATGATCCCGTGTGGAAGTAACACACGTCACTTCTACTTAGAACTCTTTGGACAAAACTAACATGACTACCAAAATGCAATCCTATCATGGAGCCAGAATGCAGAGATTGAAAATATTTGATGACCACCGCAGTTAGCTTTTCTGGTTTTCAACTGTTAGGCCTGACAGCAAAAACAAACTTACTTGCTTCCCAAGGGAGACATTTCATAAATCCCATCCAAAAGTCCAAAATCTCTTATGCCAGAAAGAGAGGCGTAAGTTGAGGAAGCAAGGACGTATGGCAAATCTAAGAATTATATCAGGAAAACAGTTATATATTTCTAAGGTATAGTATCTGCATTTTAAACTGTTGTTGACAATTGATTCACCTAATATGTCCCCATTGCATGAGTTAGATAATAATCCTTCTAGCTTTCAGTATCAATTTCATCAGTGACTGCCAGCCAACCCTCTAAGGTTAAGGGGGGGCATCACCCCACTTACCAGTTCTAATTTTTGTGTCTCTCGGGATAGGCTAGGTTGTACTGCAAGTAGCAAACAATACCCAAATCTCAAGATTTCAGTGGCTTAAAAGAGAAGAGTTATTGCTCATTCAGGTTATAGGCTACACTTCCTTTGTGGGTCAGCTGGGGCCTGTGCTCCCCATTGTCCTCATTCTCGGACCCGGGGTGATGGAGCAATTGTTACCCGGAATGTTACTGGTTACTATGACAGAAGAAGGAGGGCATTAGAGAGTCTCCCATTAGTAGTTAAATGCTCTGTCTAAAAGGGCCATGTTACTGCCTCTCCCAACTCATTGAGCAGAACTAGTGAATGCCCACACCGTGCCAGCTTTTTGCCTGTTTGCTCTGAGTCCATTCTCCACCCTTCTCAAAACCTTGCTCTGGTTTGCAAGGGACTGCATTTCCCAAGTGTTCTTGCTGTCTGGCTTCCAGGCGGTTTCGGCCATTGGGAGGCAGTGATGGGAGAATGGAGGACGGGAGGAGTGGAGAAACGAAGTTATTTCATCCTGTTTTGGAGGGAGTCTCTAGCAGCAGCAGCAGCAGCTTCTCTGTGATTTCAGCTCCAAATAGAGAGGCATGATGCAGTTCCAGCTTCCACAAATGGCTTCTGGCGTCTGGTAATACTACTGCCTGTTTGACTCTCCTCTCCTGAGGATGTGACAGACTCTTCCTCTGTTGCTCTCCATCCTCTATTTGGCCTCTCAGCTCTTTAAACACCTGTGTGAACAGTTCCCTGTATTAAATTCCCTGTGTTTAAATGTTAAAGTGGTTTGTGTTTTAGATGAGCCCCTGACTGATAAATCCAGGTTAGGATATTCAACCCGGCCACATACCCAGAGGACAGAGAGCTGGAAATATTTGACGGGCAGCTCTCATGACTGCCATACTACCTATTTACATTTGACTTGCAGTCTTCCTCTCGCTAGCCAGACCTCTCCTCTGAGCTCCAGGATCATATAGCCACATAACTATCTAACCGATAACTCCTTTTGAATGTTTCAAAGGCACTGTATAGACTCAGCATGTCAAGGTCACAGCACATGATCAAGTCCCAGCAAACCTCATCCTCTTCTGTCCCCTCCTTCAATGAATAACAGCCCCATATGTTTTGTTAGTCAAGCAGGAAACCTGAGTCATTCTTGAAACCTTCCTCCCCCTCAGCCCATATAACTATACAGTAACCATAGCTGTAACCATAATGGTAGCTATAACTGTAACCACAACCCACAAGCATAACTGTAGCTACAGTGTTCTACATCTCTTTCAATTCTCTTTGCTTCTCTAAATTTCCACTGCTATCACTCTAATCCAAGCTCCTGCCCTCGACTGGATGATTACAGTAGCATCCTAATCTTGCTGTCATTGTCATAGTCTGACAATTGAAGTCAGTCATTTTCAAACACCTTCAAATGTTCAGTGACTTTCAGTGGCTTCCACTTGCTCCTAGGAGAATACAGTACTCCTTAACTCGGACCACCTCTCCAGCTTTGTCTCCCCCCATACTCCATCGCACTCCCTGCACTCCAGCCTCACCAGCTGCTTTAAGTCCTTTTTACTTATTGGTCCTCAAGCCCCAGCACAGCCTCAGGCTTTTGAACACGCAGTTACCATTGTCTGAACGTGTCTCCCCCGCCCCCCATGTTAATGTTTATTTAGTAAGGTTTTTCCTTTGTTGTTATATCCTCAGGCAAGCCTAAGTTGACTGTGTCACATCCCCCTGTTACCCACTTTCAGTAGTGCCGTGTACTGCTGCCAGGCAGCGTTAACAGAGTTGTGATTTTATATTTTGTTGTGTGATTATTTGGTTAATGAATATCTTCCACACTTGTCTAGTAACTCTGTGAAGTGAGAGACGATGAATGATTTTGCCAAACTTTGTATCCAGCTCCTATCAGAGTCTGGGACATAATTAGCACTCAATAAATATTTGATGAATTAGTGAATGAAAGCACTTTTCTTCTCTCCTTTTCCTTCCCTTCCTCTTTCCCCTCTCCCTTTCTTCCTTCCTCTCCCGCCTTTCCTTCCAGCCTTTTTCACCGTGTATCTACTATTGGGGAATTGCAGGTCACACATACTCATTTAACAGTTAATTCCTAGGCTATAATTATTAATGCCTCATCAGTAATTTTTTGTTGTTGGCGTAGGAATTATTCTGATAGGACGTGAGTGGTGATGGGCAGCTTTTGTAACGGGCAGTGCAGGTTTTGAAATCAGAAGAGGCTTTGAGGGACTTCCCTGGTGGCCCAGTGGTTAAGAATCCGCCTGCCAATGCTGGGGACACAGGGTCGATCCCTGGTCCGGGAAGATCCCACATGCCGTGGAGCACCTAAGCCCGTGCACCACAACTACTGAGCCCGAGTGCCGCAACTACTGAAGCTCGTGCGTCTAGAGCCCGTGCTCTGCAACAAGAGAAGCCACCGCAATGAGAAGCCTGCGCACCTCAACCAAGAGTAGCCCCTGCTCGCCACAAATAGAGAAAGCCCGCGCACAGCAACGAAGACCCAACGCAGCCAAAAAAAAAAAGAAAAGAAGAGGTTTTGAGTCCCAGCTTTGCCACTTGCTTGCTATGCGACTCTGATCTACTCTGGTGATCTCTCTGAACTCAGTTTTCTCCTTGGTAACATAAGAGGATAATCATAACTTACTTGTAGGCATTACATTGATGTAATTATATATCTGATGGAAGAACCTGGCATACAGAAGCTACTCAAAAAATTATAGTCATTTTGGCCTTTGTTCAAAGATAATTAAGTAATTGTAGATTTTATTAATGGCTATTAAGCAGCATAGAGGATAAGAAAATCTTTGCTGAATGTCCGTACTTCATGTGTGACATTTAAATCAGAAAAACATAAAAAAGGGATAATGAACGCAGTGTACAATTTTAGAGGATTAAAATACAGTTCATACTAAATACTTTATGAGAACAGTGTATATGCATGTGTATATACACACGTGTGTCTGCCTGTATTTCTATCTATATATTCTTTTTTTTTGAATGTTATTTTTTTATACACCAGGTTCTTATTAGTTATCTATTTTATACATATTAGTATATACATGTCAATCCCAGTCTCCCAATTCATCACACCACCACCACCCCTCCCCCACTTACCCCCTTGGTGGCCATACGTTTGTCCTCTACATCTGTGTCTCTATTTCTGCCTTGCAGACCGGTTCATCTGTACCATTTTTCTAGGTTCCACATACATGCGTTAATATTACGATATTTGTTTTTCTCTTTCTGACTTACTTCACTCTGTATGACAGTCTCTAGATCCATCCACATCTCAACAAATGACCCAATTTTGTTCCTTTTTATGGCTGAGTAATACTCCATTGTATATATGTACCACAACTTCTTTATCCATTCGTCAGTTGATGGGCATTTAGGTTGCTTCCATGACCTGGCTATTGTAAATAGTGCTGCAATGAACATTGGGGTGCATGTGTCATTTTGAATTGTGGTTGTCTCTGGGTATATGCCCAGTAGTGGGACTGCTGGGTCGTATGGTAGTTCTATTTTTAGTTTTGTAAGGAACCTGCATACTGTTCTCCATAGTGGCTGTATCAATTTACATTCCCACCAACAGTGCAGTTTTCTTCTGTGAAAATTTTGTAATTGCATCCGTTGCTGTCGTTTTTTTCACCAACTTTTGTATTGTTTAAAACCTTTGTGGGTCAAATGTTTTTAAAGTGTTTTTTTAGTCTCTGGAAAGATAATTCCACTGGAACGCCTTGATCTCTTACTCAGAGGAAAAGTAGAGGAAAGAAAAAGTGTGTGCCTCATTAATGGTACCTCTAACAATGTCTGTCTTTGTGGGGGTGAAAATTGATGTCATTTTTGGCAGCTACACAGCTGACACTGTTCTGTGACATTGCAACATATTCAGTACATGCCTAATAGGAAACCCTTTACCAAGTGGTAAACAACCCTTCACAAGGCAGCACTGGCAAAGCTAGGTTTTGCCATCCAAAAGGAAATCAACAGGACGGTCCTTTTCTCTTTACTTAAAAAATGTATATGCCTTTAATGATGTGTTATTCTTTAAGCCATCTGCAGATGTGCTGTCCATCCAAATTGCCAGGGTTAAATTGTTGATTTTTAAAAATTGTTGTGATTATCTCATTATGCTTTTGTCATAAAATGACTCATTTCACGTAGCAGTTAACTCCAGGGAATGTCATCTCAAGACCCAAAGCGAACCTAGCCTTTTGACGAAGTCCTGCTTTAGAATGGCAATAAACACATTTTGCCCATTTGCAGGTATTTCAAGTATCAAATTGGATGAATCTTTGTAATTTTCTTCTACTGAACTGAGTTCAAGTGAATTTGGTAGGATTATTAGGATGGCCACTGTCTGGAATAACAACAGTGACTTACAGAAGGAACAAGCAAGGCCGGTGTAATTGATCAAGAGATGCTCAGACCCTTCATTTTTGAGCACGAAGCCCTGCTCTGTGATCCGACAATTGAGTCCTTCCCTGCATACAGCACCCACCTATTTTACTTTGAAGGCACTAACTGCATCTTTTCAATCAGTATTCAATTATGCAAGACAAGGAATGCTGGCTAAGTAACTGTGTCTACCTGCTTAGGAAATGTATTTCCAGAAAGAATTTGTCAGGGCTCCTGGGTTAGTTCATCTTTCCCACCTCTGGTTGAATACCTGCCCAGCTGCACTTGTTGAACGTGTACCATTACCTTCCTGCAGAGCCTCTCGTGTGGTGGCATGTTTCTTGCTTTTCCTCTGGAAGCACCTTTCTCAGCTCCATTCCTTGCCATCTTTGACTCCTGTTACCCAGGAAACCAGAGAACATTCTCCCTAGCTGCACTTCACTTTCCTGCCTTCTCATATAGGCCACTGCCAAACAGCTGCTTTGTTTCAATCCTGCGTTATATGCTTGCATTGGTCTTTGTCCTTTCTCCCTAAGCCTCAGGAGTTTTGATCACGTTCCTTTTTCAGTGAGGCTGACTAGGTGTTGTAATTTCATAAATTAAGCATCACTCTTGTTTTGTTTCACTGAAAATTGACTTAACATGTTAGTCACTCTGGCCCAACCTGCTGGGCAGGCATGAGGTTATTGCTTCCTAAACCACCTTCTAATTTTAAAAATAGGAAGATTTCACAGGTCAACACATAGGCAGTATGAACTGGGGAGCTTTTAGCATATTAATTGGGCTCTGAAGAATTCGCTACAGTTAATGAAAATTGTGCTTGTTATCTAAGATAAATGGAGGGTGCAACTGTACCATACTTAGGACAATTCACAAAACAAAACAACATAAAAGAGGTAAGCATGAATAAATGGCTTGTTACTCATATTATGAGAGTTTTTAATCCATTTAATTTCGTTCCTATATGTCTCAGCCAATTCAGGGATACCCACAGCCTGGTTTAATTGGCAGATTGACTGTCTTGCTGGCTAGGAGGAAAAAGACAACAGACTTTCTGACTGATCCCAGATTTCCATCAGTAGCAAGTTCGCTTAGGTTTTGGAGCTCACATCTACTGTCCTGATTTTTTCTGTTCTGCTTTTCTGGGTTCTCTGGGTATCGTGCTTTGTGGATTCTACTTTTGACCCAGCTGATTTTTAACCACTGTTTCGTCCTGATCGTCAGTGTCTCCTTGTCTTTTCATACCCATTACAGTTTTTTTAACTTGACATCTAGTTGAGTGTCTCTTGACTTTTTGCCGGGTTCCCACTTGAGCTCATTCCTGACCCCAGTCCTCAAACTTGGCCTTTGCAAGGTATATCGAGTAACAGAAGTACTCCATATAGACCCTAGTACAGTGTTCCTGCACAAAAGCCTTCATCATTTGGCAAACAGACGATAAGGAATCTATTATTATTTTTACTTTTCACTTCATTATTACTAGTATTAGAAAATACTTTATTAAGCTTTTGCAACATGTTAGACCTTGTGCTAGGAGTTTTTATTTCATGTGTCGTTTAAGTCTCATACCATTTTACAGAGGAGGCACAGAGAGGCTATGTTACTTCCCCAAAGTCACACAGTTATTGAGTGAAGGGGCAAGAATTTGAATCTTGGTAGTCTGACTGCCTATTCCATATTTTTATCCTTGACACTGTAACACACTAAATTATACCACATGGATCTGTTCTTAAATCAGACTTGCAGGGCGTTACCTTTGCCCTGTAAGGTAGAACCTTGAAGTTTTTAGATTTTCTTGGTTTTTATTTGTTTTCTGTTTTTATGGGTCAGTTTTGGTTTAAGAGTATAAAAAAGTAGAATGATGAAAGTTTGAACTAAATCTTATATAACTTAATCATCTTCAGAAGTCTGATTTCTAATGATACATAAAAATAATCACAAATAGTCATTCATTCCACAAATTCAGCAGCTGTTTGCTATCTGCTCTATGCCAGCAATGATGGAAGGCTCTGAGGAGTCAAGAGTGAACAAAAAGGATTCTCCTTTCATAAAGTTTACATATATAAATTGGACATTGGCCCAGCCATGAAGTGAGGTATACCTTATGTGAATTTATTGATCCTCAAATTAAACTGTTAAACAAACTAGCAAGATATATGTAGAATGATTAATGCATCCTGTGGCGCTCAGTAAATGGTAGTTTTACAAATAAAGTATAGGTAATTTGATTAAATATTATAAGAGTTTAACAATTAATAAAATACTTTAAAAGAGAAGCTGTGACAAAAAATGATACATGATTTTTCCCTGAATGGTATTTAAAATTTAATTTAAATATTTTAAAAAATTTCTTTATAGATAGCTAAATTTACATAAATGCATAACTTAATCATAACACTCTTCTTTTTCCTTTTCCTTGTTTCCTGCTGGGCTTCTCCCTCTCCATTCCTTTCCCCCTTGATTCAAATCAGATACCCCTTGCAGCCACTCCCCAACAAAATAAAAACATATTAAAAAGCAAGTGTGTACCCCTCCATTTTCCCTTCTGTGTTCTTATATTTCTATTTAGAAATCACAGACACACAAATAGAGAGTTTTAACGCTTTTTAGAAAAATTGGGTTATACAATATTGGCTTTTCTGCATTTTGCTTTTCTCACTCAATAGTAAGTCATGGGAATCTAAGTCAACAGACATAACCCTGATTTTTTCATCTTGCTAAAGGGTACACATATAATATTTCATGGTGAAGTGGCACCATTTATTTCGTCCTTACCCTATTTGCTGTAGGCACATTGCTTCTAGACTTTGGCGCTGCAAATGTTGCTGCAGTAAACATCCTTGGATATTTGTTTTTAAATAATTCTGTATCAGTGGAATAGATTCCAAAGTGTAGAAATGATTGGTTAAAGGATATAAGGCTTTACAAATTTTATTTATTTATTAATTTAATTTAATTTATTTAATTTAGTTTTGGCTGCGTGGGGTCTTCATTGCTGCGCGCGGGCTTTCTCTGGTTGTGGCGAGCGGGGGCTACTCTTTGTTGCGGTGCACGGGCTTCTCATTGCGGTGGCTTCTTTTATTGTGGAGCATGGGCTTTAGGTGCGCAGGCTTCAGTAGTTGCGGCACGCGGGCTCAGTAGTTGTGGCACTTGGGCTCTACAGCACAGGCTCAGTAGTTGTGGCACACGGGCTTAGTTGCTCTGCGGCATGTGGGATCTCCCTGGACCAGGGCTCGATCGAACCCGTGTCCCCTGCATTGGCAGGCAGATTCTTAACCACTGCGCCACCAGGGAAGTCCCTTTACAAATTTTAAATAGATGTTGACAGATTGCTTTGAAACAAGAAGGTGTATTATTTTCTGTTTCTACCGGTACATATGTGAGAATATTTCCTTACATTTCCACAAGCAAGAGGTGTGAGAGACTTATTTAAATTTATGCTAGTGAGATAGTTGGAGAGTGCTGAGTCATTGTTACTTTGAATTTGTCTGATGACTTGTGCTTTTGAACTTCTTTTTATGTTTGCTGGCCTTTTAGATTTTCTCTTCTGTAAATTATCCAATTCATAGCTCTTTCCATTTTTTTTTCTGTTGGGGTGGTTGTTCTCTTGTCAATTTGTAAGTACACTGTATATATTGTAGATATTAACCTTTATGTGTCTCTTGCATTTGAAATGATTTTTCAGATCTCTCATTTGCTTTGAATTTGTTTATTATATCTTTGCTCATAAAATAACATTTAAAAAGTTTTGTATAGTAGATGTCTCTGTTTTCTAGCTCTACAGTCTTGTTTAAGAAAGTCTTTCTTGTCCTTTAGATTTTATATCTTGTCTTCTAGACTTCTTATAAGATATGTAAACTTTTAATATTTAAAATATTTTAAGTCTTTGATAGATTATGATCTTAAAAAACATGATTTAAAATGGCAGTACCTTTTAAGTTTTTTGCAGGTGGAGGAGCAGTTGTGATAGATGGATTTTAAACATAATTCATCGTTTTCCCACAGAATTAAACTGAGAGTGTTTACTAAAAGTGATCTCTCTTTTATAGATACAGAATATCTCCATATAAATATTTGGTCAAGTTGTCATACATTCAACAGATATTGTTTTCCTGGAGTTCTGAAAGGAGTGTGTATGTTTTAGGGGAGCAAAATTTTGACTTGGTCACTGCTTTTTAGAGATGAAGCATTCAATTGTGGTGATGGCAGTGAGACCAGACATCACAAAAGCCTGAAGTCTGCTGATGGCTCTGTCACTAATAGTATGAAGTGGTTCTGCCACTCAACGGTGTTTGGGTTCGGTTTCCTCTGATATAAAATAAGGAAGTTAAACCCAATGATCTCCAAAGCCCTTGCTTGTCCTCAGACTAGAAAGCAGAAAGTCCTTACACAGTAGCAGGTTGTTCAGTCTCCTGTACTACCCTGCTGTTTCAAGTTATCTTCTGTCAAAACAAACAAAGCCCATTGCTATAGAGAGGGGGAGAGAGAGAATGAATATGAATATGAATGAATGAATATGAATAATTAGGTAGACTGAATTTAGCCAGTCTGGAATAAAGGTGAAGGAGAGTTGGCGATCACCCTCTATGTTGTCATAATATCCTTATCTTATCTCACTAATTGAAGGCTCTGACTTGTGTTTTTCTTGCTGTAATTGGCATCCCTGCTCTGAATTTCTTACTGACATCTTTCTTCCCTGAATTTTGGAGATGGGACAGGGGTGAAAAAACTCATTTTAATGGAAAAGGTGAACCACATCATAGCTGAAAATGTATCAGATCACTTAAGAACGTGGACACCATGATGTTTTGCATTTTCCAAGTAAACACTTAAGAATATACCTCCCCTGAGCTCTCACCTTGACCCCACAAGAGGTATTCAGGATTTAATCGTAATATATACAATATGTGTAGGTTAAGTATTATAGCTGCCATTCTTGATTTAATAGTAATTTGCTAAATTATTTGAGGTCAAATCACTTAAATCATTTTAATTTTAATTTAAAACTACTTTAATAAAAGTAATCAGTATGATCAGAATGATTCATTTTAGTGCTTTTTTGCATTATTAAAATATATGAAAAATTATTTACCATTTGGAAAACAATTTAAAAGATAGTCTGTCACAAATTAAATGTACAGTCCTTTACAGACATGTATGGCTGGCACAGACATGTATTTGAAACAGAGATTGCCTTTGAGATAAAGGAAGAACTTTGTTAGGCAAGACTGTTAAAACACCATACAAAAATAAGTTCAAGTTTGTATAAAAGACAGTTTGTGGGAATCTCCTATATTTGAATAAGAAAACAGAAACTGAATTAACTAAGCAGATAAAGGAAGGGCTTTCCTGTCATGCAAAGCCATAGCCTACCACAAAGAAATAAGTTCAAGCATATAAATTATAGTTCATGGGAATCTCAGAATAGAAATTCTGTCCTCAACCTCTTTTATTCGGTGAGTTTACCAGTTTTAAAGCATTGCCCAAATTCTTTGTTTTACTTCTGTTTTTATTGTCTGATGTCTCTTTAGTATAACCCACTGAGTCATTTTCCCGTCTTGTTCTGCTAATATTCGTAAATAAACAAGCAACAGATAGTCCGTGATAGATCAGGTAATTCCTTGAGCCAGAGAATGGGTTCCTACTTGGGTTCTGTTAGAAATTACCTCACAGCTAACTGAAGCCTAACGTGGTAGCATTCCCTATGTTCTATGTAATCTTTCTAAAGAGTATGCCTTTTGTTTCTCTGGCTGTATAAAAGACGTCTTCAACACCCAGCAGATTGCTGCGTACAAAGTAGGTGTTCAGTAGGTGTCTCTGCTGCCATCTTAAATTTGACTTTTAGGTTTTCTGAGTGTCCCCAAAATAAGAGTTTTTTTTCCCCTAAATTGTTAACACAATAAGAGCATATCTACATAGTGGTAAAAAAATATTTTGAAATGGATAAACCGACACATATGGATGTGGGTGATATTTCTTAAAAGCTTAACTGGATTGACTCAGGCAAACATTTCAGCCAAACATTTTCTTTGAACTGTATCTTCTCTTCTGTAGCAAAGGAGGACTCCGGCCAATGAAGTTAATCAGTGCCAGATTAAGATGGCCTCAGCAGGTGGCTAGTTCAGACTCTTTCTCTTCTGTTTGTCAAAGCCTCCTGGTTGGAGAAGGGCTTGAGTAGTCTTGTCTTACTGACAGCTGTCAACTGTTAATGGACCATATGCAATGATGGGTAAAGTTGCCATCAACTGTTGATGAGCCATATGCAAATGGTGAACAGAGTGACAGATGAACACTTAGAAGGCAACAAAAGGCCTTCATTGCTGGACTGGGAGTCAGAACCTTAAAATGATTTTAAGAAAGAGTAGTTAAAAATTGATGGTTAAAACTATGTCACAGTCATCAAACCTTTACTGCAGTCACCCTTTGTCACTCAGTTTGGGAGTGTAAAACAGATGTGCCAGTGGACACTCTGCTTTCTTAGATCATAAGAAAACTGACATGGAAGGCTGTATACCCCCCCCCACCCCGAGACCTGGTTTTTCAGTTGCATGAATGAAAAGGCAATTAATAACAGCAAATGTATTGCTAAGCCCAACTATTTTGAAAAATTATAAGTATTATTTAAGAGGATAGCTTCCTCAATTAGGTTGTATAGGTAGAAGAAATTAGTTATGAAATGAATATGGGAAGACTTTAAAAAAATACTATTTGACTCTATGGGGATACCTTTTACTACCTAGTAAGAGTATAAAGTTCTATAAGTTGAGATAGGGAAGAAGCTACATAATTTACATAAAGGTGATTAAAGCTTATATCCAACCTATCTACTCTTAAAGTAATATAATAATGATAATTGTCATTATAGTTGCCAGGCACTTTCCATATGTTACTTCTTTCATTCTTACATCATTCTTATGAAGTAGGAACTATCACTATCCTTGTTCGGTAGACAAGGAAACTGAAGCCCAAAGATATTAAGTAACATGCCCAGGGTTACAAAGCTGGGGGTTTTAACTCCAGTCTCACGACTAAACTATGCGCTAAACTGGGTATGATTAGTTTAAAAGTGAATTGATTTTGCTCAATTTAGAACCTCTTTCCAATGGTTAGACTAGCTAATCCGTCAACATCCATGGAACATGGTATATGTTTGCTAAATTGTTATTTGATATAAGAATGATTGAAATATGAATGTGTGAAATCTATGTGTAAGGAGGTATCACTGTTGCTTTGATATGCCACAGGAGGCAGTTCTTTTTCTGCCATGGTACTGATGAGAGATTAATTTTAATATTTGTAAAATATGATCAATTACAAGAATGCTCCATGGCTGCATTGGAAAATCCTTAAGGCAACATATGTTAAATGTCTTGACCTCAGAAGAAAATTGCTATATAAATGAATTTGATTTTGTCTGATTTTCTCATTCTCATTTTGGAAATAAAACATGTGTAAACCTAAAGAGGTAAATCCTTGAATTTATGTAGGAGTTAGAAATTATGACACTTGGTCATCCTGCCTACAGCCCATATGGGAAGAGACTCAGCACCCAGCTACTTCCTCTGCTTCCATCCTCTGGCTTTATCTATGTCTTTCAGGATCAGAACCATGTGTCAAAGTCTTGTGATCTCATTGAGTTACTTTCCTACAGATCAGTTGTACAGCAGAAAATGTGGTTGGGGAATTGAAACAGGGTTGAAAGGGAAGATGATTAAAGAACATAGTCTAATGTTTCAATGAAAAAATGAAGGTACAATTCACAACATGTATTAGACATAAAACACCTTTATACAATAGGGCTTTTGGGGGGAGCTTAATGAGGCCCTGATATCTGACAATAAAATGATGCCTTGGATTGTAATTAAGCCTTGGATTGAGAATTTGGAGACTGGGGTGCTGGATTTGCATTTAATATAGCAAGTTGCTTTGTGATACTTATTAAGTCATGTAAAATGTTGGGCATTAGACATTCCTTCTTTGTAACAGTGGTGCAGGCTCCACTATCTATCCATTTTTTTGTTTTGTTGTGCTTTGTTTTCGATGCTCTAAAATCCTATGACTCAGGGACAATGGGAACTTCAAATATTTAGTTAATAACTCTTTTTAAGTAAAGACTGTACTCATAAATTACACATAATAGAAAGTAGAAAAAAATCAAGCAATTGAAAAATATTTAAAATGTTTATTCCAAAGGTAATTTTCAAGGTTATTATGGCACAATAGCACAGAATGGAAGAACTCTAATTGGTACTTTAAACTTTAGGAAAACTTTCAATACAACTGATAGGTTTTCAAAAGGAAGAAACTCTAATATATCAAGAAACCACTGGCCTTTTCAAGTAATCATTTCCATGGTAGCATTAACAAAAGAAACTTATTTCAGATGAGCTTATCTCATCCTATAGTTTTTAGAGCATTGTTGCCTTACTGAGTAACTGTTAATGAAAAATAAAAAGTCAGAATGCTTTTAACTTGATGTTGGAATGTGTTAGATTTCAGCAAAGTTTTAAGCATTTTTCCCACTTGTTTTATGGGTTTAAATAAAGTGATCATGGACACGTGCTATTCACCAGTTTAATGACATTCCATAGAGTTTTTTTCATGTTAAACTTATTTATTTCTTCAACTGTTTTACTTCTGTATTGTGGTTTTCTTACCTGAAATGAAGTCTGTAGCTTCAGACATTCAAAATGGAATTGAGACCTAAATAGTATTCTGCGTAATTATTGAGACTCAAAGCTGCTATGTATTTGATCTGAATTATCTTAATAACCTTCTCAGTTTTTATCATCATAAGTCTGCCCAAGATTGCAGATTGTAATTGATCACCTTGAAGTCTCTTTATGCCCAGTTCCCTTGCCTCTGTATCAGACAAGCCAAACCTTGGATACTTCTGTACAGCTAGGTTCTGTTTAGTTGTTTAACTTTTCAAAGAATTAGGAAGGTGGCGCTCTTATGAAAGCAAGAGTCACACTTTATACCTGTGTGCCCTTCAGGAAGTTACCAGATTTTAGGACCATTTTCCTCAGTAGGCTTAATAAGTGTACTTGCCTTGTAAAGTTGATGTGAATATTTCAGGAGACAATCCATGTGAATATGGTTAATTCACTGCTTGGCATATAGTAGGTGTTCATTCAGTAAATGTTAGCCATGAGGATGATGATGGTAAAGATGATAATTTCAGAAAATCTCATCTCTGCAATCCTTGTGGAATCACTGTTAACCTCTCTTGAAAAAGCATAGGTTCCATTGTACAAATATAGATCCTGGGACAGGGGATGCTTGTATAGGGGATGTGCAGTTCTTTTCTCAACACCCCCCCTCCGCTACTGCAGTACATGATATTTAAGAGGTCAAAGCAGCTATTGCCGCAAAGTGGGTCACAACCGTGACTGACCAATTACAGTGCCTTTTTCACCACTCCAGTAACTAGAGCAGACATCAGAATCACCTTACCTGTCTGCTCTAAAGTAAACCAATCTGCTAAGCTTCTCACAAGGGACTTCTGAACCACTGTCTGTGTCTACTTCTGTCAGTAAATGTTACTACCACTACTAGCTTTTCTCCAGTTTTTATTTTCCCTATGACTTCCCTCCCTACTTCCCATCTTCCCTACTTAGCTTGCTTGCTTGCTTTTCTGTTCACCCAAGCTTCCACATGCTTAAGGGATTCTTAGCAGTGAGTGGTGGAGGCTGTGAAGCCTTACCTAATAGTAGAAGTGGGGAAATGGAGTCTATAATCAGGTATCTTAAGACGATTGTTGTAACCAAATTTCTCCATGAAATAATAGGCAACACTAAAGTGAAACGTATCCTAGTGTCAAATATTCCACACATATAGATTCTTGCATATTGCTTAACATTTACTTTCTTACACCTTGAGATGGCACTAAGCCTTTTTCAATTTATTAAATATTACTTGTACATTTCTTTTCCTTCAGATTATATGCCTAATTATATACCTTTTCCCCCTGCTATTCATTTTCCCTTACCCAATTAATGAAACCTTAAGCAATCATAGTTCCCTTTCTCTTTTCTCTTTCTATTCCAAATCTCAGAATAGTATCATTTCCACTTCTGTTTGTCTTCATTCATTCATTTACACGCGCACGCGCACACAGACACACACACACAGACACACACACACAGCCTCTTAATGTATCAGGGAACTGTTGTAGGTGCTGGGGATCCAGCAGAAAATCCAACAGAAATGTCACTTCTCTCATGGAACTTTCATTCAAGTAGGAAGCTAGTGATAAGGGCTAACAATAAACATTACAAAGAGATTAACATTAAATATGGCAATGTAATGGACAGTGGAGGTTAAATTTGAGCCTTCACCTGAATAAGAAAGAGACAGACAAGGGAAAATATAGGGAAGAAATGCAAAGGCCCCATGGTAGGGGTTAATTGGCAGGTTTGAATAACAGAAAGAAGACTGTGTTAATGGTGCATGTCAGGCAAGATTAAGAACACTGGGAATTCAGAGTAACAATATGGGAATGGAGAGGTTGTCTTAGGTCACATCATGTTGGGTGTTGACAATGAGCTTGCGTTTTGTTCTAAATATAAGAGGAATCCATTGGAAGATTGTAAGTAGGATGTGTGGCATGATTTGATTTGTCATTTAAAAGGTCACTTTGATTTCTTTTTGAAAATGTTTGGTAGCAATCCAGAGTGGGTATATTGCAATGTGATGGGAGATTATTGCAGTTCTCTTGGATTGGTCTAAGATGATGTTGAAATTAGAGAGAATTTGACAAATCCAGGATATATTTTGGTGACAGAGCCAATGGAACTAGCTGATGGTTTGTTCTATTTATAATCCAGTAGAATCATCCTAATTACATTTGATAAATCTAACCACAATGCCAGTGACAAATTTGAATCAGCGATAGGGAACTTACGTATTGATTGGCAGTTCTTACCATACAAAATAAACAAAAACAGTGCAATCTTAAAAACATTTAAAATTGTTATGTATTCCCTTCAAAATGTCTGCAAGAGTTTCTTTCAAACTTTCTAGCATCCTTTGGTTAAATAGGCCATTTTGTAAAGACAAATTATTGGTATTTTGAAAAAAGGAATTCTTATTCAATGACATATTTCCATTTTTAGAAGATATTATTAGATATAGGATAGATAAAGCACCATAATAGACATGTGAATTAGGCACTATTTAAAAAACTCTGTGATATAAATATGAATAATGTACATTCCCTGAACTCAAAGATCTCTTATTCCAATAGAGTGACCAATGTAAAAACAATAATACAAATATTCCAAGGTATCTCAGAGAGCAGAGATAACTGCTCATGGGGTCCTGGTCAAGGCTCCCTTTCTAGAAGTAGGAATTTATCTCTCATACTGGTGGGCTCAGGGATTCCAGAGAAAAAGACCAGCATGTACCACGGCACAGAGGCATGGTATAGATTATAGTGATCCAGTAGCTGCAGCTAGTAGAATTTTGATAGAGAAATGAATGAAATGCTGAAAGAGTTGAGATGTGACTTTCTGTGTAGCCAGCAGATATCTCGAAAAGCCCAGATTCCATGGTAAACACTTTCCATGTATTTGAACCTGTAAAGTACCATACTGCTTTCTATAGTGGCTGCACCATTTTACATTATCACCAGCAATGCACAAGGGTTCCAATTCCTCCACATCCTTGCCAACATTTGTTTTCTGTCATTTTGATAATAGTTATCATAATGTGTGTGAAGTGTCAAGTGTTTTAAACCATGCACCAGATTTACAAATGTGGCATAAGATTTTGGGGGCCAAATGCCCAACTCTGAACCAGGATTGATAATACAAGTAGAAGTAGAAGACTTCCTTTCACAAAATAATTTGCTCATCTACAGATATTTTTGAAATGTTATCTTCAGTGTATACATTGGTTAGCAAAACAGACATATCTTGTCAAGTCTAGTGGGGAAGATGGATATTCATAAATAATTACATAAATAGTGTGGCAGATGCTCTTGGTGCCCATCCGCTTGCTCTTGGCACTTTGTGAAGCAAAGACTGTTTACTTTGAATGCCTGTATATCACTGCCTGAGGGTTTTTGATTCTAGAAATGAGAGCATATTGGCCCATGTACCTCGTAAGCCCTGAGTGCTGATGCATTCCTACTCCTGGGAGCAGCCTTCAGGCAATGATGGATGGGGAACTGTGGATAAATACTCTAGTTACCTTACCCCTCATTTGGGATAGTTTTGAGATGTGTTCTTTATTTTGCTCAGACTTTCCCAGTGGGATTAGGCTCTGGTTGCCCATGGTGGTAACTTATTTGATAGGATGGACTTTCTCTCCTTCCCTGGCTCATTTCCAATCCCAAATAGCGTATCCTGGGATCACTTCCCAAATTAGCGACTTGCACTGAAATTGTCTCAGTGTGCATTCTAGAGAAACTCAAACTAAGACACCTATTAACACATTTTGGTAAATTCTATGGAGGAAAAAGTAAAGGTTGCTATAAAAATTTGTGACAGGAAGTCAAATTTGTGGGTTCAGTGATGGCTACTCTGAAGAAGTGTCACTTGAAGATTTTGTAGGAGTATATTAGGGGAAGGCATACCAGGGTGAAGGAAATAGGAGGATAAAGGCCCTGTGGTTGGGAGAGAGCATGGCATTTCTAAAAAAGGAGGTGCCACTGAAGGGAGTAAAAAAATAGTGGTGACAGATGAAGCTGTACATATAGGCAGGGTCCTGTTCATACACAGCCTTTTAGATCATATCGAAAACTTGAGTCTTTATCCAAAGGGCAATGGCAAACCAAAAAGACTTTTAAGCAAAGGAGAGACATGGTCAGATTTCCCTTTTAAAAGATCACTTGGGGGTCTGACAGAGAGCAGATTGGAGTGGCACAAGGAGGGCAACAAACAAGGAGTCAATTGCAGTGGTGCAAGCAAGAGACAATGGTAGCTTGGACTAGTGCAGGATTTCTCAGCCTTGGCACTATTGACATATTGGGCCAGATCATTCTTACTGTGTGGGGTTATCCTGAGCATTGTAGGACATTAAACAGCATCCCTGGTCTCTATACGCTAGATGCTAGTGACACTGCTTCGTCCAATTGTAACAACCTAAAATGTCACCAGGCATTGCTGAATGTCCCTTTGGGTACACAGTTGCCCTGGGAAAGGAGGAGAGAAGAAATTGGCATTTGTCAGTACCGGAGTGTATTCTTAATCGCACATAGATTGAAAAATGGAACATCAGGAAAATGAAAAGTTCACTCCCTTTTACAGTTCAGCATGTTTCATACCAAACCTTTCTGACCCTCCGAAGTACCTCCCCACCACACCCCTGCCCCTTCCTTATCTGGGTCAACTGGACAATCAATTTTCTACTTACCCACTTCTGAAATCTTTGACTTTGTCTTCACATCCAATCAAAAATCAAATGCCATTCACCCTCTCTTTTATGTAGACCCACTGCTACTACCTGGTTGTGGCCTTTGTCTTCTTAATCTTTTTTCCCCCACCAATCCTCAAAGCCTAGAAAGATGACCTTTTCCTTCCTTGCTCATGCTTTGCCCAAAGAACTTAGTCCAGTTGGACTCTTCTTCCTCTGGACTCTCACAGCACGTGTTGCTTTTTTGACTTTTTTGGCACTTAATTACTTGAGACAGTTTTCTATAGGATTATCTTTTCTAGCATATGTATCCTTTCTTCCCACTTCAGTTATAAGCAACATGACTTCAAGGCCTGTGTGACGTTTCTGTGTGACTCAGTACCCTGTGCAAACAGTGCATATTACGTAGTCTGCTTAATAAGCTTCCATGTCCCTCACATGATTGCTAGATAAGTTAATACTCCAGAAACATCTTTTACCGTATTAAAGGGAGCTCTTCAAACTTACATAGGGTCGCCCAGAGTATATAGAACAGATCATACCACTGACTAGCCTTTTTTTCAACTGTTATAATTTCAGAGGGCAAACACCTGAAAAGCTACTTTAGTGGCAGTGCTGCCAAGGAGAGATGGTGACATTACTGTGAATGAGCTCGACCCAAATGATGTTAACTACAGTATATTGCTTCACATTTAGTGCAAAGACCCGGAGAAGGCTTTTTATAAAACTACTAATCTGAGCTGATGACTAAAAGAGAAGTATTTGAAGGTCTTTCCCCCTCTCCATTGACTCAGTATAAATTGGAATGACATGCACATAGTGAGGGGAGAATGTGGTACCGTGAATAGAGATTTTTGTAGCACATTTTTCATTGACTTTAATGAGGTGTGTGTGGCTAAATGCGTTAGTGCAGTTGTCAGAATGTCTTTTTTCAAAGCATCAAGATTTAGCCCAAAGTCTCAGTGAATATTTGAAATGGAGCTGGAATTTTAAAAAGTAGTCTTGTTCAGAAAGCCCGTTGACCCAGGGAACACACATGGTCCCTACCAGTTGCAGTAGGAGTGGGATCATCCCGAAACAGGGAGGAACTAAGGCAAGTTGCTGTGGAGTGTGGGCATTGACACACGACTGCAAGGCTAATCACAGTGTAGAGAGCATGTGAGAGGTGTCCCAGCAATGAAGCGTTTTCGATTGTGTTGATTTTTGCTGGGTAAAAACCTCAGAATTCCCAGATTTCCATAGGAAAAAGCCTTGCTGATTATTCAGGGACTTGATTGTGTGAGAAAAGGTGTCAGTTTAATTGTCCTTAAGGCAATTTCCTTAACATGTCCTTATGGCAAGACTCAAAAATAAAGACAATGTAAATCGGTCAGTTGATCAACAGATAGGCATTAATTGCCTTCTCTGTACAATGAATAGTGTTAGGTGTTCTCAGGCACCTAATTATAAGGCATAATCCCTTTCCTTGAGGAATTTGCAGTTATCTGAGCAGTTCAAAAAAAATCTGTGAATGAAATTGATAATCTCTGTCAAGTGTGTTGTAATGAAAATGAGTGCATTTAGGATGCACATGCAGAAAATAGACAACCCCAAATGCTTCATATGTGGGAATTCAGTTAATAATCATTACAAATTCAGTGGAAAGTACTGTTGATTGCTATTTAATTAATGAGGAAAATGGGGCATAGAGAGATTAACTAACAAGCACAAGGTCACCGAGTTTAACCACAGAGCAAGAATTTGAACCCAGGTAATCTGACCCCAGAGTTTGCGTGCCAAAAATATTAGTCTGTATTGATGAAGAAGAGAATTACCATTTTTCTCAGAACAGGAAGGAATTTTCCTAACCTTGAATGAGGGATGTGATATAGATGAATGAAAAGGGAACAAGGTGGGGTCTTGGGAGTGTGTGGATCTGGAGGTGGGTTTGTGGGGAGATGGTGAAAAGTGATAATGCTTCAAGCAGCAGCTTGAAGGTGGAAATTAAAATGGCATATTAGGTGTATATGTGGGTGGAAGAATGAGTAGCAATTCTAATCTAGGTGATTTTGAGTAGGAGATTAGTTGATGTTATGTAGGAACATAGATTGGTACAGGTTTCTAGGCAAGCAATTCTGCAGCACCTTAAAATTTAAAATATACGTGGCTTTTGACCCAGCCTTTCCACATATAGAAGGCATTCCACAGAATTACTTGCACTGTATTGTTTGTAAAAGTGAATAAATGACGTTCACACAGAGAATTGTTAAATTGTAGTTTATAATACTATGGAGTATTTTAAAGGATTGAGGCTCATCTATTTTTATTGACACTGAGATGGTTGTGATTTATTGTGCATTGAAAAAAAGTGATTTGGTGAATGATATATATAATAAGATTTTATTTAAAAGTTAGGTCTAGGGGACTTCCCTGGTGGCGCAGTGGATAAGACTCCACGGTCCCAATGCAGGGGGCCCAGGTTCGATCCCCGGTCAGGGAAATAGATCCCACATGCATGCTGCAACTGGGGAGCCCGCATACCACAGCTAAGGAGCCGGCAAGCTGCAACTAAGACCCGGCACAACCAAATAAATAAATAAATATTTTTTAAACGAAGTTACGTTTAATCAAGTCAAGAAACACTTATGGAACCATAACTATAGGCTGGGCACGGGTCCAGGTACATGGAATACTGCAGTGAACCAAACAAAGATCCCTGTCCTCCTGAAGCTTATATTTTGGTGGGGAGACAGACAATAAAAAATAAACACCATAAATAAGTAAATAATGTAATATGTTAGGTGAAAAGTTCATGGACAAAAAAGTAACTGAAAACAACAAAAGGAAAGTGGTCTCTGGGTAGAGGGAACAGCAGCTGAAACACAGGCCTTAAGGTAGGAACATGCCTGGTGTTCAAAGAACACCAAGAAACCTGGTATGGCCAGTGTGGGGGAAGGGAGGGGAAGAGTAGAGTATATATGAGAGGAAGTTGGATAGTTACCTGAGGGTCTGAATTATATAGAGCAGGACGATCCAAAACAAATAAAATGCAAATCACATCTGTAATTGTAAAATTTCATTAGCCACTTTGAAAAAAAACAGAAAAAGAAATGTGAAATTAACATTAATAGTTTATTTAAAGTATTCTATCCAAAATATTATCGTTTTAACATGTAACCGATATAAAAATAGTAATGGGATATTTTAAATTTCGTGTACTAACACTTTGCAATATGGTGCATGTTTCACACCTATAGCACGTCTCAATTTGGCCTGGCCACATTTTACGTCTTAATAGCCACAGGTGGCTGGTGGATAGCACAGAGATAGGGCCTTGCAAGTCACAGTTAGGATTTGGCTTCTACATGGTGTGAAACTGTCATTGCAGAAGTTGGAGCAGAAGAGTAACTTGATCTATCTTATATTTTAAATGGATCAGTCTTGATTGGTGTGTTGAGAGACACCCAAGTTGGGGAAGGAGTGGTGGAACATGGTTAGAAGCAAAGAGACCTCTTAAGAGGCTGTTGTATCAAACCAGGCAAGAGATGATGGTAAGTCAGACTTGGGTGTTAGCAGTGGACATTGGGAGAGGTGGTCAGATTCTAGATGTCTTTTGAAGGTGGAGCCAGCAGGATTTTCTGACAGATGGAATGGTAGGGTGTAAAGGGAAGGGAAGTGTCAAGGATAATATCAAGGCTTTTAGCCTCAGTAACTGGAAGATGGAGTTTCAACTGAAATGGTGATTCTGCAGGTGGGGAAGGTTTGGATGGGAAAACTTAAAATCTGAGGTTTCTATTAGGTGTCAAAGTAGAGATCAGAGCTGGCAGTTGGATATATGAGTCTGAATTTGGGAGAAAAGTCTAGACTGAAGATATAAATTTGAGAGTTTGTCAGCATAAATAAAAATATTTAAAACTGTGGGACTGGATGAGATCATCAAGGGAGTGAGAAGGTAGATTGAGAAGAGAGGAAGTCTGAAGACTGAGCCTGGAATCCTCCAATAGTACGCAGTCCAAGACCAGTCTGGATGGATTTACACCGTATTGATAATCATCTTTACCGCTAGGTAAGGGGACTTTAAAAGCCTGGCCAAGAAGGCGGACTTTCAGTATCTACTTATTGTTTTTTATAATAGATGTATAATAGTTTTGTGATTTAAAAATTAACCAGCAGTCCAAGAGGACTTCCAGTTTCAGCTTGGAAATTTAAAGAATCTGAGGAGTCATCAGTCCTACCCTTTAAACAGGAAAAAGCTTGACAAACTAAACCATCAATGACTTTCTTGGGCCCATCAAAGAACTGAGTTGTCAGGGCAGACTTCTCTCCCAAAACCTGGAGAGGCAGGTGCCTGCAGGGGGAGACAGACTGAATCATTTAGTTACCTGGGGCCGAAGCCTCCAGAGGCCATATATGCCTGTCAGGAACATTAAATGAGAAATTCTGATGAATTGCTGGAGGCTGAGTGTGGGCTAGGATGAGTGAGTACTGTTCCTTGGGGCCAAAGTCATGGTTGCGGGGAGCCTCACGCTTTTCCAGACCTTTCCTCCAGGAACCCCGCTAGGCTCTCACTGGGAAGATAGGGGATAATTTGGAGAAAGCTACCCACCCCATTTCTCTCTGCCCTGGTGATAGTAGAAGTCGTTAAAGGATATTTTCTCTGTATATAGGATTCTGGGTTGGCATTTTTTCCCTTTCATCTCACCAAAGTCCCTGAGTGATTATGAAGAGCTGAGCACCATGCCAGCCTGGGATGGACATGCAGTGTGAGCGAGAAGTAAGCTTTGTTTTAATTTGCAAAAACAAACAAAAGTTAACGATGCAATCATAGAGATGCTTGGAAGTCACCATAATAAAATTTGATATTTTATGTTACATAGAGGTTGAGAACTGTTGGATATTTATGAGAAGAGGAGTAATTTGATTTACCCAATGAAACGATGCTCCTTGTCTGTTACTCGAAGAGCAGTGTGCAGCAAACATACTCTGCTGTCTGAACTAATTCTCACCCTTGGCTTCAATATGTGTCTAAAGTTACTTAATAGGAATAATAATAAGAACCCAAACTGAGTAATAATTACCAGAATCCTGTTCATAGTATTATAACAGAATTAGCTGTGTATATTGTTTGAGGCTATTTTTTTAAAAGCATATTTATAAGTTTTAGACTTTTAGTAGTATTTTAAAGCTTTATATAATTTCCAACAAAATAATATAAGAATACAGTAATTCCATCCATTTATATAATTTCATGCCTATCATTAAAAAGAATATTTATCTGAGAGTGGAGTTCTCTATTATTGGCTATTATCCAAAGAGATTAAAAATTGCTTATTCTATAATGCATTTAAAAATAGTTTTCTATTGAATATGAATCTAGTTACTTGCCTTTTAATTAAATAAGGATCTAGAGATTTTACCTTCTAAAGAAAGGACCTTAGCTTCAGAAATAATTTTGGTGCGTGCTCCATATGTATTTGAAAAGGCAACTTAATATTGTGTTTTTCTGTGGGAGGAAAAGAATCTGAAGCCCCGAAATGTAATATGTGTTGGGTTGTGAATCATGGCAACCTAGAGCAAGAAAGATTGGATCTAGAATTTCCTTATCTTGCCTCAGATTTTTCATTTTCTAACAAACGCCCTTTTTCATGAGCTGTGACTGAGGATAGTTATGAGTCAAAGGCATTCTGTTCCCAAATTCATACATAATATTTTGGTTAAGAAACACATCAGAGTTGGAGGACAATCCTCACAGAAAAGTAGAAGCAAGGCAGTCAATTGCATCAGATAATAGATTAAAAAGTCCCCTCCTCCCCCTGCCAAAAAAACCCCACAATGTCTATGAGAGTTTCAAGTTCTGACTGATCCCTAGAAATTTCTACTGATTTGAAGATGAACCTTGATTGAGATGTAAAGTTTCAACTTCCAAGAAGCTGAGTAACATACACAGCAGGAAATGCCAATATCATTTTAATAGACATATGTTGTAAAGGTGAATTTCAATGAGCTTTCACAGCTTTCTGAGCAGTATTATCACACATTTTAAGTAAGTAGGTCAGTGTTATCATTTATACATAATTTTATTGCTTTAGTGTTATATTTTTATGATTATCTTACAAATGCTTCACTAAAGATATACTGTAGTCTCCCAGTGATTTTATATTCTTTCTTCTTGTTTTGCTTGAGAAGTCTTAACTTTCTGTCCCTACTTAACTACTTTAAAACCGGCCTCATTTTTCCAGCTTAAATTTGGCAGCATTATCTCCCTTTCTTTAGAGCCCAGGCCCTTCCTGGGCCATTTGCTTCTTCCTAACATTTCGGCTACTTTTATCTTTCTTCCATATTTGATTATTTAATTGTGAAACTCAAGAACAGAATTACTCTCACATGTCTTTGTATCCCCAGCACATGCAGAGAGCTGGGCAGAGTATAGATTGACAAAATTTATAAAAAGGGAGAAGGAGAGGAAGAAAGGAAATTATACCTCTTAATCTGAATGAAACTTCAATGCCTCATATCTTTATAATTGTATATAATAACTTCCTTTTAAAAATCAGATACTCAGACCAAGACACAAACCCATGCACACACTAAACTGTGCAAATATCTATATAGTGACTTTGGGTGGGAGTTTTTGTTTACTCAGAGAAATAACCTTACATAAGGAAAGACCTTTCCCCCACCCCATGAGCAGTTTTACAAGTAGAAAAATTAGGATTAATATACTGATTGTCAAACCTACTAAATAAAAATCAGCAGTACTTTTTGCACACTGGTGCAGCAAGTTGTGAGAAATGATTTGTGGTATGGATGCCTGAGATTTTTATATTTTCAGGAAAGAAGGGGACATTTTGTAAATGTGCCTCATATTATTCATGGTCCTGCCTGTGATTATTCCCACATACCTGCCAACTGCAAGCTGCGAATAAGCATTCCATCTTATTCAAACTGTTCATGGATCTTTACAAAGTCTTGCTACCTGAGCCTCAGGTTTGAGAATTGAAGGAGGGATGTGGTGAGTGAAGGGCTTTTTTTCAGAGTTGGTAAAGAAACAGCTGGAACTGTACGCATTTCCTGCCTCCCCCTCTTTGGCGATATTCGGGGACTCAGTGATCTTTAAAATACTCTCTCTCAAGAATTTTCAAGTTGTGTTTTCATTATATCTAGAGGCAAAATAATCTAATGCAGCTTTTTCCAAAATGAACTCCCTGAAATGTTGGTGTTCACTGACAGTGTAAAAAACTCATATGATAAATAAGGGCATTATTTCTTTCAAAATATATTTAAAACTGTGTGTAAGAAAATCACTAAGTAAATTTAAATAGTCCTTACTATTATGCAATACTCTTTCTTTAGAAATAGAATGCCAAGTCAAGAGTGCCAAGGAGGAGAAAGAGAAGTCATTCATTGCTTTAATTTGCTTAATAAATACTTTTTATTTATTATATGCTTGGCACTGTTTTTGGTGCTTGAGATACATCAGTGAAAAGCGTTAAGGCATGACTTTAAATCTGCAGCAATTATAAATGACCTTCTGTTTGGTGCTTGCTGGTTTCTCTTATATCGTAATGTTTTTATGTATTCATCCTTCATAAAAATTTACGAATAAAATGATTAAATGTGTCTAATTCACTCTATGTGTAAAGTTAAAAATGAATTAGGTATTGATCATTTTCTATAGGGCTTATTTCATTGTCTTTTAAAATTCTTTTGCTGTGAAATATGAGTGGGTTTATGTGAACATTGGAGATTTTTCAATGCACTTGGGTTAAAAGAGTATCATAAACAGGAGATGGCCAATCCACACATGAAATTTCTTTGTAGGCAAAAGCTTTTTATATAATTTTTTTGGATAAAACTCTTGCCGTGGGAAAGTTATAGCAAGTTCTGAAATAAATGTAAGAGACAAAATTTTCCTGCAACTTAGGCATATCGTATGTTGGCAAATCATGATTTATTGGAATGTTATAAGTATTATGAATGTAGCATCTCCCATTTTTATCAGACTAAACATGAAAGAGAATCTTCTCTGGCTAGCTGGTTGTCTTGGAGCAGTTTGTGGTTTAAAGGAAAGAAAAACTAGCTCTTTGCAAACAAGGAGAAAAAAATATACACATGTAGATAGATAAAGATACATAAAATTAACTTATCTGAGTCTTATTTGGTCCAGCCAATTGGGCTTTGAGAGTTGTTTTAGGTACTAAATTTCAGGAAGATTCTTGGACCAAGGATGAGAATCTTTTCCCACTATTGTTTGCAGAAAACAAAACAGTCTTCAAATAGCTGTGTGCGTTTCATAAAAACCAAAATTTCCTTTCCTTTTTTATTTTTTTTTGCGTGGGGGGATATCAGACATAATTTCAAATATGTTTTTTCACAGAGAGGGCTATATGCTCACAGGAATTTGGGAAATGTTGATATGATGGCTTTGAACAGAGGCTCTGAATCAGATTTAACAAAGGTACATCTACTTAGTATGGACCCTCATGCCTGATTATTCTCTTTGGCTCACTTTTCTCATATATCACATAAAGATACTAATATTTAATACATAGGGTTCTTAGAAATTAATAAGATAATGAAAATGAAGAGAGCTCAGCCCTGGACCTGCCTCACGGAAAAGTTTCAATGGAAAATAATTATTTATATGATCATCATTGTTATTAGGTATCGTAAGACTTGCAAATAATATGAAGAATATTAGATTGGGCTTTGGTTTCAATATGTCTTCTAGTTGGGGAGCTAAGGGCTATACACTTGAAGTAATAGCTGAAAATAAAAATAGTGGTATGGATGAAAATAGATTTTTTTATTTCATGTAAACTTTAAATTTTTCTTTTATAAAAATATTATAAATGGTCTCCCAAATCTAAGTTTCTTCATCAATACTGCCCATTTATACTGTTCATTAAGTAGAAACAGACTCATAGATGCTCTTCAGTAAAGTTGGTATTGATTATTAGCTTCTTGAGGGAACAAAAACGAGAGGCAATTCAGTTTCGCCAGCTTATTTCTCTTTGAACAGTAGAAAGGTGTTACATCTCGTTGCTCCCAAGTGGAGCAGATTAAAGGTCAGGACAGCTTGCGAGATCTGCTCCTCCCAGCATACATGTGAGAGGGAGGGAGTAATTTTTAGTCTACTTTGCTTGTGAAAATCAAGAGAGAATGTAACATCAGAAGTAATTTTTTTCGTTTCAAGTTTGTTATGTGATTTTGCTCATGGGATTTTTTTTCCTATTGGGTGAACACATACTACTTGAAAACATGGTGAAAAAGAAATTCTTGAAGAAAAATGCAAATAATAACTCTCAAATAATTCCCAAGTAATTTGTGATCTTCTTTGCCCCTAAACTCTTTAAATATATTCATTTGTAATAAAAAAAATCCCTCCACCTGGAATCATTATCTTTTATTTTCCTTTATTTTCTTTTTTTAAACCTCTCTGCCATGTAAGATGCATACTTACGAAGAGTTGAGAGAAACCCATTTGAATTTTCTTGTCCAACCTACCCAGCTGCTGATGGCTGTCTCCAAGATATAACTAACTTGCTCACATATGCACATCTTTCTTGTTGAGAATAATTTTCACATACATTTTGAAAGTTTGGAAAATCTTACAAGACCCTGATTTTTATTACCGTCACAGTCATAGGATCAGAAAATTCCCAGTCCTGTAGTGAAAATGTTAACATGAGGGTAATTAGCAAGATAGAGTAGTGGGATGGATTATTCTAAGAATAAATCATGAGCAAAAGTAAGCTATGTTGGTGTTATGAAATAGTCTGTATGGTGGTATAGGCCTCTTGAGGGAATACTCTGGCAGTCTCCTTTATGACAGTTTTAAAAGCACATTTAAAAAATTGAGACCATTTATGCATTTTTTGTTAAATTCAGAAAAGCACCGTGTAGTTAGGTGGAAGAAAAAACGAGTTTCTTTCTGTGTCAGATGATAATTTTCTTTAAGGTCCATGCTTACTTTTAAAAGTTATTTTTATCAGTGAGATGATAGTTAATGCTCATGACTGTTATGATTAACTCATTTCTTTTTTTATAAATTGTGAAGAAAACATGGTTAATAATAGTTTCAGATAAGTATTTTGCTTCATCATTAGAAACACTGGGAAGAATTATGAATTTTGTAGAGTGCATTTGAATCAAACTAAACAATTTTAGTGATCATTCTGCTGAGGATAGGACCATGGTATGTGTGATCAATGAGTTTTACTTTCCTCATGTGTAAAATGGGATCTGAGATCACCCCAGATTTTTAACAGAGTACGCATAATTATATTATGCTCAAGAAGTCAATTGGGGCAAGGGAGAATCAAGGATAATAATTTGGTTCTATTTAATAACATGCATTACTTGATTATTAGTATCACCACACAAAAGTGTTTGCATCTCATTTGCTTCAGATAGAAACTGTGATGCTTGAAATTCAAACATATACCTTCCTCTGGGGGTGGTGTTCATTCATTCAACCAGTATTGTTGTAGTGCCTACTATGTGAGGGCATTGTGATGGGTTTAAAACTTTATAAAACTCATTCACAGTAACTAGAACTGTAAACTGAAATTTAAGTAGTATTTTAACAAATTTTACTGCTTAGCAGGTAAGTGATGCTTACCTAGTGCTACCATGCCCAGACAAACCTCCATGTGCTCTGCAGATATGAACTAACTCATGTCATCCTCATAGTGTTCCTGTGACGTAATGCTGTTATTTCCCCCAGTTTACAAATGAGGAAACTGAGAGAGGAAATAAGCAATTTTCTCCTAAAATTGGTCAGTGACAGGGTGTGATTTGAACCAGGGCTCTATAGCCCACATGCTTAAACACTGTTCCGTACTGCTTCACCTAGATATATTGCAAAAACGGAGGACTCTGATTGCAAATACACCTAGCTCAACTCCTCATGAAAATAGTAGTATCATGACCAGAAGGCTTAATGTCCTCAGTTTTATTATCTTATAGATTATTTAGAGGACCAATAATAAGTTTTCTTTTTTCTTTATTTCCCCTAATCCCTTAATAAAGGAAATGATCTTCATTACAGTGTATATGAGATTATTATGATAAATTTCCTATTGCATGAGAATTATACTATTTTGGTAAACACAGATAACACTGTAAGTTATTATTGAATATTATTCTATAATGTATAGAAATGTCCACAAATCCAAAGTCCTGTATAACTTTTGTCCTGGCAGTGCCTCTGTTCAGAGAGGGAGGGAGGAAAGTTTATTCTTTGCAGATACCAACTGCTCACCAACCCACAACTCAACATGCAGTCCAGAGATGTAGGCTCCTCATTTAGGAAATTCAAACTGTGTTTGCAATGAAGGCATCTCTAAAAGAACTTGTTTATTCAGAAGAAAGAGCATTCCACCCTTCATGAAAGGGAAACTGTATGACTTTGTTATATTCTAAGAAATTAAGAAGGCGCCTCCTCAAATCTCAAAGCACATGGTAGAGCCTTAGCAAATGGTATTCTGTAATATTTGTAGAAGAATAAATATAAATACAGTATCTCCACATTTATATTTTCCAAAAATATTGTATAGTATGTGTTTATTGGAACCTTCCTATGTTGCACTTCTTTATTTTAAAACCCTTTTTAATTCACACAATGAATAAACCCATTTTATAGATGAATAAACTGAGATGCAAACAACTTAAATAGTAAATTCATTCAAATCCTCAGGAATCATGCCCCTCCATACTGCATTATGTTGATCTCCTTTTAGAAATTATAGCTATTATAAATATTTGGATATTTGCTTCTCTAAAAATCTTTTACCCTGAGTAGGCATTGAGGAAGCTTTCATGTCTTCTTTTTAATGTTTTGAATTTTTTAATCTTAGCACTTTATAGTCCAATCTAGTCACCTTATTAGATATTCTAATTTGCTCATCTCAGATGTTTTGCATGCTACTATAATGACTATAATTATATCATTTCTAAGGTTTCATTTGTGCAAATGTAAGAGAACTGACTTTCATTTTGCAGTTAACCAGTAGTTGCTCAGACTGACCAAAATGCTTTGGGGAGCGTGTATTTATTAAATATCAGAAACATATTAATTTTGTAAATTTAGATTTTACATATATATATATAAATTCAGATGTGTATATATGTACGTGTGTGCGTGTGTATATATATATATATATATATATATATATATATATATATATAAACATATATATATATAATTTCCATTGGGAACGGTTTGGTTCTATTACGATTATGTAGTAGCCAAGGGAGTGCCAGTTGAGTACAAAATTAATAGCTTTTTTAGGTAGGATTCCAGAATTAGTGCATGAAGGGAACAGAGTAGATCTGTTTGAAGAGTTCATTAAATTAGGTTATATATGCTCTTACGAAATACAGAGGAGTATAAAAGCATTCAGAGGAAAACATAGAAACAACACAAATTATTGAAGAACCAAAGGGATTGACTTATGATAAATTATTGAAGATAAAGGGGTCTTAATAATAATACTATATAAACAAGGAAGTTGTCTAATGCCAAGATGCTGAGGAAATGGCTGAGTTCAAAGAAATTTTACCCAGTGATTAATGAGGATTGGAAACACTTTCATATTCTAGATATAGTTGCCCTATTAAAGATGTTGGAGAAAATTCCCTGAAAATGGGAAGCTAGCTAAGCTCATCTGATTTTTAGAAGATAACTTATTTTTTAGGTTAGAATATAGGGATGAAAATGGTCCCTGCAAAGAGATATTAGGTCCTTGAAATATTCACTCAAAGTGAAACTCTCTTGATAATTATGTTGAACATTCTTAAAATAATAGATATAATGAATGTGGTAGGTTTTGTGATTTATGTTTTTAATTAAATGTGATATGATTTCCCCCTTAGTTGGGGTAACATATAACCAGGGATGAATTATATACAGAATATTTACCAGGTGGTATGGCTTCCAATCAGAATAAACAACTAGATGGCATACCAGATGTGTGTAAGCTCAGTGTACAGCATGGCCAGATAGACCAGAGCAATGAGGGACTCACTTTCTCCCTGTATGTGAAGATCTTGAACTCTCGACTCAGAGGAGATGCACCAAGCTTAAGTTCCTGTGTATAAAAGTACTGAGGACAGGGTTGATAATCAGTGAGTACGTAGCGGCAGGGCTCTTCTGTGGTTAATACTGGTGTCTATTTTAATTAATAGTAGTTGGAACAATTTGAAATTTTGCCTCTGTCTGAAGAATTGTTAACCTGGGTCTTCCTGAAGATAAAAAATGATTTTATGAATAATAGAACCCATACTCTGTGATAAGAAATATGTAATATGTGTTCATCTATATAAAGGATATGTGATATAGGTTGTGTTCCCCAGAGGGCAGACTCTAAGTAGGAGTTTACTGTACAGGATATTGATTAAAAAGTATCTTTGTGATCAAAACTGGGTTGGAGGGTGGGGAAGGAAGCAACAGTGGTGAGAAGAAGATAAGAAAGGCTAAAAGGCCCAAAGACTCCCTTAGCCAAACCCACAGGAAGCACTAGAGCTGTAATGACCCTTCAGGGTTATCCCGAGCAGTGCCAAGATGACCAACCTTTGTACTGTGGATTGATCAGTTATTGGATATGGACCACCCTGTGGAGGCAGCTTTCCAAAGCTGAGGTAAATCCTGAAGGGGCTGACAGCTGAATCTGGTGCTGCTAGCACTCCCAGCTGCTGGAACACCAAGTCCTTCAGTGAGGGGAGATCTGGGCTGCCCACCACTGTATCCACCACAGAATAGGATAGCTTCTTTCTCTGAGTCTTCCTCAATTAAGGAAATGTGATAAACCTTAATCAGCCCTCGCTTATCTGACCCCTTCATATCCACAGCTTTGTTTAGAATCACATACTTTGATCAATTTATGTCTTACTTGAGTGGAGTGTTGAGAGGGGGTTACCCGGTAGGACAGAAGAATTACTTTCCTTGGTATGTGACTCCTTTAACAGAATCTCTTGGGAAAGAATTGGGGTTTTGGAAGATTCCTTGACTCCATTTTGTGAATTTTATTTTGCCAGTTTGCCACATCCCCTTCCAAGACTTGGATTATTGTAAACTGTGTGTTTACTTGTATGTCCTTCAGGTATTTATTGAGAGCTGATAATGTGATGCACAGTGCGGCATGCACATATGAATTAAATATACAGATCTTCCTCGACTTACGATGGGGTTACATCCCAATAAACCCATTGTATGTTGAAAGTATCATGTTGAAAATGCCTATAGTTGGGCAAAATCATCTAACACAAAGCCTATCTTATAGTCAAGTGTTGAATATCTCATGTAATTTTTTTTGAATTCTATACTGAAAGTAAAAAAAAAAAAACAACCCAGAATGGTTGTAAGTGTATCAGTTGTTTCCTCTGGTGGTTGTACGGCTGACTGGGAGCTGTAGCTCGATGCCGCTGCCCAGCATTATGAGAGTATCTTACTGCATATCACTAGCCTGGGAAAAGATCAAAATTCCAGATTCGAAGTACGGTTTCTACTGAATTCATATTACTTTTGCACCATTGTGAAGTCAAAAAATTATAAGTCTTACCATTTTAAGTGGGGAACTGTCCATAGTCCCCTTCTCTTGAGGAGTTTCCATGCCAGCCGGGGAGATAGACAAAGGGATCATTTTTATATAATAGGTAAGAATAAACAACGTAGAAGAACAGAAGAAGGAATGATTGCAGGGTGAAGTAGTGTGGATGAAAGTAATCAGAAGGTAATAATTTGTTTTTGAGACTAAGATTTTTTTTTTTGATTTGGCATCAGTTATGTTTACCTTGTTATGGACTGCTATGGATTTGATCTAGGTTCATGTGGCTCCAACAAATGTATGGGTTTTTAAAAATAAATTTATTTATTTATTTATTGGCTGCGTTGGGTCTTCGTTGCTGCGCGCGGGCTTTCTCTAGTTGCGGCGAGTGGGGACTACTCTTTGTTGCGGTGTGCGGTCTTCTCATTGCGGTGGCTTCTCTTGTTGTGGAGCACGGGCTCTAGGCACGCGGGCTGCAGTAGTTGTGGCTCGTGAGCTCTAGAGCGCAGGCTCAGTAGTTGTGGCACACGGGCTTAGTTGCTCCGCAGCATGTGGGATCTTCCCGGACCAGGGCTCAAACCCGTGTCCCCTGCATTGGCAGGCGGATTCCTACCCACTGTGCCACCAGGGAAGTCCCCAAATGTATGTTTGAAAGTTCCGCATTAGTCAGTGCTGCTTTCAAAATCTTGCTGGGAGATACAGAAACTCTCCGACTTTGATAGTTGCTATCTGATTTTGATATTGGCTCTTTGACTGTCTTGTAGAGATCAAGGACTTGCCAGGCCTCATCATTTCATCTGATCATAGCACAGTGCCTGGCACCTAGTACAGTTTAATAAATAATTGCTAAATTAATCAGTGAATAAATTATACCAAGTTTATCAGGCATGCATCTTATTGCTGGTACACTTTTCATTTTCTTACTAACTTTATAAAAGAATAATACACATAAACCAACGACTTCCCTATAAACCCTCCCTTCCCTGCTTATCTTTTTTTCCTCCCTCCCTTCCTCCCTTCTTTCTCTCCCTCTTCTCCCTCTCTTTTCTTTATTTCTTTCTTCCTTTTTTAGGCAGTGGAATCATTTCCTCAAAGAAAGTCTTTACAAGAATCACAGTAAGTTTCACAGATAAAGGGCGGGGGTATAATCTGGTTAAAATATGGTTTGGGAGCCTCTAGCTCAGCTCTCTCTCCATTCCAAGAGGTAATTCCAACGTTCAGTAGGTCACAGTTTGAAAACCAATGAAATAAAACATTCAGGTAACTGGAAATCACCACTTTCCAAGTGAAAATGTCAACACTAGCAATGGAATTGTTTGTGGGTAAGTGGGGCTTGCAAGCCATGGCTTGAAATATTTGTTCTTCAGCTGATGTATGGAAGTCTAAATTTGGCCCATGAATGTTCATTTTAGGTTGAGAGGATGTTCAAGAGGATGGGTTGTGTGAAAGTTGAACGTATGAAAGTCACGTACTGACTGCAGTAGTAGCACATCTTAGTACTTTATATTTTCAATGATTGTCTTGAATAAATTTAGTCTAAAAGTTTATGGAATATAATTTTAAAAAATTAGATTCTGAAAAGAAAAGGGAAAAGTTAAATTTAAAATAAGGGCCTGTATCTTTGTGAGAATAAAATCTTAGTCATTTTAAAGTAGATTAATTTTAAGTATACATGAGGTAGTGTTCTATTTTTAATACAGGTCAAATCCTATGGCACACTTTTATGCTTAAGTATCATTCTATTTTAGTTAATATTTCTCTTAAAAAACTACACTACCAGACTTGAAATTGTTTTTTGATAGTTTCTTATAGGGGATTTTCCTTATTTGTTTCAATTATGATTTTTTAAAAAAAAATTCGTTTTATATTTGTTGTGGCATTTGTAAAGGTAGTAAAACACTGCTATTTTGGAAGCCTTATCCATTTGCTGAGGTTTGTGTTGCTGTCTCAGCTATTCCTTCGAGAACTTAAAGATCGTAGCATAATAATGAAAATTTTTATCATTGGAAATTTCCCCGTTTAACTTAATCAGCATATATATTGGCCTCAGTAATTTGAATGACCTGAAGTATCAGTTCTTGAACATAGGTGTCTCTTGTACATACAGCATTGCGTATAGTGAGAAAGTGCTATAAAACCTTTTTTCACTTTTACATTATGATTTCTTTCCCTTTTTGTTACTGGGTATGTAACTGTTATATGTTCAGAGGAGAAGTGCTTCAGAACAACGACTATTTAAATAGAATTTTGGGCTGTATTTTCTGCAGTATTATCTGACATACATTAAATATATTTATTCAGTAACTGTGTCTTTTTGACAAAACTACTGAATAAGTAAAATTGTTACCGAATTAAGTCGTATGGACCCTGCTCGGGCCCTATCCGGGTCGAGGCTCTCTGCCTTGGTGGGGAAGGGTCTTTCTTCTGTTAGGGTTGGAACAGCCAAATAACGAAACCGAAGCTGAGGTCAATGCAGTGCAAGCTTTACTCAGTGGCCAAAGAATGGAGAAGGGGAACTTAGTTCACAGGTCAACTTCTTGCCCATGTAACGAGAGGGACTTGATTTTAAAGAGTAAAGACAAAGGGAGGAGGAGTGAGGCTAATGATGGGGAGGCATATGCATTAGTCTACCATGGATGGGCAGGGCTTTTCAAAGGAGTGGGGTACCACCCTCTTTTTATCCTTTTTTGGTCCTTAATGTCTGGTCATCGCCACTGGTAGATGTTTGTCATTTAATGTGCTAATGTAGTAAAATCAGCGAATAATGAGACTCAGGGTCTGTTGGAGGTCAGGTTTGTCACCATCTTGGTCCCAGCTAGTTCCACCTGTTTTTTCTTTTGTTTGTTTGTTTGTTTGTCTCTCCCTATAACTTCGTTTCTTAACACTGGACCCTGTAACTTAAAGATTTATGTTAACTCCTGCTAAAGTTGCGGCTTGGCGGGTTTTGAGCAAAGACCTGGTGCAGCTCTGGCAACAAAATGAACAAAGAAAAAAACTAATGATATTTTCCAATTTCTTGGATAATGAATTAAACGTGTTGAACTGTGTTGTGTGATTCTTATGTTAGGGAAATGTTAAGTCATGTCATAGTTTTCATTCTTTTACATCCATGCAATAACCTGAGTAAGATCCTAAAATTTATTTATAGATGTCAGTTCAGAAAGATTTCCTTTTTGTGAAGTCCCAGGCCTGAGGTTTTAATGTATATATAGGTTTTTAAACCATGTTCATTCACTGCCTACGACCGATGGCTTTAATGAATGCCTAACAACTTACTTAAACCAAACAAATAATTAGTCTCAATTACAGAAGTGTAAATTTGACTCTAATTAATGAATGTGCCAGGCGTTAGACATTGGTTTAAGTGTAATTGATCTTAGGGCCACAGAGATCAATTTAAGGGTTGGTGAAATGACAGCAAGGAGGAAGTGACTCAGATAATCAGAATGCTCACCACTAGAAAGATTAATTGGTGTATTAGTGATAAACTAGTAGGTGACTGATATAATAATGATATCCCCATATTAAGGGGGTCTCAAAATAGGACCACGAACTTCAAAGCTTTTAATTGTATACAATTACTATGTCAGACATACTCCTTTAAAAGAATATTTATCACATTCATTTGTCCTCCATTTAATTTTAGTTTTTTTTCTTTTTCATAATTAAAAAAAGAAAAACACCCTAGAGGAGGCATACAACTATTTTACTTTATGCTTGGAAGTATTCTTCCTTAACTGTGTTGGTAGGCCTGGATGTGGAAAATCAAGTGACTGCATTAAAAAGACAATGACTGATTGCCTTGATAACATTTTTCCATGTCCTTTGCTGTCAGTTAAGTCTGCTTTTGTTGCTATGATAACTTCTTCCCACTTTGACGGTAAAATCTGGACGGAAAAATAAAGGAGAAAGGCGGTTCTATTATGCCATTACATTTCTTCTCCTTTGAAGAGCTTCTGATACTCTGAATGATGGGTTAAAAAGCTAGATGATGTGGTGAAGCCAGAAAAGCCACGCTGATGGCACGTTCAATTCATATCTGTGTGAAGGGTCACTGGCTGAGGGAGAGGCACGCAAAGTCCTAGATGAAGAGAGTGAGAGGTGGCTGCTAAGTGAGGAGTTGTGGAGATGAGAATACGAGAATACTACGGAGTCTCTGTCCTTTTTGCAAATATTCTGTGCCTATGTTCTTTTCTCCCTTTCTCCCCCCTACCTCCTAACCCCAGACAACTCTCCTAATAAAAAGATTTTTCAAGAGAGATGTCAAAGAAAATAGAATTTTTCAAGAAAGACGTCAAAGGAAATTGTTGAATGAGGCACAGGGGCAGCGTGAGACCGGAGTGGAGGAAGGTGATAAAGGCGCTATTTAGAAGTTAAGCCCGGAAAACTGGGGCAAGAATCAAAGCAACGCTACAGGCAGGGATGAGGTAACCAGGGCCCCGAAGATAATCATAAGGAGTTGGAGTCTGAGGCAGGAAAAAAGGCAAGGCCGGTTAAGAGGTTTAAGGCAGAGGATGACCTACTTAGAAACAGATCTTTTCAACAGCCAGACTTTGGACTGGAGGGGAAGTAGCTCAGGCGGCCCCAGAGTAGGTTACATTTGTCTTAGTGGAAGTTGTACTGAGTAAACAAGAAATTGTAATTATACTGAATTATGAAGAGAGCATTAAATTACGTAGTCATGTGCAGGAACATTTCCTTTTTAAATGCTTTTTTAAAAGTTTTATTTTTAGGAGAGTTTTTCTTCATATATCAAATTTTAATTTGCATTGTGTTGTGTAGTACAACCTCATTTAGACTACCTTGTTGGAAGAACATTCTAAATTCACGAACATTCTGAAAGAGGCAGAATTTTGCTTCTTGTAAATATATAAAGAGGCTCAGGTTAACCATTTATACTGTGTGAACTCCTTTGCAGTATTTCTTAGAGGATTTTTAATAGATAATATATATCAAAGGAGTTTTATAAACACCTGTTTTAATAATTCAGGCACTGAGAATAATTTGATATCCTAAGTAGTTTAAGTATCTTTTCTGATACCTTGTTTGTATTAATTATTTGGGTGGTATAGTTTTTTTTTTTTTTTTGGCTGCGTTGGGTCTTTGTTGCTGCGCACGGGCTTTCTCTAGTTGCGGTGAGCGGGGGCTACTCTTTGTTGTGGTGCACGGGCTTCTCATTGCGGTGGCTCCTCTTGTTGCAGAGCACAGGCTCTAGGTGCACGGGCTTCAGTAGTTGTGGCACACAGGCTCTAGAACACAGGCTCCGTAGTTGTGGCACGTGGGCTCAGTAGTTGTGGCTCGCGGACTCTAGAGCACAGGCTCAGTAGTTGTGGTGCACAGGCTTAGTTGCTCCGCGGCATGTGGGATCTTCCCGGACCAGGGCTCGAACCCGTGTCCCCTGCATTGGCAGGTGGATTCTTTACCACTGCGCCACCAGGGAAGTCCCTGGGTGGTATAGTTTTAAACATACAAATTCTGGAGCCAAATTAGTTGGATTGAATCCTGGCTCTGCCATTTTCTACCTGTGTGAGTATACAGGGCTTCTGCATGTCTGTCTCACTTCCCTCACCTGTAAAATGGACTAATAGTAGGGCCTATTTCATAGAGTGGTTGTAACAATTTATTATACACACACACATATATTTCCACACATACACATATAAATACATATACACACATACATATATATGTTTAGGACAATAAAAGAAACAGAGAAACTGCTTATGAAATATTTATTATTAGCCTTCCTAACAATAATTTTTGTATCCTAACAATACTCCTAGTAATAGTAATAATAATACTAATAACCCAATTCTAATCTTAATAATAATCTTAATATTTCTGCATGCCATCCCTCAGCTCCTCCTGCTGTTTCTTTTCTTTCCTTTCCTTTGCAGTAACACAGGAGTTGCCTGTACTTGCTCTCCTCCCACTTCTCTTAGACCCAGTCCAATCTGGTTTGTAGAACTACCACTCCAACTAAACTGTTCTTACCAAGGATTCCAGTGACCTCCACATGGCTAAATCCAATCCAGTTCTCAGTCCTTAATTTACCTTGACCTTCCTGCAACAGATGATCCACCACCTCTAATATAATGTCTTGCCTTGTCTTCCAGAAACCACCATCTCCTGGTTTCCATCCAGATTCATTGGTTGCTCCTCTTCAGTTGTCTTTGCTGATTTTGTCTCTTCTTGTAGAGCTCTTAATGATGGAGGAAGCCAGGCTTATTCCTTGGTCATCTTCTCAGCTCACCTCCTTGGTCACTTCATGCAGTACTATGATTTTAAATACTGTATTATTGCTGACACCTGGCTAATTGCTAGCTCTGTTCCCAACTTCTCCCCCAAATTCCAGATTTGTTCATCTAATTCCTTACTTAGTATTCTCACTTGGATGACTAATAGACACTCGAAATTTAGGACACCCATAAGCTGTACACCTGATATTCCCCTCAAAGCTGGTTCTACCCACACCCTTCCAGTTATTCGGAACAAGTACTTTAGAGTCAGTCTTCATTTCTCATTCTGCATTGCTCCACGTCATACAGTCCTCACATTCTGTTGGCTTGACCTTCACAATAGATCCAGGTGGTGACTGCTTCTTACTACATCCACCGGTACCACACCAGTCTAGATCATGGTCATTTCTGGATTGCTGTCGTGATACTTGGTCTGCTTCTTCCCTTCTTCTGATCTATTCTCAACACAGAAGCCAAATGTCAATAAAATTCTCAGTCCTCGCCTTGAAATCCTGCAATGTGTCCCCAAATTACTTAGAGTAAAAGCCAAAGTCTTTATAATGGCTTACAGGGCCTTATATGAACTGGCCCCCATTGTTTTTCTGATGTCATCTCCTACCACTTTCCCCATCATTCATGCTATTCTAAATGCAGTGCCTCCTTACTGTTCCTAAAACGTGCTAGGCACACTCCCACCGTAAGGCTTTGCACTTACTGTTCCCTCTGCTTAAAACAATTTTCCCATATATAATCCTATAATTCCTTTACCTCCTTCAGGTCTCTGCCCAAGTATCATCTTTTTTATGTGTCTCACCCTCTAGTTTTAAACTGTAACTCTACAACCCTTCACTGCCACCTCTGGTGTTTCTCATTTCTCTTAGTCTGCTTTAGAGTTTAGTATATCTTCAATTATCATATGCAACTTACGTATTTATTATGTCTGTTGCTTTTGATCTGTCTTTTCCCACTTGAAAGTAAGCTCCATTAGGGCAGGGAACATTTTTCATTTACTGGTTAGATCAGTATCTGTCATGTAGTTGACACACAATAAGTACCTATTGGATGAATGAGTGAATGAATGAGTATTCTGTTGGCTTTCCCTCTCCCATGCAAATATTATGTTGAAGAGGGTTTCCCATGAATGTAGACACTATGTAAGATACATACGTGCCATAGACAAGGAACATCATCTGTTACTTTGATTTGCTAATTTAATAAGCTTAGCTCAACGTGAAAATTACTGACCATAGCATCTGGTGTTGCTTTCTTCGTCTGCAGTGTCTTCTCTTATCTCATTAAATATTGCTTCACCATCAAGCTCTGCACCACCTGCGAAGTTTTCCTTCTCCAATCATTCTTGCCTACAGTGATTTCTAGTTCCTCAGTTGGTGTAGCCCTTGTTTTTTCTACTATACAATTTAGGCATCACTTTTATATTTTATGTTAAGTCTCATTGTTTTATATGAATAATTTCTATTTCCTGAACTAGGTTGCTAAGTCTTGAAGGGCAGAAATCACGTATTATGCTTTCTGGCAAAGCAGTGTGGGTGTTCATGTTCCAATCTATTTGTCAGAGTATTTTTACTTATACATAATTTTTCAGGAGGATTCCTCAGAGTCTTTGGGAGGAAATTGCTTTAAGAGACAAAACAAACTGAACTAAACCATCTCACAAACAAAATACAATACATAAATAGGAAACTATCTCAGAAAGAAATTTTGTGGAATTATTGATTTAAAGGATTTTCTCTTTCATGTCTCCTTCCTTATGGTAAGCAGTGTGGAATATCAAGTATTTTTTCTTGGATTTAATAAATATTAGTTATCAGTTATCCATAGAATAATATGCCCTTTTATGTTTTTTAAAAAATTTAAGATATTATATGACAGAAAACATTCATGTATTTGCTGAATCAAATGATCAAACTGGGAAGAAGTGATGGCCAGTTAGAATGTGTATGAACCTTGTTCATTAAAATGGTGGCTTATAGTGAAGATTCATGAAAAGGTTTGCTTGCCTTCTAACACTCTTCTACCTATCTGTTAATTTACACAGTCCACTTCCTACAATTGCATAGAACAAATGCACAGTAAACATTAAGACGGCCTAGTTTATGTCCCAAACTTAAGGCCAAAAAAGTCTTTACTAATGGCGAACCTTTAACTTTCTCCATTATGCTTAATGACCATCACTATTAAGCCAGCCTGTATAATTATTGAGTATCTCAGGAGCACAAACCATCCTCTGGAGAAGATATAGGCAAAACAAGCTTGCTGTATCAACACACGTTGAGGTCAGGTTATTTTTTTTCCCATAAATTACACAGAAAATTAAAAATGTTTTTCCAATATTTTTTTCCTTCAGGAGTGAGCTTTATATGGGTATTACTTTGTGACATATATTCACCAGAGGATTTTCTTAATTCTTTTATGGAATATCATGGATTCGTCCATCCCATTAACTTTTTTGAGTACTATAAAAAATGAGTTTTATGAAACACATAACAAAAGAGATCTGTGTGTTTAGACAATCTGAGGAGATATGGAGGAGTTGCTTGAGCCCTCAGTGCTTCTGATGGCCTTTAATTTCTCTAAATATTAAGAGAGCAAAAAAAATAAAAGAGCAAATAATGCACAAATTCAATTGCTTATATACAGGAAGGGTTATATCCCAGGATTTTTTAACTTTAGCATTTTGTTTTAGTATAGAGATGCTCAAGTAAAGTATGTTATTTCTTTTTTAGTGTTTCTTTTTTGGTTCTTAAAGAAACAATAAAAATGTAGTATTGAAACTTGGATGTACAATTCCTTCATTATAACACCTGAAACTAACACAACATTGTAAATCAACTATACTTCAATAAAAGAAAAATCTTATAAAAAACCCCCAATTCCTTCATTATAAAACAATTAATTAAAAAATGTATCGAATGCCTCCTGTGTGTCAGGCATTCTGCTAGTCACTGGTATTACAAGTTGAATGAGGTAGACTATGTCCCAGTCTTCATATAGTTCATATTCAAGTAGAAGTATCAGACTTTTTTTTAAAAAAGCCCAAATAGAAAGGAAAGAAGGAAGGAAAGAGGAAGAGAGGGAAAGAAGAAAAAGGAAAAGAAAAAATAAAGAAATCTATTCAGATAGTTGCAAAAGCAGAAGTAAACAAAGTGCTGTGAATAGCATTTACAGGCAGAAAATTCTTTTACATTATTTGTTTCTGAATATCCATCTGTTCTAATACCCAAACTTTAAAAAAAATTTTAGAACAACATCAAAAACTAGAGTATGGGATCCAGAATATCTAAGACATAAGAATTTGGCCCCAAAAAACTCAGTTTTAGAAATGTAGTTCATGTTAACATTATATTACTTAATTTGACAAATGTTTTATTAGGTACCTTATTATGGGCCAGGCATTCTTTTGGAGATATAGCAGAGAACAAAAAAAGTCTCTGACCTCATGGATTTTATCTGAATAAGAAGTAATAGATTAGTGGGTGATAAGTGATTGGCTAGAAAAAAAAAGTGGGTGATAAGGGGTATCTGGGTAGGATTGTTGCAGTTTTCTGGAGTGACTAAAGAAGATCTCTGGGAAGGAGTCATATTTTGTGCCTTCAAGTAATTATCTAAACATGCTTCACAAACCTTGAAGTATATACAAATATTTTAGATGGGTAAACAGACTGTAGTAAAACAATTTGCCAAGAGATTTCTTATCTCTTACCTCATTTTGTTGAATATCAGAAAGTAAAATGAAGATGTGTAACTTGTGATATAAAACGGAATACAGTCAAATCTAATCTCACTTGATATCTTCACTTCAACTTAGCAAATAAGTTCTTTCTTTTTCACCCTGCTTTATAAGTGTTCTGCATCCTTACTTATCAGCACAAAGAAAGAAATTTTGCAACACAGTTCTTGAATAAACAAAGAATTTTGGTGCAGGTGGCTGTTTCATAATTTCTTTTTAGTTAAAGCTGATTCTGTTCTTTGTGAGAGACTCATAGTTCTGAATTCCTCTTTCTCCTTCTTAAATAGGGGGTTTATGTTCTTTGTTTCCAAAATGGAGGTATTCTTGAGATTATCTGATCAGAATATTAAGAATGAAATTAAATTGGTATATGTGAACAATTGGCTGGGTAATAGGAAGGCGAATTTCAGTTGTCTACAGAGAGACTGGTGGAACATCTCATTGGGACATGATCTGAAAGTAAGATTTTGCAAAATGGAAAACTATGCTTGTGAGAAGAAGGTAGCCAACAACTAGCCAAAGATGGTTAAATAATATTTATTGGAGCAAACAAAATAACAGTAAAGGGCACTAAGATCCATAATTGACTTCTCAAAGCTAATACTGGACAAGATGGCAGCCAAAGATAGGCCCAAGAATAATGCAGTTTAGTGCAAGCTCTGGGCACATGAGGAGACAGTAGATCCCTAGTTCAACAGAGTCTATGGATTTTAAGTACTTATGTTGGCACTGCATTTGATACGAGGAATGGAAAGATAAAAAATATATTTTCCTGATTTCATTTTCTATAGTCTTCATTGGGAGACATTTAGATTTCCATTCTCAAATTTTATTTTGAAGCAGTCCAGTTAGATGGACTCCATTATATACTGGAAAACACAATAGATGTTTTAGATTTAATTGGTGGAGTCATTCTGAGTCTTCTTTGGACAAAAAGTGTAAGAGAAGTATTGTAATTCTTTGCCAAGAAGTGTAGAGTACGTATTACAAAAAACTGTTACCACAAGGAGGAGTAGGTTAATAATACATGTTCAGCAGACACTTAAGGAGATGGGATACATCCAGATAAATAATTTCACTTCTCCAGATGCCAAATCATTGGATTCTATAACACCACATGGTAAACAGCACAATTTGTTAAGTAGTAGAGGCAACTTGAAGAGTGGGAAGACCATAACTCGTGTGAGAAAACCTGGATTGTATTATTTCTTCAGTCATTACTTAATATTTAGAAACCTTAATTTCTTTTCCTATAAAATGGATACAGTAATCTCTTTACCTAAGGGCTTTGGTATAAATCAAAGTAATGATATATATTACAGAACATGGTAATCTGTGAAGTACTCTTCCTGAGAAGAAAGTAATTATTAATGGAGAATTGTAACTGTTTGTGTGTGATTTCTTCCCAATCCTTGATGGACCTTTGAAAATAGTACTGAATTTTTCTTCCCTTTTCAGCCTAAAGAATCAAACCATTAATCGCAAATAAACCCTAAAGGTCATCTATTTTCACAACCAGCATTTATTATTCTGTATGCCCAATTTAGTTGTCTTCCCATTGTACCATGGTACTCATCACTATTACCTTAGTTTAAACGCTTATCACTTCATATTTTAAAATCTTAGAATGGTATCTTTATCCCCTCCATTTCTATTGGTTCTCCCTTTTCAAATTACTCAGCACATAGTCTTTAAAATAATTTTTTAAAAATATAAATTTTGCAATATTGTGGAAAACATTTGTGTATGTGATACTCAGACAGACATCAGCATAAAGCTAAACCCTATTTCTTAACTAGTTGTTAAGACCTAGAACAAGTGATTTAGTTGTTGAGCTTTTGTTTACTTTTCCGTGAATAATGGAATCTGTCTCATAGGATTGAGGTGAGAACAAACAAGTCTATGATTTGCACAGTGCCTGGGTTAAAGAAATGTTCCAGTTGTACATCTACCACCTACTCCTGCCTTATTTTATAATTTTCAGTGGCACATCGTTAATGGAATAATATACAAACACACTCCTTTGTGATTCCAGATGCTCCAAAATTATTAGAGTCTTTTCTATCACTGATTCTTTTCTTGCTCAAATATTTTATTTCATCTTATTTATTTACTTTCCTGAAATCCCTACACCTACTGACTCGCTCTCATGGTCTCGCACAATATCTTGCTCTATAATGATATTAACCCTATCAATTCTTCCAGTCCCTACATTTCCTAATATTTTTAAATAAACTCGACTACTTTCAACTGAAACTACTTTTAAGTATCAGCCGTTTATTAACCATTTATTAAATGCTTGTTTTCCTCCCTCCCTCCCTTCCTTCCTATCTTTTCATCTTTCTTTCTCTTTTCTTTCTTTCTTTCTTTCTTTCTTTCTTTCTTTCTTTCTTTCTTTCTTTCTTTCTTTCTTTCTTTCTTTCTTTCTTTTTCTTTCTTTCCTTCCTTCCTTCCTTCCTTCCTTCCTTCCTTCCTTCCTTCCTTCCTTCCTTCCTTCTTTCTTTCTTTCTTTCTTTCTTCTCTTCCAAAGTGCATATCTTATCTCTATATCTTTATTGTAAGTTCCTGAAGGATGAAATGCATTTACATCTTTCCATACACCTATGACAGACAGACAGGGGTGAATCGATAGTAGTTAATTTTCTCTAAGCTATTGGTTTAAAAAAAATAGATAACACATGTTCAACATGCCAGACCCTAATTAAGAACTTATATTAACTCTTTTAATCTGTATGACAATACTGTAAGATGTAGAAACTGAGGCTCAGACACATAGGTAACTTACCCAAGGTCACACAGATAGTAAATTGTGTAAGTTGGATATGAACCCAAGCACATTCACATCAGAGCCTGTGCTGTTAACCTCTAAGCTACCCTGATGCTTATGCAGCTTGGGAAAAGGATCCTTATGATACTGGGTACTGTTTTTAAAAGATGATTCCATATATTTCTGTGCTCAAAATGGTGATAATTATTACTAATATAAATTCGTTTAACAAGGATTGATAGGCACTGTTCTAGACACTGAGGAAGAAATGATGAACACAACAGAAAAGATTCTTAATTTTGTGGAACTAGTTGGGGAGACATATACAGTGAACAAATAAATGAATGAGAAAATATTAGGTACTGATAAGTTCTATAAAGAAAATAAATCATGGAACTGGATTGGATTGACTTGAGTTTATACTTTGGTTTGAGTGATTGGGAAAGGCCTCTTTGGGTAAGTGACTGCTCAGCCTAGCTGAGACCATTGTGTTGGTTAGTTGGTTTAAGCAAAAGGAGGCTTATTAAAGTCAATTAGATGGCTCACAGCCTTGCAAGGAGTGCCAGAAAATTAAGCCTCAGGGCTTCACAATAAGGATCAGAGCTCCAAGAACCACATTCCCAGGAAAAACCCCCAAGCACATCAAGAAACCACTTAGCACTGATGCTCAGGGTTCCCAGCTAACTTCAGCTTTCTGAGATACTTGAACTGCAGGGATTGTTAGAATGGTTGCGGAACTTCCCTGGTGGTCCAGTGGTTAAGACTCCGTGCTCCCAGTGCACGGGGCCCGGGTTCGATCCCTGGTCAGGGAACTAGATCCCGCATGCCGCAACTAAGAGCCCGCACGCTGTAACTAAAAGAGCCCGCATGCCGCAACTAAAGATCCCACGTGCCGCAACTAAGACCCGGCGCAGCCAGATAGATAGATAGACAGACAGTTGTGATGAAGATGGGAAAAGGGGGTTGAGTTCAGGGTGTGTTTTGTATGTCAGGTCTAAAACAGAGTTTCCCAACTGGTGGCAACAAACAGGTTAATGGGGCACCGTGGTACTGATCATCTCAGTCTTAAGGGTGGCTGGGTGGAACCTGGGGCAGCCCAAACTCCCAGGCTGGTTACCTCCAGCTTTGAGCAGCCTCCTTAGTTTACTTCAGTGTGTCATAGCATGAAAAAAGTTGGGGACTACCGATCCATAGCAATGCCTGAAATGTATGGGGATACAAAAGAATCATGGAGTCCTAGGTTTTTAGCTTGAGTTACTTGTTGGCTCATGGTGCTACTGACTAATATGGAAAGAGGCAGGGGAAAAGCACGTTGTAGAAGGGGGGGAAGAATTTTTTTTAGACGTGAAGTTTAAAAAACGTAATAGTCTCTCTTTTTTAAAATAATGCATCTTTACTTGAATGCTTTCTCTCAAATTGAATTTTAGTCTTTTTTTTTTTTTGGCCATGCCATGTGGCTTGCAGGATCTTAGTTCCCCAACCAGGGATTGAACCTGGGCCACAGCAGTGAAAGCGCTGAGTCCTAACCACTAGGCAACCAGGGAACTCCCTGTAGTCTCATATGCAGATGTTAAGAAGGTAGTTGGCTATATGAGATTGGAGTTCAGGGGAGCTGTTTATTTTGGAAATGTAAATTTGGGAGTCATCAGCATAAAGATACTGCTTAGAGCCATGGGACTAATGAAATTACCCTGGGAGAAAAGGTAGACAACAAAGATTTTAAGCTGAGCCTTTAGACACTCTACTTTTGAAGTAGAGCAGACTAATAATGAGGTACAAAATTCTTGACGTGACTATCTCAGCAATAAACCGGAAAACATACTGCTTACACAAAACCAGTGTGTTTCTACGTCTGTAATTAAAAGAAAAACTACAGTTGGGAATAATCTACTAAATTTTAAAGTGGACTGAACAAGCTGGGGGTGAAAACTTCAATACCAGGATAAAATTTTAAAAAATCCTCTTTTAAATAAATGAGGCCTAAGAGAAGATATGATCAAAGCTTATAAAATAAAAAATTGTATGAATAGGGTCAACACATTCTTATTTACTAAAGTCAGAATACTAGAACTAAGAGGCACTCCCTGAGTCTTGAATGAATTACATTGAGGACAAAATGTAAGGAAGTTCTATTCTAACCAGTGGGTAGTAAACTTATGAAACTCTTTAAAAGGGGTAAGTTTCTACAAGTGGTTGAATAGTTTGAAAAGGTACAGTTTGTGGACAGTAGATATACAGCAGGTTGTTTAAGGAAATGGGATATTTTGATGAGTGGTATATCTCTAATCATTTAATTTCGATATCCTATTTCATATCTAGCTTTTCTAAAAAATCGTTGCAAGCCAGGATTAGAATAGGAGGGATGTAGTCTGATAAGAGTATGACTTTTTTTCTGTTATGCAAAAATTTTACAAGTGAATGTTCTCAATAGTTTCCTTAAAACAATTATTATACCTGATGAAGACCTACGATACCCATGTGTGAAGAGCGATGCTTATACATGTTTTAGCAAGCGATTTAATAGAACATATTTATTCACAGTGAAGGATGATCTTAATATGATGAGGTCAAAGTACTTTGTAATATTAAATCTCAGTACTTTCTTGCAAAGTTCTTATTATAGTTGAATTGTCTAATTTTGTTATTCCAATTTCCCCTAATTACTGGCTTAATTTTATTCACTTTGCTGTTTATTTATAATGCCATTCTTTCCTTTATTTACAATGCCTTTTTCTGAATGAACAATTGTGTTTTCTTTATTCTCTTTTTCATCTCTTTACTGGCTGGAGAGTTATATGTTCATTTTTTTAATGAACTCTTACCTTTAAATTTATACTCTTCATAATTGATGAATTCATTATTCTCCTCTAAACAGTACAAGAACACTAGATTGTTTAAATTCTGATTTCCCTCCTCCTGTATTCCATATTATTGTTGCCTGGTATTTTGGTCCTATACGTTGTCACCACTCCCATTAGTCGTCATTACTTTTTTTATGGTAATAAAATATTTGTTTTACCATTTTCTTCTTACGGTTTCTGATCCTCCCTTTTGGATTGAATTTCCTCCTTCCTGAAGTACACGTTAGTAATTACCTTTGTAATTTGTCTATTTCATTCTTTTCCTTGAATAATAGTTTAGTTGGGCATTGTATTCTGTGTATAGTATTCTTTGTGTAATTGTCTTTTGCAGATAATCCATCTTTTCCCTTTGCTCCTCTTAAGATTTTGTCTTTTATTTTCTGTATTTCCATAACTATGTGGTCTGAATATTTAAATACTGGAGCTTGGCATGGAACTTCAACTGAGGACTCCTGTCTTTCTACAACTCTGGAACTTTGTCTACCATTATTATTTAAATATTCTTTCCCATGTCCTCTCTAGTCTCTCCTTCTGTGACTCCATTGTATGTATGTTGGATATCCTCCTTTTACATTACCATGTCTTTTAACTTGTGTTTATATGTTCCTTCTCTTAAGTTTTCTTTGCAACTTTCTGAATAATTTCCTTATTAATATCTTCTAATTAATTCTCTTCAGCTATATCTAATCTATGATTTATCACATCTTTTGAGGACTTTTTATTTAAAATTCTTTTAAATTATTTGTAGACTTTTTCTTTGGTTCTTTTCAAATCTGAATGTTTTTGTATTATCCAATTTCTGTTTTTTATTTTATTTTTTACTTCTTTGGACATTTTAATCATATACATATTGTGAGTAATATGAAAGATATATTGTTTTTTAAAAATTTATTTATTTATTTATTTTTGGCTGCATTGGGTCTTCGTTGCTGTGCGCAGGCTTTTTTTCTAGTTGTGGCGAGCGGGGGCTGCTCTTCGTTGAGGTGCGCGGGCTTTTTCTATCTGTGGCAAGTGGGGGCTGCTCTTTGTTGAGATGTGCAGGCTTCTCACTGCACTGGCTTCTCTTGTGGAGGAGCACGGGCTCTAGGCGTGTGGGCTTCAGTAGTTGTGGCACGCAGGCTTCAGTAGTTGTGGCGTGTGTGCTCAGTAGTTGTGGCTCGTGGGCTTAGTTGCTCCGTGGCATACAGGATCTTCCTGGACCAGGGCTCAAACCCCTGTCCCCTGCATTGGCAGGCAGATTCTTAACGACTGTGCCACCAGGGAAGTCCCAAACATATTGTTTTATTAGTTCTCATTGTACTTCAGTATCCATAAAATTAACATATGATTAAAAGCCATATGATATTCAGTAAGATGGAAAAAAAACATAAGAAAGAATAAGACAAAATAATAGAATAAGTGGATGGATTTGAAATAATACCTTGGTATTTCCCTTTCTTGCTTTTGAGTTTGCTCATTTAAAATATAATCCCAATACAACATTGTAAATCAACTATACTTCAATTAAAAAAAATATATAATCCCCACCCATTTTTCCAGATTTACTGAGATGTGATTGAGAAATAAAAATGTATATATTTATGTTGTTCAACATGATTTTTTGTTTTATTAAGGTGTACAATTTGATGATTTGATATATGTATACATTGTGAAATGATTACCACAATCAAGTTAACAGATGTATCACTTCACATAGTTACTTATTTTTGTGATGAGAAAACTTAAGACCTACTCCATTAACAAATTTCGAGTATACAGTACATTGTTGCTAACTATAGTTACCATGCTCTGCAGTAGTTCCTGACAGCTTTTTCATCTTACAACTGAAAGTTTGTATCCTTTGACATCTCCCATTTCCCCCATTACTTATCCCCTGGCAACCACCATTTTACTCTCTGATTTTATGAGTTCAGCTTTGTGTTTGGAAAAGGAGATTGTGGGTATGACAGAGAAGTCCTTCTAAAATTGTTCAGGACTCCATATTCAACAAAATGTGGTTTTAAATTTGATGGAACAAACTTTTTCACAAAAGATTATTATATAAATATAAAATGGCTGACGTATGGATTACCAAAAAAAAGATGTAATTTACAAAGTATACCTTCAAATGTGATTTTAAAAGCTATTTAATTCTTAATATAGTTCTAATTCAAAATGAAAAATACACTTCATTTTGAAGAATTTTTTAAAACTTTATTTTTATTGCGATATAATTGACATATAACATTGTGTAAGTTTAAGGTGTACAGTGTGTCGATGAAGGGTTTTTTTGAATGCAGTCTATTCTATTGATATGTTTTCAGTTAAAGTAATGGTGGGTAGATTTTTATCAAAAAATTTTAAACTTATTACCTGATCTGATATCTAGTCAACATAATTTGACTGTCCAGCAGCTTAAGCTGTTGAAATATATCCAGAAAGTATTCTTCCAGAAAAAAGGGAAAAATTTAATTATTTTAAAAAATATTTATTTATTTTATTATTTATTTGGTTGTGCTGGGTCTTAGTTGCGGCCTCCTTAGTTGTAGCATGTGAACTCTTAGTTGCGGCATGCATGTGGGATCTAGTTCCCTGACGAGGGATCGAACCTGGGCCCCCTGCATTGGGAGTGCGGAGTCTTATCCACCGCGCCACCAGGGAAGTCCCAAAATTTTAGTTATTTTGGAACAAAGATTGTTTTAATATACTTTTAAATTTAGCTGTACCTATAGGTTATCCTTAAAAAAAAGAGAAAGTTTTAAAGTGAAATTATTTATGTCACGTTCAAACCATATGTAACCATTCATTTTATATTACATATATGTGTATATATATCTATATGTGTGTATATATAGATATATTTTATGATGATTTAATAAAATTTGGATTTTGCATTAGAGTAGCTGGAGAAAGATGAAATCATCTAATTAACTTGAAGTTAAAGACTTTTTGTTTTCCTTTGATGATTAGATTATGTTGACTTATGTAGGAGAAGCCTATGTAGTTTGATCCTGCATATACAATAAATAGAAGTTCACTTCACTATGATTTGTACATAGTAGTTGCTTAATACAAGTTTTGAGTAAATGAGTGTTTAACCTGTGGAAACTACTCACTTTCTAAACTGTATCTTAACGACGGTAGTGTAATTATTTTTTTTAATTTTAGGATTTTTAGCATTGTTAGATATCATACAGTGACCTCACTTAAGAGGGAAAAATCAAGATAAAGAGATTTCGTGACTTGTCCAAGGGCCCACAGTTTATATATTGCAGAGCTAGTACTGAAACGAAAATGCCTTAATTCAGCAACAAAAAATTAGATGAGTGGAACTGTATCTAAAAATTTCCTGCATATCAAAGGTAACAATCAACAGAGTGAAAAGGCAACCTGTGGAATGGGAGAAAATATTTGTAAACCGTATACCTAATAAGGGATTAAAATCCAAAACATACAAGGAACTCTTCTCACTCGTTAGCAAAAATAAAAGCAAATAGTGCAATTAATAAATGAGTAAAGGACTTGAATAGATATTTTTCTAAAGAAGACATAGAAATGGCCAACATGTATATGAAAAGATACTCAACATCACTAATCATCAAGGTCATGCAAATCAAAGCCACAATGAGGTGTTGCCTTACACCTGTGGGGTGGCTATTATTAAGAAAAAAAAAAAACACAAAAGATACTAAGCACTGGTGAGGATGTGGAGAAATTGAAACCCTGTACTCTGTTGGGAACATAAAGTGGTGTAGCTGCTATGGAAAACAGTATGATGGTTTCTCAAAAAATCAAAAGTAGCACTACCATATGATCCAGTAATCTCACTTCTTGATATTTATCTAAAAGAATTGAAATCAGGATCTTGAAGAGATATGTGTACTCCCATGTTCAGTGAAGCATTATTCATAATAGGCGAGCTGTGAAAACAACCTAAATGTCCATTGACAGAGGAATGGATAACAAAAATGTCACACACACACACACACAGGGATATTATTCAGCCATAGAAAAGAAGGTAGTTCTTCCATAAGTGACAACATGGATGAATCCGGCGGGCATTAGGCTAAGTGAAATAAGCCAGTCACAGGACAAATACTGCATGATCTCACTTATATGAGGTATCTAAAATAGTCAAATTTGCAGAAAGAGAGAGTAGAGTGGTGGTTGCCAGTTGCTGGTGGGAAGGGGAAATGGGGAGTTGCAGTTCAAGAGGAGTAAAGGTTCATTTATGCAAGATGAATAAGTTGTATAGCTCTGCCGTGGAACATTGTGTCTATAGTTAACACTATTGTATTGTGCCCTTAAAATTTTTTTAAGAGGGTAGATCTCATATTAAGTGTTCTTACCATAATAATACGTTTTTTTAAAAACACACATACACACACACACACACACACACACACACACACACACACCCCCATAGGTAACTCTCCAGAGCTCTTTCCACAAGACCTTGCTGAGGCAGAAAGTAGTAGACTAAGAAAATGTAATAAACGCAAACACACCTAGTGATATAGCAGTTTGTTAAAACATCAAAATTAAGTAACCATTAAGGAAAGTGATCAGACACCAGTTGATTTCTTTCCTAGCATGTTCAAATTCTTAAAGCACAGAAGCAATAATAAGCACATTCTTGAAGTTAAAACAACTAAAAACTTTATTTAAAATGAGAAGAAATAATGCCCTAATTCTTCACTCCCTGTTTTTTCCATTAATCTTTCTAAGTATGTATTGCTTTTCCATTTACAGTACATAATAGCTCAGCTGTGTTATTAAATATGAGAAGGCTTTTTATACAGCCCTTTATACAGCATATTAATTTTAATAGATAACATATGTTAATTTTAATTTATATCACATTTGGAGTGTTAGCTTTCATCATGGTCCTTTGTTATGGTACTCATACTTTTTCCTGCTGGATGATGGAATGAGTCATTTCTACACACTTATTATCCTTTTGGTAGATAAAAAGTGACTTTTTTTTTTAGAACTCACTCCATTGTTTTTTTACTTACAAAGGTAAAGCCAAGTATTTTTAGTTCAAATAACTACATGGCAGAAACTTTACATCATGATATGTATATTTAGATTTATAAGTATTTTGACTTAGGACAAATAAGTTTAGAAGTACCTATGTATGTAGGTGAATACTTATCTGAAAATGAGCCAAAAAATAAAAGTACTTTTAAACTATTAAGATGATATATTTGCTTTGCCAGTCTGTTAGGTCAGAGGATGGCTTCTTAAACACTGGGGATGATTTAGAGATAACTCTGCCTCTAGATATACTTGGGGATTTCTCAACTCTGGCTGTAGACTTCAATTGTGATTCTGTGTTACATTTTATATAGTAAGACACTGTTTCCACAGGCCTATCAATTTCTTATAAATTTGACGTACTCAGTATTTCATTATTTTCCTTTTACCTGCTTCACTTAATCTTTTCTATAGTATGCTTTATTCTCCCAGAGGTCCGTTTGAACCTTAAGTATTTATAGACTTTCTACACCACCTCAGAATATCATTACCAATCAAATACCTGTTACTTCTTTCTACTTTTGTTTTTACCTTCCTTTTAATAAGCTTCTGTAAGTGTTTTCTTTCCAAGTATGTTTGTCTATTAATTAGTTTGTAGAGTCTCCTACTTAAATAGCTGCTCTTTTCTGCCCCAAATCTTATGATAATTACAACCAGCAGCTTGTTAGTAGAAGGACTTTTGCATACCATCAGTTTCCTGAGTTTTCTTTTCAAATACTGTGAGTTTGGTTCATATGTTTTTAAGTTTATGCCTTATAATTAAATGTTGCCTTTAAAGTTTCTATGTAAAAGAATTTTTGGTCTTTCCTTCTTTAGTTCCTGATATTTGATTTCCATTCTCTTATAAGTTATATAAACATTTATTTCTTTGTGCATTTATTTTCACATCAGGAGATACTACATCATCATCAGTGTTGCTCCAGCTGTAGATAGAATATAAGCTCCATGAGGGCAGGGATCATGTCGGCCTTGTTTACCTGGTACAAAATCAGTTTTTAATAACTATATTTTATGAATAAATGAATGGAAGAATAAGTTTAATTCTAAAATATATCTTCAAAATAATATCTAACTGAAATTCTTCTGTGCTCTTCAGGCCGAACCCTGTTTGAGTCCAGCTGTGAAAGTGCAAGTGGACTTCTGGGCATGTTAGAACAGAAAGGATTCCAGCTTTGGACCAGGGAGTTCTTCAAATCTTAGCCTTGCCATTTAATAGCTGTGTAACCTTAGTCTTAGTCTTTTAACTTCCCTGAGCCAAAGTTTCTTAATAGGCAAGAAGAGGATAACTATCTCTTCCCTTCAGGATGGTTTTAACAGTGGTGAAAAAATTGCAGTGCCCAAAGAAGATGCACAATGTGTAATATTAGCTTTTATATTTTACACTGTGAGACAATATGATCCACATAAACCAGCACGCAGATTTTAAAAATAACTAATTTGTACAAATATTGGCCTCAGAAATTGTTCACCATTACTTAATATTCTAATGATATATTTTCTACATTTTCTGTACATTTTCTTTCATTTCTGCTCTTTTGATTTCCATATCCCAGTCTGTTTGCACAACTTCCTCACCTCTGAAGCATATAAAATATTCTTCCCCCCTGGCTCATCCTCTTATTTTACATCTTTAGCTCTACAATAATACAGTATTAGTCAGGGATTGGTTGCAAAAAGATGTGTTGCTCTATAGAGTTCAAGCAGTGAAGGGATTTGATACAAAGAATTAAGTGAATTACTGAACCACTTGGTAAGGCTGGGGGAATAAAATTCAGGGGAAGATGCCACTAGCTCTTTGTTTAACTACAATCTTTTAGAGAGTGAGAAAATTGCATAGACCACAGGAAACCGCCAACAATTTTCACCACTGTTTGTATCATCGAAGGCGGTGATTTGTAGGGAAATGCCCAGTGGCTCCTGTAAAACCTGCATGTTTGCAGAAGCCCACTCCTCTGCCCATCACCACCAGGGAAGCCATAATAAATCTTCAGCTTCTCCCTGGCTTGCAAATCTGATACAAGATTCTGAAAAATGTGATAGATACCCAGGCTTCTGGCCCCTGTGATACAGGGAGGGAACACGGCAGGAGGAAAGGTATTGAGTTGCCAACAGACAAGCCAGCACAATTTCCCTGTATATGATTGTTCATTCTTATTCTAATTTCTCAGGCATGCTCTCTCTATTTTGAATTCTGATCTCCAGTTCTTTCTGTTATTGCAGTAATGATGTTTGAGTAAGTAAATAGCTTCAAGAAAGAGGTTTATTCATGTTTAGCATGTATGCTTCTATCTCTTTGGCATCTTTATATCTCATTTCTCTCAGAAGCTTACCCCTTTTTAAAAATGTCTGTTGACCAGAGGTAGGCCAGCTAGGGCACACAGACCAGACCTGCTGGCTAACTGTTTCGCAAATAAAGGTTTACTGCAAAACAGCCACACCCATTTGTTTCCCTGTTGTCAGTGGCTGCTTTCACATCCCACAGTTGAACATTTGCAACAGAGGCCAGGAAGCGTAAACTACAATCGAGCCCTTTATAGAAAAAGAAATATATAAAGAAAGGGAACATCATGGGTGGCTTTTCTCATTTATTTGCCTATTGAATTTCTTTCATCATCAGTTCAGTGAGTATAGACTTTCTGATCTCATGGGTATACAATGTCATCAAACTGCAGGTACTTGTGTGGAACTCTCTTCACGATCTTAAAAATAAAAATGTCATGTATCCAACAAGAAAGTTTTCATTGAATCAAATTGATGCATATGTTCCAAATCTTCCTCTTATGCCAGGGATTGTTATTTATTTACGTTCTCCAAGTCTATGTTTTCTAATAGTGCACCATGCCATCTTGATTCTCACATGCTCTACTACAAACAGGGCAGCTCTGTTCTTTCTCAAAACCTGTAGTCACTGTTGAGTGGTACCAATGATCTTTGCTTTCTAATAACTTCCTTATCTTAATACATTTTAAAAAAATTGAAGTATAGTTATTTACAATGTTGTGGTAGTTTCAGATATGCAGCAAAGTGATTCAGATATATATATATAATATATATATATATTATATATATATATACATACACACATATATATATTCTTTTTCAGATTCTTTTCTCTTATAGGTTATTATAAGATATTGAGTATAGTTCCCTGTGCTATACAGTAGGTCCTTGTTGTTTATCTATTTTATATATAGTAGTATGTATATCCCAAACTCCTAATTTATCCCCCCTCCCCTTTCCCCTTTGGTAACCATCTTAATACATTTTAAAATCTGTGATATGCTAGTAAGTCTATTTTTCTTCCAGCAATTAGGCCTCAAATCTTACTAGCAACTTGATTGTGCTGGTGACTTTTGAGCCATGAAGACAAGTAATATCAAAGCCTTTTCATTCCTTGCTGCCTGAGGATTCACCCACATCTTTCTTCCTATATCCTCTGTATCTTCTCCTGTCTTTGAAGTCATTGTTTAAATAAGAGAGAGTTGGGGGGAAGAGAGGGAGAGAGTAAGTCCTAAAGACATTTTTTTATCAGCTATTATCAATTACTATTTCTTATCAGCTATTATCAGCTATTTCTCCCTCAGCATCTTCAGTTGTCTTTTTTAATCTTGTAAAACACAATGCTTTCTTCTGGAACATTGTAGCTTGTCTCTAGGTAGTGCTTTATTCTTGTCTGACCTCTTCCTTTGCTCATCACCTTGGCTCTTATTCTACATACTTTGCTCACTTGCTCTTTGATTTCTACAATTTTTGCTCCAATTCTTATAATTTCTTAACCTCTATTTTTAAAAATCTTTTCTCCTCATCATTAAATGATTCTATGGATGGAAGTATTCATTTTGTTCTTTAAGGTGTTTCAGTATTCTCCTTCCCTGGAGTATATTTCTTAGACCATTTTAACTTGCTCCTTCACAGTCTGAAATCTTAAAAGGGGAATAGTTCATTCTTCCCCTTGAATATGTATTTTTATTAAATTATCTCCTTGTCCAGGAATAATTTATTCCCTGTCCACATTTTTGAAAAATTTACAAATTTTTTAGAAATTAATTTAACTGTTACTAAGATAGGGACTTTTACTTTGCTTTCTTTTTTAAATTTTATTTTTAAATTTTAAATTTATTTATTTTGTTTATATTTATTTTTGGCTGCGTTGGGTTTGCGTTGCTGTGCAGGGGCTTTCTCTGGTTGTGGTGAGAGGGGGCTACTCTTCGTTACGGTGCACGGGCTTCTCATTGCGGTGGCTTCTGTTGTGTCGGAGCACGGGCTCTAGGTGCACGGGCTTCAGTAGTTGTGGCACATGGGCTCAGTAGTTGTGGCTCATGGGCTCTAGAGCGCAGGCTCAGTAGTTGTGGCTCATGGGCTTAGTTGCTCCGCAGCATGTGGGATCTTCCCAGACCAGGGCTTGAACCCGTATCCCCTGCATTGGCAGGCATATTCTTAACCACTGTGCCACCAGGGAAGCCCTACTTTGTTTTCTAATATGTCTGCTTTCACTCACACGTTTCTGTAATCATCCTGAAGATCGTCCCCATCTATATCTGTTTTTGTCATAAATCTGATAGCAGATATCTAAATATAAAATTTCAAATCTTATATTCTTACAAAGTGAGTCTAAGTATATTTTGTTGGATAACTTCCCGTTACTTCCAGCCTTATCTTTCTGTGGGACAACATTGGAAGCCCTTCCAAAGACATAGAGTCAGTGAACCAGAGATATTAAATGCTTCCTTCTTTTATATTTCTTTAGATGTAGGACAGCTACATGTACAAATGTGACATTCCCTAATTCATTTTCATGATTACATATCTCCCAGTGCAGATCTTGTATTATTAAATACCTTCACAGATGAAAGTCCATGGTAGCATTATTCGTGTCTCACTGACCCATATGAAATTAGCTTTAGATTTACATTTTCAAATGTGGTAGCCACTAGCAACATGTGGCCATTTAACTTTAAATTAATTAAAATTCAGTAAAATTAAAAATTCAGTTTTTTAGTTGAACTAATCATGTTTAAAGTTCTCAATATCTACATGTGGCTAGCAGCTACCACATTGGACAGTGCAGATAGAGAATATTTTCAGTATCACAGGAAGTTCTATTGGGTACTTTAAATAGTTGAGAATGTAGTTCCTTTATTTGTAATACATTTCTCCCAATCATGTTAAGCCCTCTTTTTTGCGCTAATATTGTATGAATTTGGTTTCTCTTTTATCAGAATCCATGGACTGCATCTCTAAACTTTAGTGGTCATTTGCTCTTTGTATTATGTGCTCCTATTTCTGTCCTCCCTCCAATATTTGTCATTTAAGTCAGTCGAATTCCATTTTCTTGGATTCTCTTTGTATCTGTTCCTTAGACCAGTGGTTCTCAAACTTCAGTGTGCATCAGAATCACTTGGAGGGTTTGTAATAACACAGATTGAAGGCTCCACCCCCCGAATTTCTGATTCGGTGAATCTGGGATGGGGCCCGAGAATTTGGATTTCTATCAAGTTCCCAGGTGTTGTTAATGCTGCTGGTCTGGAAGCCACCTCCTTGACAATCTTTACCTAAGGAAGGCTTCTCCTTCCCTCTGCTTTCTTACACACAGAGCTGTTCTTCATACACTCCTCACACACTTAAGTATTTTTTCTATGTAATTTATTCATAACTTCCTCTGTTTTTTAAATCACTATGTCTTTCACCCATAACTTGAAATCTTTCTCCCTTAACTGTACCTAAGTCTCCCCTCCTTGCCCCCTGCCCCCATTTTTTTGCTTTTCTCTTCTCCAGGAGACTCTCAAGGTTGTATATGTACAAATATTTCCAACTTCTACTAAACGGACTCATATTTAATCACCTTTTAAAAACAATGTCATAATATCTCCATTTTGTTCCTATGCTTGACACATTTCCATACTGTATAGACTTTTTGTTTTCATGCTGGATCAGAACTGACATCAAGCTTTTTATTTTCTAGCATTTGAATTACTGCATATGTGTACCCTGGATTCATTCCCATTGAATTAATAAGCAGATCTCAATTTTATTTCTTGCTAGACTGTAATGCTCATTCCCTGTGAAGCACCTCTTTAGGATTCAGCCTAGTATTGTTAAAGAGGGGCCTCTAGAGTTAGAAAATCTCTTTCACATTCTGCCTTTACTTCTCATTTTTCTCATTTACATAATAGGCTGGTATTAGCATCTATCTTATAACATGACTGAGAAGAACAAATGAAAAAAGGTACTTAGCATGATGCCTGGTTCATGGTAAATATTAAATCTTGGTTATTACTAATATTGTTATATAATCATATCTTCCCATGAGAAAAATTATTTCTTTCACTTACCTTTCTTTATCTTACAGAAGATGCAGTAGACAAATTAGCAGATAAATTTGCAATAAAGATTTTACTAATTTTTATTTTACTTTTCCATTATCTTTTGCCTTTTCTTCATCTGTCTCAGCTTTTATAGCCTTTACCTTTTTTACTCATAATCAGTTTACCACTGACACAAAACAACAACAAAATAAAAATACAAACGTACAACAGAGAAGATGGTGGAGTAGAAGGACATGCTCTCACTCCCTCTTGTGAGAGCACTGGAATCATAACTAACTGCTGAACAGTCATTGACAGGAAGACACTGGAACTCACCAATAAAGATACCCCACATCCAAAGACAAAGGAGAAGCCACAATGAGACGGTAGGAGGGGCTCAATCACAATAAAATCAAATCCCATAACCACTGGGTGGGTGACTCACAAACTGGAGAACACTTATACCACAGAAGTCCATCCACTGGAGTGAAGATTCTGAGCCCCACATCAGGCTTCCCAACGTGGGTGTCTGGCAACAGGAGGAGGAATTCCCAGAGAATCAGACTTTGAAGGCTAGCGGGATTTGATTGCAGGACTTCGACAGGACTGGGGGCAACAGAGACTCCACTCTTGGAGAGCACACACAAAGTAGTGTGCGCATGAGGACCCAGGGGGAAGGAGCAGAGACCCCATAGGAGACTGAACTAGATCTACCTGCTAGTGTAGGAATGTCTCCTGCAGAGGCTGGGGGTGGCTGTGGCTCACTGCAGGGACAAGGACACTGGCAGCAGAAGTTGTGGGAAGTACTCCTTGGCATGAGGAGTACTCTTTCTTCTCAAGTGCACATGGAACATTCTCCAGGATAGATCACATCTTGGGTCACAAATCAAGCCTCAGTAAATTTAAGAAAATTGAAGTCATATCAAGCATCTTTTCTGACCACAATGCTATGGGATTAGAAATAAATTACAGAGAAGAAAACGTAAAAAACACAAACACATGGAGTCTAAATAATACATTACTAACTAACCAAGAGATCACTGAAGAAATCAAAGAGGAAATCAAAAAATACCTAGAGACAAATGAAAATGAAAGCACGATGATCCAAAACTTATGGGATGCAGCAAAAGCAGTTCTAAGAGCGAAGGACGATCCAAAACCTATGAGATGCAGCAAAAGCAGTTCTAAAAGGGAAGTTTATAGCAATATAATCTAAGAAACAAGAAAAATCTCAAATAAACAATCTAACCTTACACCTAAAGGAACTAGAGAAAGAAGAACAAAGAAAATCCAAAGTCGGTAGAAGGGGAGAAATCATAAAGATCAGAGCAGAAATACATGAAATAGAAATAAAACAATAGCAAAGATCAATAAAACTAAAAGCTGGTTCTTTGAGAAGATAAACAAAATTGGTAAACCATTAGCCAGACTCATCAAGAAAAAGAGGGAGAGGACTCAAATCAATAACATTAGAAATGAAAAAGGAGAAGTTACAACAGACACCGCAGAAATACAAAGCATCCTAAGAGACTACTACAAGCAACTCTATGCCAATAAAATGGACAACCTGGAAGAAATGGACAAATTCTTAGAAATGCACAACCTTCCGAGACTGAACCAGGAAGAAATAGAAAATATGAACAGACCAATCATGAGTAATGAAATTGAAAGTGTGATTAAAAATCTTCCAACAAACAAAATTCCAGGACCAGATGGCTTCACAGGTGAATTCTGTCAAACATTTAGAGAAGAGCTAACACCCATCCTTCTCAAACTCTTCCAAAAAATTGCAGAGGAAGGAACACTCCAAACTCATTCTATGAGGCTACCATCACCCTGATACCAAAACCAGACAAAGATACTACAAAAAAAGAAAATTATAGACCAATATCACTGATGAATATAGATGCAAAAATCCTCAACAAAATACTAGCAAACAGAATCCAACAACACATTAAGAGGATCATACACCATGATCAAGTGGGATTTATCCCAGGGATGCAAGGATTCTTCAGTATACACAAATCAATCAATGTGATACACCATATTAACAAATTGAAGAATAAAAACCATATGATCATCTCAATAGATGCAGGAAAAGCTTTTGACAAAATTCAACATCCATGTATGATAAAAACTCTCCAGAAAGTGGGCATAGAGTGAACCTACCTCAACATAATAAAGGCCGTATACATCGAACCCACAGCAAACATCATTCTTAATGGTGAAAAACTGAAAGCATTTCCTCTAAGATCAGGAACAAGGAAAGTATGTCCAACCCTTGCCACTATTATTCAACACAGTTTTGGAATTCCTAGCCACAGCAATCAGAGAAGAAAAAGAAATAAAAGGAATACAAATTGGAAAAGAAGAAGTAAAACTGTCACTGTTTGCTGATGACATGATACTATACATAGAGAATCCTAAAGATGCCACCAGAAAACTACTAGAGCTAATCAGTGAATTTGGTAGATTTGCAGGATACAAAATTAATGTACAGAAATCTCTTGTATTCCTATACACTAACAATGAAAGATCAGAAAGAGAAATTAAGGAAACAATCACATTCACCATTGCAACAAAAAGAATAAAATACCTAGGAATAAACCTACCTAAGGAGGTAAAAGACCTGTACTCAGAAAACTATAAGACACTGATGAAAGAAATCAAAGATGACACAAACAGATGGAGAGATGTACCATGTTTTTGGATTGGAAAAATCAATATTGTGAAAATGACTATACTACCCAAAGCAATCTACGGATTCACTGCAATCCCTATCAAATTACCAATGGCATTTTTTACAGAACTAGAACAAAAAAATCTTAAAATTTGTATGGAGACACAAAAGACCCCAAATAACCAAAGCAATCTTGAGGGGAAAAAAACAGAGCTGGAGGAATCAGACTCCCTGACTTCAGACTATAATACAAAGCTACAGTAATCAAGACAATGTGGTACTGGCACAAAATCAGAAATATAGATCAATGGAACAGGATGGAAAGCCCAGAGATAAACCCACACACGTATGGTCAACTGATCTGTGACAAAGGAGGCAAGGATATACAATGGAGAAAAGACAGCCTCTTCAATAAGTAGTGCTGGGAAAACTGGACAGCTACATGTAAAAGAATGAAATTAGAACACTCCCTAACACCATACACAAAAATAAACTCAAAATGGATTAAAAACCTAAATGTAAGACTGGACACTATAAAACTCTTAGAGGAAAACATAGGAAGAACACTCTTTGACATAAATCACAGCAAGATCTTTTTTGACCCACCTCCTAGAGTAATGGAAATAAAAACAAAAATAAACAAAAATGGACCTAATGAAACTTAAAAGCTTTTGCACAGCCAAGAAAACTATAAACAAGACGAAAAGGCAATCCTCAGAATGGGTGAAAATATTTGCATACCAATCAATGGACAAAGGATTAATCTCCAAAATATATAAACAGCTCACACAGCTCAATATTAAAAAAACAAACAACGCAATCAAAAAATGGGCAGAACTAAATAGACATTTCTCCAAAGAACACATACAGATGGCCAAGAGGCACATGAAAAGCTGGTCAACATCACTAATCATTAGAGAAATGCAAATCAAAACTACAATGAGGTAACACCTCACACCAGTCAGAATGGCCATCATCAAAAAACCTACAAGCAATAAATGCTGGAGAGGGTGTGGAGAAAAGGGAACCCTCTTGCACTGTTGGTGGGAATGTAAATTGATACAGCCACTATGGGGAACAGTGTGGAGGTTCCTTAAAAAACTAAAAATAGAATTACCATATGACCCAGCAATCCCACTACTGGGCATATACTCAGAGAAAACCATAATTCAAAGAAACAGATGCACCCCAGTGTTCATTGCAGCACTGTTTACAATAGCCAGGTCATGGAAGCAACCTAAATGCCCATCGACTGACGAGTGGATAAAGAAGTTGTGGTACATATATACAATGGAATATTACTCAGCCATAAAAAGGAATGAAATTGGGTCATTTGTAGAGACGTGGCTGTACCTAGAGACTGTCATATGGAGTGAAGTAAGTCAGAAAGAGAAAAACAAATATCATGTATTAACGCATATATTTGGAATCTAGAAAAATGGTGCAGATGAACCGGTTTGCAAGGCAGAAATAGAGACACAGATGTAGAGAACAAACATATGGACACCAAGGGGGGAAAGCCGGAGTGGGGGTGGTGGTGGTGGGATGAATTGAGAGATTGGGATTTACATGTATAGACTAATATGTATAAAATAGATAAGTAATAAGAACCTGCTGTATAAAAAAATACAATTCAAAAAAAAAAACCATACAACAGAATTCCTAATTCCCATAGTTCCAAATCATCTGTAAAGCTTTGCTTTCTATTAACAGCTTGCTTTCTTTCAAGCCTGCACTCCACACCAGTATAGATCACTTACTATTGTTATCTTTGTAATTAACCAAGTGAAGCAGTTAGAGCCAGAATTAGTATGCTGTTTTTCCGATCAGGAAAGTGAGTCCCAAATGACAGACATGACTTCACAGTGACGGCATAGTCATAGAATGTAAAAAGGGCTGCTGTTCATGACTATGAAGGTGGTGCACTTCAGCTTTCCGCAGTGCCTCCACCTTGGAGACATCACTGATTTGTTGATGTTTTAAGATGGTTTCTGGTAGTGTCTTGAGGAAAGGCTCCTATTTCTAGATTGTCCAGAGGTGCCATAGGAGCTCTCACTGGTCCTGAAAACTCAACACACATAGGTTGCTTTCCAGTTTATTCTTTATTCACCATTTCACACAATGTAGATTACTATTTTCCCTTTTCTAATTTATTGTATCTTTTTATCTTTTATTACTCTTTTTCTCCCTCAATAGCCCACTTGTTTTTTCTTTCATATACCAAGAGAAAAATATACACTTAAAGTTCATTTAGGAAGACAAAATGAAAACATGTAAGCTTTGAAAAGCCAGGTAACTATTATTGCCTGTGATTACATTCTAGACTATGTGGGATGACTGAAATATTATAAATGAGAAAGTATAATTTAGGGAGCTTATTTGTTAATGTGAGCTAGCTAGATTGAAGATGAAAGTGACTCAGGATATTGCAGGTGTCCTTGCAGGATACCATGAGAACCTGGATTGGCGTACCACAAATTAATAATGGAGATGATTGGGTTTGTGTAAGGGGCTCACTGCAAGAGCTAATTGCAGAAGTTTGTATTTGGTTAACTATAAGAGAACAAGGGGAGTAAAAATTACACAGTTTCTGAATCTACATAACTGGCATGGTGATGGTGCCATCAGGAGAAATAGAAAAAAATTAAGAGAAAGAACAGATTTCAGAGGAAAAGAAAATATTTGAAGAGAGAGGTGGACTTCTAGTAGAAATTTCATCTAGGTGATAGAAAGATGGGACAGGAAAATGGGAGTAAAATTAGAGATGGAACTAAATAGTACAGGTAATTCAATAGAAATGGTTTTGAAAGATGTCAGAGGTGTACAGTTGTCAAAGAGCAAAAGAGAGAGGCTAAGATTGTCAAAGTGCCACAGATTGGGGAACTCCTGCAGGTAGGAAATAAGAAAGTGATCATGATTAAGCACATGATCTGAGACAGGGATTTTCAAGTAAAAAGGAATGGTCAGGATTGTTGACTGTTCCTCATAAATTAAAATAAGGACTGTTACAAGTATGTGCTGCTTTCTTTCCCTGGTGATTTGTCATAATTTATTTTTATTATATCTTGCTGTTTACTATCAATTAAAACCCTCATGAAAGCTTCTCATTTTAAGAGATCCCAGCAAAACCATCTTTTTTTTAATCTCTCCTCCAGTCTTAGATTCTTAAATACCCTCTTTTTCTAACCCAAATTCTTTCTATGAAATAGAAGTTTGATTTAAAAGCAATGCCTTTAACTCTACATAAGTATGAAAATATACTTTCTCCTTATCCAGGAAGGCAGATTTTTTTGGTTTTTATTTTTTAAAGCACCACAAGGATTCACCAGCACCTCATTATCTCCTGCAGGGAAGGTGCTCTGGATGCAATGCTTTCCGTCTTCAATTAAAAATGAGGGCAGAGCATAAGTTGAGACCATTTGATCACCAGTAAGGGTAACAACTACAGCGAATTGGGACACACCAAAGATTTAAAAACTCATGAGTTCATAAACATACTATAAAAAAGATACCTCATTAGTCATCATTAGATCTTACTAGGACCCCAACGCATTATTTTGAAAAGAGACAAACAAAGGGAAAGAAACATGCATTTGATCTGCCTTTTCTGTACCAACTACATTTCAGACAACCACATTGGAAATATGGAAAATGTATTTTTGAAGAATAGATCCAGCCAGTAAATGCAGTGAATATCATCATTTTTCAGCCCGTAATGAAATGATTAACAAGATTAAAGATTGATGGGCTGCTTGAGCATGGAGAGATCAGGCTGAAACCTCCTGAATCACTGACGAACCTTGGCATCGCTAAGGTGGTACAATCATAAATCAGGGACCCCATGAGGTCTTGCACCTAGGAAGTATTTTTGCCTATTTTTTAAGCATTAATGTCCTCTAGATCCTTTATGCCTAGCTTCATTAGCTACTTTATGCTACTTTTTCATGAGGTATTAAAAATATCATCTTTTATGATTTTAAGACTCTAATTGATTAAAAAAAATAATTTTTGAAGAGAAAAATTAAAAGAATTTTAAACCTCACTCCCTTTGGAGACTTGCAGAATGGGAAATATTAGGTCGTAATAAAGAAAAGAAAAGCCAGTATCACATGGCCTTATGATGGTATGATCTTCATTATTATTTATTGAAAAACTAAATAAAAATGCTGTGTTCACATATTAAATATTTCTATAAGCAAATATTTATAAGTCAGAAATGTTAATAATTGGAAACTACCAGAATAACTGGTGTGTAAACTCTTACTTCTAATATCTAACTCCAAATGGCCTTGGTTTTTACTGCATCATTCAACAAGCCTTAAATAACCACAGAAAAATGAATAGGAAACAGGGATTTTTGAGAGTTGGCAGATCAAACAACCAAAAGTCTCAGATGTAGAACATTATATTATCCAATAAAGAACAAACTTAATTTTAGGTTGGTGAATGTCAAAGTGCCTACGCTTTCTTCAGACCCAGGTGAACCATCCCTTTATCAGCTCAGATGGTTGGGTCTGAAAAGCAGTAATGTAGGAAGTTTCAATTTAGCTCTATAAGAATAATTCTCATAAATAAAATATCATAAAATGTATAAAAATAAAAATGTCTCTCTTTTGATTAAATATACTTCAATATGTTAAGGAAAATATAGATCCTAATTCATAATTTAAAACAGGAATTTTGTGAAACATAAAAAGGACATACTTAGATCATATTCTAGATAGTGTAGTTGTAGGAGTCAGTAATACCTGAGTTTGAATCATGGCTCTTTGAATCATGGCCACTTAGTAACAAGTTACCTTACATCTCCAAGCCTCAGTTTTCTCATCCTTAAAATGAGTCTAATAATAGTAGTAACTCTTAAGTAGATGTCAGAATAAATTAAAAATATATGTAAGTGTCTTAGCATAGTGCCTAACATTATAACACTTAAAACATGATGACTATTATGATCGGCATCTATGATCATAATGAATTCCAGATGAATTAAAATTTTTAATGTAAAGAAGTAAAAATAATAAAATCCAGTAGAAAATATATGATTATCAATTGCTGATCGATGAATGGAAGAGAATTATAATTAGTTAAGGGATATAAAAGAGAAAAAGATGTAAAATATGACATAAAAAGCATAAAATGTGGGAGGAGGGAGGAAAATGTAGTTTTAGAATGTGTTCAAACTTAAGTTGGTATCAACTTAAAATAGACTGTTACATATATAGGCCATTATATGTGAACCTAATGGAAAGTACAAAGCAGAAACCTAGAGGAGATACACAAAAAATAATGAGAAAGGAATCTAAATATAACACTGAAGGAAGTCATCAAATCACAAGTGAAGAGAGCAAGAGAAAAAGAAGGGAAAAGAGAGGAACTATGAAAACAACCAGAAAATATTTAACAAAATGGCAATAAGTATATACCTGTCAATAATTACTTTAGAGGTAAATGGATTAAATTCTCCATTCAAAAGACATAGAGTGGCTGAATGGATTAAAAAACAAGACTCATCTATGTGTTACCAGCAACAGACTCACTTCAGATATAAGGGCACCAACAGACTGAAAGTGAAATGATGGAAAAAATATTCCATGCAAAGGAAAACTAAAAGAAATCTGGTGGAGCTATACTTACACCAGAAAAAATAGACTTTAAAACAAAGACCTTAGTAAAAGATGAAGAAGGTCATTACATAATGATAAAGGGATAAATCTAATAAGATGATCTAATATTTATAATATTTATGCACCCAATGTAGGAACACCAAAGTATATAAAGCAATTATTAAAAGACCTAAAATGGAGAAAATGAGAATACAGTAATACTAGGGAACTTTAATATCCCACTTACATCAATGGATAAATCATCCAGACAGAAAATCAATAGGGAAACGTGGGCCTTAAATGACATGTTGAATTAGATGGACTTAATAGATATATATATATAGAACATTCCATCCAAAAGCAGTAGAATACACATTCTTCTCAAGTGCACATGGGACATTCTCTAGGAGATATCACATGTTAGTCCACAAAGCAAGTCTCAGTAAATTTAAGAAGGCTGAAATCATATCAAGCATCTTTTCTGACCACAATGGTATGAAACAAAAAATGAATTACAAGAAGAAAATTGGAAAAATAACAAATACATGGAGATTAAACAACATGCTACTGAACGACCAATAGATCAATGAAGAACTCAAAGGGTAAATTTAAAAATATCTTCAGACAAACGAAAATGGAAATACAGCATCCCCAAATCTATGAGATGCAGCGAAAGCAGTTCTAAGAAGTTCATAGTGGTACAGGCTTACCTCAAGAAACAGGAAAAATCTCATTTAAACAATCTAACTTTATACCTAAAAGAACTAGAAAAAGAATAAATGAAGCCCAAAGCTAGTAGAAGGAAGGAAATAAAGATCAGAGGGGAAATAAATGAAATAGAAAAAAAAAAAGACAAGATGAGTGAAACTAAGAGCTGGTTCTTTGAAATGATAAAATTGCCAAGCCTTTAGCTAGACTCAGCAACAACAACAGCAACAGCAACAAAAGAGTGCTCGATACAAAAAGAAGAAAATATAAGACTGACAGCATACTTCTTGGCAGAAACAATGCAAACCAGAAGATTGTAGACCGACATCTTTAACATACAAGGGAGAATGGCAACTTTGAATTCCATAACTAGCAAAAATATTTTTCTGAATTGAAGGTGAAATAGAGTCTTTTCAGAAATAGAAAACCTAAAAGAATTTATCACTGGTAGACCTACCCTACAAGAAATGTTAAACGAAGTCCCTCAGATAGAAATTGCTACCAGATAAAAACAGGCATCTACTAGGAATAAAGAACATCAGGAAAGGTAGCAACTTAGATAAACATATGAGGTTTTTTTCTTATTATGTAAATAATCCAAAATTGAGAGTTTAAAGTCAAAATAATAAAAAATATTTGGGGCTCTTTATAAAAAAAAGGCAAGGGCTTGAGTAAAAGAATTGAAAGATACAGTTGATATCACAGAAATACAAAAGATCATAAGAGACTACTGTGAACACTTACATGCCAACAAATTGGACAACCAGAAGAAACGTATAAATTCCTAGAAACATTCAATCTCTCAAGACTGAATCATGAAGAAATAGAAAATCTGAGCAGACTAATTACTAGTAAGGAGATTGAATCATTACAGGCACATCTCTCTTTTTTTTGTGCTTCACAGATACTGCATTATTTTACAAATTTAAGGTTTGTAGCAGCCCTGCATTGAGCAAGTATATTGGAGCCATTTTCCCAACACTATCTGCTCACTTTGTCTGTCACATTTTGGTAATTCTCACAAACTTTTTCATTTCATACTCTTTCATTATTGCATTCATTATGATGATCTTTGATGTTACTATTGCAAAAAGATTATGACTTGCTGAAGGCTCAGATGATGGCTAGCATTTCCTAGCAATAATGTATTTTTTTCACTAAGGTATGAACATTGTTTTTTAGACATAATGCTATTGCATACTTAATAGACTACAGTATAGTGTAAACATAACTTTTATATGCACTGGGAAACCAAAACATTTGTGTCTCTCTTTGTTGCAATGTTTGCTTCATTGTGGTGGTCTGGAACTAAACCTGCAGGTATGCTTATAATTTAAAAAAAGTCCCACCAAACAAAAGCCCAGGCTTCACTGGTGAATTCTAGCAAAGAAGATTTTATACGTATTCTTCTCAAACTTTTCCAAAATATTGAAGAAGAAGGAATGTTTCCAAACTTATTCTATGAGGCCAGCATTACCTTAATACCAAAATCAGACAAAGATACCACAAAAAAAGAGAAAATTACAGGCCATTATCCCTGATGAACATAGATACCAAAATCCTCAATAAAATATTAGCAAACTGAATTCAACAGTATGTTAAAAGGATCACATACCATGATCAAGTGGGATTTATTCCCAGGGTGCAAGGATGGTTCAACATCCACAAACCAATTAACGTGGTACACCACATTAATAAAATGAAGAATAAAAGTCATATGATCATCTCAATAGATGCCAATAAAGCATATGACAACATTCAATATCGTTTATGATAAAAACCTTCAACATAGTGGCTATAGAGGGAATGTACCTCAACTTAATAAAGGCCATATATGACAAATTCACAACAAATGTTATACTCAATGATGAGAAGCTGAAAGCTTTTCTTCTAAGATTAGGGACAAGACAAGGATGACTACTCATGCCACTTTTATTCAACATCATATTGGTAGTCCTAGCCACAGAAGTTAGGCAAGAAAAAGAAATAAAAGGCATTCAAAATGGAAAGGAAGAAGTAAAACTGTCATTATTTGCAGATAATATGGCACTATATATAGAAAACTAAAGACTCCGTCAAAAAACTGTTAGAAGTAATAAATCAATTCAGTAAAGTTGCAGGATGCAAAATCAATATATAGAAATCTGCATTTCTCTACACTAGTAACAAACCATCAGAAGGAGAAATGAAGAAAACAGTACAATTTACAAATGCATCAAGAGAATAAAATACCTAGGAATAAATTAAACCAAGGAAATGAAAGATCTGTGCACTGAAAACCGTAAGACATTGATGAAAAGAAAATGAAGGAGACACAAATAAATGGAAAGATATTCCATGAACATGGATTGGAAGAATTAATATCGTAAAATTATGCAACCCTAAGCAGGCTACAGATTTAATGCAATTCTTATCAATATTCTAATGGCATTTTTCACAGAACTATACCAAACAATTCTAAAATTTGTATGGAACTGCAAGAGACCATGAATAGCCAAAGCAATCTTGAGAAAGAAGAGCAAAGCTAGAGGTATCCTGCTCCCTGATTGCAAGCTATATTACAAAGCTATAGTAATCAAAACTGTATGGTATTGGCATAAAAACTGACACACAGATCAATGGAACAGAATAGAGACCCCAGACATAAACCAGCACATATATGAGCAATTTACAACCAAGAAGCCAAGAAAGGACAGTCTCTTCAATAAATGGTGTTGGGAAAACTAGGCAGCCACATGCAAAAGAATGAAACTAGACTGCTATCTCATACCCTACACAAAAGTTTACTCAAAATGGACTAAAGAATTGAACATAAGACCTGAATCCATAAAATTTTTAGAAGAAAACATAGACAGTAAGCTCCTTGATAACAGTTTTGGCATTGAATTTTTGGATCTGACTCCAAAAGCAAAGGCAAAAATAAACAAATGGGACTACCTCAAACTAGAAAGCTTCTGCACAGCAAAGGAAGCCATCAGCAGAATGAAAAGGCAACCTACTGAATGGGAGAAAATATTTGCAAATCATATATTTGATAAGGGATTTATATCCAAAATATATGAAGAACTAAATATCAAAAAAAATCTGATTAAAAATGGGCAAAGGATCTAAATAGACATTTTCCTAAAGAAGACATACAGTTGGCCAACAGGCACATGAAGAGGTGTTCAACATCACTAATTATCAAAGAAATGCAAATCAAAACCACCATGAGGTATCATCTTACACCAGTTACAATAGTTATTACCAAAAAGACAAGAAATAACTAGTGTTGGAGAAGATGTGGAGAAGAGGGAACATTCATACATCATTGATTGGAATGTATATTGTTGCAGCCAGTATGGAAAAAAAAATGGAGGTTCCTCCAAAAATTAAGAATGGAACTACCATATGATCCAGATATTCTCCTTCTGGGTATTTACCTCAAGAACACAAAAACAATAATTTAAAAAGATATACACAGCCCTATGTTCATTGTAGCATTATTTACAATAACCAAGAAGATGTGATATATATATACACATTGGACATACACTGAGCCATAGAAAAGACGGAAATCTTCCCATTTGTGACTACATGGATGGACCTTTAGGGTATTATGCTGAGTGAAGTAAGTCAGACAGAGAAAGGCAAATAGTGTATGAGCTTACTTCTTTGTGAAATCTGAAAGACAAAAACCAAATTCGTAGATACAGAGAATAAATTGATGGTTACCAGAGGAGAAGGAGGTTGGGGGGTGGTCTAAATGGGTGAAGGTCATCAACTGTATGGTGACAGATAGTAACTAGAATTGCTGTGGTGATCATTTTGTAGTATATACAAATATTGAATTATTATGTTGTAGGCCTGAAACTAATAAAATGTTATATATCAATATTACCTCAATTAAAGAAAGAAGAAAAAAGAGAGAAATAAGTTAATTAGGTTATAAGGGTGGACCCTAATCCAATCTGAGTGGTATCTTTATAAGAGGAGGAGATTTGGGCATAGATACACCCAGAGGAAAGACATTGTGAGGAAACAGAGTAGAACACCATCTGCAAGCCAATGAGAGAGGCTTCAGGAGAAACCAAACATGCTGAGATCCTGATTTTAGGCTTTTGTCCTCAAGAACTGTGAGAAAATATATTTCTGTTGTTTGAGTGCCCCACTCAAAAGCCAAATAGCTTTCAAAAGAGAATTAATATAAGAAAGGAGAAAATTATCTATAATCTTATCCCTCCTTGATAACCACTGTTTACACCTGACAGATTCTCTTCCAGACACATCAACTTGCATGATGCACATGGACACACACATACTTTGCATCCCATCTGCATTTTGCTTTATGTTTTCCATTATTCCATAATCATTTTTTGTCTCAGAGTAGTCTTCAAAATGGTTTTTGGCTCTACAGAATATTAGTATATCAATCAAGTTTCTGGTTTAAGGTTCCTGAAGCTCAACTTGAACTAGATTTCAGAAATACAGAAAGTATACAGCTTGATTCATGTAACCAAAGCAGAAGAAAGACACTATAGAAGAGGCCTTAGGAATTATAGAAATGAGGGGCTTCAACACCATTAACAGTCACTCTTTTTGGACTTAACTCTTCATGCCACCTTTGAATTCTTAGGCAGGTTTTTCCTGTTTTAGAAGGGAACATGAACACAAATAACTCCATTCTAGCATCGTCATGTCTTCATATTCAGGGAAGAAAAGACTTTCCCTTCTACCTCTAATTAGAGGAATTCCAGGGAAGACCTCTGTTGGACATTTGGGTCATTTGTTTATTTGTGGACCAGAATGTGGCCAGGGATATAAGTAGCCCAGATTTCATCAGTCCAGGGATGAGCCATGAGGATCTGTTATGAGAAGTGAGTGGAAAGATATTGGGCAGACAGAGGCAATGATTGTCATGCTATGGATATCCCATAATTCATTTGGCCTTTTCTACATTGATGGACATTAAAATTTTTCTAATATTTGATCTTACAATTAATGCTCTGATGATCGTCCTCTTGCATGAAGCGTTGTTGAAATTTTATTGGTTTTACTTTTCAGGATAATTTACTAGGATTGAAGTTATTTTGTCTGATCACATGTACATCTTTTAAAAAAATTAATTAATTAATTTTTGGCTGCATTGGGTCTTCGTTGCTGCACACAGGCTTTCTCTAGTTGTGGCGAGCAGGGGCTGCTCTTTGTTGCGGTGAGTGGGCTTCTCATTGTGGTGGCTTCTCGTTGCGGAGCACGGGCTCTAGGCACGTGGACTTCAGTAGTTGTGGCACATGGGCTCAGTAGTTGTGGCTCACAGGCTCTAGAGCGCAGGCTCAGTAGTTGTGGCACACTGGCTTAGTTGCTCCGCAGCATGTGGGATCTTCCCAGACCGGGGCTTGAACCCATGTCCCCTGCATTGGCAGGCGGATTCTTAACCACTGTGCCACCAGGGAAGTCCCCACATGTACATCTTTAGGGCCTTTATTTATTTATTGAAGTATAGTTGATTTACAGTGTTGTGCCAGTCTCTGCTATACAACAAAGTGACTCAGTTATACACATACGGACATTCTTTTTTAAATATTCTTTTCCATTATGATTTATCACAGGATATTGAATCTAGTTCCCTGTGCTATACAGTAGGATCTTATTGTTTATCCATCCTATGTATAATAGTTTACATCTGCTAATCTCAAACTCCCAGTCCTTCCCTTTCCCACCCCCCCCCCTTGGCAACCACAAGTCTGTTCTCTACATCCGTTTGTCTGTTCCTGTTTTGTAGATAGGTTCCTTTGTGCCATATTTTAGATTCCACATATAAGTGATATCATATAGTATTTGTCTTTCTCTTTCTGACTTAGTTTGCTTAGTATGATAATCTCTAGTTGCATCCATGTTGCTGCAAATGGCTTTATTTCGTTCCTTTTTATGGCTGAGTAGTATTCCATTGTATATATGTACCACATCTTCTTTATCCATTCATCTGTCAATGGACATTTAGGTTGTTTCCTGTTTTGGCTATTATGAATAGTGCTGCTATGAACATAGAGGTGCATGTATCTTTTTGAATTATAGTTTTGTCCAGATATATGCCCAGGAGTGGGTTGGCTGGATCATATGGTAATTCTATTTTTAGTTTTCTGAGGAACCTCCATACTGTTTTCCATAGTGGCTGCACCAACTTATGGTCCCACCAACAGTGTAGGAGGGTTCCCTTTTCTCCACAGCCTCTCCAGCATTTGTCATTTGTAGACTTTTTAATGGTGGCCATTCTGACTGGTGTGAGTTGGTACCTCATTGTAGTTTTGATTTGCATTTCTCTAATAATAAGTGATGTTGAGCATCTTTTCATGTGCCTACTGGCCATCTGTATGTCTTCTTTGAAGAAATGTCTATTGAGTTCTTCTGTCCATTTTTTGGTTTGGTCGTTTGTATTTTTGTTGTTGAGTTGTATGAGCTATTTGTATATTTTGGAGATTAAGCCCTTGTCTGTTGCATCATTTGCAAATATTTTCTCCCATTCTGTAGGTTGTCTTTTTTTTAATGGTTTCCTTTGATGTGCAAAAGCTTGTAAGTTTGATTAGGTCCCATTTGTTTATTTTTGTTTTTATTTCTATTGCCTTGGGAGACTGACCTAAGAAAACATTGGTATGATTTATGTCAGAGAATGTTTTCCCTGTGCTCTCTTCTAGGAGTTTTGTGGTGTCATGCCTTGTGTTTAAGTCTTTAAGTCATTTTGAGTTTATTTTTGTACATGATGTGAGAGTGTGTTCTAACTTCATTGATTTACTTGCAGCTGTCCAACTTTCCCAGCACCACTCGCTGAAGAGACTTTCTTCTTCCCATTTTATATTCCTACCTCCTTTGTCAAAGATTAATTGACTGTAGGTGTGTGGGTTTATTTCTGGGCTAACTATTCTGTTCCATTTATCTGTATGTCTGTTTTTACATCAATACCACACTGTTTTGATTACTGTAGCTTTGTAGTACTGTCTGAAGTCTCGGAGAGTTATGCTTCCTGCTTTGTTTTTTTTTTTTCCTCTGGATTGCTTTGGTAATTCTGGGTCTTTTATGGTTCCATATAAATTTTTGTATTATTTGTTCTAGTTCTGTGAAAAATGCCATGGGTATTTTGATAGGGAGTGCATTAAATCTGTAGATTGCTTTGGGTAGTATTGCAATTTTAACAATATTAATTCTTCCAGTCCAGGAGCATGGGATATCTTTCCATTTCTTTGAATCGTCTTTCATTTCCTTTGTTAATGTTTTATAGTTCTCAGTGTATAAGTCTTTCACCTCCTTGGACAGGTTTATTCTTAGGTATTTTATTTTTTTGTGCTCTTTTAAAAGGTATTGCTTTTTTACATTTCCTTTCTGATATTTCATTGTTAGTGTAAAGAAATGCAACCAGTTTTTGAATGTTAATTTTGTATCCTGCTACTTTGCTGAATTCGTTTATTAGATCTAGTAGTTTTTGTATGGAGCCCTTAGGATTTTCTATATATATAGTATCATGTCATCAGCCTATAGTGACAATTCTATCTCTTCCCTTCCAATTTGGATATGTTGTATTTCTTTTTCTCGTCTGATTGCTGTGGCTAGGACTTCCAATACTATGTTGAATAGAAGAGGTGAGAGTGGGCATCCTTGTCTTGTTCCAGATTTTAGCGGGAAGGCTTTTAGCTTTTTGCCATTGAGTTTTATATTGGCTGTGGGTTTGTCATAAATGGCTTTAATAATGTTGAGCTATGTTCCCTCTGTTCCCACCTTGGTAAGAGTTTTTATCATGAATGGATGTTGAATTTTGTCAAATGTCTTTTCTGCATCTATTGAGATGATCATGTGGTTTTTGACTTTTCTTTTGTTAATGTGGTATATTGCGTTGATTGATTCACGAATGTTGAACCATCCTTGTGATCTTATATTTGCTCTTATAATTAATGCTCTGATGATGGTCCTTGTTCATGAAGGTTTGTTGTAATTTTTATTGGTTTTTTTTTTTCAGGATAATTTACTAGAATTGAAGTTGTTTTCTTGGATCACATGTACATCTTTAAGGCTTTAATACATAGATTGGAACCACATCTTTCATGCCCTTAACTTATACTGATTCAGCTATGTCTAATCAGAAGTAATCAGAGACAAGAGAAATCAAGAATGCAGTAGTGGAGAAAGAGGGAGCAAGAGATAAAGTGTGAGAAGAATAAAGTCTAGTTCAGTAGCTGGACTGCACTTATCTCTAAGTCAGTGACCTTAGTCTTGGAAGGGAGCAGCACGAGTGAGGATCTTCTAGTCCTGTGTTATCTCAGTTCTCCTTGTTTGTATGCCCCTCGTTAGTGCGAGATTATGCTTAGCTGAGTTTCATTCTAGTGATTAAAGTTAGATTTTCCTTTTCTGTACAACATGGATCCTAAACACATGCCAACCACTTTATCTAGGTCTCCACCAAAAGAAATAGCAATCTGTTCAACACTAGAGGAAAACCTGGCTGATTTCTACTTATCAGTTCTGTGTACTATATTTTTAAAAATAACTGAAATGGTTTCTCAAGGATAATTTTGAGTAGGTCTGATTTTCACCATCCACACCAACTTTGAAGCCTACCCCCCAAGTAAGATGCAGCTGTGATACATTGCTAAATTATTGTTATCAGATAATTTATACCAATTTGTATTCTCACTAGAGGGTATGCAAAAGCACATTTCACCCCATCCTTTCCTATTCTTGGTAAAAGCTCTCTAAAGTTAGTTTGAAAAAGGTCTAATTAATAGAAAGAAAAAGAACTATTTAATATAATTAACAAATACAAGAGTTGCCAGCCACATTTCCTTTTTATGAAACATAGCAGTGAGACTGCCACTAAATCACAATTTCTCTAAATAAATGTAAAATAAAATTGCTAATCTCTTTTCACCTGGGAGCGTAGAACCAAGATACCAACAAAGTTGATTTATTTTTTATCGGGATCAGATCCTCAGACATACTCAAGCATTTTATGGTGTTATGCTAGAATGATTTAACAAATCTAGAAAAGATCTCTTCTTTGATATGTTGTATTCATGTACCTAAACTTACCTCATGTCCATCAAGATACTTTTAGTGTGCTGAAAATTTTAGCATAATTGAATTTCTAAAGTCAAATTTGGTTCCATTTTTTCCTAAAAATTTAATAAACTTTAGGAAGATAATTATTTGACAAGTGCTAACCACTGATGCTTCAGTCTTGTACATATCAATTACGTTATGAAAATCCTTGTATAAACTGGTCCACTCTAAAGTAGCATTCAGTAGCTGCTCTCTCTAGTTGGTAAGGTTAGTTTGCCCTTCTGTAAAATTCTCTGTAAGGCCCATAGTAGGATCTTAACATTTAGAGCATAACACTGGGGTATCCTTTTCATTTGTAGATGACTCTAAAAGGGTAATTATTTTTGAAGATAAGGTGGGTTTGCTTCAGTAGAATATTTAATGAACTAAATGACCTAAAGTAACATAATGAATAATTCATTTTATTTGATACTTTAAATACTAACGTCGTAAAGGCAAGGACTGATTTACTTTTAAAGCAAGGCATACTAATTTTCAGTTACTCTTTTACCTATCAGATATTTTAACACGGCACATACAGGCATACCTCAGAGATGTCGTAGGTTCAGTTCCAGACCACTGCAGTGAAGCAAATAGCGTGGTTGAGGCACTCAAATTTTTTTGTTTCTCAGTGCATATAAAAGTTATGTTTACTCTATAGTGTATGTATTAAACATGCAATAGCATTATATCTAAAAAAGTGGATGTACCTTAATTTAAAAATACTTTATTGCTAAAAAAAAATGCTGTCATCTGAACCTTCAGCAAGTCATAATTTTTTTTTTTCTGGTGGAGAGCTTTAAATACTATGAGTTACCAAAATGTGACACACAGACATGAAGTAAGCAAATACTTCTGGAAAAATGGCACGGGTAGACTTGCTCCGCACAGGGTTACCACAAAGCTTTAATTTGTAAGAAACACAGTATCTGCGAAGCACAATAAAATGAGGTCTGCCTGTAATTCATTAAAGCTGAAATAAATAAAATGACATAAATGACAATGTTTTTCTTTTAGAAGAGACAAAGAAGAAAACATTTCCTCCTTTACCCCAGTCCACCTCTTCATCTCCCATCCTGAGCTCCAACTATACTTACCGTCTCAACCATCATCCAAATAAAGGAAGTTCATTCTCTCTTTGTGGTAGGGAAAGTATGGTATTGAGTTAGGACACCCTGCTAAACAGGGCTATGCAGTTGTTAGATTGATCATGTGTTAAGAGGTGAGCATGAATGAAAGAAAACCTTTGCTGAAGGAAAATGGATCAACTTCTTAGGGAAAAGCAAGGGACTTGGAATTTTCTTGCTTAGCTGATACGGGGAAATAGTATGAGTGACTCAATTTCAGGAAGACTTTTTATGAAGTCTTAGAAGATGGTAAATGCTAGTAGTAGCTAATACATGCTGAGTGTTTGCCAAGTACCAGAAACTCTCCTGTATACTTGTGTTAACTCAGTTAGTCTTTGCAACAACCCAATGAGGTAGGTTCTGTCGTCAACTCCATTTTACAGATGAGGACATTGAGAATTAGTAGACTTAAGCAGATCACACCAGTTGCTGGTGGATTGAAACCCAGATAGGCTTAATCCATACTTCAGTAACCACTGGACACTATGTTACCTCAAGAAAGAAAAAGCCAACTCCAAAGTTTTAAAATTTGATCTGTTGCCTTGATTAATAAGGAAAGCATAAGGTTTTTGAGAAAGGAATATGTATTGTCAGAGCTGGAGAGACTGTTGTTGAAATCTGAAGTTTGTTACTGAGGGAAATAAAATATCTCATTCTGGGGGGAAGGGAAGTACATGGTGAGGGTCAGGGAAGTTGTTTTGTGTTGTTTTGAGAGGATACTATGTCCTCTGAGCTCTTCTATAGATTGAAGATTAAGTGTTGTAATCGATAATAATTTTGTTTTCTGATTTGTGGCTTGACATGAATAGAGAAGTGTACTCTTGTAAAGATCTAACCTGTTGAGGCACAAAACTGTACACTTCACAATTATAATATCTATTCAAAGAATGACTTTTCAGTACCATGTCCTAAATAATTTTATCAGAAGTCAAACTGAAAATCAGAAATGTTACCTTCTTACTCCTTAAATTACTACCATAGAGGTGGGTGAGTTAAAAGAATTTATGTAGCTCTTAAGATGGCCACATGCTCCTCAGTTATCAAATACAGGCACTTCAGGAGCACCTAAATATGCTCGGTAATTTACTTACTTAATATTGTATAAATAAAGCTTTTTCTTAAAGATTTTGCCATTTCTAAAAGGCACTTGAACTTTCAGATATCTGAATATGTGGGGAAAACCCCCCTCACTATTTATCTAAGTCATGTAGCTGTTGGACATGCTATTTTCATGATTTGCATTTTCTCTGAAAATTGTTCATCTAAAAAACAAATATAGTGTCAAAGGACCAAAATGGTGTTCTGATTCACAAATAGAGAGTGATCCTTAGCATGGCTGTATTCTAGTACAACTTTATTTATGGACACTGAAATTTGAATTTCATATAATTTCCACTTGTCACAAAACATTCTTCTTTTCCCCCCAATTATTTAAAAATGCAAAAACCATTTTAGCTTGTGGGCTTTACAGAAATGGCAGTGGGCCAGATTTGGCATGTGGGCTGTCATTTGCTGACCCCGGCTCTAAGTCATAGCTTTCCAATGTTTTTACAATTGTAAATATATAAATTATGTAAGATTGATCAAATATTTATGATTTTGTGATCTTTATGAATACAGTTTTAACTGACTTGTTGCAGTGATTCAAGTTATATAAGAAAATATAAGTGAAAAAAGAAAATGGAAAAAAACAGCTAATGGAATGGTTATAGTACTTAATTGGTACCACTTTCTGGTATTTTTCTTTGCTCTTTGGATAATATGTACATTCCAAAGATGAAGATGAGAATGTAATTTAATATTTGAAAGTTAATATTCTTACACTGACTTAAAATGGTAAAGTATTGGTAATTTTACATAAGCTCTGTCTTCATATTGAAAAATACTATGGAATAATAGCTAGAGTTTTTTGGAGATTCAGGATTCCATAGAATATAATTGAAAAACATAAGGGTAAGTTCATTGATTTCTCTTTTTTCCAGTCTTCCTCTTTGGCATGCTTGAGGAAAATTGAAATAAATGTGTTTAAAACTGTTAATAAAATCACAAGTTGGTATGTAGGTAAAACTCCTACTTGAGAAGGTTCCTGCGTGTTTCTTTGGAAGGGAAGCTCTCACCACTGTAATGTACTATATTTGTACCCAGTAGAAAAATATATGTCTGGAGATTCATCTTCTTAATGAGTTTCTAAAGAGACTCAATCCTTTGAACAAGGACTTAGAAAGAAAAGGAGTTTGGAGAGAGACCAAGTCTAAGAATCTGGACTTGAATGTATGTACAACCCAAATACTGGTAACTTCTAGAAAACTAGAAATCAAATCAGTTAAAAATTAGTCTTACAATCACTAAGACTTCCATTCCATTCAATTTATCTTAGGTTAAATAGGTTTAAATAGCCCATTCTTGACTTCAGTGTAAAATGTCATTGACTTTGGCTGTCTAATCAGTGGTAGGGCCTTTTCTCTATCATAAAAAAAAAACAAAACCCACCATCATCCATGGTCCAACTTGCCGCTGTTCTGAAGTGACACCTGAGATGGCTGATATGGAAAATTACATGAATAATTGAATAACTTTATGAACTTTTCAGTGTCTTCTCAATTGAATTATCTGATGATGAGGAGAAGGGTATAATGAAAGGAACTCAGGACTGATATATATATATGAATTTTGCCTGAATATGTGGTCTGTGTGTGAGTGCATGTGTACACATATTCACAAGCTAAGCATGGATTTTATGCAATGACCTATAAAATTCTTTACAACTCAGAAATTATCTACAATAGAATGCAAAAGAGTTAAAAGATAATCATGGAGTATAAGCAGACTCTTGCTTTTCTGGAAGTCTGAGGATTTAGACTCCACATAACTAACCTTGAATTAACCGAAGATAATTGCTCAAATGTTACTATTATGCAAATATGCATACCTAGAATATATCTATTACATAGAGGATCATAATGTTATTGAATGAATCCCTTGCTGCATTTTTATTTTTTGTATTTTAAAAGATGTAGTAGGCTCTAATTTCTCAAGTGTCCTAAACAGTCCATGAATATTAAACATGTGATGGAGGTTTTTATTTATCATCTCGAATTTTATGTTCATGAAAATGTAACTCAGTTTAGTTGGAGTTCTAACTATAGGTCTAGTTCTACAAAATTCTGATTTCTATCATCTTGACTACATTGATTTTGTGCACTTTGATCTTTATTTTGTGTTATACAAAAGTCAATATGTTGATCTACAAACACATCTGCTACTTGGATAGTAGTTATTTTAGAACTGGTTCTCTTTCCAAGCACAGTTATGACACTAAGAATTGGTACTGTGTGCTCCTGTTGGCACTTACCAGTCATAAACCTTATGAAGAATTCCAAGAGCTATGTGAAGGAAACGTCCTTTGTTCTAATTTAACATTAGTGCATAGAGTAAAATTGTGTTTGTTAGAAATTATGTGAAAAACAAGTGGTCTTTGTTTTGTTTATTTCCTTGATTCTGGAGTATTAATATCAATTTTTTGCTGTGATTAGGCATTGAATGACTATAGCTGTTTGTCAAATCATCAATTCTTTGAAATTCCTAATCAGTATAACATTGCTTGTAAGATAATGTTTTTGTAACCTATTGAATTAGTTCTCTTATATATGGCAGTCTAACTATGATAGCTATTTCTTTCGGTGTAAAGATCATTTATTCATTTGTTGATTGGATACCTGAAGCTGAGAGGATAGCCCTAAGAAATATTAAAAAAACATAGAAAGAATCAAAATAGTGCCATAGCTAGTAAAAAAAAAAAAAAAAAAAAAGCTGCAGTGTCAAATGAGGTCACTGAGTGTGAAGTGAAATACCACAGAGACCCATTCCTTTATACCTGACATGAAAAGAATCAACGGTGTAAGGATCTAAGTTGAATTACAGCCTGTATTTGTATTATATAGGTAGATTTAGAAAAAAGAAAAAAGGGGTTTAGTTTAGTGTCAGAAATATTCTAGTTATTCAGTGCTGCATGACATGGAATATAGAATGTCATTTCAGATGTATTCTACTTATTGCTTGAGTCCAAAAGGCAGCCCAGATTTGAGAGGAGTGGAGGTATGGACTCCAACTCTCAATGGAGGAATGACACGTACATATGGAAGAGGAGAAATGGATGAGCCACATTAGAGAAAGCTATCCAAGAAGTAAATATTATTTAATTATACTTGGATATAGTGAATATCACTATGATGAGAACAAGTAAGGAAACATTGACAGTAATTTACATGTGAAATTTTGCTCTCTAGCCCCATAATTAAAGTAGTACATATAGGCTGTTTGACCATTTGATGAAGCATGTTGTGTTACGGTGAGTATGTCTTCTTGTGTTTCAAGTTGATGAAGCAAGCTGACCAAAGTTATCATTCTCGGGGACACTTCCCAGGGTCCTGAGTATAGGTAAGCATTAGGAAGAGAGTGCTCTATTGCTATTGCATCTGTTTGTGGCAATATGAGATTCAGTCTAAAATGATACGACTTTGAAGAATATTGCTAGAATATATAATTTTAAATTTTCCAAGAGGAAATTGTAGTGTTAATCTCATCTAATTCTTTTATCACAAAGATAAGAATACTAAAGCCTAGAGGGGTTAAATGACTTTGCAAAGATCTTAATGTTAGCAGGTGGTGTGGCACACTCTAGACTTGCATCTAGGTCTCTTAACTGCCAAGTTACTGCTCTTCCTATTATTCCATACATCAATACTACTTTCCAAAAGTCTGTGCTGTAAATTACCATCTGGTAATCCATGTAGAAGGACTGTCTCCACCAAATGGTGAATAAGAGCTTGTTATTTCATTATATTTTCAATGTTTTGAGGTCTTTAGAGAAGTGAAAATGTTTAGTCAACTTGACAAGAAGTATGAGAGTGAGTAGTTTAAGTATGTATGGTGAGTCAGGGAGAATCTAGTTTTGATGGGCTTTGAAGCTTATACAATTTTGGCCCTACTCTATAAGAAGAAAGGATGCAAAATTGCAACTACAGAATTAAGTACAGGGCTTTAAGAGTCCTGTGTAATTTAAGGGTCCTCAAGCTCAACCTTCATCAGCCTCTGGTGGTGAATCAATTAGTATAATTGAAATAATAGAGTTTTGATTGGACTTTTGGAAGAACATGTTGTCTCTCCAGACAAAGCATTGTTACTGAGTACAACTGAAGGATGATCTTCTCCTTTCAACATTTACAATGGGTTTTAAATGCACTCTTGCTTATATGTATGAATATACACAAGGAAATTCAGGCAGTGCTTTCTAGCTCTAAGAAATATGGTGCTTCCTCAAATAGTGATTTAGACATGTGGCCCTACTTTTTAAAAACCTCCAACTACCAAAGTTTATGTAGGAAGCAGTGCTATTGATCTTTGAAGGCTAAAGACTTGTGAATGATCCATTAAATTGGTATGTTAAAGCAGTCCTGTGTATCTGCTTATTTTTGGAAGTCATCTAATTATAAATTATTTGACCTCATACAGTATGAGGATAAATGAGGATACCAACTCATGTCTGTTGAAAAATGGGTTGATATAAGTGGGACCAATTGAAGTATTCAGAGAAATGCTGCTTATACAAAATAGTATTTTTCAGTCAGTTTCCAGTGTTAGTATGCTACACATGGAATATATGATAGGCACAGAAGAAATAAGGGTAATATTTTACATTACAGAACGTTTTGAGATAGGCAAGGCTGTTATTATGTTTCCTAGTCTTATAAAGAAAATCAGTTGCAGGATATGAACTATTTTTCCCTGAAGTAACATAGCTGGGATTCAAACCCAGGATTAGGACACAAAGGGCAACAGTCTTTTCATTATGCCACTCTGTCTCTTCTTAGAGGCCAACGGAAGTTTATGTCATCCCTGCTGTCCTTCCCCACCTGGAAACAGTGGCATTCCCAAGGCCTTGTAATTTAGCTTTTTGTTATGACTGCTTTTCTCTGAGTTATTTAATTAGAATCTGCAGCTTTTGGCAGGAAAATAGTCAACCCAGCGTATTTCTAACAAGTAATGTCTTTAGGGGAGAAAGTCCAAGTGAGCAAAGAGAAGAGAAGGAATGCATGATAGTAGCTGCTAGAATATATTAATTGCAGACAAATTTCAGTGGGAGTGTCAATCACCATGAATTAAATTTTTAAGTGAAGTGGCCTGAAAAACAAGAATGGGATGGAACAAAGCATGTATATCATAGTACAGAAGATCTGGGGTTCTCCCAAACCTGTCATGTTTTAATGGAGGAAATTTTAGGAGCAAAGGCAGGGCCTATGTTGATAGAATGATCTTGGGAAATGCATTCCAAGGGCACCTTTAAACATTTCTTTTCAGACTTGATGTTTTCAAAGGCTTTTCTATTAGATAAATACGATTTTCAAAGCAATAGGTATATATATGTACACCATTTAAAAATAATCAAATTAATGTAGCTGAATGGATAATATCATTAAGCATTCTAAAGGGTTGAATATTGCTAATGAAACATAGTTGAGCTTTTAGAAAGAACTGTTATAGAAGATAAATGATAAATACTAGGTAAAAAAACAATGGTTTCAGTGGTACTGACAAATATGGATCAAGAGGGCTTTCTACCCCTCTGGCTCAAAGCATTTCATTATTGGTAGATGGAAAACAGAAGGATGGTGTAGTCTATTGAGAAATTCCCTCAACAGGGAAGGTTAGATCCTGCTATTGGGGATGATAATATCAGTGTGGTTTTTCATCATGTTGCCCCATACAATATTTTAGGTACATTTTTTGTCTACTAAATAGTTGATGACATGGTTCTCTGCATGGTGTTGATGAGCAACTATTCTTTGATCTATTTTCCTTGAAGCCCATAGGTTTCTCAGAATTAGGTTTTCTGCTGGCATGATTGCAGTAATATCTACTGGAGTTTAAAATTGCGCCTATTTTTCCAAGAACAAGCTGTAAATCCTGTTAAATTGCAATGTCAAGTCCATAGTTTGCATCGAAGTTAATAGAGAGAGAACAGTAGACTAGCTTCCAGGCAGGAAATGAGAGAGTATTTAGACTCCATCAAGCCTGAAAGCATTTTTTTTAAGTGCAAACATTGGATATATTACCCAGGGAGTTAAAACACAAGCAGCTAAAGGGAACTGGATCTTTTCAGTCTGTCAAATTATGTGTGTCTACTTCTTAATCATTATCATGAAACCGTTCTATGGGAGTACTTGAACCAAGTTAGCTTTCAATTAGCATGACATTATATTGGCAAGTCTAAACTATTAGAAAAAATATGGTTCTGGCATGGACATAATATACACGAGCAAGTTATTGGTGCAGTTTCATGGTCCAACACTATTGCAGCCTGTTGAACTCTTAAAACTCTTGCCTCTATTTTTTCCACTATACTCACTTGAAAACAACCCCAAACCCAGTGAAATCCAACTATCCACCTGCTTCCTGCCTTCACCCAAGTTGTTGAGCATTCCTGAAGTAATCATACTACCTTTCTGACTGGTTTCTCCTGGTTTTCCTCCTACCTCGTTAATTCCTAATTTACTTTGCTGATTCCTATTTTTCTGTTTGGCCTCACTAAATCTTAGTTCAAGGCCTCAATCATGAGCCCTCTTCTCTATCTTCCTTCCATAAGTGACGACATCTAGTTTTTAAATAAAATCTGTATGTTGATGACTCCTAAATATATGTCTGCAGCTCAGACTCCTTCCACATTCTCCCCATCTGTATTAGTTATCTATTGCTACATAAAAAAATTTACCAGAAACTTAGTGTCTTAAAATGAAACACGATCTCATGGTTTCTGGGGGTTAGGAATCTGGGCATGGCTTAGCTGGGTCTTCTGGCTCAGGGTCTCTCACAAGGCTGCAGTCAAGATGTTGGCTGGGGCAGCAGTCATCGTGAGGTTCGATTGGTGCAGGATCTGCTTCCAAGTTCACTCAGTGGTTGTTGGCAGGATTCAGTTCCTTAAAAGTTGTTGGACCAAGTTTTCCTCTGGTTGTTGGCCAGAGGCCACCCTCACTTTCTTGCCATATGGGCTTTTTTATGGGGCAGCTCACAATATGGCAGTTGGCTTCATAAAAGTGAATAAGTAGTAAGAGAGTGCCAGCAGGATGGAAATCAGTCTTTTGTAACTTAATCTCAGAAGTGGCATCCTGTCACTTTGGCCTTATTAACAAGTCACTTGGTTCATCCCACAACCAAGAGGCAGGGATCATTACAGGCCTACTGTGCTAATATATCAAATGGACTTGGATATTTTAAAGGCATCTCAAACTTAAAGTATCCAAAAAGGATCACATCCTCCTAACAACTTCCCAAAGTTGTTATTCCCCTAGCCTTCCCCATCTCAATTAATGGTAGCACAATACACCTCTATTCTCTGGCTAAACCTGGGAGTGATCTTTGATTTCATTTTTACTCACTGACCACACCTAATATATTGGTAACTCCTGTTACTATTATCTTCAAATTGTACACTAAGTCTGATGATTTTCTCTTTTTTAAATTGAAGAATAGTTGATATACAGTGTTCTGTTACTTTCATGTGTATAGCAACAGGATTCAGTTTTCTATATATATATATTTTCCAAATTCTTTCCCATTATAGATTGTTACAAGATATCAAATATAGTTCTCTGTGCTATACATCAGGTCCTTGTTGTTTATCTATTTTATATATAGTAGTATGTATCTGCTAATTCCAAACTCCTAATTTATCCCTTTCCCCTTTGGTAACCATAAGTTTGTTTTCTATGTCTGTGGGTCTATTTCTGTTTTGTATATATGTTCATTTGTATCATTTTCTTTTAGATTTCACACAGATTTCTGTCTGGCTTGCTTCACTTAGTATAAGAACCTCTAGGTCCATCCATGTTGCTGCAAATGGCATTATTTCATTCTTTTTTATCGCTGAGTAATAGTCCATTGTCTGTGTGTGTGTGTGTATACACACACACACACACACCACATCTTCTTTATCCATTCATATGTTGATGGACACTTGGGTTGCTTCCATGTGTTGGCTATTGTAAATAGTGCTGCTATGAACATTGGGGTGCATGTATCTTTTTGAATTAGAGTTTTCATCTTTTCCGGATACATACCTAGGAGAAAGGAACCTGCATACTGTTCTCCATAGTGGTTGTACCAATTTACATTCCCACCAACAGTGTAGGAGGGTTCCCTTTTCTCCACACACTCTCCAGCATTTGTTGTTTGTAGTGTGATGATTTTCCATCATTACCTTTGTTAAAACTCTAAGCCAATATCATTTCTTGTCTGAACTACTTCATTAGCCTCCAGCCTAATTATTATCTTTTTTTGCTATTCCTGACCCAGTATAGTCCTTCTTTTACATGGTAGCCAAGGCAAATGTTTAAATAATTTATATTATCTTACTAGTACCTGTATTAGTTCTCTAGTGCTGCAGCAACAAATTTAGCACAAACTGAGTGGCTTAAAATAACAGAAATTTATTTTCTCACAGTTCTGGAGGCTAGAAGTTCAAAACCAAGGTGTTGGTAGGGCCATGCTCTCTCTGAAGTCTCTAGTGGACGATTCTTCCTTGCCTCTTCTTAGCTTTTTGTAGTTATTGGCAAACCCTGGCTTTTCTTGGCATCACTCCAGTCTCTGCCTCTATTGTCACATGGTTTCCTCCCTGTGAATATGTGTCTTTCCTTCTAAGGATACCAGTAATTGAATTTAGGGTCTACCATAACGCAGCATGGCCTCATCTTGACTTGGTTACATCTACAAAGAACCAATTCCCAAATAAGGTCACATATGCAGATACCTAGGTTTAGGACTTAAACATCTTTTGGGACGACCCACCACAGTCCCCTTATTTAAACTCTGAATTATTATTATTTTTTACTACAAATAAAATACAAGTCCCTACATGAATTGGCCCCAGCCTCTTCTTCATGCTCTACCTAGTCCCACTCTTCCCTCTGTCCAATCTCTTCCAACCATATTGACCTTCTTTCTTTTGTACAGTTATGCTGAGCTTGTTCTGGTCTCATGGCCTTTGCATATGCTCTTCCTCTTCCTGTGATGTTTTCCCTCCATATCCGCATGTACTGCCTCCCTCTCATGATTTAAGTTCCAAGTTACAGGCAAGACCTTGGAGAAATTAAAACGGTAACTTCTATACCACATCACTCTTTTTCCTGTGCTCCTATTTTATTTTCCTCACAAAATTTATCATTAAACAAAGTGTGTTGCTTACTTGTCTGCTTGTGTTTTGCCTGGCAGGAATGAAGGGTCTTGAACTGTCTTGTTTCCTGTTATGTCTCCAATACTCCAGTATGTAGGATAGTGCATGGCATATGTGGGGCAAGGAGTTTATATACCCGTTACAACACCAGAGAGCAAGATGACATGCAGAACTGCTAAGTCGATTCTGGAAAGTAGTAGATACCAAATGCTGATTTACCTCTGATCTTGCGAACTTGTGGAGGTGGCAAGAATTTATGTTTCTTGATGTGGTTGGAAGAAGAGGAGTCAATCTTAGAATTCAATTCTTAGAAGAATCCCAAGCAAGGAAAGCTATGTGCTAAGTGCTGGGAAGTTACGTAGCAACCAGATCAGACAGGCATAAAGCGATTTATATTCTCTTTGAGGAGATAGTGCAGCTTCTGCGGTAAAGAAGCAGGACCCTCAGATAGTGAATACCTTTGAGTTGAGTGACTGGAGAAAATACCTAGTTGAAAACCACAGAAACATCACATGGAAAGAATCTCAGTCTATGCATGGACTCTGTAAACACGCACTGTCCAAAGAAATAACACTGCCTGCAGGTGAATCATTGGATATGGATTGTATGTGTTTTTGTTTGTGGATATATTTGCATCAGAGGTCTCAGAACTTTGTTTTATTTATTATTGACTATTTAAAGTATTGTCAGTGGAAGACCTGAAAACATTTTGTAGCTGTATAGCTTTGGGAATGGTAACTTATATAGACAACAATAACATCTACCTAATTGAAAATTTGTAAGGATTAACAAATTGATTTATGTGAAGTACTTAGATACATACCTGGCATTAAGTAAGTGTTCAAAAAAGGTCATCGGTTGTTATTAATAAATACTGAAAGCAGAATATGCAAAATCAGGTATGAATGTGTAAATAATTATCACAAATATCTACAAATATTGATAGGTAAACTAGAATATTTATGGTGATAAACTAGAACATTTCTTTTAAGTTTCTGGCTTCTTCATTGTTGTAGTAGCTTCCTGTTACTGCTGTAACAACTTATCACAAACTTTGTTGCTCAAAACAACACAGATTTGTTCTCTTTCAGTTCTGCAGGTTAGAAGCATGAAATGAGTTTTATGGGGCTGTAAATCAGGGTGTCAGCAGGGCTGATTTTTCAGGGGCTCCAGGGCAGAATCTGTTCCCTTAGTCTTCTAGCTCCTGGTGGTTGCTGACATAACTTGGCTCATGGCTTCATAACTCCAATCTCTGCTTCTGTTATCACATGGCCTTCTCCCTAACTTTAGTGCTCTTGTCACCCTCTTATAAGGACCCTTGTGATTACATTGGGCCCACCTTGGAATCCAGGATAATCTCCCCATGTCCTTAGATGCTTAGATGAATCACGTCTATAAAGTCACTTTTCCCATGTAAGGTAGCATATTCAGCCATTCCAGGGATTAGTCCTTGGACATCTTTGAGGGCCATCAATTATCCTCTCTTACACAAATGCACTCACTGTCTTTTAATTTTAAGAATTCTTTTAAAAACAAGTATAGAGGTTTATCATTGTGTCTTGTTTCCTTTATAAAAGGATTCTATTGACCTCCTGACACATAGGACAAATTTCTTTTCCTGGCAGGTTTGGTGGTCATGTTCTCACTGAGTACCCAGGGGTGACTACAAAGCACCTTTATAAAAGATAACCAGTTTGTTGGTCTCAGAATTGATCTTTATCTGCCTGATAGAGCTAATTATTCTGATTAGTGATTAAACTTATGATATGGAGGTACCAGCCATACCACAGATCATTTGGCAATGTCTAGAGACATTTTTGCTAATGACAACTTGAGGAAGGTGTTACTGGCATCTAGTGGGTGGAGGCCATGGATGCCGCTAAATGTCCTGCAATGCACAGGACAGCCCCCCATAACGAAGAACTGTCTGGCCTAAAATGGTAATAGCAGTGGGGTTGAGAAAGCCTGCCATAGGGAACTCTAAAAAATGCTTAGACATTCAGTTTTCAGAGTGGGGATCATGAGCCAGCAGTTTTGGCAGTACTCCGGTCATTTGCCTCTTTGAAAGTTCCCCAAGTGATCCCAAGATGTAGCCAAGGTTGAGGAGCGCTTCCTTCCTTAACATTTCTCCCACTATCCTACTCTCTTCACAAGTTATGTCTGTGGGCATATTGAGTTTAACTGGAAAAAGAAAGCTTTTAAGTATTTTTTGTCACATATAACAAATATCAAATATTGCAGTTCTAATTAACATAAAGCCAATTTTTCTTGAGAGTTGCAGTAAGTTTCTTTGACATGTTGAATTTTAAACACAGAGAAATGTGATAAGAGTAAGATTTATCCAACTATCCATTTAATACATTGGCAGGAAGAGCTCACAAAGGAGGGCAAATCCACTCAGCTAGGATCATGTTTGCAGCCCACAAGAGCGATGATGGAATATATTTGCTTTTCCTCCCTGGGCTTGTAACTTGCCTCATCCAATCTGCTGACTTTAGAACCCCCCAAATTTCTTTGGTATGAGCTTTTGCAGCTGAATTACAGTGGCGGGCATGGTGAATATGAAAGGTGGAAGAAAGGTGAATTAGAAAAGTGGCAGATGGAAACTGTGTAGTGTTTTTATTTATGCTCTCTATTCCTGTGCACAGTGCACTTTCCATTTTAGCTAGTCAGGTTCATCCATTTACTGGATTTTCTCCTGTCACCAAGTAAGTATGAGTTGTATTGAATTTTATAGAATTTTCTGGCAGCGTATGGAATATTTCCATTTCTCCAATAGTTCCCGGTAATTTCAGTTTAGAATTATTACATATAGGTAATTCAGTTAAGTCTGTAGTTATTAGCATAGCCCTGTAAAGGTTCAGTGGCTCATAACAATAAAGGGTAATACACACCTAACTAAGCACCAGTGTTTTAATGTTAATCATACGTTATCATACTTGATTTTCACAGTAATCCTCTGATGTGGAGATTTTTCCCCTGCCCACTCGACAGATGAGAGGATAGAGGTATAGAGATATTAAATATTATTTATTCGTCCAACTCTGCACAGCTGGTAAGAAGTTGGGTTGGGCTTCAAACACAGGCAGTTTTACTCCTGAGTGTATGCACTTAGCCACCTTCATTGTGTATTTCTTCGTGTTTCTCTTTACAGACAAGCACCAGCTAGTGCCGGGTATTTTCTAACCTATAGCTGGTTATACTAAGCAAGTCTAGACTTTGCAAGGGGTGATTGCATAAATTTCCAGTGACCTTGATATTGAGGCCTTTTTCTAGGAAGCTTGCATCCTTGTCACTGTTCCCCTAAGATGGGTAGTTCCCCTGCCTTTCCAAAGCTGAGAGAAAGGCCTAGTGTCTCAAAGTACATTTAGTTCTTGTTGATGATAATGTTATGGAAGTAGACTTTTTCTGTGTGTCTTTGTAATTCCACTAATCTCTTAGTTAACTGCCTTGAAGGTGTCTTTATATTGTTGTTCACATGGTTTCTGATTAAAGTATTATGATACTAAGCACCGACTGGAATACAAAATCTAACTGAGAGTAGCTTATTGTAATTTCTTCTTTAAACTTAAAAAAATTAATTTTCTTATCTCAAAGCATTCATTTATTATAGTAAATGAATATAGTTATAGAGCATAATTTTCAAAAATCATGACTCATAAAACTATAAAATGAGCACATGTCAAAGATTTATTTATTTGACTTATTAATGAAGGAACTGAAAGAGATGTTACAACCAATTCAGAGGAGGTGTCAAAGAACCATAAATTTATATGCAATAAAGGAATTTTGGAATGGATTTACCACAACTGGTCTATGCATAGGGCAATAATCAGTTGCATCCCACTAGACACAAATGATTTGCATTTCTAGGGACAAGAATTACTTGCATTGCTGTTAGCTTTCTAGAAGTTTACTTTATCTTTATAGAGTTGTAAAATAGCATATTCAAAGACAAAGGTGCACATATAGGATCAGATAATCCCCAGAGACCCAACTTTCCATTAGAAGGATATCCAGTAATCTCTATTGCTCATTCCAGAGTCTCAAATCTTTCCTTAAAGTACTATCCTGTGTATGCTTTTATGGGAATCACTCTTCTCTAGTATACATCTCATTCTTTCAGTTATCCAGTCAATACTTAGGACCTATTTATCTGCTCCAAGCAATTTAATGGGTATTATAAACAGACCAGGAAATGGGGGGGGGGGCGTGTGTCTGTCTGTCCAGAATCTATTTTAATTAGATTCTGATTGCTATCTTAGTGTTTTTATTAGTGACCCATTGAAGTTGATCTTATGACTGATAATACTGGAAATTGTTGTAGTGACAAAATATTTAGCACAGTGTGGTTTATCTCGATGGCTCTTGGATTGAGAAATGTTATATTTTTGACTTATAGAGTTATAATAGTAGTAAATCATCCAGATTCTTTAAAAAAACTTGGGATAATTTGATTCCGTAAAAACTCTTCTTCTTTAAAATTATTTTTCCTGTTTTATTGAGGTATAATTGACAAATAAAAATTGTGTATATTTAAGGTATACAGCTTGAGGTTTTGATAGATGTATATATTTTGAAGTGATTACCACATTTAAGCTAATTAACATATGTATCACCTCACATAGCTATCATTATTTTTAGTGTGGTGGGAACATTAAGGATTTACTCTCAGCAACTTTAAAGTATACAACGCTAACTGTAGTCACCATGCTGTACATTAAATCTCCAGAACTTATTCACACTACATAACTGAAACTTCATACCCTTTGACCTTATCTACCCATTTCCCCAACCCACTAGCCTCTGGAAACCACAGTTCTACTCTCTGCTTCCATGAGTGTGACTTTTTCAGATTCCACATATAAGTGAGATCATACAGTATTTGTCTTTCTGTGCCTGGCTTAGTTCACTTAGCGTAATGCCCTCAAAGGTTCATTCAAAAATTAAAAGATTTCCTTCTTTTTCAAGGCTGAATAGTATTGTGTGTGTATGTGTGTGTATCTCACATTTTCTTTATCCATTCGTTTATTGATGGACACTTAAAATCTTAAAGCTTTTTCTAAGGAAGTTTTAAAATGATACAAAACATGTACTTTTATGAAAAGCAGTATATGTTTATATTTTTTTTTAAATTGGGCAAACATTTAGCAATATGGAGGGAAGCCAAAATCAGTATAACTACTTATGATTGCTAAGATCAATACTGCATGCTTTGATGTAATTTTTTTCTAGTTGTTTTTCTATCATCTATATTCATATTATTCATAATAAGAATCATGCTCTCTATACAGCATTGTATTCTGTTTTTCTCTCTTCACATTTTATTGTGACTATTTTTCCAAGTGATTAACTTCAAGAATTATTTGCAAAGGCTGCATAATATTTCATCTTATAGGTATCCCCTACAATTTAATAGTTCTTTTTATTAGTAATCAGAAACGTAATGCTTTATTAAATCTCTCTTCACATAAATCTCTATCTGGATTTATGACTATTTAAGGTGAAGTGTTAGTTACCTATTGCACCATAACAGATTACCACAAATCTAGCAGTTTAAAACGACACAAGTGTACTATCACACAACTTCTGTGGGTCAGGAGTCTGTGCACAGAATAGCTGGGTTCTCTACTGAGGGTCTCACAAGACTGAAATCAGGGTGTCAGCTGGGCCGAATTCATCTGAGACTTGAGGTCCTCTTCCAAGTTCACGTGGTTGTTGGCAGACTTCAGTTCTTTGTGGTTGTAGGACTGAGGCTCTCAGCTCCTAGAGGCTGCACACCATTCCATGACATATGGCTCTCTTCACAGCATGGCAGTTTCTTCTTCAAGGCCAATAGGAGAACATCTCTGCTACTTCATATTTCTCTCACATATTTCATCTGTGACCTCTAGACCCTTTTTAAAAGGGTCACCTGATTGGGGCAGGCCCACCCAGGGTAATCTCTCTTTGATTAAGTTAAAATTGACTGATTAGTTTATTTTTTACAACTACAGAACATCTTCACTTTTGCCATATGATATAGCCTAATCATGTGAGTGATATCCCATTACCTTTATAGGCCTCACCCATACTCAAAGGGAGGTGATTCTACAGGGTGTATCAGGGGGTAGGAATCTTGGGGGGCCATCTCACAATTTTTACTACCACAGACAAATTTCATTTCTCTGTTTAATGATACATGCTTTCTTTATCATTTATTGTTCCTATGTATTCTGATATCTGGTGCAGTGTAGTATATATTTTTCATTCATAAGTTTATCAATTTTTGTGGCTATAGTATATGCTTCAACTAGTCTAGAATTAAAATGCCTTTTGGTATCTTGCAAGGCAAGGCCTACTTAATTCATCTTCTTTTTCCTAAATTTCTCTCTTGTTTGTTTTTTCATTCAAAATTTAGACTTAATTTTTCAAGAAACAAAATAAAAATTCCACTTGGAAAAATTTGCCTTTTTTTTATCAATATTGACAAAATGGTAAATATTTTCATTTTGGAGGACATTATTTTTCTCTATTTATAACGGAATGGTCTTTTAAAAATGTTTTCATAACTGTAACCTATAAATATGAAAATTCTGCATTTCTCTTTTTCTAATATTTATAGCTATTATTCTTACTTCCTGGTTCATTTCACTGCCTAGGATTTCTAGATAAAAGCTAAGTGGTAACATTAACTACCCTTCCCAGTGTTATTCTAGTTTTATAAAGTTTATTAAATTACTATGTTAGTTCTAATTTTATTTTGTCAAATTTGTAAGGTTTTCTATGTTTTTACAACCATAATCATGATTTTCTGTTCCTTATAACACACCGTGTTCCTTGAAAGTTTGAAAGTACTCATCTGTATTATTTTCTGTAGTCAAAAATTTTTGGAGTTTATACTTTAATGGTATTTAGGATTTTTAAATGGTTTTTGTTTGATTCATATTTTTCTTTTGTTTAGTAAATTTTGGAAATTTACATTCCCAGAAAGCCACCCATTATGTAAAATTTTCAAATTTAGTAAAATTTAAAGTTTTCTAAATGTTTTATGTCATTGTATATTTTATATCTTCTTTTACACTTTTTATTTATATTATTGGCCTCATTTTCTTAGTAGATTATAAAGAAGTTTAGTCAACTCTTTATAATACAAAGCTGCTTTATCACCCTTAGTCCCTTAAACACCATTGGCTTCCCAGTGAAGGATATGGTCCAGACTTTGTGAGAATCGAACAAGTCCTTTCCTTACAAGATTCTTCTGTTAAGTTGTGAGCCTCAACTGGAGCCACCCAGTTGGTGTGCCAATTATCCCACAGTAACTGCAGCCGCTACTCCAGTCTGTTAGTTTGTAGGACGTTCCATAGCATTTTATGCCAGGTTACTCTACAGCAAGGTACTCTGGTGTGTAATTTTCAGGACAATATTTAAATAAGGAACACGTGCATTTTGGATAGTTATTTGACTACTGACTATTCTTTTTTTTTTTTAATTTATTTTATTTATTTATTTTTGGCTGCATTGGGTCTTCGTTGCTGTGTGCGGGCTTTCTTTAGTTGCGGCGAACGGGGGCTACTCTTCGTTGCAGTGCGTGGGCTTTTCATTGTGGTGGCTTCTCTTGTTGCGTGCAGAGTACGGGCTCTAGGTGTGCAGGTTTCAGTAGTTGTATCATGTGGGTTCAGTAGTTGTGGCTTGCGGGCTCTAGAGCACAGGCTCAGTAGTTGTGGCGCCCGGGCTTAGTTGCTCCGCGGCATGTGGGATCTTCCTGGACCAGGGCTCGAACCCGTGTCCCCTGCATTGGCAGGCGGATTCTTAACCACTGTGCCACCAGGGAAGCCCCTACTACTGACTATTCTTTATCACCTTGTAGGAGACTCTGTCAAGAACCATATGATGAAGACTTTATTCTCATTTTGGCCTCTTAGATTATGAATTAGCATTTGGTGATCAATATTGAAGAATGGTTATAAGATCTGGAACCTTCATATTCCCTTGCTAGCCACACTCTATAGGAAGGAATGATCTTCTGGTTAGGATTGTGTTAAACAAACAACAATAGCAACAACAGCAAACCCTAGAAATGTATCTGGGCCAATTTGTAAAAAAATTACCCAAGTGACTTAAAACTTATTTTTGATGATCTGAACATAGGCCCTTCTCTACTACCCAACCTGTACTGAGTAGATTGTCAAATATATAGTTTTGTTTTCACTAGTGGAAATTTGAAAAATGCACATGTACTCTTTCTGTTCTCCTCCCCCTGTAATCTCCTGCCCATCACTTTTAAACCCTTTCCACCCTGGCCGAAAGTCAGCCCAGATATCAACCTCATCTGAGAATGTTTTCTTGACCTCTCCAAGCAGCCCTGAGCACTTTCCATAGACTTGAGAATTCTTCTCTTAAAATGCTTATCCCTTGCTATAATTGTTGATTTTCGTGTTTCTCTTCCATGTGATCCTTGGCCACAGTGACCATTTCCTAATGATTTTGTATCCCTCCTACTTAGAACAGCATTTGAAACACAGTGGGCACTCACAAAATTTAAAATAAATCTATAGATATCTTTATAAATTTGTGAGTGGGTGGTTTTTCTCAAGATAGTTGTCATAGTTCCATGACATAACAAACAAGTTTCCCTGGGACTAATTTTAAATATCATGCTTTTTTGGTAACTTTTAGTTGCAGAGTCTGTAAGAGCTTCTGTTGATCCTCTCCATAGAGACTCTATTCCACAACTTTAACATGCATTGCTTTATTTAAATGGTGCACTTGGTAAAATACTTTATCTGTGTCATGCACAAATGGATACTTAAAATTTTTTTTATTAAGAGTGAAAAAAATGGTATAATCTTGAGTTTAGTAATATAAAAATGTTAAGGATTAAATAAAATATAATGGATCATTGTTGGAGCATAAATAATTATTACATACCAGCCAGGAATGGAGAGAAAAGAGACATAGGAAAAGAGCTGGTGTTTAAAAATTTCTACAGTTAAATGTCATTGTTAAACACCATAAAGACAATTATTTTATTTAAAGGTTGTAAAACTTTGAAGTAGGTATTTAGTACCTTACTATGTTGCAGGGGGAAATAAGTAAAAAATGAAATAAAGTCAAATGAAATAAATATGACACATATTTATGTCTATGCTTTTTAGGTGAGAACACTGAGACTTGTAGAGATGAAGTAGCTTGCCTAACCTAACACAGGAAAACTCTTAATCCAGTTCATTCCCATTCTAAAACCAACTCCCTCTGCTTTACGACCCATGTAAGTGGAATAAAACAAATGAGTACAACTTCCCTCTATTTCTCTTCTAAACTTACCTTGGTATTCCTACATACGTATTTTCTTTCTCTTCCACCTATAAGAGGAGGTGTCCCAGCTTCCCCAGACTAATGTCTCTTCCCTTCTAGATTCACTTCCTTTCTCTGGCTCTGCTTCTCTTTGCTTCGGTGTACATACAGGTCCTAGTCTTCCCTGTTTTCATCTACAGTTATCCTTCAACTTCTTTACTCTCAACTGTGGGCTCCACATCCTACCATTCAGAATCAAGCAAATGAAACTGATTATCCTCCTTAAATTTTCTGATTATATCCCCATTTGTCTAATTACAAGACTGGTCAATATCACCAGCAGTGTCTTAATTTTCAAGCACTTGCCTCTTTTTATCCTTACAATACATAAGCTCTGATGATTGTGTCCTTAAACATCCTTGCTTGCTTCATTGACCCATATCCTTCCTGATTCACATTCCCTTTACTACCTGAATTTCTCACTTTTTCTCCCTTTTGATTCCCTATGACTGTGTCGTAAATATTTGTAGACTTCACAGTTGAAAGCATAAGCTTTCTTCACCTTCTCTATGTGGTCTACACTTTCTTCCTGTTTATCCTAATCCATGTCTTTAACTTCAGCTGCAATTACAACATTGTTATCTTCCACCTCTCTACTGAGCTTCTGGCAAATATTTTTAATTAACTACAAGACAATTCTAATAGGAGATTCCACAGGCAATTTGAAATCTACATGCCCTAAATATAATTTCGTGTATTTCTGCAGCCTCATTGCCCAAAATATCTTCTGTATTTCTTTATATTGGTAAATAGTATCATAATAGACCTTGTTACTCAAACTGTATGCCTCAGATCCACTTTTGAAGCTTCCTTTTAACATCACTTCCTTTAATATCACTAAGCTCTATTTATTCCCAAATCTATTCTGTTCTCCCACTATTCACCCCTACTGCATTAAGGCTGACCCTCTTCCTTATCTTCCTGTAACACTGCCTGTTAACTAGTTTCTTCTACCTTCAAACTATACTTTCTAAAACAGTTCAGATTATTCACCTATAAACATCCAATGGCTCTTCATTGTCTATACTGCAGAGAATCTTAGGAGTATGTGAAAAGGGATAGGTCAGAATCTCAGATGAGTCATCTTGTGTATTCTGAAGAAACGTATTCAGTATACATATTGTTTTCATGATTTAAAAAAAGGTAAAGAAAGTAAAGCTGCATGAAATATTATTGGATGATGAAGTTAGAATATGAGTGGAAAACATTGTAGGGGGCATGGGGGAAAAGTCCCAACATTCACCTAGCATATCTTGCTCTTCAGAGTCCTACATTGACATCTTCAACCTCTTTCCCTACAGCCCCTAAGTTGTGGTCTATTTACACTTTATTCCTGAAACTTGCCATTTCACATCCTTGCTGTAATAGTTTCCTATTGGTGCGATAACAAATTACTACAAACTTAGTGGCTTTAAACAACCCCAAATTTTAATCTTATAGTTCTGGTGGTCAGAAGTCCAAAATGCATTGGACTCACTTGACTAAAATCAAGGTGTTAGCGTGCCTGCATTTCTTCTGGAGGATCCAGGGGAGAATCTGTGCCCTGGCCTTTTCCACCTTCTAGAGGCCACAAAAATTCCTGGGCACATGTCCCGTTCCTCCACCTTCAAAGTGTATTACTCTGATCTCTGACATTTGCTTTCATCCTTATATTTCCTCTTTCTGAATCTGATTCTTCTACTGCCCTTTTATAAGGATGCTTGTGATTACATTGAGCTTACCCTGATAATAGTCTCCCATCTCAAAATCTTTAAGTTAACAGTAGCTGCAAAGTCTGTTCACCATGTAAGGTAACATATTCACAGGATCCAGGAATTCAAATGTGGGCATGTTTAGGGGTGGGCCTTATTCTGCCTACCAGACTGACAATTTCCCTCATCCTTTGTCCTAGACCCAGAATTCCCTTTCCCTTAGAAAGTCTCTCCTTTATGACCTAGCTGAAATGCTGCTTCTTGTGAAAGCTCTTTCCTATGACTTCACCAGATCCAACCAGGAGCAGAATTAATAGATTTCCTCCCTCTACTCCCTCAGCACATTATACTCACCATATGGCAGTAAGGGCTAGTCTAATTAAGTAGGTAAGTATTCGTTTCCCTTATTGGTCTGTGAGCTTTCTTTATTAGGGTGCATTACATTGTCCTTGTGTCCCCACTGCACCATCGCGTATGTGCTTAATAAGTGTTTATCAAATGATGAGTTTGAATGCCAAAATTCAACTGCATATAGTAGCAACCACATTCAGTCTTTCATTCATTCATTTTATTTCAGCTAATATTTTTTGAGCATTGAATAAAAAAGATGAATAAAACACACGTTCTCCCTGGAGGGACTTTGTCTGGTAGAGTAAAAGACATACAGTTAAAGAGATAAGCTAATAGTGTGGGGTAGCATGTAAAGAAAGCTGGTATATACAGAAAGTTTCACAGGTGAGAGGGATGTGAATTGAGTCTATAATAGTGTTAATAATATAATAGTAATGATAGTGGTGACAGCAGTCAACTGCAGTAAAAACAGTAACAACAGTAGCTTTCATTTATTCCGATTGTTCTATGTGCCACTGCTGTTCTAGGCACTGTGTTATATGTACTGTAATAATACCTGTTTTGTAAATGAAGAAACTATTTGCAGAGAGGTTATTTGCCCAAAATTACACAGCTGATAGGTAGCAAAACGGGGTTAAGAACCCAGACAGACTGGTTGCTTATAACCACTGTGATATGCTCATTTTGCATAAGATTTAGTAGTGATTTATGTGAAGCCAAGTGGTGAATGGTACTCTTTTTTTTGTTTGTTTTGTTTTTAGAGTAAGTTTTATTATGATATAATTCACATAACATAAACTTCACCATTTTAAAGTGTACAATCAGTAGTTTTTAGTATATTCACCCGGTTGTATAACCATCACCACTGTCTAATTCAGAACATTTTCATCACCTCCCCGCAAAGAACCCCCGTACCCATTAGCAGACCCTCCTAATGTTTCCCCTCCCCCAGCCTCTAGCAACCACTAACCTGCCTTCTATCTCTATAGTTTTGCCTGGGTGAATGGTATTCTTAACAGGAAATAGGCAAACAATCTCAGGTCCATCCACCCAGAAATTGAAGCTTCTTGAAATTAGGTCTCTGATAGTATGAGCTACTATGTGACAATAAGAAAATAGACAAGAACCTCAGTAAATGTTTATATATAGATTGCATTGGGATTTCTGGGTAGGAATTTTAATTATGCAACAAGTACAGCAAAGCTTGAATGTCTATGACTAGACATATTTAATCTGTCTTTCCATATAAAATACAGTAAATTGCCTTAAAGAGGTTTTTAAAGATTACTGTAGGTTGACCAAGATGTTGAATGTGTGAAATGCTCCATAATTCTTTTTTGTTTTCCCTAATATACAACTGTTTTGAGAGATTCAATTAAGGATCTTGATGTTACCAAATTGATGCTTTCCAAACCAATTTAATTTTAAGAAACAGAATCATAAACTAGCCTGTATGCCTTATAGAAATGAAATGAGTGAGGAAATAGTATCTTGAACAAGAGTAAAGTAATAAGGTAGTTAAGCTGGAAGGTCTTGCAGTGTATAGTTGGATCCTGGAGTTTCTTGGGCAGTGCTGATTAAACTCACACTGAGAGAGGAACTGATTCTCACTGCTAACCTGAAGGCTGAAGATATCAACTTGAAGATTTCCTGCCGCTCCAGTTAGTGCGGTGGCTGGGAAATGGGATTCGGGTTTTAGGAATGCATGCCTGAGTCAGGCTTGCACTTTAATGTGGCAGTTCGTCAGATGTGTCTGTCTGATGCGTTGGCTTTTCGGACTAGGTTTCATTTATGTCTTTATGTGAACTCCAGGTGCTCAGTTAGAAAACTGAAAGAGGCTATCATCATTTACAGGAGCTGGAGTTAAAACAGCTTATTCTCAATGCTATTTTAAAAATTCCCTGACTTTCTGACTAAAATGATAATGGTGACACTTTACTGCAAGTGAATGGGATTTGGTTTTGTTTTGTGAATTAAAATGTGTTTTAACAGACTTTTATTAATGCGAATGGATTAATCATTAAATATACTCAGGTTTCTGAGGCTTTAGGAGAGTAAAAAAAAAAATGTGACTGTCAAATCACCATTTCAGCTTCCTCCTCTTTAATAAAGTCATACTGATTGAAAGCTGAAGATGATCAGTCTTCAACTGTCTTGCAAGGAAACCTGTGCTGTCATGGATTGACAATATATTTGAACTGTGTTCTGACTTGCTACTTTTTGAAATTTAGTCTTTCAGCTCTACTATCTCAGTCTTACACAAAAATAAAAGGGAGATGATTTTCTGAGGAAGACAATGTTCATTTCAGTTAATTTCAAATGAAATATTTCTCCCTCTTGAAATCCAAACACTAGGCTAGTGTCCCTTCTGTTATCCCTCTGAGAGCCTTGTAATAGGAAGAAATGATGTATCTTTCTGTAGCTTTCATATACATTGTACTTTATTTCATTGGAGACAAAGTCTTAAAGTTCTCTGGAAGTATCTTTTAGAGTTTTTTAAAAAGAAAATTGTAAAACTATAATTAAATCTTTAGAGGCGTAGATTTTTTCTCAATTGGAAAGAATGATACTGAGTAAAACCATAGTCTGTTGCAGCATGGAACATCAAAAAATGTCAGTGTTTGGTGATTTATATTTAAAATAAATTGTTAATGAAATAGTACTTTTGAAGGGATTGTTTCCACTTTTTAAGTACAGTTCGATCCGCTAAATAAAGAGAAATTCTAAACCTTAATTGGGCATAAGATTTTAAAACATTGTAGGGGGCCTATAGAGACATAATTTTGGTATTACTGGTTTTGAACCCCAAGTTCCTAAGGGAGAAAGGAATACAGATTCTGTTCACATTCTTTCTATTTGTGGAATTAATTGCCCCAATTGTGCACGATTAAAAGCCTAACAGAAATCTTATTATATTGCTATGTATTTTAAAAATCTGTGTTTTTCTTCTTTATCTTTGCTTTAGGGAACAGCCTTTAAGAGCTGGAAGATGAAAGCTCCAATTCCGCACTTGATTCTCTTATATGCTACTTTTACTCAGAGTTTGAAGGTTGTGACCAAAAGAGGTTCTGGTAAGCAGTGTTCCTTCCTTTTCGCTCATTATGGCTTGAAGTGCTGATGCTACATTTACACATGTACCATTTGTGGAGAGGTTGAGAATGAACCGGGATCCATATTGTGGAAATACTGTAGATTTATCTTTAAATGAGTGGAGCGTAACTCACAGGGAATTAGAAAGGTCAGAGTAGGTTGAAAAAGATGTGGCTTGTTTCGTTAATTACTATGAATTGGAATGAATTCAGTACCAAAAGCTTGCGGTTGATTTCATTTTATAGTATGATTTTCAACATTCTTTATAAAGAGTGTCATTTAAATTTCTGCATGGAAATACTGTGAATTTTTTTCATGTTAACATTTACCGTCACCATTTCAATGTCAGCTATGCTTAGGGCAGATTCTTTTTAGGATTTTACTTTAGCTGATTGCTTAATTATTTTGCAAGTGTTTTAAAAAACCACCAGAGTTATTAAAGAAAGTGTCATGGGGAAGCATCCTAATATGTTAGTAGGAAATATAGAGGTAAAGTAGAATGGTAATATGAAAACAGCTGCTAAATAGAATAATCTTGAGACTTAAGGAAAATTTTACATGTTATCATACCTCTTGGTTTTCAGTTGTCTGTTGATACTTGGAGTTAGAAAAATGTATGAGACAATTGAATAAATACTGTTATCTGTGTGAAGTTATATTATGTCTAACAAGTCACTGATAATGCAAAGTCGTACCACACTCACATTTTACAGGGGGTAACAGAATTTTTGAAGCTATAGCTTTTGGGTACAGTGGAGGAAGGAATGTACTGTGTTTAGTTGCTAGCACTAGAATGTGTTATCTGTTCTAGAGAGACAGTGGGAAAAAGAAGATACCATGTGCAAGAGGCTACAGAGTGTTGTGGTATCAAGAATCGCATGAACAAAAGTATCTTTGGAATTCAGAATGGAGAAGGAATGAAAGGACTGAGATGGGGCTGCAGCAACCATTCTCAGTCCCTTAGGTTAAGAGGCTTCAAACTCATATTTGATTCTATAATGAAAAGGGCCACATGCAAGGGAGATAGGGGGCAGTCTGCTGTCATGAGCCCTGCCTTGGGAGAGAGTCTGGGGAGGGCCTAGGAAGTGCTTCGTGCATGCTCGGGGGATGACGGTACAGGGATGAGAGTAAAAGGAATTTGACTGAGCCCATTGGCTCTAGAACTTTTTGGTTGTTGTATAGTTGTTGTATCTGCCATTGATGTGGTTGTAGGCAATATGAAAAGAATAGTGTTTCTTTGTTTACAACTTATTTCGTCTGTTCCTCTTGGTGGATATTTTTGAATGAGAGAAAGCCCTAGGGCAGTATTATGATGTAGTAGCTTTTGCATAGCATATCCATGGAAGTTAGAGTAGGTAGAAGGGGGAAGTAAATTGTGGTGAAAGCCGCGATATTTTCTACAACAGCGATATTTTCTAGAATAGCAGTTTACATTAAAAGCACTTAACATGGATCTTTGAGGTATTGGCCACATAGAAGAGAAATACTCATCTGTATAAGTATTATAACAAAATGAAACTTTCCAAAATGGAAATACTGATTGAGTCTTAAAAACTTCAGTTTTCTGGTTGTCATCCTTTATTATATAATTATTAAAAATTTTTGTGTATGTTAAGTCTATGTTTTATTTATCAAAATGCAAATGTGATTTTTTTTCCATCATCAAATAGTTGGTGACAGGTCCATTCTATATACTAATTTGGGGAAAATTTTTATTAAATTGGAACTTAACTTTGTATATTTGAGAAACATGGGAGCAAAGCTAGAAATGTGGGACAGTTGGAAAATTCGTATCTCCTCCTGCTCCAGAGACCTGAGAAAACTCAGTGACCTGTCTCAAGTTCAATTTTTATTTTAGTGATCTGATTACTTTAGGAGGGTGGGAATAAAATGCTGCCCTAAGTTTGGCAAAAGTTCTCAGACCTTGTTCTCTTCTATTTACGAATATAGTTGTCGCATAGCTATTTAATACGTCCAAAACTGAATGTGTTTTATATATAATAATATAAAAATGACAAGGCAGGTACTGAGATTTAGTGGCATGTTTGATTTGTTTACTTTTCTGTATAATGTGAATTAAGATAGCTTCCCCCGGTATCTGTGTTAAGGTCTCACTGGATGGAAGTTTGTTTGATTTTTGAATATTAAGTGTACAATTTAGATAATATTACTTTACCCATATACTTTCATGGCTTGCACTCATTTCAACTGATGCCTGTTACCATGGCACCTTTGTTGAAAGAAGCAGATATGTAGCTTACTGAAGAGCGTCATTACTGATCTCCATAGATCAAGTAGAAGAGGAGTGCACTCGGCATCTTCTCCTTAAAAGATTAATGGCTCAATCTTCATGCGCAGCCCAACCTATAAAACCAGAGGCACCAAGGCCAGGGAATAAAAATCAATTTTTGATGTTTGATCTTGCATATTAACCAAGAGGGATACTTATCCTTGTTCTTTCTTCTTATTTAATTCTCTTTTTTATTTTCAATTTTGTAAAGCTTTTTGAAAGTTCAGTAAACATGATTCAAAACCCAATGTTTTTCATGTGTCTTTGCTAGAATATTATTTTTAATTCACTGTGAGCATTAGAAAACCAGAACTTGCTATTTTAATAACCAAGAATATATTAAGTATGATTATATCGCCCACAGTGACACTGAGTTTTTTAAGGCACGTTAATTGTGTATGGTGTTTACTTTAGGTAAACACATATGGTCATTCCATAAAAATTTAGAAGTAGGTATTTGCTTCTCGTTAATAGAACTAATTTGAAAGCAATAGGAGCTCTTCATACACAAGCTGGAAATCTATTATTTTTATCACACTGGCTTACACCCCCATTGCTAGTAATTTAAGGAACAAATTAAATATAAAAAGGCAATTATATTATCATAACATTCTTGATTGAAATATTAAAACTTGAACTTTATAATGTTTTGTTTTAAATAGCACTTCATGTATGTATATGATTATAACAGTCAAGGATTTAGTCTGGTCTCTCAGGTAATGTTCTGAAGTTTTGCATACGTTTAGGATCAAGGCCTTTAATATCTATGGGAGCAGATATTCAGCCTTTTTTACACAATAGATTTTTCTCTTGGAACAATTTTTTTACCTTCTTTTTAGTTTTTATAAGCAGCATTTGAAGAAAGAGGTAAAAACTATCAATATTACTCATTCTCCTCAAGTGCGTGAAGCATTGTAGCAATCAGAGTTGCTGTCATTTGTAGAATTCTGTACGGAAACCACATGTAAAACAGATTCTTGCTTGGAGGGTCTTTGTATCTCAACCAGTTTAGAAAGGTTAACTTAGTGTTCTTGTTGGTTGGTTTGTTTGTCTGTTTCTCTCTCTCTCTCCCTTCCTTCTTTCCTCCCTCCCTCCCTCCATTTTCTTTATTAGTGTATTTGTCTGCAAATGAAATAATCTGTTTTCAGTATTTCCATTGTGTCTTTGTAGAACTTGTTTTTAACTATAAAAATATTACCATGACTTTGCTTGAAAGGTTAAAGTCTATGAAATTCTATTTCTTTACAAGGTCATTCCAAGAGGATAGTATGGCCTCTGTTAATAATGACTGTTCTTAAATATTTATTTTTCTTTTGTGTAACTAAGTTTGGAATAGGATTCAGGGGCAGGGAAATAATCTATACATACAAAGTATTAGTATAGCACTTTTAGGTAACTGAAGTGTGAGTTGTGATTTGGCGTAAGAGTTTGGGACACTGGCGAGAAATGAAGCTAGAGAGACCTGGATGAGGAGATTAGGGAAGAGGAAGAGATCTAGACCTTTTGTCTATTTCTCCCTGCTCTCACATCCATCCCTAGAATATAAGATGACAAGTGCAAGAACCATGATTTATGTATGCTTATAACCTCTACAGTGCCAAATATGATGTGTGTTTCAGAGTCAGGGTTCAAGGAACTGTCTTAATGAAGTAATGATTATATGAATGAATGAATGAGTGGCTTTAATGTTGAGCCTGGGTTATGTCAGTACTAGGAAAATAAAGGTAAAATAAAGACATTTAAGAAAAAATGTTTTTTTATTAAATAGAAAGTAGTATAATGTGTAATATGAGACCACTGAAGCAAAAAGTGTCTAAGATATGCTAAGGGTTTATATGAAGACAGTGAACTTTTGCAAATCATGAGTGTTTTCATGAGATTGAAATGCACTTCAAAATCTGTTAGAAGGGCAGGAAAGTGATTCTTTAAATATGATTATATTGAAATTTTACTAGACTTACTGCTGCTTTAAAGAAGTATAGTAATCATGCATACGTTTTCGTTTTAATGGTATTGTTCAACATAGACCACCATGAAAAAGGGTGTAGTTCATGATTACTGATAAATGAAACGTAAGCAAGTGACTTCAGAATAGAAAAAAAAGTATTCACAATTATTAGCGCATATGGAGAAGAGGAAGTGACTATAATATATAAACCAAAGATTACATCTTATTCTAGAACGTATTTAAGAATCATTAAAGCTACCGAAAGCAGCCAGCTATTAGAGAGTAAAAGGGTTGCCACAGGGAGTTGATCTTCTCTTCATTCTAGAAATTGACAATGGACACTTATTTGTGTAAAAAGATTTAGATGCAATTCTTCCTGACAGCAAGAGGAAAACAAGTCTCTTGAGGGTTTCCCAGACTCATAACTGTAAGCCCAGATAATTTGTAAAAGATATGGGTAGTTAAATAACCAAAGACACAGTTTAGGTTCTAATCTTTGTGTGTGTTATTTTTGGATCATCATTTCTTGAAGTAAAAGAAATTATGCTACTGTATAAAGAAAGGGAGATTTAACTGAATAGGAGTGAGAAAGTCTAGTGGGGTGTTTCCACCTCATGCCAATGTGATTTATGTGTATCAGCTGTCTTGGGTGTTCCTGGATGTCAATGAGCTTAATTCCACATGATTAAGAGACAACCTAGTCCCCCAGCATCTGCGTTTTATTATGTTACCAAGTGTTTATTCCCAGTTTGTCAAACATGTCAAAAAGTACGAAACATTTCTCCTATTTTTCCTTTGGGATAACTTCTGAGGCTTTTTTCCTTTACTTTTTGAAGTTAAAAAAAGTGCACTTTACTTTTTCTTGGGGAAAAAAATCCCTCTCTTCTATTTATCTTGCTTTTTAAAATAAATTTTGCAATTAGATCTAGAATAATTTTAATGTTCATTTGAAATGTTTTTAATTAGAATAAGTCTAACAAACAAATGGACCTTACACCTGACAAATACAATAAAATTATCCAGTATCTTTGTTTAATAATCATGTGATATACTTAAGAATTTCACCATAAACTTACTTGTTCAGTTTTAGTTGTCAATACACTTTTACATAGAGTTGGCATAGACTAACATCAATTGTGGAGACTGATGCCTGGTTCATGGTGAATTTACATGTAGAAGATAAAAGTCAATATGGATGAATCTTGCAAGTTGAGTAGGATTTCATTGGGGAGGGGAATATCCCAAGTTAATGAATATATCAGTAGGACAGTGTATCATGGGGATAGTAAAAGGTATATTCTTCTGTATATTTAAAGGGAGAAGTATAGGAGAGGCAGAAGCAGTGAGGAGTCAGTCAGTGGTAGGCATTTTAAATCATGTTACAAAATTGATGTTCATTCTAGAGACAGCACAGAGGTGACCACTGCTGGACCAGAGGTTGAACCCCTGATCCATGGGCCATCTACTGTAGGCTTGAGGGTGATCCATGAGGTGGCTTGGAAATTAGGACACTGTTGTGTTAGTATCCAATTGCTCCTTTAACAAATTACCAAAAATTTAGTGGCTTAAAGCAACACAAATTTATCATCTTATAGTTCTGGAGATCAGATGTCTGAAATAGATTGGTAGGGCTGAGTTCTTTGTGCAGGCTCTAGAGGAAACTCTATTTCAGTGTCGTTTCCACCTTCTAATGACTACCTGCATTCCTTGGCTCATGGTCCCCTATCACTCCAACCTCTGCTTCAGTCATCACATCTCTTTCTCTGGCTCTGACTTTCCTGCCTCTCTCTTTCCCTTAGAAGGGCCCTTGTGATTACATTGGACCTGCCTAGATAATCCAGGAAAAACTTGCCATCTCAAGATGCTTAGTTTAATCAAATCTGCAAAGTCCCATTTGCCATGTGATATAACATAGTTATATGTTCCATGGATTATGTGGACATTTTTGGGGAGGTGCATTATTCTGTCTACCACAACTGATAATTTTCTCAGTCAATCAAACAAACTTACTGAATTTAGACTAGAGGTTAGAGAAAGAATGGTCTATCAGGAATTAGATGGGAATGGGGGAGATAAGAAAGGGAAGTTGAAAATTTTTGCTGAAGGGACAGTGTGATCTGTGGTCTATGATAAAGAGAAGGAATTGGGGAGAAAAGGAGGAAAAGGGAAAAGAAAACAGGACAAAGAAAGAGGGAGGCTGGGAAGGAGAAAGAGAAGAAACAGAATCTAGTGAAGCTTTGGATCTTGATAACTTTTAAGACTCATCTGCACCCCACAAATACACTTTCAGAAATAACCCTTTTTCCTTGTGGAATCCTAAAGGAGTCTGCTTTCCTCTTGACCAAAAATGTTTGACACAAAAATGATTTCCTGACTCTAACAGCAGTGAGAACAGGGAAGGCAGAAGACAAAGTAGCTTTAAAGTTAGAATCCATTGAGTTTGATGACTAGAAGTGGAACGTTTGAAAAAAAGAGATGGAGAAAATAATTCTGCAATAGGAGGATTGCTGTGCCATCAAATATATTAAAGGTCTTCAAAGAACAGAAACTTGGAAGAACCACTTAAATAAAGGGACTGTCGGTAGGTCTTTGTGACTAAGATGAAGCTGAGAAAGTAGATGGGGCATAGAGTATAATGGGTTTCATATGTACTGCAAGGGATTTGGGGTTTTATCTTCTAGAACAAAAAGTTTTGGCTGAGCTATTTAATTACTTTGCAGATCCCTTTAGTAGAAAATTTGGTCTTTGAGGTTGGGCCTCTGATTTGCAGATCTGCTTATTGTGGTGTCTTCTATACACCATAAAGATGAAACTCCTTGATATATATGTGATAGTGCTATACAAATGTTTGTACCAGTCCATCAGTAAAGCTGCTTTTACAGAGGAGGAAACACAGACAATCAAGCTATAAAGGGTCACACATGAGAGTGACATGGTCAGATCTGTTTTGGGACAGATAATAGTCCCTGTAGGAAAGACTGTAATGGGATTCCAGAGTGACGGTCAGGGACTCAATAAAAATGATGTTCCACTATACTAAGGGCCTGAAAAACAAACAGTCACAGGGGCTGAAAACATGTTTTTGAAGAAGAATAAATGGGGTCTAGTGAATATTTGGAGTTGGGTTGTGAAAGAATTTGAGGAGAAGTTATATTGATGGTGTCGTCAATTACAGAGAGAGGGAGGAAGGAGAGTTTTTTCAGGGATAGGAGATGGAGTGAGTTCAGTTTGGAGCATATGAGCTGTGGCAATCATTGGAAATAATAAGCTGATGGATTGATTGGTCTGGAGATGTATTAGTTTCTTATGGCTGCTGTAACAAATTACCACAAACTGGGGGACTTAAAACAACAGAAATCTATTCTCACAGTTCTGGAGGCCAGAAGTCCGAAATCAAGGTCTCAACAAGGCCAAATTCCCTCTGAAGGCTCTATAGGAGAATCCTTCCACATCTCTTCCACCTTCTGGTGGTTCCTTGGTTTGTATCTGCATCATTCCAGTCTCTGCTTCCATCTTTACATGGCCTTCTCCTCTATGTCTCTAGTCTCCCTCTGCCTTTCTCTCATAAGGACACTTGTCATTAGATTTAGGGTCTACTTGGATAATCCAGGATGATCTCGTCTTGTGATCTGAAAGAAGATGTCAGATTAAAAAATATACGTGTAAATATTACACAAAATCAGTATATTATTGATATAATGGCTGTTTATTTTGTAAAGTTTAACTCTTAGAAATTGTTACTTTTGTTATTTTTTTCTATTTAGGTACAACAAGTATAAAGCTCTTGGTCATGATAATAAGACCAAGATCTTCATTGTACTATAGAAAGGATAAAATTTTCTCCAATCAAAAATTCTTTGACCTAGATTTAAAATATGTTTGCATAGACTAATCTCCTGAAGGTAGGATAATACTGATTCAATTTTCATTCCCTCATTTCATACAAACAGGTGGGAAAGGTGGCTTACAAGTGTATTAAAATTTTCCATGGTTAATCATGCTGACTATTGCAGAACATTTCTACATAAAACTAATATTGACATGCCAACTTTTGTCTACAGCAATGATCACTAAAAACACATGCTTTGAGTTATTTTTACAGAAGTGATTTAGGTTGTTCTGGTGAATATTATTAAACCTGCAGAGTTGGAACTTAAGAAACTTGGATTTCAATCCAACCCCTAGTAAGCCTTGCTGACTGGGGACAAGTTCTTGAACCTCTTGGGACCTCGGTTTCCTTTTTCATAAAGTTAAAGTTTTGAACTGCAACATCATCAGTGGAAATAGAAGTTTATCCTTTTGTTCATTTCACAAGCATTTATTGAACACCATGAATGCATACTCAGTACATAAAATGGTACCTATTTTCTGTAACATTGTTTACATTTTTGCACGTTGATCAGACAAATTTAGATGGGCAGAGTCTGTAGCCAGAAATAGGTGGCTACATTTCACTTCATGCTACACAGTTTTCCTAAAGCTACAGAGCAGAGGGTGTAATCAGTTTAAAACAGAGGTTCGATTAAGGAAAAAATTATGATTTTTGTCTTGTTAAAAAGCACATGCTATATAGTTACAAAGCTCAAGTAAAAATAAGGTACTTTTCCTTGCAGGTGGTGATATGTCTAAGTGAAATTAGGTTTGGCACTTCAAAATACTAAGCCATGTTTTAGCCTATGTTTGCTTACTTATGGCAAATTTCCTTTTGTAGAGTTGTAGTCTCTTAAGACATCTAGAGTGCTGCATTGCATGGAAAATGTTGCCTTAAAGCAATGACAATGAATAACTTTGGTAAACTTTAAAATCTCTGGGGTTATACATAAAGATTTCTTTAAAAAGTGTGTGTAAGGCTCTTGCGGGTATCCTAAACACTATTCACTGATCATTTATATTTTACAAACTAGTAAAATATTTTCCTATTAGTATTGCTACCTTGATTTCAGTGAAGTTCTATCATTGGTATTTTACTTTGATTCCTAAAAGTATGTTCCAGTTACTTTGTATTTCACATATGATATGAATATGTTGTGAATGATAAAGAAAAATTATTTTTATCAATGATAAGAAAAGATTTAATATTCTGACAAATTAATATTTTTTCTTCAGTATATTTTCATATTAGAAAAAAAGACAACTTCAACTTGAAAAGACGATTCTTCCAGTTTTTCCTGTAAATGTGTCCTATAAAGTAATTGGACTCTCCAGTGCCATCTGGTGGCTTTTCAGAGTTGGTGAAAATTCAGTAATTATCACAGAAAGAACAGAGAAAACAAACATGAGAAGAAAACTTCTAATGAATTATTGTTCATAAATTATTTTAATTGGCCCTAATATTTTCCAAACATTTTTCTCCAATTTACTGCCCTATGTTTAAAAAAAGTATATAGATTTCTGTTCTTTTTTTAGATATTTTTAATAGAAATTTTCACTGAGATTTAAGGAGACAAAAAAATTATATTTTTAACGATATCATCATATCAGTCTGTAGCTCTGTATTATCAGAGTTCAAATTATGCAAACAAGTGCATTCATACTCTAAAGTATTTTAAAAATTATTTTTAAAACGTATGTTGCTGCCATTAAGGTCTCTTTATTGTAATGATTCAGGTATCAAAAGGAAAAAAAGTCAGTAAAGATTTATCATTTGTTCACTAGGTAAGAGCTGCTGGTAGGATAAGAACAGGATAATAAGAACATGGAAGGATGAATGTATGATAAACCACTTAGATTTTCCTGCTGGTCTAGAGGTCTGGGCCTGGAAGAGGAGGTTGAGGGGTCCGAGATGGTCAAGCTAATATAAAGCATTAGTCATCAGGGAAAGTTAACTTGAAAAATCAATGGCTCTTACCTGCATATCCCAAGAGAATGGGGTCCAATTTGAAAGGAAATTCTTGGTTGGCAATGTTTTGTATTTAAAAAAAGTTTCCAAAGGGCTTTAGCTATTATAAATATATTTTCAAATTAAAGGCATATATTACACACACACACACACACACACACACACACACACACATGCACGCACACACACACACACACAAATACTAACACACTAAGAAACTTTGAAGAGAATTTCTGCTTCCATTTATGAGTATTTATATATATAATGCATACAGCTGTATTTGCCTGTTAGTTTCTTTTAGGGTTTTATGCATTTCTGACCTAATGTTGAAGCCCCTTCATCTTCCCAAAGGACAAAGTAATAGGTTCTGCATACAGTTGTTAACAAACATTTATTGAGTTCCTACTGTACTACGTGCTCAAATAACATTGACTGACATCTGCCATTTAACCTTTGACATCAGAGGTTAAAATGCTTAGATAACTGTAGAATTGGACTTTTGGATTCCTTTGTTCCTTTAAGAACAAAATTATAGGAAGCTTTAGTGAAAGAATGTGAAATGCTTTATCTTTGTTAGGTTTGATCACTTCATTCTTCATTTTCCACATCCATGAATTATATTCTGAAAATTGTTGATACAGTTCCCACATAGCTTTGGTGATTATGGTTTTGGAAGCATATGGAGTGCTTATTTTTGTAGCTGCATGCTTTTTCACATTATAAAACCCATGTAGCTGTCATAACTTTGGAACTGGTGGTGCTATAGGCATTGTCCTTTCATATTCACTAGTCAGTTATAGTTACTCTTTTATACTTAGCAAATATTTTTCAAACAAAGCATACTATAAACAAGCAATTTGAATTATTCAGAGGATTAAAAAGATGAACAATCTACTATCTCTGTTGTTAAAGATCTTGCAAAAAAATAAGTGATATGAGACATACAAGTGTAGTGTACTATTGATGCTGTAAAAACTACCACAAACTTAGTGGCTTGAAACAACACAGGTTTATTATATTACAGTCCTCGAGGGCAGAAGTCCTAAAATCAAGTCCTAAAATCAATCAAGGTGTCAGCAAGGCTGTATTCCTTCAGGAGGCTCCAGGGGAGAACCTCTTTCCTTGTCTTCTCTAGCTTCTAGAAGCTATCTGCATTCCTTGGCTTGTGGCTCCTTCCTGAACTCAAATCCAGTGGCATAGCATCTTCCAAGCTCTCTCTCTGACCTCTACTTCCGTTGTCATATCTCTGATTCTGACTCTTCTCTTTGTCTCTTACAAGGACCTTTGTGATTATATTTAGGGTCTATATGGTTAATCGAGAATAATCTCTTCGCCTCAAGATCTTTAATCACATCTGCAAAGTCCCTTTTGCCATGTAAGGTAACATATTCACAGGTTCCAGGAATTAGGACATGGAAACCTTTGGGAACCATTATTTTGTCTATCACAGAAGTACATTAGAGTAGCTTTTACATGAAAGAGTTTAATATGGTTGGAATACACGTACATTTGGGCACAGTATGGCTGAAAGAAGGAGGGAGTATGTCAGGAGAAAAGGTGGAAAAAGAGCCATTTTACAAAGGACTTTGTATGACATGACAAGAAATGTGAATATTATCTTGTAGGAAATCAGGAACCACTGAAGAAATTTAAGTAGGTGTGTAACAGGATTAGCCTGACCAGATAGATTGGAAAGAGCTCTGAGACCAGAGAGTGGGAAATGGGGCCAGTAGTCCAGGTGAGAAAGTCGTGAATTGAGGTGGTAGCATTAGGAATAGGAAGGAAGAGATGGGTTTGATTGCTAGTACAATATAGAATTAATAAAAACCAGTGGCTGATTGTACAGTGGAGAGAAAGAGAGGTGGAAGGTGATTCCAGTTGCTTTTATTAAATTTAAAATTCCGTTGAGAGTTAATAGCTAATTTTGTATTTCTAGTCTGTAGTCTTAGTGGACAAATAAATATATAGGTTTTCAATATGGTGTACGTTTCATGGTTTGGGTTCAGACTGGCCCACCCTACATATGACATCAAAACCTCATTTTGGAACTAAACCCCTCTCTTGTAGTAGATCTCTCACATAGAGCAGCGGTCCCCAACCTTTTTGGCACCAGGGACCGGTTTCGTGGAAGACAGTTTTTCCACGAACTGGGTGGGGGGGATGGTTTCGGGATGATTCAAGCGCATTACATTTATTGTGCACTTTATTTCTATTATTATTACACTGTAACATATAATGAAATAATTATACAACTCACCATAATGCAGAATCAGTGGGAGCCCTGAGCTTGTTTTCACTTGTCACTCACTGATAGGGTTTTGATAAGAGTCTGTAAGCAATTGATTTATTATGGTCTCTGTGCAGTCAAACCTCTCTGCTAATGATATCAGGGTTGGGGACCCCTGATATAGAGCATCTTCCTAAAGTACCTGTTTCCTCCTCAGAGTTCTTTCGACTTTCTTCTATCATGTGTGTTTCTAGTGGAGGATTGTATCAATGAGTCTTCCTTTGCTAATTTCATTGAACTACCTCAAATGAACACAAAGGGGCATTTTTAAAGGTGTCAGGCTTTTAAAATATATTGTAACATATGACATATGCATACCTACATGCATATACACATACGCCCACATACACACATGTGTATGTACAAATATACACACAGTTACCTATTCATTCACAAAACACACATTTATCAAAGAACCGCCATGTGCCACGTGCTGAGGATTCAAAAATGATTAGGATATGTGATTGCTGTGCTTTTTAACCTCTGTGTTTTGTTTACACAACTAAATAGTATAAGCTCATTGAGTGCAAAAATATCTTATACATGTTTATGTATATGTCTTTTAGAATCACTGTGCTTAAAAGGAGTCATTGCATAATTAGTGCTCAATACATATTTGTATTTGATTGCTGGATTTAAGCACATCGACGGAATCTCATCACAACACTCTATTTTCCGGTGGCAATTTATGTGCGTGTCATAACTCTTCTCCAATATGGGAAGCTCCTTGAAGAATGATGTCTATATAGTTTAACTTCATAACCTTTACAAGCCCTTACCCAGGGCCTTGCACATAGTGTTCTGTGACTGATTGTTACATGAGCATATGAATGACTTTAACTTACATGAAATCAGTAGTTTTATCGGAGTTAACATTTCTCTGGAAAGGGAGAATTAAATTTTTTCTTTAGCTGTTAGGATGACCTGACTATTCATGGTTATTGTATGTGCTTCCCTACTGGAATTGTAATACCTGAAGCCAGAAGCACTGAGGCTGCCCTGGGAAATGGATCTTGAGGTGTGGCATTTCTTTTGCTCGAAAGAGCAGCTTTTCAGTTACTTCCTTGTAATGGAAATTGTGCAGCTTTTTACTCCTTCTTATCCTTGGAGTTTTGGCCACATGTGTGCATATGTAGGTCATTCCATGAAGGAGGACTAGATGCAAGAAAGGAATCCTGCGTGGAAAGGTGCCTGCCAGGAACGGAGTATGAGCCAAAGCAGCTTTCAGTGTTTCCATGCGTCCCAAGACAGATCACAGCAAACCCTAGGAATGCTGGGCAATAGAAGTGGCCTATGACATTGAGGGTGTTTTATTTTAATTCAGAACGTGAATTAGTTCAATTTGGCAACTCGCACGTTCATTCTGCCACTCTGTAACTGACGTGCTGCTCTGCAGTGAACAGTGGTGACTTACTGTTTGTTTCAAAGGCATGTTTTTGCTTCTTTGGGAGACGTGCTTGGTTTGTTTTGTTCAATTTTTAACGATACATGATTTTATTTTAAATTTCTTTGGAAACTGCTTTGTATCCTAGGGTTTCCAGCTTTCTCTGAATTGAGAGGAGGTTATTACCTTCTAAGTTTTCAATTAGGAAAACAAAACAAGTTTGGAAGCTCCGTTGGGATCTTGTAAAACCTCTCAAAGCATGTTTTGAATGAGACAATTTTTGTGCAACTAACTCTAATTGTCTGAGATGAGACAGTCTACAGAAGCTAATTGGAGAGGGTCTCATTCTGTAGTATGCATGGGGTTGATAAAACAATAATTTTGCTTCTTTGGCTTTTTTGTTTGCTGGTTTTTAAAATTATTTTGAGGGTTGGTTGTTTGTTTAGTCCACCCTTCCTTTCAGTACTTAGTATGTTTAAGGGGAACTTTTTCAAGTTTAACTTACTTATTCTCTAATGATAAGGTTCAGGCTTTGGGTTCACATATAAACCCTTCTCAAATTCTGCATATTGTTCCTAAATCCACATCCATTCTGTTGCTTTAATATGGAATTAGTAAACTATTAATGACCTTGTATCCCCTTGTGCTTTACCTGCATGTGATACTGGATTCTTTTTCAGTTTAATGTTTGTGTTCTGAATAAAGCTGGCAGGTACAGAATAGTATTTATCACATTTTCTTTCCTATGATCACCACCTGAGTGATTACACTGTTGACATATTCTGAATTAGACAAGAACATATGCTTGACTAAATTGATGCCTCACATAGAAACTTGCATATAATGAATTTTATTTGTGTAGTTATTTTAATTTTTGATTACATTCTTTGGTTTTAGTTTTATGTTGTTTATGCTTCTCCAAATCTGTTCCTTCATGACTGAAAAAATAGATTTCTCTAAAACTTGGAAACTTATGCAGACCTCGTATCATCCTAACCTGAAGAAGTCAGGCTTGGTATAATTGAGGAAGAATATTTAAACTTTATAGGTACATGCCATTAGTTCTCTTATCATCCTGAATTTGATTTACAGTTTATAATATTTATTGTTTAATAAATAGTTTAGTTCAATAAATGGGAAAAATAGAATCATATTGACACTTCCTTAGACATAATTGGAAGGTTTTCCGGAAAGCTCTCTCAGATTGTCTTTTCTACAAATCTTCTGGTGATGCTTGACAGCTCCAGAGGAAAACTCTCCATTAGGTGGAAGGAAGGAGAAGAGTCCCAAGGAGGAGGCTGCTGAGAGCACAGGGTAGGGAAAGTTTCTGAGGCAGAGTAATGAGTAACTCATGATGATAGAGACTCGTGTCTTCTAACCACTCCTTTCTGTGCCTAGTGCCATACTTTCCATTACACAATTTGGTCATAAAATCAAACCAATTTTCCTCACAGTAGAATGAGGTAGCATCACGAAGAAGAGGATAGAAAATGTCAGTGGACAACATGGCTTAAATCAAACATGTTTCTGTTGTGAAGAAACCTTGAGAAAAAGTTCAAGCCTAGGAAAAAGGATGTTAAAACCAGATGTTCTGATTTAAGGAAAGTATCTAGATGCTGTTTGAGATTATTTTAAATGAGACGCTTAGTTCATGTTGCCATGTGGTTATGCCACCCCATCTGTAAATTAGTGTTCAATGACAAATTGTTAAAACTTATATTCAAACTCATGGTTATATTTAATTTAGATACTACATCTCTGGGAATTACAAACATAAAAAACAGAAGTGAGCTTGCATTAATACATACAGCATTAATGAGGATCTGTTTTCCTTTGTATATGAATGTAAATGCATGTTCTACTATTTCATACAGATATTTTAAGTATTATTTATGTGATTATATAGTTACACATTTATATAATATACTGGAATTGCAATGGATATTAAGTAAACTATGTGCTTTCATTAAGAAAAAGTAAAATATTTTCTGAAAAAGTTTGGTATTCATTGGAAGCAAATAAATATGAGGTGTTTTAAATTTCTATCCCACTTTGTAACCAAAAAAGAGGTTATAGTAACCTTTTGCAGTTACTGTTTGTGGAAGGAGAAGGATGTTTATTTCTCCACTATTGTTGCTTTTTCTCAGCATTAGGGAATCAATGGGTAGAATGATTTTAGTTGGTGTTGTTTTGCTCTCGAATAGCCTGCTAAGTCATTATAGAGATAACAATTCTAAACAAGTATTTTTTTTTGAAGAAAATATTTGGAGGAGTGCAAATGAAAAGAGTCAGTCTATTTTCTATCAGGTTGTACAAACTCTTCTTAAAGTCTTCTAGCTATTTGCTTTTATAGTGATCGTTTGGGTTGAGTGTTTAACAGAACATGCCAGGGGGTTATTAAAAAATATATGACATAGTTTTCTTCTTCAAAAAGTAGAATACCTAGTAATTTTTTTCATTTCATACCCATTCAACATGTAACGTTTGAAGTTGTCTGTTATGCGTTGGCTGCTGTTGTAGGCACTGGGGATAAAATGATAGGTGCTTTTCTCATGGAGAGTACAGCCTAGGGGGCTTGAATAAACAAGATAATTTTGTAATACTTCATGTTGTGAATAAAATAAAAACATGGTAGCGTGATAGTGGTTGACAAAGCTAGCTACTTCAGGTAGAGTGGTCAGAAGAAGTCTCTTTGAGGAGATATCATTTGAGTTGAGACTTGCTAACCAATAAAGAGCTTGTTACATAAGAATCTGGGAAAAGCTCATCCCGAGCAGAAGGAATAGGGAATGACAGAGACATGCAGCAGGAGCAACCAGGACACGTATAAGAAATAGAATGAAGGTCACTGTGGCTGACAGGTTGTGACCAAGATTCATACAGTGAGGCAAACAGTGGAGTTTTCAAAGGCTGTAGAGCAATAATTAGGGGGGTGAAGTGGAAGGAAATGTTGGAGAATTAGCTATGACATGGTAGGTCATGATTTGGAATTTGCATTTTATTCTCAGTGTAATGTGAAGCCACTGGAGTCTAGTAAATGGAAGAATGGTAAGATCTGATTCACATTTTTTAAAGATTACTTTCGTTGTGGTGTAAGAGGCTATTGAAGTCTTTCTAGCAAGAGAGCACAGTTGCTAGGTCTAGGTTGGTAAATGGAAGATAGAGAGATAAAGATTGGTTTGGGTGACAGTTTGGAAATAGAACCACGGATGGCTTCTAAGTTTTGGGGAAAACTGAGTTCATCGTGGGGCTTTACTGAGATGCGGCCAGTTAGGGGTAGAGAGATTACAGTTTTAGACATGATAAATTTGAGATGCCCATTGAAAATTCAAGTGGATTTTTCAAGGAGTCTGCTGTCAGATCAGTGGACAGGTGAAGACTGGGTATCTAAGTGGAAGGAGTCACTGGCATGTGAGTGGTATTTAAAACCATTTGCGTGGATGAGATCTCTCAAGCTGAGTATAAGTAGATATAAAAAATAAAGGTTAAAAAAAAGTAGAGGTTGTGGGATGGGCCTGGGGTGCTTCAACATTTTAGGAGCTGGCAAAGGGAACTGAGATGCAAAAAAGTTAGGGGGAAAGTTGAGTGATTGCATGGAAGCCCAGAGTGATTAAAGAAGATTAAACTAAATGTATTTAATACAGCTGAGAAGTGAAGTAAGATGACGATAGAGGTGAATATATGTCCATTGGCTTGGGACATATATACAACTATTAGTAACAAAAAACAGTGAATGAACGTGAGAGAAAAGTAGAGAATGGTGGCAAGGCAGAGGCTGAGGGAGCCAGCCCTGAGGTCTTATTTGCAATATTGGTGCAACTCTTCAGCAAATTTTAAGTCCTCTACTGTATGTAACATGCCTGTGGAGGTCAGTATGCTCTATTAGACATCTCAAGGTGAGTATGTAGGCCAAAAGGAAAAGTGAAAAGAACAGAAGCATAGAGCTCAAACTATTTTAGAAAAAAACTAGTTAATATCAAATTGATTGAAATTTATTGCACAAACCCCTATTCCTTATGCCCACTGTCCTATTAGATCTATTATGTAATGAAGAGCTGTGTTAATTATTTCTGCCACCTGCATCTAATGAAATTAGATGTGAAATTTCTGATAGGTACAGATGGCCATTTGGAAAAAAAACCCCTACCTTTTTCCTATCAGCTGGTCAAATCTCGTAAGTTAGAAATGTTCAGACTATGAAATTAATCACCAGCCTTCTTCATAAGTACAGATAATAAAAAAGCACAAATGACAATTTCCTCAAGCCCAAATAAACTTGTTTTATTTAGACTTTGAGCTTAAATAATAGCCAACCATATGTACCATACTGACACGTTGTGATTTAAAACTACGGTAGAGGTTTAAGTTAGTTGAATTATTTCAACTTAAAAGGCTGATAACTGTCTCTCAATTTAATTCAGTAAGTTTTATGCAAATCCATGTTAATCTCAGGGCGCCTATAAAATAAGACCAGAATATGGTATGTACTGATGAATAATAAAGCTGGCAATATTATAATGAAGCTCATAGAAAAGGTGTGGCCTATTGTAATTAATAATATGCACCTTTGACAAGTTGTAAAGCATTAATTATCCTGGCAAGGAAATAGAAAATATGTGGTAATGATGGTGAAAATCCTGTTCATTTTGCGCAGACTGCTGCCAATGTTCTCAATCTGAAGATGCTTAAAATCGGGATGTAGGTGGCTGTGGGAAGATGCAGCCTGGAAATTAGGAGTCCCTGTAGAGCTATGTGTTCAGATAAAGGCTGCATGACAGACTAGAGGAGCAAAGACATGGTGCGGTTACTCGAGTTGAGGAGATGAATGAAAAAATAAGCTGAACTGGATACAATAATTAGAAATAAATAAAGTAAGCCTCGAGGTGAAGAATACACTGATTAAGAATATATTCATACCCACCTGTGTACCAAATGCAATCAGACATCTCGCTGTGAAAGCAGGGGCTGAGATATGCAAGGCTTAAGATGACTACAGCTGAAAGAGGATCAGAAACATACTAAGAATTCTCCTAAGAACAATGTTGAACAAAATAATTTTGAAGCCCAGAATGTCAGAAGTCATCTGCTGTAACTCCGTCATGTGAGGTGAAATAATTTACTTCAAGTTGTTCAGCTGATTGTGTGGCCTGTTAGGTTGGACCATCAGAGATAGTGTGGTTCTCTTTATAGGAACTGTTTAGGAGAATTCCGTGTGGCATAAAAAGAGGTCACAGCCCTGGGTTAGAGACCAATCTTTGTGCATTGCTCCTTCTGCAGAATGCCAGGGAAAAAAGTAATTGTTACCTAAGTGGCATATTTGAATTACAGAGATCAGCAATGATATAGCTATTGCACAAAAATTCATAAATAAAGAAAATACTTGTGTGCCCATCTATTTAGTTTTCATTAGTTTTGTCCACACAAAATGAAACAACCTGTTAGTACAGATTGTTTAAGCAAGCACCTAACTGAATTTCAGAAATTAGAAAATGCCTAGATTAACCTTGCTTTTTAATTTAATTATATTGATTTGCCAATGGCATCATTCTCTGATAAATAATTTTAAAGGGTCAACCCTCTGGGTTTTGCGAAAGATACAATTTTGGGCAAACTTAACCACATATTTTTGGATCCTTACCATTTTCTTCTCTTGAATAGAAAAGATTTGGAATATGTCTTGACTGTTTTTTTGTTTGTTGTAATTAAAATGTCAAATTTCAAGTTGTTAAAAATACGTATCTCTCTGATACTAGTAATTTTTTTCTTTTTAAAAAAGCTCTTATCTGTTCTTTAATTGCATACATACCTTGATTTGCTTAGGCAAATATAGAAGTGCCTGCTTTTAGAATTTGCCTATAATCAAATATGGTTAAATATATATAAACCTCAATGTGTATAATAGATATATATTCATAACATGGAAAGTGAAAAAAATTAAAGACAAACGTATTCCCTAAGGTTAAAAAAAAACTCAGCAGTTTGAAAGAAAGGCTTAAGGCTAATACTGTACATAGAGTGTCATAACAGTCTTGAAAGTCTCTGCTGAATGTCATATCCTCAGATACAGTTATCCCAGTCACACAACCAAGTGTTTCCTTTTCCCCCCAACACTTGTCACATTACCCAGGTCAATTTTCTTTACATCACTCTTGGCCCTCTAAATGTATTTTCTTTACTCATTTACTCGTTTAGCTTTTGACTGTCCCCATTAGAATGTAAGCTAGGTTATAGCAGGGGTTTTCCATCCTTGTTCACTCCTGTATCCCCAGCACCTAGAACAATGCCAGGCATGTGAAAGATCTTCGATAAATATCAGTGACGTGAACAATGACATTTTTCTTCATTGTAAATTTCATTGAAAAAATCCAAGGCCATTTAAATTGATTTTAGATCTTATTTTCTAGTACATGCATCTTGTGCTCTTATTTTCCCTCTAAGCACTGCTTTCATTGCATCATCCCACAAATTTTTTTTTTAACATCTTGATTGGAGTATAATTGCTTTACAATGGTGTGTTAGTTTCTGCTTTATAACAAAGTGAATCAGTTATACATATACATATATCCCCATATCTCTTCCCTCTTGCGTCTCCCTCCCTCCCACCCTCCCTATCCCACCCCTCTAGGTGGTCACAAAGCACCGAGCTGATCTCCCTGTGCTATGCAGCTGCTTCCCACTAGCTATCTATTTTACATTTGGTAGTGTGTATATGTCCATGCCACTCTCTCACTTTGTCCCAGCTTACTTCCCCCTTCCCGTATCCTCAAGTCCATTCTCTAGTAGGTCTGCGTCTTTATTCCCGTCTTGCCCCTAGGTTCTTCATGACCCTTTTTTTTTTCAGATTCCATATATATATGTGTTAGCATACGGTCATCCCACACATTTTGAAAAGTGATATTTTCATTATCACTTAGTTCAAAATATTTTAAAATTTTTCTTGAGACTTTTTCTTTGATCATGGATTATTCATAAGTGTGGTATTTAATTTCAAAATATTTGGGGGTATTTTCCAGCTATCTTTCTGTTGTTGATTTCTAGTTTAGTTCCATTATGGTCTGAGATAATACATTGAGTGATTTCTATTCTTTTAAATTTGTTAAGGTGTGTTTTGTTACTCAGAATGTGGTCTGTCTTGGTGAATGTTCCATGTGAGCTTGAGACAAATGTGTATTCTGCTGTTGTTGGATGGGGTATTCTGTAATGTCAATGAGACCAAAATGATGGTGTGATTCAAGTCATATATACCCTTACTGGTATTTTGCTTCATTGATCTATTATTTACTGACATATGGGGTGTGAAAGTCTCCAAATGTAATAGTGGATTTGTTTATTTTTTCTTTTAGTTCCATCAGTTTTTGACTCATGTATTTTGATGCTCTGTTGTTAGGTGCAGATGCGTTTAGGATTGTAATGTCTTCTTGAGAGCTTGACCCCTTTATCGTTAAACAGTGCACCTGTATATTACTCATAATTTTCTACATTTGGAAGTCTGCATTACCTGAAATCAATACAATACAATTTAAAAAAATAAAAATCCAGCTTTCTTTCCAAGTACTGAGCAGAGAAGTAGTTTCTGATGCTCTTGCTTTGCCTCTCCCAGTGTGGGGAATGAGCTGGGGCAAGGATGATCAGGACATCAGTATTCTTTATCCCTTGCACTTGGAGTTGAGCTTCTATCCAATAAGGGGAGGTGAGTGAGTGGAAGGATTACCCTGACTTCTCAGTTGGACTAACAAGCAATTTAAACTCTTCATCTTGGAATTGGAAGGAATGAGAAATGCTGGCGGCCTTCCCCTCCTAGTGGGATATGGTAACCCTAGATTGGGAACTGAGCAGGGAGGGAGCATTCTCTTCTTATTCACACCCACCTAGAATGGAGCTTCTCTCTAGCTGAGCCAGCAAAGGTGAGTTGTGGGAGGGAGGGAGCAGGTCGTGGTTCAAATGCCATTTACTCTGGCTGTCTTTACTGAGTCATAGTATATTTTCATGAATAATGTTTCTTCATTTGCTGTATTCCTTAGGACTATTTTCAGACACTTTAAATGTGTTTTTTAAAAATAATTTTTTACCAGTTGTGCTTGTTTCACTGGAGAATGCTCTACAGAGCTCCTCATACTGTCGTCACAGAATTGGAACTTTCTTTCTTTTGATTACTGTTAGCATGGTATATCTTTCTTCACCCTTGTACTTGTAACCTTTATGAGTCTTTATGATTAAGGTGGGTTGTTTGTAGACAACATATATGGTATTTGTGTCTTGTTTTTTTTTAAATCCACTCTAACAATGTCTATTTTTAAATGTTGTATTTAGCCTATTCATATTTAATGTGATTATTGAAAAGGTTGGGTTAATATCCACTTATTTGTAACCGGTTTCTATTTGTTGCATTTGTTCTTTCTCTTCATTTCTCCTCTTTTTCTGCTTTTTTGGTTTTAATTGAGCACTTATATGATCCATTTTATCTCCTCAGCATATCAATTATACTTCTTTTAAAAAACTTAGTTGTTGCTCTAGGTTTTGAAATATACATTTTTATCTAACTTAAGTCTACCATCAGATAACACTAACACTTCTTCATATGTAGTTTTGGTGCTTTACGTCTCCCAATTCTCCCCTTCTGTCCCTTGTAACATTGATGTCATTCATTTCACTTATCCTCATAATCACTCAGTACCTTGTTACTATTATTAATTTAGACAGTTAAAACTTTAGATCAAATTGTAATAAGAAAAATACAATATTTTATTTTACCTTCATTAGTCCTCCTCTGATGCTCTTCCTTTCTTCATGTAGAACCAAGTTTCTGACCTACGTGATTTTACTTCTGCCTGAAAAACTTCTTTTAGTATTTCTTACAGGGAATGTCTTGCAGGTTTTGTCTGTCAGAGGAAGACTTTATTTCTCATTCAGTTTTGAAGTGTAATTTCACTGGATAATGAATTCTAGGATGGTGTTGGTTTTTTTTTCTTTCATCCCCTTAAATATTTTACTACACTCTCTTGTTTGCATGGTTTTGGTGAGAAGTCTCCTGTAATTCTCCTCCATTTTCCTATGAGGAATTCCCCACTTCTCCCCATCATGGCTTCTTTCGAGATTTCTCTTTGTCTTTGGTTTTCTGCAGTTTGAATATGATACACCTAGTTGTAGCTTTTCTGGTAATTTTTTGGTGTTCACTGAGCTTCCTGGACCTATGATTTGGTGTCTGTCATTAATTTAGGATAATTCTTGTCCATTATTACCTCAAATATTTATTCTGCTCCAACCTCTCTTTTCCTTCTGTTAATTCAGTTATATGTTACCCGTGTTGAAATGTCCCATGGTTCTTGGACGTTCTATTTGTTTCATATTTCTTCTCTTTGCATTTTAGTTTGGGAAGTTTCTATGGCCCTATCTTCAAGTTTGATGATTCTTTTTGGCTTTGTCAAGCCTGCTCTTGAGCTTGTTAAAGACACTTTTCATTTCTGTTACAGTGTTTTTGATTTCTAGTACTTTCATTTGATTATTTCTTAGAGTTTACATCTCAGTACTTACATTATCCGTTACTCATATGTTCTTGCCTTTGTCTACTCTGTTATTTAGAGACCTTAACATATTAATCATAGTTATTTTAAACTCCTCCTCTGATAATTCCAACATATGTGTCATCTCCAAATCCCATACTGATCTTTGCTTTGTGTCTTCAGACTGTGTTTCTTTCTTGCCTCCTGGAGGCCTTGTAAATTTTTGGTGAAAGCTAGATATGCTGTATAAGGTACTAGGAACTAAGATAAATGGCCTTCTAGTATGATGATTTATGTTAATCTGGGTAGTAGTTGGTGTGTGTGTGATATTAGCTGTAGCTGTAGATGCCAGCGGCTCTAAATTCGTCTAGTGTCCTTGCTTTTTTTTTTTTTCCCCTCTCTTGCCATTAGTTTTCTCTAAGTACTACTCTTCAGGAAGAGTCTATGTCTTGCAACTCTTTCAGTTGTTATCTACTGTTGTTAGACTCGACCCTGGTGGCATGGTGGAGTGGAAAGAGAGAGGGAGAACATTGTATAATCTTATGATTAAATCTCATTCTTTTAGTGGTCCTGTTTGGGATATGTATGATCTTTACAAGTGTTTCTCCAGTGTCATAGCTTCCCCCCCACCCCCCAACTGCCTTCCTTGGCTGCAGTGTTTCCAATCCATTTGAAATCCTGTCTCCTGTTGACTGTGTTTTATTTTTTCCCTTTAGTTGAGATAATTCATTTCACAGAAAGTCTTCTTTGAGGTACTGGTCCTCAACTGAAATTGCCAGTTATTGTAGAATCTTATATCCTTTGTGGGGAATGGGTAAAGCGCCACCAAATGCTGTTTCACTCAAACCACAAAAGTGACCCAAAGCCAGTAAAGAGGTTATACAATCCCGTCCTTGAAATAATAGATATCCTCCACCAGGCAATGGTTATTGAAACCAGCTGCTTCTCAGATCAGTGGACACAGTTGCCAGGCCCTAGTCTAGAGTTGCTTCATGTCTTGTTGCCTTATTTGTGTGCTGGATCATTTACACTGGCACCAGACTTTTGCTTGTGTCCTGCTGTCTACCCCTCAGGCCTCTGAAAGATGACTCATGAACCATTATCTTCAGCCATAATTCTTTCTGTGTCCTCTTGGCCAACACCAGTGGTTGGATGCATCCCTCAGCCCATGCTGCAGTCTGCCTCTCAGCATATGTAGGCCACATCTTAAAGTTTGGTCTAACATCCAGGATCCTTTGGCAGGATTTGCTCTTAGGACTTCACTTCCATTCTTTTATCTATGAACCATAGATTTGCTTGCCAACCACCATCCTGCCCTGCCTTATCTCATGTTTATTTAAGACCCAGTTTTAACTAAGTTCCTGAAATTAGGGGAATGATAGTTTTCCAACTGAATTTTCAAATGTGACATCTCTGTGAGTTGAAGTTATATTCTGTGGAGTTAATTTCCAGCACAGTAGATAGGAATCCAAGATCAGATAGCTATAGTTTCCTCTCCGTGGACCCCGTCTTTTGCTCTCTAATCCTCCAATGTTTTCCTGATACTGGAAATGACTTTCTTGAGAACCTTGTCAAAGAAATAGTATTGAGGTACATTACATTAGGTTTGTCTCCTGTTCAAGTCATGGGCTACCTGATATTATCTAATGAACTCCAAGGAAGTCTTCCTCACCTTTGATCATGGCCTGTTACACAGGCTTAACAATGACTGGAGTTCTAATATTACACCTTTATTCTTCAGGCCAAACAGTTACCCCCTCTTTAACATGCAGATACTTGTTGGAAGAGTGATACTTTATGTTTGGGGAAGTTTTGATAGGAAGGAAAGAAGAGAGATTGTGAGTGCTGAATGGAGAAAAAGTATTACGGGAATAGAGGGGTCACTTGTTGGGCTAGAGGATGATGGAAGATACAGAAGAAAAAACTAGTGAGCTTAAGGACAAATGTTATCTTTTTCAAAATTAGCCTAGAGCTCTAAGTTCAAAAGAAAACCTAAATTTGAAGCTCTGCTCCTCCACTAGTTGTGAAGCTTTGGAAAAGTTATTTAGACTTTAGAGTCCACAGTTCTCTTATATGTGAAGTAAGAACAATAATAATACATCTCTCATACCATTGTTGATGATACTAGTAAAGTGTTTAGCACCGTATCTGATGCATATTTGGTGCTCAATAAATCTCAGCCATTATATTATTCACAATAACAATAATTATAAAACCAAGTCTAAAGTATTTGATGTCTAAACTTAAGATAATGCAGAGACATTTATTCAATTACACATATATGGAATTTGATCAGATAGCTCTTCGTGAAACTTAAAAACTCTTTTCTGGAATTATGATGATAAAGAGATCACTGTTCTTTATATATACTCAGTGATATTTCTAGAACTGTATTATAAATAGCGATTGTGTAAGGAAGACAGAAAAAAATCAAGTTTTTCTTATGACCTTATATCCTCCCACTCTGTCACTTCTAAGACCTTAGATACTGGATTTCATACACTGTAAACTATGACCTCCCAATATCCGTTTATTTGCAGTGGGTCACCCATATATCAGGCAGACCTTTCAAAATGATGGATAGGAGGAGAGTGTTTAGAAGCTGAGAGAATAGCAAGTTGCCATCATCTCCCAGAACAACACTAATAGACTATTAGCAGAATCCACATAATGTATAATGTGCTTAGAGACATCTCTAAACCAATTGTACCAGTCACACCAAGCGCAGGATAAATAAAGATATGTTAATGTTTAGTTTACTGTGAAACAGGAGATATGTGGTCTTAAACCAGAATACACAAACTGGAAAAGGTTTGGGGTCCATTTTTGGTACTGTTTTGAATATCCTTGTCAGTGTTGTGACTTTTTTCCCAAGTGCGCATTACTAGTCACTTTATCTTAGGATTCAGGCAGGTAGCTAAATAATTAATCTTCACCAGAGAGGTTTCTGCTAAGCCTCCTCTAGAAGATGACCTTTTCGTAATGTTGAACTGACATATAACTGGATGATGGACGTGTCATTTACTGCCAAGCAATTTTCTCTTTCAGTGGGGAGAGTTTTAAGATCATTGGAGTTGTAAATGGTGACAGGATTGTTGGTCTAGATATGATTGAGCAGTTTAGTAATGTACATAATTATCATGACTGCCTGAAAGCTCTAGGCACCTTTTCACTTTTGATCATGATTTCAACTGCTGACACCTAAATTACAAATCAAATGGTAGGAAGATAAATCATGATTCCAGAGGCATAGCTTAGTCATGTCAGCAAGCTTAAAATCGGGTTTTGTGAGGGGAGGTTGACTTTCAAAAATGGGAAAGGTTTGTGAAAAGAAAAGTTTATACCTGTTTAGAACTAATTAGCCTAATTTTGGATTTATAAAACTTGCAGAATAAGGGGGATTGCTATTTGGGGAAGGCTTGTTTTTGGACATGGAACCTTAGAAGTCTACATTTCAAAGAAGGATGATTAATATTATTTGGACAAACAACGGTAACAAAGCTAAAGGGGTGTTAAGTTTGTGGCATAACCAAATTATAGGCATAGAAAGACATTGGTTAATACCAAATAAGTTTTCTGTCTTATAAAACTGGCAGTAAGACTTGGCATATTTCTGTAAAATAATTTCACCAAATGAGCAGTCAAGAATAAGAATTTTGTTTATTACAGTAGTTGTATTTTACATGGGAATATACGGTCACAGATACATCAAATGTGATTTCATCTTGGACTCTGAAAGTTGGTTAAGGCCTGAGAATTTCTGAGCCCTAGTTGAGGTTTATTGTTTCTCATATGATGTAGGACTAATGATTTATAACTTGATTCTCATAAATTTTGTATGTTAAATAGGTTAACTTTCAAAGTCTCATGGAATTTTTAAGTGATTACAAGATTTACCTTTAAGTTCCTGAGCTAAATAAGACAAAATTTCTTCTGACTTACAGTTTGAGTAATGTCTTGAACATAACCTCTAGCTTCTGATCTTCACTCCCCGTCCACTCAGTATTCTAGTTTCTTTAGTACTCTCTGAGAAATTATAGACCAATATTTTTGAAATTTTGGAAGATAAGACAGTATGTACAGAGTTCCCATTGTGTTTATATTAAGGGATCAATGGAAGTATTTTAAAAGTAGGCACCCGGAGTTGTATTCACCTGGCTCCTTGATATTTACCCCATAGCTCCAGGAGCTCTGCAAAAGCCATGGAACCAAGCTACACACCGTATCTGTGCCTGTCTGTGAGTTGCATGTCAGTGCTCCAAAGAAAATAGATTTGGACGTATTCATCATCTTAAAACTGCTCTGATATTATACTATTAAAAAGTCATCAATTATTCCCTTAAGGAAATGCAGATTTGGCTGAGAAAATAAACACATGCATCTTAGGATACTGTAATCCAAAGATTTTTTGGGAGGAGAATCTTGATATATCAAGTAATTCAAAATGTTTCCTGTGTGTGTGTGTTTACGTGTTACACATAAGGTATGATTTCGAGCAAATGAATTTAAATCTTCTTGCTGATTAATATTTTCTTCCTTTACTGCAGGAATTTTTTAGTAAATATCTGTGTGACAACTAAAAATGTCCTATAGAATATATTGTAAAACTATCAAGATTTTCCTAAGACTGTGTAAACAAGCTGGCTAAAACAACTATAACAATCTTAGGGTAAACTGAGGTAAAATTCAAGCCAGGCACATATTGTTATGAAGTCCAAATACAGTCGGCCCTCTGTATCCGCGGGTTTGTCATCTGTGGTTTCAACCGACTGTGTGTGGATTGATATCCACAGGATACCGAACCCATGGATACAGAGGGCCCACTGTATTTGAACTTCAGATGACCCTTAAGATAATCTGTGCTTGCCCCTTCCCCACAATTGAGGAAACTGATGTCTGTGGTGATGAAGTGATATACCTAATGGTATGCAGCTAATTGGTTGCAGAGCCCGCGTTAGGATTGACTGCTACTTTCTATGATTTCCCCTTACATAAGTTATTTTTTTAATTAATTAATTAATTTGTTTGTTTGTTTGTTTTTGGCTGCATTGGGTCTTCGTTGCTGCGCGCGGGCTTTCTCTAGTTGCGGCGAGCGGGGGCTACTCTTCGTTGCGGTACGCGGGCTTCTCATTGCGGTGGCTTCTCTTGTTGTGGAGCACAGGCTCTAGATGCGCAGGCTTCAGTAGTTGTGGCTTGCGGGCTCTAGAGAGCAGGCTCAGTAGTTGTGGCTCACGGGCTTAGTTGCTCCGCAGCATGTGGGATCTTCCCGGACCAGGGCTCAAACCCGTGTCCCCTGCATTGGCAGGCGGATTCTTAACCACTGCGCCACCAGGGAAGTCCCTTACATAAGTATTAATGCAGTGTTGAGTTATACCACTCACTGCTTGATCCAGCTGCTTTGTTATTCAAATAGCAACACAACATGATCTAACAGGGTTAATAGAAACAGTAAATGTGTGTATTAGTCAGGGTTTCATCAGGAAAGCAGGAGCCACTCCAGGTTTTGCAAGTTGGAAGAGATTCAAGTCAGGGAATTATAGGATTGTACAACCATTGGAAGGACTGAAGACAGAGAGGTCAGGGAAACTACTGTTGGAGTTCATGAAATCAGAACATTGGATGGGAGGGAAGTCATTGCTGATTATCTGTGAACCTAAGCAGGTGATTCACGGGAGGAGTTCACTCAGGAGCCGCTGCAACTGCTATGGAGACTAATGGCCTGTCCTTGTCTTCAACCCCCAAATTGGCCGAAACAACCCTGAGACATAGAGGGAAAGGGATTCTAGAAAATTTACTTACGGTTTCCCCTTGTCAAATAGTGGAGACTACAAAAGCGCCATGATGATGCTGAGTTGACAATAGGCAAGATATAATCCAGCACAAAAACATGACACTTAAAGCTGTCAAGCACAGAAAATTGTTTAGTAAAGGATTAAAAACGAAACATGGCTAAGGCCCGTGTCCTATCTTGTTTTAAAATCAAAAAGAAACAACTTGGGACTAACCGAGATATTTTAACCTGATTAAAAACTATCTAAATAAGAAAGGTTAGGTATGTTGTAACTTAGATATGATTTTTAAGGCATGTGCATGTATACATATGAAAGGTAGAGAAGTTCCATTGTATTTCATATTGTTTGTGGATTGTTTTCTTCTGAACATTTTGGATTTAAAAAAAAAAAAAAAAAAAGAATAGCGGGCTTCCCTGGTGGCGCAGTGGTTAAGAATCCACCTGCCAATGCAGGGGACACGGGTTCTAGCCCTGGTCTGGGAAGATCCCACATGCCGCGGAGCAACTAAGCTGTGTGCCACAACTACTGAGCCTGTATGCTGTAACTACTGAAGCTTGCGCGCCTAGAACCCATGCTCCACAACAAGAGAAGCCACCGCACTGAGAAGCCCACGCACCGCAACAAAGAGTAGCCCCCGCTCACCGCAACTAGAGAAAGCCCGCGTGCAACAACGAAGACCCAATGCAGCCAAAAATAAGTAAGTAAGTAAGTAAATAAGTAAATAAATAAATAAAGAATAGCGATTCATTGTAACATTCACAGGTTCTGGGGATTAGCATGTGGACACATTTGAAGGGCCATTATTCAGCTACTGCTTAACTTGTAGTTCCAATACCATTCTCTAAAATTGCAAAGTTTTTTAGGTTGCTCAAAGATAGAAATTTCTCAGAAGACTAATACCTTCCAAACAGCGTTACGAATGTACACAGAAATCCAGATCCGTATGATAAAGCAGTATATTGTAATGTGGGTCATTTTGACTGGAGACGTTTTGCCTAGGCAAAAAGAAACTTTTTTTTTTCCTTTTGCAAGCAGTATTACCAAGATATCCCCCAGCCCTGCTTTAGCTCTAAACCTCACCATACCTCTGGCTTTCTGAGGCCTCAGGATAAGGTAATTGATGGGTTGTCCATCTGAAGATGACATGTGCCCCGGGATGGGGGGCAGAAATTGGGTGAGGTTTAGTGACGGAAGGAGGTATCTCTTTCACATTGTATCACTTAGCATGCTTTTGATCACAAGAAACATAAAATCCAAATCAAACTGCCTTAAATTATGACAGAAGCGAATAGGCTCATTATTTAACCAGTATGCACAGATGTAGGGTAAGCTTGAAGCAAGGTTCATATTTTGAGCCGGAGCTTTCGATAGCATTAGATCTCCAGCTTTATTCCTCTGTGATTGCCTTGGCTCTGTTCCCTGCTTCCCCCTCCCACCACGCATTTGGTTTGTTTTGGGATGATAACAGGATTCACTTGGAAGATACCAAATTGTGCACGGGAGGAGTTCCTTTGAACAGCTCCCCATCACGCACACCGAAGCTCTCCCCTAAGAAAGATTCATCTGCAGTCTCACAGCACCATGTCTACGTTTTCCTTAACCACCTTTATATTAAATTTTGTGTTTATTCTCTGTGTACACATTGATAATGACCTCCTAGACCGGGGGCTAGCAAACTGTAGCCTGTGAGCCACATCTGGCCCGCAGCCTGTTTTTGTCCATGGACTTAGAATGGTTTTTACATTTTTTAAAACATTGTAGAAAAAAAAATATGCGACACAAACTTTATGTGGCCCATAAATCCTAAAATATTTACTGTCAGGGTCTTTATAGCAAAGCGTTGCTAACCACTATGTTACACCGTTATGTGATGCGAAACTCCTGTCTTATTCCTAACACATTCCTGTTGTACCTCATGCAGTTCCTTCCATACAGCACTCTCACCTCTAAATACTTCTTCCCAGCTCCCCTCCTAGGTCAAATTTTCCTCTTTTATTTGAAGAGAAGGTGTTGCCAGGGGAAATTTATTAATTTAGGAAGGGGAAGACTTGCAGGGGATGGTTGGTGGAGAGAGAGGGAATGAAAATTCTCACTAATGTTAAAGTAACTGAGCATTGAAAGGACTTTGGAGAACATCTTGTTCAATTGCATCTTGTTCTAGGAGGGGAAATACCACCAGGGGATGGAGGGGGTTTGACCAAGGTCATAGTCAGCTGGTAAGAATTATCATCAGGGCCCAGCATTGTGGTCCAGTACCACTTCCACCGACTCCTGCTACTTTTTTTTTTTTTGATGCTGCATCTTTGACTTAAAGCCAACTAAGGCATACACTCAGCTGCTGTATGCATGCCAGGGCTGTCCCAAACTGCCCTTTTAATTTGGGAGTTTCCCAGCAGTTCATAGCTCCTGCTGGAAAGAGTGACCAAGAACTTCCTTAAAGGGATTTTCTCTTTCACTGTGCTTTATTTTCTTCAGCTCACCTCATAAAACCTCATGAAATTTCCCCAGTCTTCTAATACTGTGTCCATGTTCTTACCCACTAGTTATATTTCAGGAACCCTAGCTTCATTTAGACATCATTGGCTGCTTTCTAGGATGACTCCGTGGTATTCTCTCATTTATTTAATTTATTAAATAAAGCGGTGACAAAAAATTTACCAGATGATGAATGTACCTTCTTTGATTGTTTACTCAAAGATTGCCAGTGACCTGTTAAAATCCTTAGATTTATCAGTTTCCTCAGATTTCATTCTCCTTGATCTCTCTCTCTCATTCCAGCTTAACCAGCTCCCCAGTTATGATATCTACTATGATACCTCCACCTCTGACTTGCCTTCTGACTTTTTGGATAGTTTCTTTTTTTCTATCCTTGCCTCTAATTCCTCCTTCCACCCTCTAACTGTGGGTCTTAGTATATTAGTTCCCCATTGCTGCTGTAACAAATTATTACAAACTTAGTGGCTTCAAAAAACACAGATTTAGTATCCTTTTCTTTGGAGGTTAGAAGTCCAAAATGGGTCCTAAAGGCTAAAATCAAGGTGTCAACAGAGCTGTGTTCCTTCTGGAAGCTTTAAAGGGGGAATCCATTTCCTTGCCTTTTCCAGCATCTAAAGGCTTCCTGTGTACCTTGCCTCGTGGCCCCTTCCTCCATCTTCAGAGTGCACCACTCCAACCTTTGCTCCTGTCATCACGTCTTTTTCTGACTTTGACCCTCTTGGTTCCCTCTTATAAAGACCCTTATGACCATATTGAACCCACCAGAATAATCGAGAATAATCTTGCCATTTCAAGATCCTTAACCACACATGCAAAGCCCTTTTGCCATATAAGGTAAATTTTCACAGGTTCCTAGAATTAGGACGTGGTCAACTTTAGGGGCCATTATTCTGCCTACACCACTTAGGTTTCTACCATGGAATCTCAGCTGCATTTGGTTTTTCAGTGTTAGGGGCACCCTTTGCCTCTTTTTAAAAAATGTAAATTATCTTCCAAGAGTATGCCTGAATTCATGAAGATTATTGTCTTGCATCTCAAACTCATTGTCTGCAAAGCTATTCAAATCTATGCTTACTTCATTTCACCTGCCCTTCAATTTAAGCTCATATTGCCTCTTGAATGGATTCCATTAAAAAATATCCTGTGACCCTCGATTTCATCATCTGGACTATCAGCATACTCTGAAAGTAGCCTAAATTACCTTCCTTTGCTTTGTGTTTTACATACTTGTGTAGTGTCCTATCCTGTCCTCTTACCACCACCTAGGGGACAGAAAACACGTCATGCCCAGATTTCTGTCTCCTAAGTCCTACCTCCATGTTTTGTACAAAGAAAGTACTCAATAATAGCATTACCATGGCCTTTTTTAAAGTTGCAGAGTCCAGGGCTGCACTGATTTAAGATATGCGTTGAAGAATTTAGGTGTCAGCAAACTGTGCCTAAATGAATGACTCCTGAATTTTCCACTGGGAGATGTTTTTCTGATCTTAGCAAACATCTTCTGACACAGCCTCTGAATTATTTCTGAAATACCAAGCAATATATCTTTATTTGTGTATTCATTAATCACATCCAAATTAACTGGGAAGCCCTGTGCCAAATGTTAGGAAGGATATGAAGATGTGTATGCCGAGGTGGCTATCTTCTGTAAGCTTCTTCTGAAAGTCACACTGGAACGTGACTTTTCCAACTACACAGCTGTAGAACTCCAGCCTTTAGCATGTTTGTGAAACTCTTGTAAGTAATTTACACAGTATCTGACTGAACCCAGCTCCTTAACAGTATTAAAAATGCTTTTGTGAGGCCAGTGAGAACTTGATATATGTCAGGATAGTTCTTTTAAAATGTTTTTTTGTTTTATATTTATCAGAAATGAAGTTGCCATCAGGAGGCATTAGTGTTGCTCTGCTGCTGAAAGGTGGGCATTCTCCTGAGGCATTGCCTTTGATGGAGAATGGCACAATAGCATGCGAGCTGGCAGAGCTCTCTCTGAAGACCTTTGATATAGTGTTATCATCATGATGCCTGCAGTATTAATAGAAAGTTGAGGAAATTAACTGCTGACACTGGAATATCTTTGCAAGTTTTGGAATATGCCATTTCTTGTGGTGTTGACAGGTATGTTTCCCAAAACTTCATAATTACCTACGCCAGTCACTTTTCCTTTTACTGTTGAAGAACAACATGTTATTTGTTACACTCAAGAGGATAAGTTATTATTGTGGTGCCATTTCACTTGAAAGCATATACCAGCATATTTAAGAATCTTTAACATTTCAATATATGATATATATTGAAATAAATAAGGCCGCAGATATTGAAATTGTACTTTGAATAGCCATGTTGGCTTTCTGATAATAAGCAGTGAATAATAATTGATTGCATTAGTATCTTGAATATACTAGCAATGACTCATAGGTTTATTTGCATTCCTGCAAACCTATGGATGTTTCAAGAATTTCTTATTTTTGAATAATTTGAATTGGTAAGACTCTGAATTGAGTGACATATATTTAATATCAAATGACATTTGAATTTCAGCTTCTCTGAGTACTGATACTGTGTTCCATAGTGAAAATACAAAAACCAGAGAAATGCTGAGGGAGAATGAGTTTGTTTATTTATAGGCACAAATCACCAATATTAAACTGTCACGAAAATCACCACTTAAATTTATTGGTTTAAAATCCTCTGTACGCTTAAGAATTTACAATGTTCAGAAAGTAGGATCTTATTTGATTTGTCAGATGTGAAAAATACATTAGTTATGTCCACTCAATTATTAAAGAAAATTCATATCATTTTGTCTGTCTCTATAGGGTTGATGTATTTCACTTGAAAATATGAGACTCATGAACTTAGAGTACACTCTAAGAATAGTCATTGGTAGACTAAGATGTGAACTTTTATTTCTATTTTCTCATGTAGTTTAAAGGGATTTAATTTGTAAAAGAATTATTTATTGAACTGGTACTATAGACCAGTGCTCACTTCTGGAGGTACAAAAGTAAACAAAATAAACAAGTTCTCTGACCTCAGGAAGCCTATAGTGTGAAGGGAGTTATGGAAAAACAAAAAAAACTTTCTACTCACAGGACAATTTATGTCAAAGGTGATGTGTGGTTGGCTGCAAAATTATATCAGAGAAGTATTTAACCTAGATTTCTTTTTTGATCAGAAGGAATAGCACTTAATTTTTTAAAACTCAAAAGATTATTTGCTATTTAATAAATGATCAGTGGCTATATGCAAGATAGGTGTTGTACAACATACATGTGAAGGACTTTAACTTGGGGAACATTATGTTTAAATACAGTGTACTGTGTGTATATTTGGTAATATACTTTGTACATAAACATTGTACATGAAACATTACATTACCTTATTGACCATATACCTTATTGACTTATACTATTAGTGCATGGTGTATCCACATTTTGGTCTCCCAGACCTCCTGTGAAGTTGACTTAACTTCCCAGGTGACCGGTCATTTTTGAGACCCTGCCACCTCTTTGCAACAAAGATGTCCTGATTTTTGTGGTTATTTGTCACGGAATCAAGGCCTCAGTGACACAGAGTGTCCTTATGGGAAAGTTACTCTTGCCCCCAGATACCATGTTGCTATTATAGGCGTGGATATTTCTGCCCCATTAATAGTGGAGACAAGCTTACCTTCCCCATAATAGAGCAGTGGGGATAGAGAGAGAGACAGAGCTGGGACGTTTCGCATGACACTTTATTTGCATATTCAGGTGATTTGAGCGGCTGCCCAATTGTAAGAAGCAGGCTTGTGGTCCTAAATCTGCTGAGATCATTATCTGTGTAAATGTTGGAGAAGAGCAGTGTGGGTAATTAAATTGAATTTGTTTGAACATTGGCAGTTTTTACATTGGCTGTTGAAGTTGCTATTTGTTCAAAAAAAAAAATCACTGATTAGGATACTTTCTAAGAAGATTTTTACATGCACCATGTTTTCATGCTCAGTATTAATATATTTGGAGCATAAATATTTTATTTAGCTATGTATTTTCATTTAAATAACCCCCACTTTCTTAAATTCCTATGCATTTATATTATCTAAAAACCTGAATTAATCTCATTCTTAACTAGGTTTATAAGCTGAAAGCGTAACAGTTATATGTATATAGGAAAAGTTGTTGGCTTTTTATCCATTAGTCTAATCAAGACTAGATTGGACTAAGTTGAGTGTTCACTCATTATGAAATATCACAGATGGAACCAAAAATAGAATGTTTGCAAATAACACATTTAATATGAAGTTAGGAAGAGATTTTGATATAGGCTATAAAAAGGTTTCCTTCTGACTTGATTAGCTTATTTTCTCATTCATACGAAGAACCCCCAAGTGTCTTGAGCTTTTTTCTGAAATTTGCACAATTAAATTTTACCTTCACCTACAATAGCTTTGAAGAGGATTTACATTATGTGGTAGCTATTTGTACATTTAATTAATTTTTCCTGTCATCAGCACTGAAAACTTTTATTCACTTATTAGTACTTGCAGCAAAGATGAAGTTAGAGAAGTAATTAAGATGTGGGTTGTTTTGCTCTCCTACAAATATTGAATGTCATTAACATTTTAGTATCTTTTTTGTTAGCTTAATTAAGAGTTGAATTATTTTAAGCCACAGTTATATGTTTTAGTAATCCTAAAAGTTTAATCTACCTGTAAAATATATTTTTCTTTTCATGTACTACCTCACATTGTTTTATGTGATAACGCCTTTGTGTATAGCTTCTTTCTTTTTGACACTATAATTTTGCAAAGGGCTTGAGCGTTTCCAGTGTTTATGTATCTCATCAGTTCACTCTTCTATTTTGGCCTGTGACTAGATCTTAGGTTGGTTTGTACATTTACTAGTACTAATCATTTTGTCACTTTTAATTGCATCCTAGTTTCATTTTTGTAAATTGAGAGATAGACTTTGAATTAGTCATTGCAGACCACCAGCCAATGAGTTCACACAAGGAGATCAAAGTCAGTGTTTAATGTAAGGAAATTAAGATGTGAACTAGCACCTTTTAAAATGTGAACTAGCACCTTTAAATAAGATCCGAGTATATGAACATCAGTCCTTATAAACATCAATTCCCATCACAGTGAAATATCTATCAAAATCTTGCTGTTAATGGATGTTCTTTTCATTTCAAGTAATTTTTAAATATAACACTTTCCAGCATAATAAAATAATTTAGCACATGAAAAGCCTATTTCCATGTGCTTATTTGTCATTTGTGTATCTTCTTTCTGAAGAAATGTCTTTTTGAATCCTTTGCCCATTTTTTAATTGGGTTGACTTGCAAGAGTTTTTAAAAATATATTCTGGTTAGAAGTCCCTTACCAGAAATGTGTTTTGCAAATATATTCTCTCAATCTGTGGGTGGATTTTACTTTGTTAATGGTACCCATTAAAGAATATAAGGTTTTGTTTTTGATGATACCCAACTTATCTGTGTTTTTTTTTTTTTTTTGCTGCTCATGCTTTTTGTGTCATATGTGAGAAACTACTTCCTAACGCAGTGTATTGAAGGTTTATGCCTGTGTTTTCTAATTTTCTGTAAGTTTTATAGTTTTAGCTTTGACATTTACATTTGTCCCTTCGTATCCACGGGAAATTGGTTATAGAACCCCCCCCCCACCCGTGGATACAAAAATCCTCTGATGCTCAAGTCCCTTTATAAAATGTTATAGTATTTGCATATAACCTGCATACCTCCCTTATAGTTTAAATCACCTCTAGATTACTTAAAATACCTAGTACAATGTAAATGCTATGTAAATAGTTGTAAATACAAGGTAAATACTATGTAAATAGTTGCCAGTGTGTGGCAATTTTAAGTTTTTCTTTTTGGAACTTTTCGGAATTTTTTTGGGAATATTTTTGATCTGCAGTTGGTCAAATCCATGGATGCGGAACCCGCAGATACAGAGGGGCGACTGTATGTCTCTGATACATTTGCAGTTAACTTTCGTGTGTGATATGAAGCAGGGATACAACTTCATTCTTTTGTGTGTGAATATTCAGTTGTCCCTGGGTCATTTGTTGAAAAGACTATTTTTTCCCCTCACTGAATTGTCTTTGTGCCCTTGTCAAAAATCATTTAACTGTAAATCTGAGGGTTTATGTTTGGACTCTCAGTTTCATCCCATTGATCTGAATGTCTGTTCTTACGCCAGTACCACACTCTCTTGCATATGGTAGCTTTCCAGTAAGTTTTGAAATTGGCAAGTATGAGTCCTCCAAGTTTGTCCTTTCCAGGATTGTTTTCACTATTTTTGTCCTTGCATTTCCATGTCAGTTTTAGGCACAGCTTGTCAATTTCTGCAAAAAAGGAAACTAGAATCTTGATAGGGACTGCTTTGAGTCTGTAGATTAAATTGGCAAGTACTGTCATCTTGACAATGTTAAATCTTTTGATCCATGAACATGGGATATCTTTACATTTATTTAGGTCTTCTTTAATTTCTTTCAACAAATATTTTGTAATTTTCACTCTACAAGTCTTGTACTTTCTTTGTGAAGTTTATTCCTAAGTGTTTTACTATTTTGATGCTATTATAAGTGGGATTGCTTTTTAAAATTTCATTTTCAGAATGCTCATTGCAAGTGTGCAGAATTCAAATTGGTTGTTGTATATTGATCTTGAATCTTCACCCTTGCTGAACTTGTTTATTATTTCTAATAGCTTTTGTCTGTGTGTGAGGATATCTTAGAATTTTCTTTATATAAAAATTGTGTCATCTGCAAATAGTGATAGTTTTTTAAAAAAATTAATTAATTAATTTTTTGGCCACGCAGCTTGTGGGATCTTAGTTCCCCAATCAGGGATTGAACCCAGGCTCTCGACAGTGAGAACGCAGAGTCCTAACCACTGGACCACCAGGGAATTCCCAAATAGTAATAGTTTTACTTACTCCTTTCCATTTTGGATGCCTTTTATTTCATTTTCTTGCCTAATTTCATTAGCTAGAATCTATGTTACGATGTTGTATAGAAATGGCGAAAGTGGAAATTCTTGTACTGTTTCTGATCAAAGGGAAGCATTTAATATGATGTTAGCTCTGGGCTTCTTGTAGATGCCCTTTATTCGGTTGAAATAATGTCCTTCTATTCCTAAATCACTGAATTTGTTTTTTTATCATGAAAAGTGTATTGGAGTTTTTGAAAGTCTTTTTCTTTATCATTTGAGATGGTCATGTGATTTTGGTCCTTATTTTATTAATATGGTGTATTACAGTGATTAATTTTTGGATGTGAATCTAGCCTTAATTTCCTGGGAAATATCCCAATTGGTAGTGGTGTATAATTTTTTATATGCTGCTGGATTTGATTTCCTGTTATTTTCTTGAGGGGGTTTACATCTATATTTATAAAGGGATATTAATCAGTAATTTCCATTTACTGGGATGTCTTTTTCCTTGTTTTGGTATCAGGGTAATCAAGGTATCATAATGAGATGGGAAGTGTTTCATATTCTTCCATTTTTTTGGAATAGTCTCTGAAGGATTAGTGTTAATTATTCATTAAATATATGATAGAATTTACCAGTAAAATCATGTGAGCCTGAGATTTTCTTTGTGGGAAGTTTTTAATTACTAATTTAATGGGTTTTTTTTGTTATAGGTCACTGAGATATTCTATTTCTTCTTGAGTCTGTTTCAGTCATCTTTGTCATACTGGGAATTTGACCATTTCAATTATCTTCTATTATTATTCTACTATATATTTTGGAGTATCTTTTTAGTAGTTGACATAGGTACTACAATTAACATATTAAAGCAAGCTATCTTGGATTAATGTCATCTTAATTTTATTGTATACAAAACTGCTTCAGTATAGCTGTTTTCTTCTCTTTGTGCTGTATTGTCATACAGATTACCTCTTTTATACCATATGAGCTCATCAACACAGTTTTATAATTATTACTTTATGCAGTTTTCTTTTAAATAACGGGAGAAAAAAAGTGTTACAAGCAAAAATACATTTCAACTATTCATTATATTTACCTATGTAGTTAACTGTAATGGTGCTCTTTAATTCTTCATGTGCATTTGAGTGACTGTCTGGTGTCCTTTTATTTTAGCTGAAAAGACTTACTTTAGTATTTCTTCCTAAAGTAAGGGCAGGTCTGCTAGTGACAAGTTCTTTCAGTTTTTGTTTATCTGGGAATGTCTTAATATTTCCTTTATTTTTGAAGGATCGTTTTACTGGATATAGAATTCTTGGTCGGACTTTTTTTTACTTTTCGCACTTTAATATTTTATCTTCTGCCTTCTGGCCTCTGTGATTCCTGATGAGAAGTCAGCTGTTAATCTTGTTGAAACCCCTTTGTGTGGGATAGCCGTTTTTTACTTGCTGTTTTCAAAATTCTCTCTTTGTCCTTGAATTTTGGCAGTTTTACTAATGTGTCTAGGCGTGGTTACCTTTGAGTTTATTATCCTTGGAACTTGTTGAAATTAGTGGATATATAGGTAAATGGTTTTCATCTAATTTGGAAGTTTTCAGCCATTATTTCTTCAAATATTCCACTGAAGCCTCTGCTTGGTTAGCTTATTTGCTAGCTAGTGATTGGACAGACTTTTTTTAAAAAAGCCTCGAAGCAGTAAGTCTCCCAGCCTCTTCCTAGAGGTTCTGTGTGTGTTGAAGAATACCTTTAACACTTTGGCATTTGACAGCTTTGCCTGGGCCTTGACTTCTGGCTTGTGCAGAAACTCAAGGTCAGCCAGAAATGAAAGATTCGGGCTATCCTGAGTCTTTTCTGGATATGCACACAGCCCTGTACATGCCCTTTCAAAGCTGCCTATGGCCATCTTATTCCCTACATTTTCCTTTTAGATGTTTTGGTTATCTTCCTGTTTGTCCCATCTGGTTTTGCCACCTCAGGAAGATGAAATATTAAACACTTGCTGGTGATTATTTTTGCAAAAATGCAAAACATTGTGAAGATACCTCTTTCCTCACTGAGTGAGTTCTGAGTCAGGTCAAATAAAGAGAAGTCCTTGAATGGGGGTTTTTAAAGGAGCTGCAAGACAGATCAAATAGCAATAGTCCTGTTGAGATGGAGCTTTGTGAGGTGTTCCAAATCCAGCCTTCCCCCTTCATTGGCTGCTAGGCTACTGTTTCTTCAAGGGTAACACAGAACTGCGAAGAGGGGGTAGGAATAGAGAAGTTAAGATGCCACAAAGCTCACTGTTCTTACTGAGACTCGGTCATTTTTCTTGAATATACACTCCTCAGATTGTTGCCAGCTTTTGGTTAATTTCCAGAGGTCTGAAAAAATTGATTTTGACAATTTTCTCCAGTGTTCTTTTAACTGTCATAAAGAAGTAGATTTTCAGAGGTCAATATTGCACCATTCTGGAGGTGCTTCTCATTTGAATATTTTTATTTTCTTTATGATTCAATATTTTGAACAATTTTTCATCACTTTATACTTAATTTTAAAAACCTATTAAATTAATTAGTGCTTTCAGTTAAAAAAATAAATTCCAGTACATTAGGGTGTACTTGACATACTTTTAAAAGTTTAGGACCTAATTATTTGAAGAATTATACTTGCTGATTATTTTCTTCTACTTAGTACACTTTAACATAAAGATTTGCAATTCGTCTAAATGTTCTTTTCAGAATCCTGTTAAGATAGTTATTCATTTGGCCATGAAAACTGTTTCTTTCTAAAATTAAACATCTGTTGTCATTCAGTAAAAATGAACTAGAAATAGAAGATCTGAAAAAATCATCCAGTTTCTTCTGAACTTGAGAAGAGTCTAGTGTAGATCAGAAATATTTTGAAAAACATAGAATTTTATGACAGTAAACTGTAGCAAGTTACCTTTATTTAGAAGGCAAATAACCTAATTTTTTTCCTATACTCTATTTTAGAGAATTAAAATCATTTGAAAGCCTTACAATTTTATTTTTGTATTCAAAATAACTTTCAGAATATGCCTTTAGGTCAATACCAATTCAATGTAATTTCAAACACTTAGATTGACTGTATATTAAGGTGTCTTTGAGTTTCTTCACAATCCCCAAAGTACTTCCAAAATTTTAAAGATTTAACTGTGTTCTGTAGAGTTCATCTACAACTTATAACTTAATAAGTGATAGCAGATTGACATAAAAAGCCCTTGGTCTTTTCCCCCAATACTTCACGTAAGCAACTAATGAAGGAGAAATAGGCCCTGTTTAAAAACCTCTTGGTGACCTTTATATAATATAAATGGGATTAAGAAACTTTTTGATTTTATGGGTTCAAATATTATTTTATAACTTAAAAATGCATTTCTGTTACTATTAAGTTGGTGTCTTCAGGAAAGTGCAACAACTATTTAATAAACACCTTTTAAATTCTTATACTGAGGTGAAATTTTCTTCTTATGCAATGTATGTCTTTAAGTAAGTGATATTTTTTTTTAGTTTTACTAACTGTGTAACTCATACCTTAATCAAGAAATTACATTTCTATCACTGTACATCTTTCCCTCAGGCCCCTTTCAGCCAATTCCTACACGTGAAATGTAACCTATTTCTGATTTCTATTACTATCAATTACTTTTGACTGTTACTGAGCTTCATAGAAATAGAATTATACAGTAGGTAATCTCTCATGTCTGGCTTCTTTTGGTCAGTATAATGTTTTTGAAACTGATTCATGCTGTTGTGTATGTCACTGTGTATGTATGTATGTATGTATGTATGTATGGCATTTTCCCACGTAAATACATAGCTATTTTTAATTCATCCTCCTGGAATGGAAATTTTAGGTGAGTTGTTTCATGTTTGGGAGTATTATAAAGAAAGTCCTGGCAATGATTTCTCAAAAGGGGCATGAAGTGGGAATAGAAGGCATACTTATAATTATGTAAAAATTTGTTAAATGTGTGTATTATGTAATAAAATACACATACATTTGCTATACATCTAATAATAATAGTAATAATGCAGTTAGCATTTGTTTGAGTGTTAACTTGTGCTAGGCCCCTTCCTAAGTACTGCACACATTTTATGTCATTTACTCCACACAGCAATTCTACAAAGTAGATAGATTATGATATTTTTGCTGCAAATTTTAGAGTATAAGCATTTTGACTAAGATCACACACCTTGTGAGTGGCCAAGTGAGGATATGAATTCTAGTTCTTGAGTTGTCAAGCATTACCCTATAGCTGCTGCTTCCTAATAGTTAATATTTATTGAACTCTGTTATGTACAAAACTCCTGTGGGATGTATTCACACACACGCCTGTACTACAGTGTCGACAGAGTCTACGTAAGGATTAGCTGAATACACCGTGTAGATGTCATTTCCTCCTCAGGATTATTTGAGGCAGAGGCCACAATCTGTTGAGAGGCAGAAGCCAGTCAACAGATGTGTACAGTTTGACCTCTGAAGTGTTTGGAATTTATATCATATTTGTTGCCAACGTTTAAAAATCAGGATATCACACATTAAATTCTTGATTTCTGGAATATTTCAGGAAATCATGATATCTGACAACTTTGCCCACTGCAGATATCTGGAGCTGACCCTCAGCTACCTCTCATGGGTCTACAGCCAGCCCTGATAGCTTATTTATGCTTCCTGCAGACAGACATGTGAGTTTGTGAATCTTGACATAGCTTTTTGAGGAAGTGGCTTTAAGCTTTCGTTTGAAGGATTCCAACAGGCTGTACCAGGCTGAGTGAAGAAATAGCACAACTCAGGGAAAAAAGGACACTTGCTGGGTGAGCTGAAGCAATGGGAATTAGGCAGGAATAATATGGATTGGCCAAAGACCAGGATGGAGAGGAGGACTATGCTAGACTATGAGGTCTGGGCCTCAGGATCTTAGGAAATACCATGTTTCGATTGCTTTTACAGAGGAATGACAGAATCAGAGCTTTAATTTTCTAACGGGCCAATGTAGCCTAAAATTGCTACTTACAGAAAATGCCATTGAGTTGTGGTTATTTAAGCTCAATGTATGTGTGAAATGCATCAAATTACCATTTGTTGGTCAAAAGGAATAAAATATCAACAAGTATGTGTAGTTTGACCTTAAAAATATTCGTAGTAGCACTCTACTTTAGATGAGTCACTTATTTAATGTATCATTTGTATGTTAAAGTTTATATTTTCTGAACTAGGACAAGAAAACCAGTACAAATACATACTAAAATACCTCCTCAGTTGTTGTTTTCTTTAAGGTGTATTTAAATCTTTAAAACATGTTCTTATATTTATTTTTTGAAATGCTGAGTTTCCATAATATCTATTAGGATATTTATTAAATATATTGAGATGATATTTCAGTATATTAGGGTGAAACCATTTGAGTTATATAAACAACTAATAGTTAACTAAAAATAGAAGATCCTCTTTGAAATGTTGACGCTTATAAGATAAAATTATGTGGATGAACATACATAAGCTTCACAGAGCTTTTCTTGTACTAGGCATTTAGCTGTCTTGCAACTGTTAATCAGCACAGGCCTTAAAACAGCTGCTATCCGATTAATTAGAGGGAATCCAGGAAATAATTCAACTGAATGTAGCATTCATGTAAGTATGTTGAAGGCAATTAAGAGTAACTATAGTCATTATGGAGACTTCCAGGAAGTATGCCAAAAGGCTCAAAAGTTATAAAATGCCTTCCCAGTTTATATATATATATATATATATATATATATGTGTGGGTGTATCACATATATAAAAATGCGCTATTGGAAATTAAAAATAAATAAAATTGAAATGATTTGTTTGAATTGCGAGATATTAATTCACTTCTTTTTATGAAGTGGAGTGGCGAAGAGGAAAATAGGCCGTTGAAACTGGTTTAGAAAGAAGAGGGTTTATTTGATGATGCTGTACAAAGTATCACGATGTGGTAAATAAATTATGTTTCATTTATATATTTTTAATTTTCATAGCTGATGCAAGGCTTCAAATAAAGGAAGTTGATGTTTCACCAATGGCACATTATCTCCAAGAAGGAAACTCAAGATTTCCTAATGAGGGATTTAAATCCTTAAGAAATTTTACCCTTACCACATGGCACATCTTTAATACCTGGTTGCTCTCATCACCACCACCACCATCACGTTTAGCTGTTACTATTAGCATGACTCAAAGGCTGCTTGCCTGGCATCTCATCTCAGTTTCACTTTGCTTAGGTGTCTTGACCGCTTTACTGGTTAACAGTGTCTTACCCATAACTTAGCAAGGGAAAATTAAATAATTTTGCCCGTGGTTGTTCCTTGAAAAAAAAAAAAGAGAGGGAGACCAAGGAAGAGAGAGATAAGGATAGGGATGGGAAATGTGGGTTTTAAAGAATAGTTAATGATTCCTTATTATTTAATACGACACAAGCTGAACTCAGAGATTTTAATTTATGATGAGAATAGAAATTGGGTGTGTGACTTCATCTTAATGTGTGATACAGTGTTTTAAGCCTGCTTTCATGTCGTCTTAAGCATGAGCTACAAGGAGAGGATGGCTGACACTGCCCATTTTCAAAGTCCTGGCCACGGTTTTTTAAAACGGTCATGAAGTGGGAACAAAGGCCTACTTATAATTCTGTAAATAATTTTTTAATGTTTTTCGGGAACACTTGTCTCTGTGTTTTAAAGAAAATAAATTGTAGTTTGAGAACAGCTGAAGTGATTGATTAGAGTTACAGGTGGGACAAGGGACAGATGAGAAATATCCTTCTTGTGTCTTTATGCCCCGCCCCTCATAAGTAACAGGGTTGTAAGATGCTACTTCCCAGGGGAGGCAAGGTACGCTGGATACATCATAAGGCACTGTTCTCTCACAGAGTGCGACCGTGACTAATGCAAAACTCACCTCACTTTTCAAGACTCATTTTGATTACTAGGCCTTTGGTTTACCAAGCATCCGTTTCACCACAATTTGATCCTTTTTCCTATATCTCAAACACCCCTGCCCGCCACCCTTCCTCCCTCGCCGACATGCTAACACCACACACTGCCTCCTTTTTTGAGGTCTCATCTCTTGCTGTTTGTAAACTCTGCTGTTCTTTTTCATTCATTTTGGATCTCCTCTCACCAATGAAGCATTTTCTTAGGTGTTATTGTCACCATCAAACCACCAACTGTAGATTATGTATCCTCAGTATTCGTGGATTCCTGTTGTTAGTTCTACTTCACCACCAGAAACCCAAATTCCCTGAAATTGTTTAGGAAGAATTAGAAATTAATTTCTACACAATTAGTTGCTGTGTAGAAATAAAGAGAACAAATATTTTAAGGATATATATTATATCATAGAACTGCAGTTTTCAAAAAACTGGAAGAGGTCTTAGAATCTATCTAGCGTAAACCTTCAGTTCTAGAAATTGAGGCCCAGAGAGCTTGCACATCTGGTAAGCAATGGAGTGTATTTCTTTGATAGGAGGTACCAGAAATTAGGTCTTGTAATTCCGTATTCACTATACTTTCCACAGCACTGCACAGAGTCTAATCCTTGGGTTATATAGTATTTGAACAACTTGAACAAAGATGAGAGATCAGATTTTGACAGCTGGAAATAATGAGAGATGAAAGGGATGAGTGTTCCCCAAATAAGAAATAGACAAAGAAAAAGTGCAGAGGAGAGAAATGAGTGTGGTCCTTTTAGGAAAGAGCATATGGTTCAGTATACTGTAGAGTTGCAAGTCTGGGTGAAGGACCTCGGTAAAGGATATAAAGGGGCCACTTTTCTGGAAAACAATAGAAAATAATACCATGACCTGACAGTTGCAAACAATGCCAGTGATAAACTACTCCTTGAAAAATATTTTTGTTCTGAACTCTAAGTAACTTCTGTAGTTGTGATCGATGTTCAATAATATATGTAAGCTTCAAATGAACAGATATTTATTACTTATATGCTCAAATAAGCATTGAATTCTACTCAGAAGTTTACTAGGAGAACTCCCAGTTAGACAGGTAGCATACTCAGCTATTCCTGTTCATTTTTAGAGTCAGTTTATAAAGGTTTCAAATTATTAGCACTTGTTTCAGATGGAGTTCATACATCCAATTCCTGTAGTACTACATAATCCTGCATTTAAACAGTAGATTTGAAATCAACCAAGTTAGCCCATTGGTTATAAAGGTGAGGAGAACGAACCTGAGTTACTTCTTTCTTGCTGTATTTTATGTGACCACTTGTAGTTTTTATATGTGCTTAAAGTTTAAAACAGCGAAAGGGAGTACAGACTAGGTGGACATTTTGGTAAATGCAAATTTTAGGTCATAAATGAAATATTCTACTGAATTTCAATAATATTTCTAAAATTTAATCTTCTTATATGTTAGCACATATGCTAGACAGTGGTAGGCAGAATCTAAGTGAATATATGCTTAGAAGTAAAATTAATATACCCATATATTTTCTTATCTTTACAGTATTATAATACTATCTTAATTATTAAAAATTAACGACATGCATTTTATTTGTATCAAGATGGACTTAAAATATTACTATGAAGTATTATCCAAGATAGTACAGCAAATTGTAAATAATCGGGCACAGTTTTGAAATAATATCCTAGAACAATAGCTACTTTTAATTATAGATAATACCAAATTCTGTATAACATTTTTTATTGAGCAGCTACAGTGTTCAAGATATTGAACAAGTCCACGCTGACAGTGAGAGCTACAAGCCATGTCTAAACATCAAGTTGAGACAGGATTGATATGTAATGATGATGACAAATAGCTGGTAAATATTGTGTCAGTATACATTTATTTAACTTATAATCACTCTATTTAAAGGGGGAAATATTTTATTTTTATGTTGTGTATTTCAGTGACTTGTCTTCATAAGGAAATTCAGGTTGAAAGTGTTTCACCCGAAGAGAGCTTGAGGGAATTAACTTCTTGGGAAAATATGAGGAAGAAATGATGACATCAATTACACCTTCATTAAATAAGTTTCTGAAAAGACCCACAAGGAAAAGGGCATTTCAGAAAATATAGTAGAGTTTAAAACTGTGAAATATTTGCTCATAAGAGTTGCTTTGAGAGAAGAGAAAAAAAATTAACACAAATTAAGAAGTGCTAGTTATATCTTTTTGCACCAAAATGGTATTGGGTATTGGAGCTCTGATTATTTATCTCCTGATGATGACTTATGGATATGGAATTCTAAAATAATAGAAAGTCTGAAAGCAACTTCATATAGTAGTAAATATCACAAAACACATTTTTAAACTTATTATTTTGAAATAACATTGTACCTACGTAAGTTGCAAAAAATACTGTGGTTCCCCCCCCAACCCAGGGTGCCCTTCACTTATTTTCCTCTGATGATAACATTTTACATAATTGTCATACATTATCAAACCGGGAAATTGACATTGATACAATACTATTAACTTAATATAGACCGTATTCAGATTTCACCAGTAAACACATTTTTTCAACACTAAAACTTTAAAGGATTAAAAAATATCCTGTTTAGAGATTTTATTTTTATGCGTGGGGGAAAACACTTAAAATGAATTTAATCTGCTTTATCATAAATAAATACATATTTATTAATTCTCTGAATATGAGGGGCTGTATCTTTGGACTTTATCTCTTTTTTCCATTTCTTAGCTTCCAGTGGTTTCAGTCCCAGTGGTGACCCCATTGGGAAGCTAGAATGAGACAGATACAGTAGTAATAGGAGCTGTTGGGAAACCTTAGGTCCCCCAAATCAGCTTCTTAATGGCAACAGGCATGGAAGCGGATTTGCAATGGAAATATGTTTTATATGTGTTCTTGTGCAGTAGTTCTGTTTCTGAACAAATTTACTTCAGTATAGCATTACATATACTGAATATTAAATCTTGAATGGGAGCAGATGATTTCAGAGGAAAATAATTTTCAATATAATATGAAAAATATTGTCAGTGTTTGTCAAAATGTGACTGAATATTCTAATATCCTAAGCTTGAAGGGAAACTATAAATCTTTTTGAAATGTCTTTTCCAATTTTTATTGTAGCAAAATATGTAATACTTAATATTCCAATAGTCTACCAGTAGATACATTTACACTTATTATGTTCACCACAAAATCTTTTGTGACTAAGAGATTGAGGACTTCTTATAAGTACTATACCAAAATGCATAACTTAACAGGATAATTTACATAAGAAAAAATCCAACTCATAGACTAAACTGATCACCAGGAATTATGTATTACAGATTGAAAGTTAGAAAGCACACACAGATACATTTTAGAGATAATAGCAAAAGCTTTTTAGTGCAAAAGTAAAGTTAGTAGAAGAAAAACAAGGTAAAACAATAGATAGTTTTATCTTTGTAGAGTATTACTTAGAATACTTTGCGTAAAATAAACAGAGAAAAGTCTTATGCTCAAAAACTCCTCTATTTATAGTGTAAATTAAAAAGGAAAAAAATGACAAATTGACAATCATAATCTAAACCATGTTTCTCCACCTTTGGTACACATCATAACTGCCTGGGGAGTGATTTTTGGAATACATCAGATAAAACCTGGTAAGTGGTAGTCTAAAACATATGAGATAAAACATGTTTTTTTCTAGCACAGGCAAAAGGCCAACTCTGGTATCATTGGTTTCTGTGTAGTTTGGTTTATAGATTACTTAAGAATTAAAAGCATTACTAAATAGTAATGCTAAGATTGGTTTATAGATTACTTAAGAGTTAAAAAGCATTACTAAATAGTTGTATATATTTGACTGTAGACACTTTAAAATTTGACTACATATTTCAATAGAAATTATTATGAAAATGGATATAAAATAGTGCACACTGGCATAGTGATCAGATTTAGCTAAATTCTAAGTTCTAGGTGTACCAATGAGCTCCAGTGGCTGTAGGACTTAAAAGTGGACCATCTGGGGAGAAATGTGATGATCTGGTTTCTCAAACCTTTCTCAGCTGATAGTATAACCTTAATGGCTTTACCTCAGTTTGTCGCTGCTCACATTATATTTATCCATAATTAGAAAAATTTTAAAGCTTTTTAAGGCATAATTTAGAATAATTTGGAATTTCATATACTTAACTATTTTTGCACTTCAAGGGTAAATATGCTATGCTTACGTGATTTGAGGGGATGGCAAGCGTGGAGCCTAGAACTGAAGTAACCAGAGCTGTGGGATGTGTGTTACGGTGTGAATGTAAAAAATAGTTTTAAGGGTTCTGTAAAAATACTTCTTATTACCTTTTTAAATGAGCTCTCTGACATGTTTAAAAATATGGTACAGTGGAAAAAGTATAAGCATTACATTGGATAGTTCTGTGCTCTAATCTAGGCTCTGCTACATATTAGCTATGACCTTGGGCAAATTACTGAACTGCTGAACTTCCTGTAGTTTCTATGAGAAATTAAAATGTACCCCCCAGATAGTCTGACACATGGCAGCCAATCAGCAAGTGCTCCATTCTCTTGTCCCCTAATTATCGCACTATTTTTAATCCATACCTATTGAACTTTGCATGTTGTGGATACACACAACGTTTATTGAATGAATGAAATCACGGATTAAATTTGCTGTGTTATAAAGCTTATGTCTTTCACTCATGTAATAAAACCTTGGAAGTATGAATTGATGGACAATGAATAAGTCCAATCATTTGGTGATGATGAGAATTATTGGGATGAAGTTCCAAGGCAAGTTATAGAATTTTGTTCTACTGAACTTTTAAAATAGGGCTCTTTTTCTGTTCTTTGCTTCATACAGTATGATTCTGTTTAAAGACTCTGGTATGATCTTGATGACCTCTCAAGGTTGCTTCTGAATCACAGACAGAAAAGGTTGAAACAATAAAGACATGGGTTACAAGAAAGGCAAGCAAGCAAAATATATATATATATTTTTATTTACCATTTTTTTTCAGCTCGAGTAATTCTAAGGCTTATGTTTATGGATAAAATTAAAATTTCCACGTTTTCCTGTCAAGCTTCAAGGGTCTGGGGATTAGTTATGCAACACATTTTTTTTGGTCTTATAAAATTTTTTTGAGAATTTGACATATCTTTTATAGCCATAAAGTTAAAACGTGTAAGGTAGGTCCTAGCTATTTGGGATCATTTTCTTGTATAATTAATGAACTGAAAGTAAAAGATAGGTGAATCTATAAAAAAAAAATGCTGTAAATGGTTCAAGTACCATCCATTAAAGCATGTTGCTGCTGCGTGTGCTAGCTGTCAAGTTTATGGCTTTCATCATTATGAACAGTTTGTTATGTTTCTGTTGTTATTTCAACGGCCAATTTCCTTGTCACTAGTTTGATTGTTCAGTGAATCATTTATTGCAGATATTTTTTATAACTTGAACCTTTGGATTTTCTGAAAACAATTACAATACCTCAAATTTTTATTTATCTTTGGAGTTTAAAAAGCATGTTATATAAATTGAGAATTAATTGTGGGAATTGCTACAGATTCAAATTTTACTTAGTTCATTTTTTTTATTCCATATCTTGCCTTGTGAAAAAAACTAAACTTGCTTGTTGACAAGAACAAGGGGATTAGAACATGTAAATGCAAGATATTCAGAGAGAGTTGGTAAGGCATGCTTTATTTGAGTGTTAGATGCTTGCTCATCAGGATGAAATTTTCGTCAGGCAGTGTGTATGGGGAGTTTGCTACTTGAAAGTCAATGGTTTGATTTCTCTGCTGGATTGTTGCAGTAGCTTCTTAGCTGGTCTCCAGGCTTCCAGTATTGATCTGCCTACCCCTGTGTCCCCTGTGTCCCCATCTCCTAACCTCCCTGCCTACCCCTGTGTCCCCATCTCCTAACACGTCCCTTCTTGTTCCAACCTTAGTAACACCCCTCTCCCCGTCATCTACACTCATTTGTGATGTCTTTTCATTTTTTCCCTTTAAGTGGTGGAATTTACTTTCCTACCTCTTGAATTGTGGCCTGGCTTTGTGATTTGCTTGGATGAATAGAATGTGGTAAAATTGACAGTATGCCTTTTCTAAGCTTAGGCCTCAAGAGACCTTGATTGTTTCCAGTTCTCTTGGAATCCTGCCACCACCAGATGAAGAGAGGCCCATGCCAGCCAATAGCTAGCCAGCTGTCAGACATGCGTAAGGCCATTCTAGACCAATAAACCACCTAGGCTTTGCTAAGCTCACTTAGGGTCCAGGTTAGCTGTTGTGGGTATTCATGTCTCATTTTAAGACATGAACCCTTACTTACCTTTGTATTGTTAAAATTCCTCCAAGAAGATGTGAGATTAATGGACTTCCGTAGAGTTATTTGACTCTTTAATTCTCATGAGGAAGAATGTTTAATTAAAAAAGAGTATATTCTCTGTAAATAATTTACTTTCTCATAGACTCTTTAAACTTTTAAGATTAAATGTTTTTATGTTTGAAATTCTGGCTTAAATGGGCTACAGTGAGGAAAGAACATGTTACTTGACTGAGATACAGTATTTCCTTGAGAAAAGAGAGATGTAGTTCTTAACGAAATTGTCTTATGGCGTCATGTACAGTTCAGTAGCATTTGAGTATTAACTCTTTAATGACACAGTTTTTGAAAAAAGCTTTGTTTCTCATTTTAAGATTATATCTTGGGTAATTTTGAAAGTGAGTGCTAAGAAAGGATAGAAAAGATGTTCTACTAATGTGTACATGGCAGTAGAAATATCACAACCTTACAGAAGTCTTATGTGGTGAATTTAATTCTAAAGGTGAACAGTGTGAAAGTAGCGGTAAAAGGTATTATGTTTAATGTTATAAGCACATTCCAAAGGTAAAGAATCAGAGTCCATGCAGGAGGAATAGTGTGGGATCTTGTGTATTAGACATTTTCCTCCAGGGTTTATAGAGGTTAGGGGATGTTCACACAAACGTAAGATATGTGTAGTCTAAACTGAAGGTGCCATATTGAAATTGATATGTATGTATATCATTAAATACTGTTAGATTTTCTGAAATTCTCAATTTTTAATATTTTTCACATATGTGACTTTAATTTTAATTTTACTAAAAAGGTAAACATTTATCAAACTCATCAGTCTTATAAAATCTCTCCTCATATGACTTAATCTAGCTGTATCAGATTAAAGGGAGAATATTCAGTATCTCTATGTCTCTTGGTAAAATCAACTCGGGATTTAAACAAGAAAGCACAGGATACTTTTGATCTAATGAATGTCCTTAAGAAAAGACTTTTTTAAAAGAGCAATTTTAGGTTTACAACAAAATTAAGAGGGAGGTACAGAGAGTTCCCATATACCTTCTGTACCCACACATGCATTGCCCCTCCCATTATCAATATCACTCACTAAGTGGTACATTTTTGTTTTGTTTTGTTTTGTTTTTTACAAGTGATGAACCTACATTGACACATCATAATCACCCAAAGTTCATAGTTAACATTATGATTCACTCTTGGTGTACATTCTTTGGGTTTGGACAAATGCATGATGACATATATCCATCTTTAGAGTAGCATACAGAGTATCTTCACTGCCCTAAAAATCCTCTGCGTTCTGCCTGTTCATTCCTCCCCCCACTCCAGCTCCTGGTAATCACTGATCTTTTTATTGTCTCCATAGCTTTACTTTTCAAGAATGCCAATTAGTTGGAATCATACAGTATGTGGACTTTTTAGATTGGCTTCTTTCACTTGGTAATATGAATTTAAGTTTCTTCCTTGTTCTTTTTCATGGCTTGATAACTCATTTCTTTTTAGTGCTGAATAATATTCCATTGTTTGGATGTACCAGCTTATTAATACATTAACTTACTGAAGGATATCTTTGTTGCTTCCGTGTTTTGGCAATTATGAATAAAGCTGCTATAAACAGCTGTGTGCAGGTTTTTGTGTGGACATAAGTTTACAGTTCCTTTGGGTAAGTGCCAAGAGGTGCAATTGCTGGATTGATTGGTAAGAACATATTTAGTTCTGTAAGAAACTACCAACTGTCTTCCAAAGTGACTGTACCATTTTGCATCCTGCCAGCAATGAATGAGAGTTCCTGTTGCTCCACATTCTCTCCAGCATTTGATGTTGTCAGTGTTCCTGATTTTGGCCATTCTAATAGGTGTATAGTGGTATCTCATTGTTTTAATTTGCAGTACCCCATGACATATAATGTGGAGCAACTTTTCACATGCTTATTTGCCCTCTGTGTATCTTCTTTAGTGCAGTGTATTAATATTCTTTTTATATTGAGATCACTGATCATCATGAATCTAATGGTAGCTTGTTGAAACATCCACCAAACGCTTAAATTTCAAATCCAAGCAGTATTTTTTTTAACTGTAGGATATTATCTGAACAATAAAAGACTGACCCTCATATGCGAGGTATAAATAAATCATACTTATGCATACTCATATCAAATATTTATATATTAGAATTTTACTAGGATAAAGGAAGATTTCATTTCTAGTCATAAAAATCAAACAGTGTTTGGAAGGAATTTTAGAAAGCATCTAGTTAAAAATCACCACTCATTGTATGGTCTTACTTTGCAATATTTTAAGGGATCATTTATTTCATCCAGAATCCTTTTGTGACTATCTGTGGAATGTTTCTTGTTATGATTCCAGATAAAGTGTACGCTATTAAACACCCGAGGGCCCCAGAACTGAGTCCTTGGATATCTTATCTGTGTATACTCTGTCATGGAAATTTCTTCCAGTATTATGGCTTTAAATACCATCTTCATGCTGATGATTCCCAAATTTTCATCACCACTCTGGAACTCTCCCCTAAACTTCAGACTCACATATCCATCTTCATAGTCCACATCTTTACTTTTGGTCTAAATAGGCACATCACACTTAGCCAACCCCAAACAAATTCCTTACCTTCCCTCCCACACCTGACCCTCCCCAATCTTCCTCAATGGTAACTCCATCCTTCTAGGTGCTCAAGCCAAAACTTTGGATTTCTTTTGACTCCTCTTTTTGTATGCTCCAGCCCATCAGCAAATTGTATCACTTCTGCCTTGAAAATAGATCCAGAATTTGACCTCTTCTTAGCACACCTATTGCTACATTTTGGTCCAAGCCCCCTTATCTCTCACTTGTTTTATTTTAAGAGTCTACTAACTCTTTTCTCCACTTTTAGCATTGCTCCCTTTCAGTTTTTTTCTCAGCATAGCAGCCAGTGTGATATCTTGAAATACAAATTGTGTGATACCTTCCTCTGTTCAGCATCTACTTATAATGGCCTCTCATGTCTCTGAGAATAAAATCCCATGTTCCTACAGTTGCTTACAAGGTTCTGTGTACAATCATCTGACTCCTCATTGCTGCTGCTTGTCTCCTAGTGCTTCCCTCTTGCTTGCTCCACTGCAGGGCACAATGCTCCTCTGTTACACCAGATACTCTTCCTCCCACAAAACACCTGACTAGCTTTTCCCTTTGCCTTGGGATGCTTTTCCCCCAGCTAGCCTCCTGGCTCACCCTCTTCCCCCAACCCTGTCACATCCTTCAGATATTTGCTCATATATCACTGCGTAGTGAGGCCTTTTCTGACCACCTATTTAAAAGTGCAGACTATCCACCCCCCCTTTAGCTCTTATCACCACTGATGTGCGATACATTATTTATTTTCTGTCTCCCTTCATTTAAAATGTAAGCTTCATGGCAGGGTGCGGGGATTATTGTCTGTTTTATTCAATATCCCCAGTGCCTAGAAGAGTGCCTTCCTTAATAAATGTTGATTGATGGAATGAATTGTTTCTCACACATTTTAAATACTAGGGAAGTATGTATAATCTTTTCTCAACTGTGTACTTTTACAGTGGAGAAAGCAATCAGTAGGTTCTTTGTTTTCAATTTGGGTTTTCTTATTTAACAGATGCATCTATTTTATTTTTTTCTTCACTGAATCTGTTATTAAAAGGAATCCAGTGTGCCTGGCCAAAAGCTGTGGAGCCTTTAACTATTCAATGATATTGGCGTGTAATCATGGGTTCTTGGGATGCTTCCAGACTTTAATTTGACCTTTACAAATTAGCTTTGAATTAGGGACTACTGTTGGATGAGAAGTAAGGTGTAGGATGAAGAAAGAAATTCCAACTCTATCTAAACTATTTAGAAGGACAAAGACAACAAGGAAAGGAGACTTTTTCAGTGCATCAGGCCTTATTTCTGTAACTGCTGACACAAGCCTGCCATTAAAATAGTCATATTTCCTCAAGTATTGCACTTTCAGATGCAAAGTGAGCAGTCAAATGGTTCTCTTAATATGACCTAATTTTCAGAGCTAGGTGTTATATCCGTGCTTTCATTTTGAGTCTGTAAACCTTTAGACCGCTGATTCTTTCAGTCCCAAGCTGATAGTATTCTAGTCTAAAACCCAACTCTTTTCTCTGTAACTTTAACATTTTGTGTTTTATAAAATCTTTTATGCACTCCTATGTAGAGCTCAGAGCGTTACTATCCTAGGGAGGAGGAGGGAAAGGCAATTCAAAAAAAAAAACCCAAAATATATTCAAAGTAGAATGGTTAAAAAAGAATGTATTTCCTCTGAAAAGAGAAAAAAAATCACCATTGTTCTGCTGGCTGGAAATGTTGGAAGTGTCCCAAAGAAACACAATTGGATTAATTATATTTTCATCTTTTTGCCCCCATTCAAGTCTGAGAACATGCACTTCATTGTAGTTCTACATCCTTCTGGATTATATGAGAAGTTGCAAGATTATCAAGATGCATTCCATGCTCCTCTAGGGGTAAATGTCACCTTTACTAAGGACTTCTGTAGGTCTGATGTTCTTCCTCCTAGAAAATCATATGAAAGAGAAAATTCTAAAGTGCCAGCTACCAAATTCGAGCTTTTTTATTAATTCTAATTTTTAAAGATATTGTACTACATTAAGGTGACCTTTAAAAAATATGATAAACTCTGAAGTAAGAGTCTTATGTTTATCCAGTTTTTCTAAGAGCATCTAATCAGAGGACTTAGGTGGTTCACAGTTCACCTACTATTTTAAGGTCAAAAAATAGAAGTATAATTGAGTAATATCTGCATAATGAAATGAGAGTGACTTTGAAATTATACTTTTATTCTTATAAAATCCTTTTTTCTGGGGCTTCCCTGGTGGCACAGTGGTTAAGAATCTGCCTGCCAATGCAGGGAACACGGGTTCGATCCCTGGTCTGGGAAGAGCCCACATGCCGCGGAGCAACTAAGCCCATGCGCCACATCTACTGAGCCTGCGCTCTAGAGCCTGCGAGCCACAACTACTGAAGCCCGCGTGCCTAGAGCCCATGTTCTGCAACAAGAGAAGCCACCGCAATGAGAATCCCGCGCACCGCAACGAAGAGTGGCCCCGCTCATCGCAACTGAAGAAAGCCCAGGCCCAGCAGTGAGAACCCAATGCAGCCAAAAATAAACAGACAAACAGAATTTTTTTAAAAAATCATTTTTTCTGAATATGCATACCCCATGGTCCAGCATTTTCAACCCAGGCACTCACTGTTCACCCAAAAGTAATAGGTACTCACGTGCCCCCAATATTCATAGCAATGCTCTTTATAATAGTTTAAAATGGAAACAATCCAAATGACCACAAATGGATAAATACTATGTGGAATACTTTTGTGGAATGCAAATATAAAACAACAAACAGCACTGCCCCACAATCTCAGTTTTTCTTTCTTTCCAGAGTGGTCTCATGAATAAATAGTCTACTACTATGTGCAATGGTATAGGAGAATGCCAAGAATAAAATATTAAGCAAAAGTGGACAGACCTAAAAGAGTATATATATTGTATGATTCCATTTAGGTAAAGCATGAAAGAAGGGAATATGAATCTATTGGGTGTTAAAAGTCAAGTTAGTGATTCCCTTTGGGGGGTTAGTGACTAGAAGAGGGATGACGATTGCTCTTGGTGCTGCTTATTTAATTTACTATGAAAATTCATTGAGTGCTGTACTCATGATTTCTTTATTTTTCAGTATATCTGATTTACTTCAATAAAATGTTTACTTAAAAAAAGTCCTTTCTTTTAGGTTACTACAGATTACAACAAATGAGTAGTCAGAGGTCTTTCCAGGTGGCTTTGCATAACTCTGCCATCTTTGTTTGTGGCCCGCCTATGTTTTCAGAAGATGGAAAACAGGGCATCAGAAAAAGAAAGTCTTTCTCCTGTGTATTAGGTTCCTTTGGCTGCTGTAACAAATTACCACAAACTTGGTGGCTTAAACCAACAGAAATTTATTGTCTCACAGTTTTTGAGGCCAGAAGTTTGAAATCAGTATCACTGGGATGAAATCAAAGTGTCAGCAGGGTGGTGCTCTCTCCGAAGGCTCCAGGAGAGAATCCGTTGCCTCTTCCAGCTTCTGGTGGCTGCTGGCATTCCTGGGCTTGTGGCCATATCACTTTAATCTCAACGCCAGCATTTTCAAATTTCTCCCTGCTCCACCTTCTCCTCTGTGTGTCAGATCTCCCACTGCCTCCCTCTTACAAGGACACGTCATTGCATTTTGGGCCTACCTGGATAATCTAGGATAATCTCCCCATCTCAAGATCCTTAACTTTATTACATATGCAGAGATCCTTTTATTCCATATAAGATAACATTCACAGGTTTCAGGGATTAGGATGAAGATATCTTTTGTGGGGCTACTTTTTCAGCTTTTCACACTATGTAATGATCGACAGGATGTAAATAAGATAGTATTGTTCACCAACAGCTGCTGCTTGGGTACACTTAACAACTTACAGGTGTAGAAAAATTATTTTCTAGGGTTACCTTACCCCACTCTTTGTAAATATCCCACTAACAATTTTAATCAAAAGATTGGAATTGTATTGCTGCAGAGGCTTTAGAAATCACAATAATGTGGATATTTTCAATCCTCAAAATTTTTCTTCGGATGAGATCTTTTATGGAACACAAATATAAAACAGCAAACAGCACTGCCCCACAATCTCAGTCTTTCTTTTTTTTCCAGAGTGGTCCCATGAGGGAAAATTCTAGGGCTCTGTGGAGCTGTTTGAAAATGTACCTAATCTAAATCTCTTCCTTTTATTTGGGGCAGGCAACTAGCATTCATGGTGTGACAGTTTTCTTTTTTTTCCAAAGCTTATTCAGAAAGATTGGGACTGAATCTTCTATTTCCACTATTTTTTGTACTGAACCACCTTCAGATGGCTCTTCACGGAAGACAGTACTTCCACGCAGCACACAATTGCCACAGTGACATCAGAGAGGCTCCTTAAACCATTGGCCCAGATTTCTGGATTTCACAGAAAACACACAGTGTCATAAGGTAGCAAAACATGTGAGCAGGTTTATTTGAAAGCCCTAAACTCTCAATATCAACACTAGAGCTTGTCACTTAGCTCCTGTTAGGATTGTGAGAGTTACTTTCTGTGCACTCAGGAAAAAGAATGCCCCAGATCAGTGGTTTTTCATGCAAACAGCCCATCTATTCAAGTTTCTACCAGTATACACAGATGCCATCAACTCTAGCCAGCCCTTTGACAGCTTGCAATATCACAGCAAAATGGGGAGCTCCCCTATTATGCTTAGGTTAGTATGGAGGTGTCTTTCCTGCTCATCTTTGTCCCTTGTTGTAAAACTCATGGCATAGTGACACACACATTTTATATTCCACGTTAATTCCATAAATTTCTATTTACCTTTGTCCCGTGTCCTTTGAAACTTTGTTTTGATTATCTGAACAGTGTCACTGATGTGCTCTACTGGCTTTATTCAGTTGATGCCACTGCTCTCTTGTCAGACTAAGATCTTAAAAGTAATGCGTGCTTACATGTATTAAAAGCAGTTAATGTCAGCAAACAAGGAATAAATTTGAAAGGACTGATTAATGAGGATGATTTTCTATTTTTATGGTCATTTGAAATCTTTTGTTTATCCTAGTTGAGCTTTCTACAGTAATTTTCTTTTATCAGTAAGAGAAAAGTATTTGATTTTTCTGAGTGTGAAATAAAATCACTCATGTTGGTTTATCCAATGGAAGCTCAGACTTTTATTAAAATGGTTAGTCTCGTGAAGGCATAGTAACTGAAGGCGTACTAAGTGATGGTCGTGAAAATGCCCTCTCACATTTCCTGCTTTGGAGAGTGTAATTGACTGCTGGCTCCAGACGCTGCACTCTGTCCATCACGGCTTTGGTGCTGAGGCCACCATTCCCAGGAGCTTATCACACCCAGTGACTTGAGTGCAGCCTGAATACTAAGGTGGACCCATTCCTGCGAAATGTGCATTTCCTCTGATGGAGACTTTGGCTCAAAGATTCCCCAGTCAACTTGGCCAAAACTTTCTTAGATTGCACTACAGTGCAAAGCTTGCTTCCTTTCTGCCCTCTCATCCCTGTGTCCTTCTAAGGGGTCAGACATGCATCATCGTGGGATAGCTCTCCCATCCCAGCCTCCTCCAGCTTCGTCTTGTTTTCCTTCATAGGCAGTCCGCCCGTCCCCCACTCCCCCCACCCCGATAATTCTTGTGCCTGTCTCATCTCATTTTTGTGTCTGCTTCTCTAGAAGGATGACCTGCATTACCACATACAAAAAAGAGAAGCTTCTTCCCAAATAATTACATATTTAGGCCCTTTTATTCATATTTGGTCTCCAGTTTTAAAGTTTGATATTTCATCATAGACTTATATACCCCTATACTTTTTCAGGAAGCTGTTAGATAAACTTGAATATTCTCTTAATTTATTTTGTTGAACCTAATATTTACTTCCCTTCAATTTAAACTCTGCCAACCAGTATAGAAAAGTATAGTTTCTCCTGCATCTGCCAGTCAAAGGAGGTTTGTTTACCCTCTTTGGCAAATCAGGACGACATGGTGACTCTTTGCCACGTCTCCTGTGAAGCTGATATGTCGGAAAACAGTTTCACAGGCTACTAGGCCCTATAATGCAATTTTGTAATGCAGGCTTGAGTTAACAACTGACAGTTGCCCGGGAAGAGTCTTGACACCCTGCTATTTAGGATGAACTTGTAAGTGCTTTGTTTTTTTGTGTCTGTCCAAGATCAGGGCAGTGGGATATTTACTGTCCCACTGAATATCATTTTGTCATGTGTCATTGTGAGGGGGCTAAGGGAGATGGTAGTTATTAACTCCTTAACTGCATACTTACTTTGCAAAAAAAAAAAAAAAGATTACAGGGGAATAGCCTCCTAGATCAGTTATGGTAATGCATTAACAATCATTTCTAGCATATGACTATCAATACAAATTATTGGGGTGCTTTGGAAGTTGAGCATTATCTAAATCTTGGTAAAAATTCCTCCCTTATTAAAGTTATCTGCATACTGAACAGCCTGCTCTATCCATTCACAATTAATAACCCAATTTTATTAAAAACTCCTGAGAATGCTGATTTTATAATGTCAACTTCAAATCTGGAGAATCTCTGAGAATGAAACAGTACAGTAGTTGCCATCAAAGGAGCAGCTGAAGGTCAGGTTATGAGTGCATTAATTCTTCCAACACTAAATCTTGTAAAAATGGTACTTTATTGTTATTGAGTAGATGTTCTTAAAAGGCCCATTAACTCTGGTGACCACAAAGTGGCACATCAATTATAAATTTGTTTTATGTAAATGGGACTCCCAAATGACACTATCATCGTATTGCTTTGTACCGATGATCAAAATAGTCAAAGCCACTATTTGACAGTATCTTTGCTTGATTTCTCAGACAAAATCTGGAGATTGCTGAGCAGTTTACATCTCATGCATTGAAGACAAATTGCCTCAATGAAAATTCTGTTATTGCTTAAGAAAATTATGTCCCTGAATCTGACACACTGAGGTGGCTGGGAATATGGTTATCTAGCAACACCTGCTTAAAATGGCAGTGGGAGGTATTTGGGAACCTTTGTTCCATTCAGTTGCTACATTTGACCTTTGGAATTTCAAAGGCTATCTTACTTCAGAGACCAGGAACACACAAGGATTTCAGTAAAGCACTAAGCTTTAAGTAAGCACTAAGTAAAATTTGAAATGAAGCTAAATTTAAGAAGTAAATGATATTATACTTTTGGCCAAAAAAACTCCACACATTTAAAAACAGACAATGGCATGGTAGTTTATACAAATGAGGCTAATAAGACAGTATGATACATAGTATCCACGAGTATTTAAAATATTTTATACCCAAGAGCAGGCCAGCCCAGAGCTGTAAAGTTGCTTAATATTAGCTGCTGATATTTGCAATACGTTGCCTAAAATTGAAAGAATATAACAAATTTGTATTTTATGGTGGACAGTTTTTCTCTGGTCTCATAGCTTTGATTTGCTCCTATATCAACTTTGGTAGCTTGCTGTTTTCAACATTGAGGGCCAAAACGTCTTAATATGATTAAGTTGGCAAAGCTTGCATTTTGGCGTTTTACCCGACTCTGCATTTTCTTGGTAACGATTTTCCCATCCTCCAAATTTTTATACATGGGCATAATTCACTTGCATTACTTACTTGCCCAGAGATATTTCTTTGTAGGGTCTCAACTAAGATATTAAAGAAATGAAAAGCATTTTCTTGTTGATGGACTTGTAATCATCAAAAAACACAGAAAGGGTGAATTATGACTGAAGCTATATAGGGTGATGGCTAAGTAGGAAGAGTTGGTGCCTGAATGCTTGCCTTCAGATCTTGGCTGTATGATTTGGGGCAAATTCCTTAATCTTTCTGTGCTTCCCTTTCTCCACTTGTAAAAAAGGGACAATGACAACGCTCCTCACAGGGTTTCTGTGAGAATTCAGTGCATTGATGTTTCAATAGCAGTTAGCACAGTACATCTAGTACACTGAGAACTCTTAACTGTTATTACGGGCTGCTGAATATACTGATACATGTAGACATAAATACATATCAGTGATAGGACAGCGCTCAATAGGTAATAGCTACTGCTAAAAATAGGGGCAGGGGATGGATCCAGGTTTTCTGTCTCTGAAGCTTTTACATTTGGCCGGGGAGGTGCTTTATAAAAAAGAAAATAAAATTATGATGCAAAGTGCCTACAGCAACTTCAGTGCTATTGCATGAAATAAATTATGAATATAAATACCTGTGGTTTCTATGGGGAGGGCCCATGCTTGTGAAGGGGCCCTGAAATATGTCATTGTCTTCCTAAAAATTTACCTTTGATACAGGGACTTTGCTAACCCCATTGAAGTTATTCACGTTGCCTATGAAATAAATATATAGAGGTCATGAGGAGCAGGGCCAAGATTAATAAAGAAATGGGACCACATTTTTATACTTTAATATCCAGCTCCCCCAACACACACATGCAGTCACACACACAACATACACACACGTACCCCTAAAAAAAAAGTATGTTGTTGTAATACAGATTCTCAGTAAATGCTTGTTAAATAAAAGCAGCTATAATGTGTGTTTGTTAGTCTATAATTAGTGTGAGGAAATGAAGTAGGACTGTAGAGATAACCAAGGTGGGAAAAATAAAGAATAAAATTAGAAAAGAAATCTAAGGCTGCAATAAATGATTTTTTTAATTCAGGAATCATTTATCAACAGTCTACTTAATAGTATGCTATTAAGGTGCTAGAGATATAAATATAATTAAGATAGGGTAGCTGCCCTTTGGGAGTTTACAGTTTAGAAAGAGTTAGAAGATATATAAATGTAAGTTTCAAAGTCATAGAAACTGTAAGGTGGGAGTGTTTAATTTTACTGATTGTGGTAATGAGGAAAGTTTTTTTTTTTTCTCAGATGTAAGGGCTTTTATTATTGGTTTTTTATTTTTATTTATTTTTTAAATTAATTTTTATTGGAGTATAGTTGCTTTTGAGGAAAGTTTTAAAGAGAAGTTAATGCTTGATCTGATGATCAGAATAGCAAGGTTTTCATTGAGTAGATAATGGAATGGATTGGACAGAAATACAGATAAAGATATATGAAACATAGAGGATCACTCAGAAAACTCCAAATAATTTGACGTAAGTATTGGGATTTCCCAGAGATATGACAAGAGGGGGTCAGATCAGGGTCTGATTATATGTCTTACTAAGGAGTTCTGATTTTCTATAGTTAATGGTGGGGAGCCAAAACCATAAAGGTAATTTAATCAGATGTGCATTTTGGTAGCATTACCCTGGGAATATAGTGAAAAATCTCTTTTAAGGGATTTGAGACTGGAGGTGGAAATACCAAGTAATTCAGGTGAGAGAAGATGCGGTTAAGGTAGTCTCAGTGGGATGGAGGTGGTGGTGTGGGGAATGCATAAAAAAGAAAAAGAATCAACAGGACTTGATCACCAGTTACACATTGAGATGAAGGAGAGAAAGGAATCTGGGGTGCGTTTAGGTTTTCTGGTTTAGGGAATATAGAAATAATTTGGGGAACAAGATGTGAATTAGTTTTGGTTGTGCTATAAGGAACCTGTGTGATACTTAGGTATAGATAGTAGGGGTGGATGGAGGGTGAGTTCAAGGGATCTAGATGGATATATAAATTTCAGCAAATAATTAGTAGCTAAAACCATCAAAATCAATGTGTTGACTCACCAATAATGTGTGGAGAGAGAGGAGACCAAGCAGAGAATCTGAGCAGTCCAATATTTAAAGGGCAGAAACCATTGCGGGGGGAGGGGATTGTCAAGAGAAAACTCAGGATAAGAGAGTGGTGTTATGAAAATCAAAAGGGGAGAGAATTGTGCTACAGAGAGATTAAATAAAATGAGGTCATTAGTGACCTTGGCAAGACCAGTTCCTGAGAGTGGAAGGCACATAAATCTGGTGATGCTTGAAAAGGGAGAGATGAGAGGAAGTGGAGTCAACGAATGTAGAAGGTGGTATCAAGGGAATGAATTCTTCATTACACACAAGTCAAAAGTTATTTTGATGGCCTCACATCTGAATTTGTATCAGATTCTTTTATCTTGCAGTGGCATGTCTAGTGTATTTGACACACACATACACAGTATATCATTTTTTATTACTCTCCTCTACAACATTAATTTTAGTAGTCTCCAAGTCTTCACATAAAGTGTCAGCATTGAAGTAGCTTGTATTCTGTTTCTTGGTCTTCAAAATCACGGTGAGATCATTTCTTTATTTTAAATCTACTTTTAAAAGCTAGATTATGTAATAATCGAAATTTGGAGACAGCAGCTGCACCCAGAGAAAGCTTCAGTAACTCCAACTCTGAACCATTTGGAACTTACTCTTGCATTGAACCTGGGTAGCCGAATCTATATGTGTCGGGGCTTGAATATATAAGAGGGAGTTCTCCAGGTTAACTTGCATGTAGAATTCAGTGTTTATTCAAGAATAAGTAATAAAAATGTGCTAACTTAAGCTTATACAAACATTATTAAAACTTGATAGGAACATCAGCAATTGCTTAGAATTTGGAGCAACAGAGGGTTTTTTTTTTTTTTTTGAGGAATACTTTAACATGGATATTATTTAGAATTGCCCGCACACAGTGATAATACAATGCAGAATGACTTGAAGTCGATTTTATTATTGTTTTAAATTATCTACAGAAAATACCTCTGCTATTGCCTGCTCCCTATGCCTGGTCTTTGGAACTACACCTTATTATTGGGGAAAAAGTGCCCCTGTTTAAGTGACTAACATTCGTTTTCAAAATTGAACTTTTTCTCTGATAAAATTAAGAGAATAAAGATGTTAAAGATCACCAAGTTGTTAAAATATGAAGGATCTCAGACCTTCATGTCATCATTACTAATAATATTTACCCATGTTTTCCAAATTCTATTAGAAGAGTGAATCATTCTGTGAAGGGTAGACAGTGTACCTTATTATTGGTTAGATTTGATTCCTTATGCATTTTATAGTATGCAGAAGTACATTTTTTAAAACTGAAGTAGAGTTGACTTACAATATTAAATTAGTTTCAGGTATACAACATAGTGTTTTGATATTTTTATAGATTATACTATAATTATGATACAGTTATTATAATATTATTGGCTATACTCCCTGTGTTGTACATTACATCCCTGTGACTTACTTATTTTATAATGGGTAGTTTGTACCTCTCAGTCCCCTTCACTTGTTTTGCTCATTCACCCATCCCCCACCCTTATGACAACCACTAGTTTGTTCTCTGTATCTGTGAGTCTGTTTCTGTTTTGTTAATATTTGTTTTGTTTGTTAGATTCTACATGTAAGGGAAAACATAAAGTATTTGTCTTTCTCTCTGACTTATTTTACTAAGCATAATACTTTCCAGGTCTATCCATGTTGTCACAAATGGCAAGATTTCATTGTTTTTAATGGCTGAGTAATATTCCATTACAAACATACACACACACACACACACACACACACACACACACACACTACATCTTCTTTATCCATTCATCTGTTTGTGGACACTTAAGTTGCTTCCATATCTTGGCTATTGTAAGTAATGTTGTGATGAACATACGTCTTTTCGAATTAGTGTTTTTGTTTTTGGGGGCTAAATACCCAGGAGTGGAATTGCTGGGTCATATGGTAGTTCTATTTTTAGATTTTTGAGGAACCTCCATACTGTTTTACATAATGGCTGTACCAATTTATATTCCCACCAACAGTGTACTAAGATTCTCTTTTCTTCACATCCTCACCAACACTTGTATTTTTTGATGATAGCCATTCTGACAGGTGTGTGGTGATATCTCATTATGGTTTTGATTTGCATTTCCTTGATGATGAGTGGTGTTGAGCATCTTTTCATATGTCTGTTGGCTATACATATGCCTTCTTTGGAAGAGTGCCTATTCAGGGCTTCTGCCCATTTTTAAATCAGATCCTTTTTTTTTGATATTGAGCTGTATGAGTTCTTTATATGTTTTGGATATTAACACCTTATTGGATATATTTGCAGTATATTTTCTCTTATTCAGTAAGTTGCCTTTTACTTTTGTTGATAGTTTCCTTCACTGTGCAAAAGGTTTTTAGCTTTATGTGGTCCCATTTGGTATTTTTGCTTTTCTTTCCCTTGCCTGAGGAGACAGATCTGAAAAAATACTGCTAAGATTGATTTCAAATATGCATTGCCTATGTTTTCTTCTAGGAATTTTATGGTTTCAAGTATTACATTTAAGTCTTTAATCTATTTTGAATTTTATTTTTTTGAATTTATTTTGTATATGGTGTGACAAAATCGTCTAGTTTCATTGATTTACATATAGCTGTCCAGTTTTCCCAACAGCATTTATTGAAGAGACTGTCTTTTCCCCATTGTATATTCTTGTTTCCTTTGTCACAGATTATTTGACCATCTGTTTGTGGGTTTATTTCTGGGCTATCTGTTCTGTTTCTTTGATCTATGTGTCTGTTTTTGTGCCAGCACCATACCGTTTTTTGTTTGTTTGTTTGTTTTGTTGTTGTTTTACAAGTGGAATTTTTTATTACTGTGCCTAAAACTCTTCTTATTGCACTGAAGAAATACAGACTGAATAACTGAATGAACTTTGGACTTTAATGAATTTGCATTTTACCTTCTAGTTCACTAGATGAAAGAATCATACCATTTTGATTACTGTAGCTTTGTAATATATTGATGGTTTGAAGTCAGGGAGACTGAAAGCTCCAGCTGTGTTCTTCTTTCTGAGGATTACTTTGGCAGAAATGCATTTTTGAATGTACAGTATAAGTTCATTATACGTGCAGGTATGATATATAGTAATTATCTCTGACAAAAAAGATCTCAACTCTTTAAATAATATACTTAAAAATCTTTAATTACCTGCTATCCATCTTAGTTTGAGACCATTTGAAATATTATGAGTAATTTATGGTATTTATATTTAAAAAATCCTTTATTCCATTGAAAATACCATTTCCTCCATGTTATTTGTGTGTTTCTTTTAAAGAATTATCCTCTAGGAAACTAATGTTAGCTAGGTATTAACCTAAATTACTTTACCTAAACTATGATTACCTTGTCACTCTTTTTCAGTTTATTATAATGCAGAAAATGTAATTCAAACTATTAATATAATGGTGAAAAACATGGCCGCTGGTGGAAGATGACCAAGATAAAATTCTATCTGTGCTACTAAGCAAGTTATTTAACTTCTGTGCCTCAGTCTCTTCATCTATCAAATGGGGCTAATAATATTTCATAGCTTTTCGGTTGTTTTGAGAGTTAAGTATGTGTAAGTTATTTTAGGAGAGAATATATAATACTAATTATTTATTACTTCTCTTTGCTTGGGTTGCAAAATGAGCAGCATCCCATATTTAGCCTAATAGTCCCTGCAGCATTACCAATCTTGTTCTTTTTGACCGAGAAAGTCATACTGACAATCAAATCTAGATATATCTAAAGGAACAACATTTTCAACATATACATTATCCATATTTTCTACAATGTTAGAGCATAATATATAAAGTATGCGAGCTATATTTTATTGTTCCCTGTTGTAATTTTCATTTATTTAGTAAATCTATTTGTAAGATTTCCTCTAAATAACACTGCTGAAAAAAACAAGATGTCTTTCAAACATAGCATTAACTAGACTAGGAACTAACCCACTTCATTTTAAACGGAAATATTAATATTTTCCTTACAAAAACAAGAGAGCCACTTATGGTATAACTGAATAAGCTAAGAATGTCAAAAGGGCTCTCAACATGTTTTCTCCCAGCATAAAAAGTGAAGGAGATCAGTCTGACTTTCACAAGAGGTTCTCTGGAAGAGAACAGCATACTAATAATAGCAAGGTCAGGTAGCTTGTTTAGTTGTTTTACACTCCTTATTTCTCTCACTTTCCCAGTGGTTACAAGCTGGCATGTCTGACCCAAGGCTCAGATTCAAGATGACTAAAACACACAAGAAAAGGGCAAAATATGGAGGGACCAATAAAGACAGACCACTTCTTATTATAAAGGCATTAACTTTTTCCAGGACATATGACTTGGATTTTTGATCTGAAAATGCAGGTATTTAAAAGCAGAAAACTCAGATTGTGAGGACTGGCTGGAAGAACACTTCTGTCTATGAGGAGAAATGTGCCTTGTAATGAACTACAGTGGGCTCTAAAATGCAAACGCTGGGAGCTACACAAGGAAGAGAAAAGAACAGAAACAGAATGAACATCCAGATTTACAGCATCCCTGAAGGCAGCTGAGGGGATGATCCCATTACTTTCATTGAGCAATTTGTTCCGTCTCTCCTCACACATACCCTCACTAGGACTTCTAAAATAGAAAGATGCACAACATCCTTCAGCCTTTTCCACTGTCTCAAAAAGCTTCCCAACTTTGTTTATTAAGGTTTTAGAACTTCTTCATTTTACTGTTTTTAGTGTTTGGTTAACCTTCTATTTTTTTCCTGTGTTTATTTTTGTCCTTGACCTAGATCATTGAATCATATGCTAAGAGGGGGTTTTTCTAAATGAAATTTGTTAGAAATGACTTGGCAAAGACTGGCAAAACTCACAGTATCCTATAGCAATAGAATTAATGAAGAGCTTTAAAAAAAAAAAGACTAAGACTGATTAATTTTTTGATGCTTTGGAAAACTAAAGGCCAAGAAGAAAATTTGAAGAAATAATTTTAGAAAGATAATTTATATCTAAAATGTTACAAGCATTTAAAAAAACACTATCTGATTAATCAACAGCTTTGGTTTTGATTAATTCAAGGGATATAATTTTATAACATTAACAATTGATTTTATGGTGATAAATATCTTTATGCAAATTATATGTGAAGATATACAGGAGAGTAATTGTATAATGCCGTCACATCTAGCAACATTTGGTCTTTGTTTCTCAAGTCTCTTGCCATATCAATAGTTTTCCCTTATAGAAACTGAAGTCCTCTCTCAGGAAATCCAAATTTATAAGCAGATGTATAAGGTCATGAGATCCCTAGAATATATCATGTCATGTTCGGTTGTGCAATCTGATGATTCTGTCGGACAGAGGAAAGAGTTCCAATTATATGAAAGCTCTATTTTGTTGGTGGATCCATGCCACACATTCATAGAGGTCCGACTTCATGCCACAAGCTGTGTTAAGTGCTGGGGATACAAAGATATATAAGGCAGACACAAGCTACTGGACAGGTCTGGCTCCAGTGGGACTAGCTGCTTTGCAGGAAGAATGTATTACTTTACCCAAGAGATTGTTAAAAATGAAAAAAAGCTTTCTTCATAGCATTTGACTTTTTATATGTTTAAGTGGCTTGGCTAGCTTTGAAACTATCAGTGTAAAATGACCAAAAGTTAGTGGTTGATAGCAACTCTTAGAATCCTCACTACAACTCTGTTTCAAGTTACCTCCATAACACTATTAAAACCAATCGACCAAATACTCATTAAACTAGCACATGGAAAATTAAGCCAAGCCTTGTATTATTAGATTAAACCAGGAGCTGGCAAACTTTTTCTGTAAAGAGCCAGATAGTAAATGTTTTTGGCTTTGGCTTTGTAGACCACATGATTTCTGTTGCAGCTACTTAGCTCTGCCATTGTGTCGTGAAAGCAGCCATAGATGATATGTAAATGAATGAGTGTGTCTGTATTCCAGTAAAACTTTATTTAAAGAAACATATGGCTGGCCTGATTTGGCCTACAGGCCTTTGTTTGTTGACCCCTGGATTAAGTGATGAGCATAATGTTTTCTGCTAGCAAAGTTATGAGGATTATGTGATTTAGAGTATGTAAAATGCTTAGAACCATGTCTGGCATATAGTAAATGCTATAAATGTCTTTTTGATGATGATGATAGTAAATGTTATAAATGTCTTTTTGATGATGAAGAAGAAGAAGAAGGGGAAGGGGAAGGGGAAGGGGAAGGGGAAGGAGAAGGAGAAGGAGAAATATAGGAGAAAGACACATCTAGACCATTTCTAGGACTTACATTGCATATATGTTACTTTAAAACGTGGATTGGGCTTCCCTGGTGGCGCAGTGGTTAAGGATCTGCCTGCCAAGGCAGGGGACACGGGTTCGAGCCCTGGTCCAGGAAGATCCCACGTGCCGTGAAGCAGCTAAGCCCGTGCACCACAACTACCGAGCCTGTGCTCTAGAGCCTGTGAGGCACAACTACTGAGCCCATGTGCCACAAGTGTTGAATCCCGTGCGCCTAGAGCCCATGCTCTGAAACAAAGAGAAGACACCACAGTGAGAAGCCCACGCACTGCAACGATGAGTAGCCCCAGCTCACCGCAACTAGAGAAAGCCCACGTTAAGCGACGAAGACCCAAAGCAGCCAAAAATAAAATAAATAAAATAAATAAATTTAAAAAAACAACGTGGATTATTGACCACTACTGTACCTGGATTTCAACATATCAACCATTTAGATATTTGGTAAGGGGTTTGGTGAATGAAAATCTTCAGATGATTCAGTGTTTCAATTGCATATAGCATATATTAGGGCTGTCTGTAGTAATAGGTATCAATAGATTCAATAATATTTTATACTATTCCATTTATTTTTCATTTGCCGTTCATATATTTTTTAAACTTCTAACCATTTCCCAAAACTTGGTTCATTCAACTGACATACTTTGGTTTTCTGTTTATACTCCTGCTTTACTTTTGGGGGTTTTTTTGGTATTATGTAATACAGATATTTCTGAGCAAGACCAGCAAAGGAATACTAGTATTCTTGAATATTCTCCTCTCCCACAGTGATACACCTAATGACAATTCTACCTTATATACACTGTTCTTGATTTTACCAGATTTGTTGAAATCTCTGCAACCTAAAATGTTCAATTTTGGGGTGCCACTGTATTCTACTGGAAGAAGAAAACGAACAATTTGCCTTCAGTGGCCTGGAACCACAGTGATTTAGTTAAGCATAACCAGGTTTCAGGAATACACAGGTCTCACTGACATTTAGGATGCTTTAGTCCATCTTTTTACTTATAGGTAAGATTAAATAGAAAATGTGATACTTGACATTGTGAATTTTAAAAGATAGCTTTTGAGTGCCTGTGCCATACCCAGACTAAATGCTGGGCATGTAGCTCCTGCCCTCATGGAGCCAACATTTTCGTAGAGTAAGATAGGTAAATTAAAAAGAAATCGCTATGATTTTCACTATGGAAGTGCTATCACAAAAACTAGAGAGAGTAACTGAAAGAGTCGTGGGACTTGGAGGGAAGAACTATTGTAGATAGGGCGGTTTTGAAAGGCTGTTCAGAGAGGGAGGCATTTGAGCAGAGAGGGTTCTAAATGAAGTCAGAGAACAAGTAGTGTGAAGATTTGGTGGTAGAATGTTCAGCAGTAGGAACCACAGTGTAAAAGGCTGTTAGGTGGGAATGAGCTGATGCCTTTGAAGAACAGAAGGAAGCCAGTGGTGAGCATGGGGGAGAGTAATCTGAGCTAAGGCCAGCAATCGTGTAAGAACTTGTGGGCCATTATTAGATTTGTGTAGAACTCTGAGGCACACATGAGGTGGTTGTGGATAGGGCAGTACTGTGAACTATATTAATTGTTTTCCAAGATTATTCTAGTAGCTCCAGTAGTACCGGGTATACCAGTAAAGAAGGTATTGCAGTGTCTCATTAGGAAATGATGGTCAATAGATTAGAGTGGCACCAGTGACATTGGTGGCAAGAGGTGATTCAAGCTCCGTGTAGAGGTTGAGGTAGAGCTAATAGGACTTGCTGTTGAGTTGGATGTAGGGAGCTGAAAAAAAAGTGCCAATTCAAGGATGTTTCCTAGATTTTGATCTCTGCATCTGATGAACTGTGAGGCCATTTACTAAAATGAGGAAATTTATAGGGGAGGGGGGTTGTCAAGAATTAGGTGTTCAGTTTTAGCTTTATTAGGTTTGTGAAGCCTGCTCTATACCAATGGAGCTGTTGAGTAGTCAATTAAACATTGGAATCTAGAACTTATGGGAGAGGTCTGAATTGTAAATTTGAGAGTACTCAGAATGTAAATGTTATTGAAAATCATCAGTCTGTACAATATCATCAAGATAGTGAGTATAGACAGAGAAGTCCAAATACTGAGTCCTGAGGTATTTTAATTTTAGATATTGCGCAGAAGAGATGAACCTGCACAGAGGTCCAAGAAGCGGTCAGGGAGTTAGAGGAAAACTAGGAGTGTGTCTTGGTCCCTAAGCCAAGTAGAACATGCTTCAAGATGGAAGGCATGATCGATTGATAAATACTAAGAAGGGCTTCAGTAAAATGAGAAGTGATAAAACTGATCGTTAGATTTGGCAAGGTGCAGAAGATTGTTGGCCTTGAGAAGAAGAGTTTCAGTGGAGAAATTGAAAATTACATTTAAAGAACAAAATCAGAGGTAAGGAAGTAGTAGGTTAATCCGCTTATAACTTAGAGTTGGCCCACTGTATCCACATTTCTCAGCATCCATGCATTCACCCATCCACAGACCTTGTAGTAATGTAGTATTTACTTCTGAAAAATATCCACGTGTAAGTGGACCCACACAGTTCAAACCCATGTTGTTCAAGGATCAAGTGTATAAACAAATCTTTCAAGGAGTTTCCTATAAAATGAAGCATATAAAAAGACCTAGTAGGTTAGTAAAGAAATGGAACCTAGGAAGTTTGTTTTTAAAATGGGTGATACTATAGCATATGTGTATACTAACAGAAATGTTCCAGTAAAGAAGGAGATACTGTGATGCAGGAGAGAAAGGGGGGATTTTAAAATAGGAGATTCTTTGAGTAGATGAGAAGGAATGGAATCTGTGGAGCCAGTGGATGGTTTGGCCTCATATAGTGATACTACTAGCCATCATTTAATATGTACTAGATGCTATTCTAAGTTATTTACATATATTAACTCATTTAATCCTCAAAATCACCCATTTAAGCTAGGTTCTGTTATTATCTCTGTTTTACATGGACAGGATCCGAAACACAGAGGATTAAGCTGGTAAGCGGTGGAGCTGGTTTCCAAACCTGCTGTATGTGACTCCAGAATCTATACTTTTAACCACTCTATAGAGTACGTACATTAGAGCTAGGAAAAAGGCAGACTATACAGGTAAAGTTAAGGACATTTTTTACATTTTGTCATAAAAACATAGGATCATTCAGTTTCTATTGATTCTCTTTTTCACTAAAATTGAAAACAAGATTATCGTCTGAGAATAAGGAGGAGGGATCAGCTAAGGGAAGTTTAAGATGGACAAAAGGTAAGAAATACTTGCTAGTCAAGTACAAGAATATGATGACCATGGAAATGATTTGTATTACCTGCTGGTGCCAGGGAGACTTGAAGATATTTGTCATCATTTTAAAGTGAGATTCGTCTGTATGTGAACCAGAGAGCTAATTTCCATCCATCTTTGTTCCAAGGTGTCACCAGTGAAATATAAATGGTGGGACTGGCAGGCAGTCTAAAGGAAGAGAGCATGCCCTTCATCTTCACATTCATTATCCTCTTATTTGGGTTGGAGGTGTAATATCTGGAACCTTACCAACTGTATTAGGCCATGGAGATAAGTACACCAGTCTTGGGGTGGTAGAACATTGAGCTGGAGAGAAGTTTACTTCTTGATGATGCCATCAAAGTGCTGAAGCAGTTCTGGTCCCTTTGCCTGCAGACCTTCTCTAATGTGAGCCCAAAACAAACTTCTGTCTTGTCTAAGCTTGTTTGGTAGTCTTTCTTTTGTGCAGACAGACATAATCGTAACTCATCCAAAATTTGTTTCCAAGAGGGGATTGCTAAATGGGGTTCCTGGCTTGCAATCATTCCCTGCTACCTGTATTTTCCTGCCAGTTCTCCGATTTCTTACAATGAGGCTCCTCATCTCAGCAGATCTGCCTTCTTACTGTCTCTTGAATACTTCCTCCTTGCACTCATTTCTATGTCTTTTCTTTTGCATCACTTTTCCTTTGCATGTAATAACCTCTAGTTCGCCAACCTGTTTTTGTAACTCTCTTCAAGACTCTATTTAAAGTTTCATGCCTTCCCAGAAATCTTCACTTACTAGTTTCATCGCAATTGAGATAACTACTTACATCAAGTTCCTATAATATATGTGTATATTTTACCTTCTTATACTTTTAAAATTCTTCACTTTTTTGTTGATTTTATTTTAAGCTTGTCTTAATTATCTATTTAGGATGTAAAACCTTCCTTGTCTTCATTATACATTTAAGGCATAAAAAATTCTTTTACTTAAAGGAAGACAAAATAATTTCTTCTCTACTCTCACCTGTATTGTGTTTTATAGTGCTATGACTATGGGGAAAATTTATTAATTTTTGCACGCTGAATTTAATGTTTAAAAGCCTTTAAATAAATGACGATCGGTACTAAAATGTCCCGTATCTTTTTTTGTTTTAAAACTCTAACAGGCTTAATTACTTTAAACATTTTAACCTAGCTTTATTTTTCTTGTATGTTTTCTCTAAATTCAAAATTTTATATTCCTCTTTAGTTGAAGTCCACAATTACCCACACTGCCATCATGTGATCAAATTTATGAAGAGTTGATTGGACAATTTAATTCCCAATATCTCCCCCTTAGCTTTGCTTCTAATTTTTAATTTTAATTTAATTTTAATTCTAAATGTCAACTTAAGGTTAATCATTTATAATAATGCATAAAGTTGATGCATTATTAATTAGTTGTTATGTCTTTACTATGTATTCTTGTCAAGCCTATAGCTGAACATTGCGTATCTTGATATGTTTGAATAATTATATAAATTGCATATGCACTGGGGGCTAAAATAAAGGAGTAATTAAAGTGGGATATGTTAATCAATGAAAACTTCTTGGACATGTACAAAATGAAAACAAATTGTAGGTTGTATTTATTTTATATTTTTAATTGAAGTGAAATTCATGTAACATTAAATTAACCATTTTAAAGTGAACAATTCAGTGACATCTAATGTAAGTTATATTTTTATTTCACTTTACTTTTTAAGCAGCTTTATTGAGGTTTAAATTACATACCATACAATTACACTCATATACAGTAGCTTTTAGTATATTGACAAAGTTGTGGAACCATCACACAACCACTTTTAGAACATTTTCACTAACCCAAAAGAAACTTCATACCCCATTAACAGTCATTTCTTATTCCCCCATCCATACCAGCCCTAGGCAACCACTAATCTACTTTCTGTCTCTATAGATCTGCCTATTCTAGACATTTCATATAAATGAAATTGAACAGCATGTGGCCTTTTGTATCTGTCTTCTTCCACTAAGCGTAATGTGTTCAAGGTTTACCCATGTTGTAGCGTATATCACTACTGCATTCATTTTTATTGCTGAATAGTCTTCCATGTTATGTATATACCACATTTTATTTATCCATTCATTGTTTGTTGTTCATTTGGGTTATTTCTACTTTTTGATCACTGTCAATAGTAGTGCTATGAAGATTTGTGTACAAGTTTTTGTTTGGATAGCTGTTCTGAGTTCTCTTGGAATATAACTAGATGTGGAATTGCTGGGTCATATGGTAATTCTCTATTAAACATTTTGAGGATCTGCCAAACAGATCCTTTACTGTTTTTTGTTTTTTAATTAAGGTATTTGAGCAACCTACAGATTTAATGCAATCCCTGTCAAACTACCAATGGCATTTTTCACAGAACTAGAACAAAAAATTTCACAATTTGTATGGAAACACAAAAGACCCCGAATAGCCAAAGCCATCTTGAGAAAGAAAAACGGAGCTGGAGAAATCAGGCTCCCAGACTTCACACTGTACTAAAAAGCTGCAGTAATCAAGACAGTATGGTACTGGCACAAAAACAGAAATATAGATCAATAGAACGGGTTAGAAAGCCCAGAGATAAACCCACGCACATATGGTCACCTTATTTTTGATAAAAGAGGCAAGAGTATACAATGGAGAAAAGACAGCCTCTTCAATAAGTGGTGCTGGGAAAACTGGACAGCTACATGTAAAAGAATGAAATTAGAACACTCCCTAACACCATACACAAAAATAAACTCAAAATGGATTAGAGACCTAAATGTAAGGCCAGACACTATCAAACTCTTAGAGGAAAACATAGGCAGAACACTCTATGACATACATCACAGCAAGATCCTTTTTGACCCACCTCCTAGAGAAATGGAAATAAAAACAAAAATAAACAAATGGGACCTAATGAAACTTAAAAGCTTTTGCACAGCAAAGGAAACCATAAACAAGACGAAAAGACAACCCTCAGGATGGGAGAAAATATTTGCAAACGAAGCAACTGACAAAGGATTAATCTCCAAAATATACAAGCAGCTCATGCAGCTCAATATCAAAAGAACAAACAACCCAATCCAAAAATGGGCAGAAGACCTAAATAGACATTTCTCCAAAGAAGATATACAGATTGCCAGCAAACACATGAAAGGATGCTCAACATCACTAATCATTAGAGAAATGCAAATCAAAACTACAATGAGGTGTCACCTCACACCGGTCAGAATGGCCGTCATCAAAAAATCTACAAACAATAAATTCTGGAGAGGGTGTGGAGAAAAGGGAACCCTCTTGCACTGTTGGTGGGAATGTAAATTGATACAGCCACTATGGAGAACAGTATGGAGGTCCCTTAAAAAACTAAAAATAGAACTACCATATGACCCAGCAATCCCACTACTGGGCATATACCCTGAGAAAACCATAATTCAAAAAGACACATGCACCCCAATGTTCACTGCAGCACTGTTTACAATAGCCAGGACATGGAAGCAACCTAGGTGTCCATCGACAGATGAATGGATAAAGAAGATGTGGCACATATATACAATGGAATATTTTTCAGCCCTAAAAAGAAACGAAGCTGAGTTATTTGCAGTGAGGTGGATGGACCTAGAGACTGTCATACAGAGTGAAGTAAGTCAGAAAGAGAAAAACAAATACCGTATGCTAACACATATATATGGAATCTTAAAAAAAAAATAATTGGTTCTGAGGAACCTAGGGGCAGGACAGGAATAAAGATGCAGACGTAGAGAATGCACTTGAGGACACGGGGAGGGGGAAGGGGAAGCTGGGATGAAGTGAGAGTGTGGCTTGGACTTATATACACTACCAAATGTAAAATAGATAGCTAGTGGGAAGCAGCCGCATAGCACAGGGAGATCAGCTCGGTGCTTTGTGACCACCTAGAGGAGTGGGATAGGGAGGATGGGAGGGAGATGCAAGAGGGAGGAGATATGGGGATATATGTATACGTATAGCTGATTCGCTTTGTTATAAAGCAGAAGCTAACACACCATTGTAAAGCAATTATACTCCTATAAAGATGTTAAAAAAATAAATAACAAAAATAAAATTTAAAAAAGTTAAGGTATTTGTCTTTTAATTATAGTTTCAATTTTGCTTATATATTTGACCATGAGGTTACTGTATGATATTAGGTATCTCCTGATTTCTTTATGCTTTGGTTTCATCACTAAGTAACAAATTCCTTGAACTTTTGAGGGACATTACATCATTTATGGAGAAATATGAAAAGACTTTGTGATTCTTAGAGATGGACACTTTCCAAAATAGAGGTACTGTTATCCCCATGGTTACACATTGAGAGAAAAGGAAAACTAGATTTCTAACATTCTGTTAACTTCATTTGCTCTCTATATCTCTTCTGTAATGCTGCCCCTGAATACTTTAGCTAAACTCAAATGCTTGCCAATGGGATGCAGCTGAGAATTCAACTGTGATAGGTTTTTCCTGAACACATATGTTATGCTGACCCTTCTGCTAATTAAATGGATTTGTGACAGTTTGTGTTATTTAATTCCATGGGGAATCTGGGGAAAATATAATTTGCTAAATAAGTGCAGTTGAAATAACCAAAGTGGGTACTGTTCAGATTTTTTGGGAGTTATTCTCAACTTAGTCCACCATGGAATGATGGTTTTTAAACCTTTTTGTCACAAATTAAATAAATAAATATTTGGGCACAACCTACTCACTATGCCATGTAAGTTACTGAACTAACGAGAGAGTGGAAATATTAATTTATGGCTTAGTTTGCATCTTTTAAATATGTAAATGTTATTCTTTGGCATTAGTTGGAGTTTATAATTTACAACACAGTTTGTAATCTTTACAATTCAGAAAGGGAAGAATTCCAACACTAAGCTGGCAAGAGAAAAGCAGCTTGATTCTGCTTGGAGTGAATGGAAGGAACATAATAGTATAAAGAATGTAAACAGCAAGTTTCTGAGTGGGAGAGAAATTATTTAAAAAATACTTTAGGACATGTCTTAATGAGATAACAGACTAGCTAATCTAACCCCAGTTGACAAAGTACTTCCCTTTAAAGTGTTTCTCTTAGAGTTTTAAAGGTTTGTATGTTACAGTAGGAGCAGGCCAAGTCTTGACTGCTTGTCTTTTGTTTTCCTTTATTCATGTCTTGACCATGTTAAGTTTAGTAAAATACAATCTTGGCTCATAAGTGCTTGTTCAAGTAGAAGAACCATGTGCTTGCAAAAATGTTTATTTCCTGAGCCCTAACCTCTTGGGGTGGGGCCGAGGAATGTGAATTTTATCAGGTCACCCCACGTGAGTCTCACATATGCTCAAGTTTGAGAACCACTACACTGCATTGTACATTCTGCTTGTAGTGGCTACAATCTAACAAAATGGACTTTGGTGTCAGGTGTATCTGAGGCCAGGTCTTAGAACTGTTACTTCATTGTGGTATAACCATGGACAAGCCATTTAAATCCTTTAAGTGTTCACTTTATTCAGCTATAAAGTTTGAGATAAATGGTGACCATATCCATATTTGCTTGAGAGAGAGTCCATGTGTAAGGCTATAATGCTGCCCAATTATTAATGGCATCTTCCCTCATTCTCAACGTGATCCTAGTTTGGATTATAAATTATATGATCACTTTGCCATGTCTGTGTATTAGTTTATTGTGATGCTTGTATGATATAACTTATGTGATCAATTTAGCACAATTGGCAGATAGTACATATTTAATAAATGTTCTAATAAATAATGCTATTTTTAAGAAAGCAAATAAAATATGTGGTTATTTATGTATCTTACTAGCATAATCAGGATTGTCTACTGCTTTATTTACTTTAAAAAATGGTTTTTCATGGAAAGGGAGTCTCACTGAATATTGATCGTTGGCCAGTTTTGTCGTCTGTGGGAATAGGTCCTTAAATTAAGTCATTTTGTCTTCGTTGTTTTCACTAGCTTGGTCATGCCATTTGGCACTGTCTTGTTCTAAAAGGCATTTTGGAATAGAGATTTTGTGGGAATAAAAAACATTCAAGAGGAGGACAATAAAAGTCTGTAAAGTGGAACTCTAGCATGACACAAAATATTATCTATAAGCCCCATTATCTACAAAAGAGAAATAGAACATTTTTCTTCTCTTATTAGCTTCTTGATGGAAAACCTCATTATGCTGCCTTCTATTTGCGTTTCATTTTTAAGCAAGTATGTTCCAGCAAGGAGAAAGAGGTATTCAGGGGTTATTCTTCTAGATAGATGAAATTCCTAGACTCTCAACCCAGACAGACCTATGTCTGAATCCACGTACAAAATAAGGAATCTGCAGACCTTATACCATTCTCAAAAATTAATTCAAAATAGATCATAGACCTAAATATCAAACACAGAACTCTAAAACTCCTAAATAAAATAATAACCTCGAAGAGGTATCTGCATTCTCATGTTCATTGCAACATTATTCACAGTAGCCAAGATATGGAAACAACCTAAGTGGCCCCAACAGATGAATGGATAGAGAAAATGTGGTGTGGGTATATATGTACAATGGAGTATTATTAAGCCTTAAAAAAGGAGGAGATCCTGCCATTTATAACATGGATGAACCCGGAGGACATTGTGCTAAGTGAAATAAACTGGATACGGAGGGGAAAAAGCATGATCTCACTTATATGTGGAATCTAAAAAAAAAAAGTCAGACTCATAGTAATGATGATTAGAATGGTGGTTTCCAGAGGTTGAGGGGTAGAGGAAAAGGGAAAATATTAATCTAAGGGTACAAACTTTCAGTTATAAGTTGAATAAGTTCTGAAGACTTAATGTATGACATGATGACTATAGTTAATAATAATATATTTCATACTTGAGATTTGCTGAGAGAGTAGATCTCAAGTGTTCTTACCATACACACAAAAAAGTTAACTATGTGAGATGCTGGATACATTAATTCGTTTGATTGTGGTAATTCACAATGTATGCATATATAAAAATATGTTGCATTCATTAATATATACAGTTTTTATTTCTCAAAAAGAAAAAAAGAAAAAATTTGAAAAACCAAAATGAAAAAGCTCCATAAAACTCCTAGAAAATAACATAGGAGAAAACCTAGATGACCTTGGTTATGGTGATGACTTTTTAGATACAACACCAAAGACATTATCCATGAAAGAAAGAATTGGTAAGCTGGATTTTATTAAAATGAAAAAAAAAATGTTCTGTGAAAGAAAATGTCAAGAGAATGAAAAGACTAGCCACAGACTGGTAGAAGATACTTGTAAAAGACACATCTGATAAAGGACTGTTATCCAAGATACACAAAGAACATTCAAAACTCAACAATAAGAAAACAACTCAGTTAAAAATGAGACAAAACAGTCACCTCATCAGGGAAGATATATTGATGGCAAATGAGCATATGAAAAGTTGCTCCACGTCATATGTCATGGTTTAAAGCAAATTAAAACAACGATGAAATACCACTATACACCTAGTAGAATGGCCAAAATCAGGAACACTGACAACATCAAATGCTGGTGAGAATGTGGAGCAACAGGAGCTCTCTCGTTCATTCCTGGTGGGAATGCAAAATGGTACAGCTACTTTGGAAGACAGATTGGTGGTTTCTTAGAGAAGTAAGTATACTCTTAAGCTACAATCCAGTAGTCACACTCCCTGGTATTTACCCAAAGGAAACTTAGATCCACACAAAATTCTGCACTTGGTTGTTTATAGCAGCTGTATTTATACTTACCAAAAGCTGGAAGCAATCAGAATGCCCTTCAGTAGGTGAATGGGTTAATAAATTGATACATCCAGAAAATGGAATATTATTCAGTGCCAAAACGAAATGACTTATCAAGCCATGAAAAGACATGGAGGAACCTTGAGTGCTTATTACTGTGTGAATGAAGCCAGTCTGAAAAGGGTATATGCTGTATGTCTCCAACAATATGACATTCTGTAAAAGGCAAAACTATGGAGGCAAAAAGATCAGTGGTTACCAGGGGTTGGAATGGAGGGGAGGGATGATCAGGGAGAACACCGAGGATTTTTAGGGAAGTCATATTACTCTGTATACTATAGTGATGGCTGTATGTAATTAAACATTTGGCCAAACCCATACAGTGTACAACACCAAGAGTGAACCATAATGTAAACTCTGAACTTTGGGTGGTTATATGGTGGTAATGTAGGTTCATCAGTGGTAAAAATTTACTTCTCTGATGGGGGGTGTTGATACTGGGGGAGGCTATGCATGTGTGGGAGCAGGGATTATATAGGAAAGCTGTACCACCTTCTTAATTTTGCTGTGAACCTAAAACTGCTCTAAAATAAAGTCTTTTAATTAAAAAAAATAGTATAGCATTAAGTCTGAGGTATCCTCCGTAATATTTATTAACATACTCCTGCTATTAAAAATATAAAAGGAAATTAGAAGCATAAGTTTCTATAGATACTACTCTCATAAATTATAATCTTCAAAACTGTTATAGTGTTTCAAATATATATATTTCACATATGTGCAAATGATGATAAATTAGAGAAACTTTCAAGCATGGATTGTCTATTAAACAATCATACACAGGTTATCTTGAATTATTTTGTACCAAAATTGACTATGTGAGAACCACGTGTTTAGTGTGTAAGCCATACTTTCAGTAATGTTTGCACTTTGTGCAATATTTTTCAATGAACCAGCATCCTTATAATGAACATGGTGTTATTGTAAGGAAGCTGGCAGTACTAGTGGTACTTTGTGTTTTCTCATTTCATGCTTTCATTTAGGTTTAAGATGTTCTTGGTTTCACTTCCAAGTTGGCATGAATTAGCAGTGAATAGGAATCTGCTGGCTTGTGTTAAATTTGCTTTTCACATACCTCTAGGGGAAAGAATAGGGAGAATTCAGAATAGTAATCAGTTTTGATTGAGGTTACCTAGATATAGGTCTTTCCTATATCAAACATCAAGCCAAATTTCTTAGCATATAATCAGAAGGAAGCATGTTGATTTCATAACTTATTGATGGGTGTATTCTTTAATTAAAGAGTCACAGGGAAAGGAGATCGTGATATTCTCATAGATTAATGATTGTGGGTTTTCAGCAGTTAAGAATTTCATTCAACCTAGAAAACAGTTTCTAAGAAGCACTAATCGTGCAGTTCTTAGGAATAGGGTTGATTAAAATTATGAATAATGTATAAAAGGTAATATCTGGCTAGAAATAACACATTGGTTTTAACTCATGATTAGGCATACATGATTAATTTCAGGTCCTTCCTTTAGCATTGACTTTTAGATTTTGGAGAGAGAATGCCTCTAGAGAGTTAAAGAATAGCTTTCCTGGCCCTCCAAAAAGAGCAAAGACAAATGCTTAATAGGAGATACTCCTGATAACTTGGCATCATGTAATGGGTTTCCATCAACCTGACTTGGTGTATTAGTCAGCATAGTCTAGGTTACATTGCAATAACAAACAGCCCCCAAATATCAATGGGCTAAACAACCAAAGATGTGTTTGTTGGTGGCTCTGGCCACATGTCCATTTCAAGATGGCGATAAGGGACGTGGGCTGTGCTGCATGTTTTCCTCACTTAGATTCAGGCCTGACAAAGATTCCAACGAGTGGACTGCTGCTGGTCACTGTGGCAGGAGGAAGGGGAGTGCTGGAAAAATCTTTCAGTTAAACACTGTGGTCCAGAAGTGACCTGTAACACTCTGTCCACATTTCTTTGGCCAGAATTACTCTCATAATCCTTCCCGTGACAAGGTGGCAAAGAAGTATAATTGTCCCTTGAGGCCAGAAGGGGAAAAGAACCAGCCATAGAAGAACATTAGACATCTTTATGATATCAGAGGAACAAATTAATTGCCAGAGCAAAGGTCCAGGCATCACACCTTGGCAAACATAACATGATTAGCCCTAGAGCCACCGATTCTGAGCTCACATTGACCTGATACCCTCCATTCACCCCATACTGGCAGCTGTGGCTTTGCAAACATGGATAATGCTTTTCTGGTCAGAACTGAATTGAGTATTGGCATCCACAGAACCTGCAAGCTGCAGCCCTTTTGTGTATCCAAGCCTAATTTAATTCTTATTGAATGAAATGTGCACTCATTTTATTCTTGTTAGGAAAAAATGACAACATAAAAGCTAGTCCAACTATCAAACCAAGATTTTCTACAAGATTCTGTATTATTTCTTTTGCCCGTCCTTCCACAAGCCTGAAACTGATTTTATTTTTCAGTTGTGATTCCTTTTTGATACTTTGAGTGTGAGAAGCAGACAAACTCTGCACCATATTTATTTTCCTGACTCATGTTTAAGGCAAGAGAAATGTAGGTATCTCTAAAGAATATAGTAACCTAGTTCTATTGATTGCCGGAGGCAAAGAATGCTTTGTGGCCTTACGTGTTGCCTAATCTTGACTGTGCAACAAAGTCCCCCAGCAAGATTTAAAAATACATAAATTCCTGGCCCCTACTTTCAGAATTTCCAATTAAGGAGGTTTAGAGTGAGGCCCAAGCATTCATATTTTTAATGTCACCAAGTGATTCTGATGGGCAACTGGAATGAGAACTGTTGACTTGGAATGTTATGTAAGAAAAACTTACTTATTTTGGACTTGTTTTCAAAATAATTAATCATCCAAATATCATTTTTTAAGCATCTTCCAATCTTAACAATAAGGTCATCCATTTAGTAAAACAGAATCTATGTTTGCATTGTTTCCGGTTTACTTAAGTGACAAACACTGAAATTATTACATAATTCATAGAGTGTTTTGGAATCCTGTCAGTCTCTATATGTTTCATATTCTGGTTTATAAATCAATTGAGTAGGGCTTATGTCCCTCCTCAGTGTGCTACACAGTGTCATATTTAGTGCACAAAGATCCCATTATCATAGTTATTCAAATATTTGATTCACCAAAATACTCGAGAAAATGTTGTAACTAACACTTGATTTGCTTGCTCTAAGCTCTTTCTTTAAAACACTGCAACAAAGCGTGAAGCGTGTTTTTTAAAATATATTTTGAGTTTGGAAACTAGGGTTAAAATGATTCCTAGAAAGTAAACAATGGAAACTCCAATTATGAGGCCACTAATTACAGGAATCCAGGTGGCAGTGAAATTTTCTTCTTTCTTTAAAGGACATTTGCCTCATCCTTTTCAAGGCTACCAGTTGCAGGTATGTCATTTTGGAAGTGAATGAGTCTGAACACCATTCTGATGTCCATAGTTCAATGTAGTAGATAAAATATACATGTTATGAATGAATCTTACACTTATCCATCTCTTTGTTTGCTTTAAAATAATCTTCAATATATGTAGAGGAACATTTCATAGAAGTAAATAGTAATCCACATAATGCTGATATTGTCGAGCACAAACGAGTCTGGATGTAGGTAAAGAGAGACTTTATTCAAAAGGATTATTGCAAGAGAGACTATTGTAGTAGGGAGAACAATCCAATCAGGATATCTCTAAGCATTTCTTTGGTCAGGCAGAAAAGGACTTTTCTTTTATAGGGAGGAGTGAACAAGTCTAGGGAAAAAAAACGGGTGTGGGGAGGAGGGATGAAAGGGTGGCATCATCACATGATCATACAGTTGATTAGGGAATGTTTTTCCCCAAGGTTGGTAAGTGCTCTGGAGGGACCCTTAAGGAGGGGTTGTATGCTGGTCAGGCTGAGGGTGGGTCTAAGTTCAGAGGCCTGAGAGAAGGAAAGAAGTTTTAGTTAAGCTGGTCAAGCCAAGGTATTAAGTATTTTATCCAGGTTGGACAAGGGGCACAGACAGTTCAAGTGATCATTTACAAGACAAAGAATGGGAACTTGGAGGGTCTGTGTCTGGCTTTGTCATAGGTGAACAAGGTGGGACACCTCTGAGTCTGGTCTAAATCATATGGGGAAGGCAGTAAACTTCCGGAACAAAAAGAGGTGGGGGATTTTTTAAACCATCACTGTTTTCTGGGATTGAAGGGCTCGGGTAAAGTTCAACTTCATCAACATAAAGCAGTAGGATCTAGTTGACTCATACAATAATAGGTATCATTTAATGATGGCCTGGCCCTCACCTGAGTACTTCACATGCTCACTTTTCCTCAACCCTTTGTGGTATGAATTCTTATCCTTTTGTTCAGGTGTGAAAATAGAGGCTTAGAGAGGCCCAGTATGTCATAGGGATTTAGTGTTTGATCTGGAATTCAAACTTGTGTGTCCTTACTATACAAGTCAAACTAGTAGGCTGTGGAGTACCTATTCAAGAAAAAGGTACTCAATGTTTAATAATACTATTGGATTTAACATTGAGGCAAAGAAAAATGCTTTATACAGTCTTAAACATGTGTATTTTGTGTTCTGAAATACAGAGATTGAGTGAGAGGGATACACAAATGAACAGGACCCTAAATCTTTACAAAAGCATGACTGTGGAGGAATTCACCTCCCAAGTGAACTTATCAGATTCTCTTCATTTTAAACATTATGGCAAGCTCTGTTCTTCTCCTTTGGACCATGCTGTGAAATCACACTGAGAAAGTTCTCTCTGCAGTCTGCTAACAGACATTTATAGTGGGATTTAAAACTATCCAATTCATATATGAATAAGCATATTGTATGCAGAAGCTACAGATTATATTTTTTGTCAGTGTATGCCTTTGAACTGTTTGCATTAAAAATGAAGTGAAAATTAAGATGTGACTAGGAATTTAAGCTCGATTGTTTTTAAGGAGTGTGATATGTGATATCCAGTTAGCATCTAACCATAGAGTTTAGAATTGTGAGAGAGCTGAAAGGTCATGGAACCTAACCTCCTACACAGCGCTGGAATTCCCTTTGAAGAGATTCTTAGTAACCAGTCATCGGAGCATTGTTTGAGTATCTTTAGTGTTGGGAATCACTCTAGGGGCAGACATGCCATTTTTGATTAGCCGTAATTGTTGAAAATTTTCTCATACTGGTCTGAAAAATAGCTACCTAGCAAAGAAGACTACTTTATTTGCACCAGTGCTTTGAAAATCTGAAAGCAAGTAAATGCAAAATAACAAATAATCTCTAAATTGAATACCAGCTCCATGAGCCAGAATTAATCTTAGTCTCATGCACCGTCAGTGACTCTTAATACTGATTCCCACATAAACCATAATTTCTGTATTATAGGGTTTTCCTACTTTATTTTGTTTACAAGTAAATTTTACGTAGGAAATGTGTGTTTCAGTGAAAGAGTATGCATTTTCACAAATAGCACATACTTCTGGACTTTCATTGCCTTTGAGCTATTGTACAAGTCTGAGTAAATTCTGTCTTGTTCCAGGGAATTTCCCTTGACTTTCCTCCCAATTGGAAATAAACCAGTTTGCCCCCATTTGTGATTCAGTTCATTTATTCCATAGAAATTTCTGCTTTTTGATTTTTCCTTTGAACCAGTTATAACATCTGTCTGGTTTCCTCATTTAATGAGTAAAAATAAAAATTTTAATATGTGCTCATTTTCATTTTTATATCTGTATTAGTCATTATATTATCTTTTCCTGAAAATTATCTTTTAAAAGTTTTGGAGGTCTTCCGGCAAGATTGTCAATGGTTTCACCTACCAGAGCCAGGTAAACTTCCTCACCAGAGAAGAACACCTTGTGGGCAATTTAAATCCAGGCTGTTCCTTTTCTTGGCTCCCAAAGGTGAATCCTTAGTGACAGTAAAAAAAAAATTTGTTGACTCTCTGTTTTTCTCATCTTTATTTTCTGCTCTACTCATCTTTATTTTCTACCCTACCAGTTTTGTGTTTTGGTTTGTTTTTGGCCAATTAATTATTTCCCATTGCTGGCAGGAGAGGTTGAGAATTTTGTTTTATGATCTGACCATTTAGTGAAGTTATTCTCCATCACTGGCAACACTGGCTGGTAATTTGAGCTCAGTCTTATCATTTGATGAGCTTTGTAAATGCATTAATGGTTCATAGAGATCTTATCTCTGTTGGGTGCAAGATGACAGAGAATCTGGTCTGTTAGAATTTTCTGTTTGTCTTATTTGTCTAGTTTGAGCTCACATCAATTATAAATTTCATGTCCACCAGAAAGTGGATATCTAGACTGATGAGTTTTATATTTCTATTTATGCTTGACCCATGGCTGAAATTTTAGAGTTGAAGTTATAAGATTTCCCTGTATATCTTTATGTTTATATGTCTGTAATTCTGAAAGGCCTTTACTTCTCATTGTGCAAATGTGTAATAGTTTCTTATCTTTGGATGGTATTCCCAAATTAGGCTGTAAAATCTCTTAAAAGAGCTCTATTCTAATTGGCTTAGAGAAACAAGAAGTTGAACTTCTAACACTTTCAATGTGCTAAAAAAAGTATGTTTACAGAAATGAGCTTGAAATATTTTAAGATTTTAAGTTCACATAATTTAGGTAAATCTTTAGCATATGAGACTAGTTTAGACTAGTTTTGTTTATTAAAAACAAGCTTTGCTTTCTCTGAGTTATCATCATTAAGTATAATACAAGTGTACATTGTTTATTCTACATGGGTGTATTCTTCCAAACTGTATGAGATTTACTGATTGAATTGTTAGCATTACTTCTACTTAATGTTTAAAATTATTAAAAATGCAGGAAGGTGGTGGAATAGGAAGCCCCAGGCCATCATTCCTCTATAGAGACATTGACTTAACAATAATATATGCACAAAGTTGCCCTTGAGAGAACTTTAAAAACCAGTAAAAAGGGACTTCCCTGGTGGCGCAGTGTTTGAGAATCCACCTGCAAGGGACACAGGTTCGATCTGTGGTCTGAGAGGATCCCACATGCTGCGGAGCAACTGGGCCTGTGTTCCACAACTACTGAGCCTGCGCTCCTGGAGCCCGCGAACCACAACTACTGAGCCTGCATGACACAGCTACTGAGGCCCGCACACCTAGAGTCCATGCTCTGCAACAAGAGAAGCCACCCCAATGAGAAGCCCGTGCACTGCAGTGGGGAGTGGCCCCTTCTCACCACAACTAGAGAAGGCCCACACAGCAGCGAAGACCCAATGCAGCCAAAAATGAATGAATGAATGAATGAATGAATGTTCCTTTAAAGAAAAAAAAAAAGAACCAGTTAAAAGATTGCTGCATCCCAAGTGAGCACAAAGCCGAGAAGACCTGCATCTAAGTGGATAGGAAAATTAGTGGCATGTTGCATGCCCTAGCCTATTCTGCTCTGGCACAGTGCAGTATATATGGAGAAAACTGCCAGCTCCTGGCTTCTCCCTCAGGAGGGAAAAAGAAGAGTAGAACACACATCCAGTGTTCTGGCTTTTTGGCAGACTGCCTGAGGGACTGATTTCTGTCTCACTTAACTTGGAGGGCTTATGGGAACAGTAATTTGAACCTCAGGTTGTAGGCTGCTGAAAAGAAAGGTGAGCACCTTCTTCCCTTCCAATTTGGATGGCTTTTATTTCTTTTTATTGCCTAATTGCTCTGGCTAAGGCTTCTAATATTATGTTGAGTAAGAGTAGCAAGTGTGGGCATTCTTGTCTTGTTCTGTATCTTGGGTAGTTTTCAGTTTTTCATCACTGAGTGTGATGTTAGCTGTGGATTAGTCATATATGGCCTTTATTATGTTGAGGTATGTTCCTTCTATACAAATTGTATTGAGTTTTTTTTTATCATAAGTAGGTATTGGATCTTGTCAGATGCTTTTTCCTCATCTGTTGAGATGATCATAGGATTTTTATCTTTCATTGTGATAATATGATGTATCACTTTGATTGGTATATCACTTTCCAATCTAAACTGGAAAGGAAGAAGTTAAACTGTCACTATTTTTGGATGACATGATTTTACATATAACAAACCCTAAAGACTCCACCAAAAAACTATTAGAAATAATAAAAATGAATACAGTAGAGTTGAAGGGTATAAATTAAATATACGAAAAATCAGTTCCAATTTTATACACTATCAATGAACTAACAGAAAGAGAAATTAAGAAAACAATCCCATTTATAATTGCAATAAAGAGAATAAAATATCTAGGGATAAATTTAACCAAGGAGTTAAGTGTACACTGAAAACTATCTTGTTGAAAGAAATTAAGAAGACACAAAGAGGACTTCCCTGGTGGCACAGTGGTTAAGAATCCGCCTGCCAATGCAGGGGACATGGGTTTGATTTCTGGTCCGGGAAGATCCAACATGCCGTGGAGCAACTAAGCCTGTGCGCCACAACTACTGAGCCTGCGAACCACGACTACTGAGCCCGCGTGCCACAATTACTGAAGCCGTGCGCCTAGAGCCCATGCTCCGCAACAAGAGAAGCCACCACAATGAGAAGCCCACACACCGCAATGAAGAGTAGCCCCCGCTTGCCACAACTAGAGAAAGCCCGCACACAGCAATAAAGACCCAACACAGCCAAAAAAAATAAATAAAAATAAATAAAATTCAAAATAAAATAAAATAAAACTGTATCAATGAACTTAAAAAAAAAGACACAAAGAAATGGAAAAATATTCCATGCTCATGGATTGGAAGAATTAATATTGTTAAAATGTCCATATTACTTAAAGAAATCTACAGATTCAGTGCAATCCCTATCAAAATCCCAATGAGCTTTTTCACAGAAATAGAAAAAAAATTCTAAAATTTGTACAGAACCACTAAAGACCCTGAATAGCAAAAGCAATTCTGAGAAAAAAAGAACAAGACTGGAAGTATCACACTCCTTGATTTCAAATTATACTACACAGCTGTAGTAATCAAAAGAGCATGGTGTTGGCAGAAAAATAGACACATTAATCAATGGAACAGAAGTGAGAGCCTAGAAATAAACCCACATATATATGGATGATTAATTTATGACAAAGGAGAAAAGAACATACAATGGAAAAATGATAGTCTCTTCAATAAATGGTGTTGGGAAGACTGTACAGCCACATGGAAAAGAAACTAGACCATCATCTTACAACATACACAAAAATCAACTCCAAATGGATTAAAGACTTGAATCTAAGACTTGACACCACAGACTTCTTAGAAGACAATACAGGCAGTACCCTTGTTGACACTGGTGTCAACATATAGATGATAGAATACTACTCAGCCATAAAAAGGATGAAATCTTGCCATTTGTGACAACATGGATGGACTGTGAAGGTGTTATGTGAAGGGAAATAAGTCAGATAGAGAAAGATGAATACTGTGTGATTTCACTCATATATGGAACAAAAAATAAACAAATGGACAGACTAAACCAAAAATAAACACACAGATGCAGAGAACAGAAGAGTGGTTACCAGAGGGGAAGAGAGGTAAGGGTAGGGTGAAATGGATAAAGGGAGTTAAGTAACTGTATGTTGATCGATGGAAACTAAACTTTTGGTGGTAAACACCCTGTAGTGTTATACAGAAGTCAAAAGATAATGTTGTACACATGAAATTTAAATAATGTTATAAACCAGTATTACCTCAATAAAAAGTATATGGTTAAAAATAAAATTCTATAAGTTAAAAAAAAAAAAAAAGGTGAGCACTGTGGCTTGTTACAGCACTAGAGAGACTGTAGTACTGTGAAAAGACACCAGAAGGAGGAAGAGATTACAGGCTCCCGAGTAAAAATAGGAAAAACTCCTTAACTGGGGCCACACTACCCCAGAGAAGTTGGATCCTCAGGAAAGTTTTGAGAGGTCCTTGGAATCTCTATCAGGTGGTTGGTAGAGGTCTTCCCCTGTATGAAGCGCTAGTCCATAAAGACTTGGAGAGGTGGCTATTTTTTTTCAAATGCTGAAATATCAACAAATGATCACAAAGCATTCAAAGAAACAGGGAATCATGACCCAATCAAAGGAACAAATTTAATCTCCAGGAACAAACTGTAAAGAAACAGAGTTTAATGAATTATCTGAGAAAGACTTCAAAATGACAACCTTAAAACTGCCTAATTTGCTGAGAGAGAAAAGAGACAACACTATATGAAATCAAGAAAATGATGCCTAAGGAAAACGAGAATATCAAGAGATAGAAACTATTAAAAAAGAACCAAAATAGAAATTCTGGAGTTGAAGAATACAGTAATTAAATTGAAAAATTCAGTAGCGACATTCAACAACAATTTGACAACGCAGAAGAAAAAACCAGTGAACTGAAATACAGGTCATTTAAAATGATCAAGTCAGAGGAGAAAAAAGAATCAAGAAAAGTGAAGAGAATCTAATGTAGTTATTGGATACCATCAAGAGGACCAGTAATAAATTATGGCAGAAGGAGAAGAAAGATAAAAGGGCAGAGAGCTGATTTGAAGAAATAATGGTCAAAAACTTCCCAAATTTGAGGAAAGAAATGTACATACAAATTTAGGAAGCTCAACAAACTCCAGCTGTGATAAATTCAGAGATCCACACTAAGACATATTATAATCGAATTGTTCAAAGTCACGGACAGAGTCTTGAAAGCAGCCAGAGAAAAGTGACTCACCACATACAAGGGAACTCTTATAAGGATATCAGCGGATTTCTCAGCTGAAACCTTGCAGGCCAGAAGGGAGTGGGGTGATATATTCATAGTGCTGAAAGAAAGAAACCTACTAAACAAGGACACTATATTCGGCAAAACTGTGGTTCAGAAATGAAGGAGAAATTAAGACATTACCATACCAGATAAACAAAAGCTGAGGGAGTTGAGTTCATCACCACTAGACACGCCCTATAAGAAATGCTGTAGGGGTTTTCCCTGGTGGTGCAGTGGTTAAGAATCCGCCTGCCAATGCAGGAGACACAGGTTTGAGCCCTGGTCTAGGAAGATCCCACATGCCACGGAGCAACTAAGCCCGTGCACCACAACTACTGAGACCGTGCTCTAGAGCCTGTGAACCACAACTACTGAGCCCGCATGCCACAACTACTGAAGCCCACGTGCCTAGAGCCCATGCTCCGGAACAAAAGAAGCCACCACAATGAGAAGCCTGCGCACCGCAATGAAAAGTAGCCCCCGCTTGCCGCAACTAGAGAAAAGGCCGCACGCAGCAATGAAGACCCAATGCAGCCAAAAATAAATAAATAATTTGATTAGTTAACTAATTAATTAAAAAAAAGAAATGCTATAGGGTGTTCTTCAAGTTGTTAAAAAAAGAAAAGAAAAAAAATGTGAGACAGCAATACCAAACCATATGAAAATATAAAATCTCTGGTAAAGGTAAATATATAGACAAAGAATACTGTAATTTTGTAATGCGGGTGCATAAACTAATTTTAATTCTGATATAGAATTTAAAAGAAACATTGAAACAACTATAAATCTGTGTTAATGGATACACAAGATGAAAAGATGTATTTTGTGGCATCAGTAACATAAAGTAGGGGGCAGAAATGTAAAGAGGTAGAATTTTTTACCTGCTTTATTGAGATATAGTTGATATATAACTGTGTAAATTTAAGTGTACATCATGTTAATTTGATACATTTGTATATTGCAAAATGATTACCACCATAGCATTAGCTAACACCTCCATCTTTTCACGTAATTAACATTTCTTTTTTGTGATGAGAACGTTTAAGATCTAGGAGTAGAGTTTTTGTATGTGATTGAAGTTATTAGTTTAAAATAGTTTCAAATGGATTATTACAACTTTACTATGTTTTATGTAGTCCCCATGGTAACCACAAAGAAAATATCTATAGAAAATAGTCTTGTAAACTGGTTATATGATGTGCCAGGTCTCCTCATTGAATGAGTTAGAAGTAAAATCTTGAACACGTATTCATTTTTGAGTGAATGTGGATGTCATGGTTTTACGTTTTACTGAAAATTATCTCTTTATACAGCCCTATTCAAGGCTCCCTTTCTTTTTGAATAAATGAAGAAGGACTGCATGCATAAACATATTTATAGTGAAAATATTGGCTTTTGTTTGATTTTGCTAAAATTGAATATTAATAATATAGGGTGATATAATATAGCTCTGTTCAACAGAACTTTTTGCAATGATGGAACTGTTCTCTGTCTCTACTGACCAATAGGGTAATCACTAACTAGGTTTAGCTATTAAGCACTTGATATGTGGCTTTTGCCATTGAGAAACTGGATTGATTTAAATTTAAATAGCCACATGTGGCCACATATTGGACAGTGCTGATCTATGGAATGAGACTTGGAGATAATGCTTATGTCAGAAAAAACAAACCTGCCTTCAAAGAGTTTTTACTATCTTCTTCTAGTAGAAACTTCCTAACTATCTTACATTCTTTTGGACTATTTATATTTGAGTTTAATAAATCAAAAAGAACTTTTGAAGGCATCCTTTAAAAGTAATGATTTTATGTATATTTTAATATATAAAATATATCCTAAAATTTTAATCCAAAACTTTTGATCATTTAAAGTAAATGTTATAACCATATTTCATTATTTATACTTAGTATATAAAATTAAATTTGGTAGCATTCTTTGGAAACCAAATGGATATCAAATGATAATTCTTAAAACCCTTATGTATCTTAGAGCTTTTTAATATATAAAATAAAGATATGCTGTACTTCCTTGCTAGTGATCTGAATGATTTAGGAGAAATGCGATATTGGGGAAACTAGATTTGAAATTTGGGGGGTAAGCTGAAAATATGAACAAATAGGTAATTGAAAAACAGTCAGAAAATGTCATCCAGAAGTAGGAGTATTGGTCATCCCAGAAATTAATCATAGAGAAAAATACATAAGGTCAACAAAGTTTTATAAAATTATTTTCAATTATTTAAACTATTCTGCAGCTAGAGATTTGATTAATAATAAGTCAAAGAACTTTAGAACATTTACATTAGAAAAGTGTTGAATTACAGCTTCTGGAAAATACCACCTAAATAACCTGCAGTTGAAGCAAAACTAAGTTTATTGCTTATTGAGGTAATGGAGGGCATTAACCTTGATAGTCTTATTATCGAGCGGCAAGGGTACAAACTGTTTATCTTCTGCTGTTTCATAAACGGTGCAAGGGACAATATTAAAGAATCCCAGAATATCTGTATTAGAAAGTATTTTTCAGATTATTTTGACCAATCTTCTCTTATAAACATGCTTTTAAATTCTGGTATTGCTTGCTAAACAGACATGCATTGTTTGATCTAGCTTTTTATGACTGATCATAAAACATACATTATTGGGACTTCCCTGTTGGCGCAGTGGTTAAGAATCTGCCTGCCAATGCAGGGGACACGGGTTCGAGCCCTGGTCCAGGAAGATCCCACATGCTGCAGAGCAACTAAGCCAGTGCGCCACAGCTACTGAGCTTGTGCTCTAGAGCCCGCGTGCCACAACTACTGAAGCCTGTGCTCCACAACAAGAGAAGCCACCGCAATGAGAAGCCCGCGCACTGCAACGAAGAGTAGCCCTCGCTCACGTAACTAGAGAAAGCCCGCACACATCAACGAGGACCCAATGCAGCAAAAAATAAATAAATAAATAAAATTTAAAAAATACATTATTTTATCATTCAAACTTGAGCTGAACGGCAGATAAATGCCACCAAATATCATTTTTGTAAATTACTTGGTAAAATATAGGTATTTTGTACCTGTCACATGTTAATAAACCTTTTCAGAATTTTTATGTGGAGTTTTCCTAATGTGATTTGTCTATTGGTATGTAGATTCAATGAAAATTAATTTCAAAAGAGGTAATATCATGACTCATGAATGTAAAAAGAACGTGGGTCAAAGATTTTTATTTAGCTTATTAATTAGTGAGGAATCCAGTAAGATGTTAAAACTAGTTAAAAAGAAAATCAACAAAACAAAATAAAACCCAGATAAAGCCAATTAGGAATTCTGAAATGAAGTTAGAAATAGACGCAAAACTGCTCATTATCCACTGGGCAATCATCAATTACATCTCCAGGATGCACTATTTACATTTCTATAGACAAGAATCATTTGCCTTGTAATCAGTGCTCTATAACTGAGTTGTTAGATATCTCAAAGATAACGAAAGGCAGATATAACCCAGAAGAGTGCTCTTGACAGCATACCCAGTACACTTTTTGCCCATATCATGGACTTTAACAATTTTCCTTATTATCCTAATGTGGATAAAAAAGGGTTTCCACCTTGCCCTGGTCCCCATCACTCCATATGAAATGTCTCCTACTTGACTCATTTGTATTACTTGTTTGACCCTTCTAGCCACTTTAGCATAAAAATTTGCTATTCCTAGTCTTGAGTTGAGGATAAAAGAAAATCAAATTCCTAATTATAAAAGATTAAAAATTTACATATTTGTTTTTTAATTTTAACATTATATGCTTAATAAAATAAGAAACATGAACAACTTATTTGTTATGATCTGCTAGTCTGTTGAAATTACTTAATTCGTGGCTTTCAGTACACATGTTGTCATTATGTTACCCTGAGGACAGATGTTCCTGGCATAAAGTTATTCCATATAAGATTTTTTCCCATTTCATGTAAGAAGGATAAATAATGGTCTAGTGGATCCTGCTTCAGCAATGTGAAAATAACATATGAACTACATGTTTTTCAGGGAGTTATGTGTGAATATATCTATAGATATAGATGTAATAGATAAAAACCACTTTAGAAAATCTGACTTTTCTATAGAATCATATTTTCAAAGAATTGCTATTCAACATTTTGAATTAAATAGGAACAAAAGTAAGTGACAAATAGGGTCCATAGAAGATTTAACTTGCCATTTTTTAACTTCTTCAGTTCTTTCATACTGTTCAAACCATAGACTTTTTTTGTTGTTGCTGTTTCTAACCTATAGTTTCTGGCTGAAACATGGGGAGTGATACTCAGTACTGAGTTACAATGGAAATGGAAATGAAAATATGAGAAGTTTTAGAGGGTGAATTAAGTGATACAACACTTGGATAATGATCCAGCCTTTTAAAAATTCTTTAAGAACTAAACTGTTTCTGAATTTTATTATATTCTTCATTTTTCATATTGCTTCTTTTCCTTTAGATCTGATTTTTCAAAACTTTAGTGGCGTATAATGTAAAGCAGTACTTCTTTTGAGATTTTTTAAAATTTAGAAAGCCTCTTTAATTGACGATATGTGGGTTTTTTAAAAAAAATCTTATTTTCTTTGTGTAGAGGATTGGCCTGCATAGCATCGCCGAAGTTGCAAATCATGTAGAAAATCTCTCTGAAGTATGAGTAGGACACAGAAAGGGATCATTGGAGCGATGTTTTGGTAACAGCATCTTTTGGAAAATGTCTCTAAAATATATGGGGTTAGCAGATACACACTACTATATGCAAAATAGATAAACATCAAGGACCTATTGTATAGCACAGGGAACTCTACTCAATATTCTGTAATAACCTAAATGAGAAAAGAATTCGAAAAAGAATAAATATATGTATAACTAAATCACCTTGCTGTACGCCTGAAACTAACATAACATTGTAAATCAACTATACTCCAATATAAAATAAAAATTAAGAAAAAACTAAAAAAATATGGGGTTATAAAAAATTTTAGTGATCTTTCATATTTCTGTCAAATTTTAGACAAATTTGTGTGATTTTACTTAGTTTGCAAGTGTTTATATAGCTCATTAATGAAAGTTTTATCGACGAGGAGTCACATAGTTTGATTTATAATCATTAGCATGTTTAATTTGAAGGATACTACTTCAAAACACTTATTAGATTTTAAACAATTTATTATGCAATATTTAGGGCATACTCAAGCACACATGTAGTCATCACCTGGCTTAGGTAGTAAAATACAGGTTTCTCCACTGTCCAAAGCATAGGTTCCTATGAAAACATACATAGGCCAAAATGGCATAAAGCGAAGAAGCAGTTACTGTAGGACACATCCTGCTAACAGATACACAAAATAAATCGAGGTGAAGCACAGATGCTCACAGTCACAGTTCAAAGCTATGGAGGTTTGATGCTGAAATAATCAGTGTAGTTCCTGGAGAAGGAGATTGGCAGTGCCACTCTTGCTGGTCAGGGTGCATGCTGCCTCTATAAGAGCTTGCCACAAAACAAATGCTAAACGCTATTTTTGGGTTTTGTCTTTTTTCGTAAAAATGAAAATCCTCTTCAGATTTCTTTTGTTTAGTGAAAACAGGTGCTAATGCAGGACTTTAGAAAAGTGAAGTGGCATAAAGTGAACTTTTGAAAAGCGGTGGATACCTGTATTGTCAAAGCAGTTAAATTCCATCCTCTGTGTCCCTTTCCTGATCATCTTTCCTTTCCCCTAGAGGTAGCTACCATCCTGAAATTGGTGTTCATCATGCCATGCGTTTTAAATTATTTTTTTTATGTATAGGTATGCATCCCCAAACAGTATGTAGTATTGTTTTGTTTTGAACTTTGTGTAAATGAGATGATAAAATATATATTCTACGACATAGTTTTGTTTGGCTCTTTGTACTTATGAAATTCATTCAAGTTGATATGTGTAGCTCTAGCTTATTCATTATCAGTGATATGTGATATTCCATCCTTTAGTCTGTATTTATTATCAAATGATCGCCGGTCCAGGAAATTGAAAGAATGTGGTGAGAAACACATTTGGACAATATTCTGATTAATATGATTACTTTTGGGACTGTTAAAATAAGTTTATTATCAAGTTAAGATTCTAATTCTGCTAATAAGTTTACTAGCAGTTAAAAAAGGAAAAAGGAAATATTCATATTTAATATGAGCATAAATCAGCTTTCCTATTGCCTTTGCATCAGTGATTTAAAAATAAGTCAATAATGTGCTGATTCAATAGTAAGGTGGTATTTATCTCAATTCTACTTAATTTGGAGGTAATATATTAAGTGGGAAAACTAAGGGTATCAGTATTGATGAGTAATGTGAGGCAGAGGATGTTCAAAATAGGTTGGGGATTGCCAGGGAGATTCTAGTCTCAGTGATAATGAAGTGACTTGGTTCGCTGTGCCTAAGGACCTTGTCTAATGAGTTGTGTCATTTTAATTGGCCACACACTGGTGAAAAGCATAAAAATAAGTTAATCATAATGATATCTCACAAAAGATAATCAGTTAGCCAATCAGGAGGACCTCAGCCCAGAAAAAGTTTCTGGCCATTTGGCCCTTACTCTACCTTAGCATTAACAGGTAGAGAGATGGAATGTGCGAGAAGTGTACCTGCTCCTCAGTCCCTCTGATTGGTATGCCATGTATGGTCTTGTTAGAGTACAGAGGGCAATAAGTATGTAAAAAACAAATGTTAAACAAACATTAAATTGCCAAAGTGAGTGTAACACAGTGAGAACTGCCCTGCACACCATGTTCCATCATGAAGGGGAGACAATGTGGGGGGCTGTGGAGACAAGAGTGTTGGTGCTACCATAGATCCAAGTCATGGACATTCATGTTTGTTATCCATTATGCAAAAATCCTTTTTAAACAGTGTAAGTCATTTCTTATTAGGAAATATTCTCAGTTTCGTTTGAAACACTTCCTGATGTGTCTCTGCCGATATAACGTTAGATACTTCTGTCATATTACAATCTAACTAGCACTTGGTTTTTCTGTTTTTTTCAGACATGAGTTTTATGTGCTAGTGATTATGCTGTCATGGAAAGGAAACCAGAGCTGACAACAGTTAACAAATGCAGCTCTTTTATTACTTATTTCCCAAACAATCTCCTTTTTATTTACCATTTGACAAATGCCATCTTATTTTATAAGTGGCAAACACTCGGTATGCAGAGTGCCTTTTTTGTAGTGTATTCACATTAAGACTCTTAGGTTAAAAAAGTAAATTATTTCTATCAACTTCAGTGTTTTTGATTATATAGAAAAAGGTACTGTCTGAATTTTCCTATTCTGATGTTTTCTGGGTTAAATAACATGATATATAAAATACTGTATTATTTTACTATATTATTACTACTATACTAATAATATTATATTATTAGAATGTAATTATTTTTTCTTGCCTATAGATATTAGAAAATATATTTGACTTTGCATTTGCATTAAAAGCATATTATTGCATTTGCATAAAAAGCATATTATTGCAATTCCTAACATTTCTCAGATGGTAAAGCAAAGCTATACTCAAATGAGAATATATGTTGAAGAGTCCACATCTACAAGCTTGAGGTGAATTAATGATTTGGTGAATGGGACAACAGAATTTTTTAATAATAAGTTATTAATGCTAAAATATTTGGAGATTTTTGACACAGTATCATTAGCTACATGAAGAAACTTATTTACAGTGAAACATTTCCATCTGAATGGCTAGGCTAGAAATTAGCAAGTTAGTACCCTTTGGAATGAAGCACTTACCTTTTTAAAATATTTTCCTGAAGATATTTTTTTTTCACTCATTTCCTCTCCCCAGCATCTTTCAAGTTTATAACCAGATTGCCGAAGGGAGAAACCATCTCACAATAAATTGTAGTAACTTCTTAAAGGGCTTTTCATACTTGGCTTCAGTTTCTCCTACCTTTTCTAATAGATTCACCCTCTTTATTCACCTTTCTAAAGGAGGCATTGTAAGGAAGCTTTCCTGCAGGGAATTTACAATATCTAGTGACGTCTGACTTATTTTTTTCTTAGGCTAGACACTTCCTCACTGAAAGAAGCCTTTTATCAGCATCTGTTATACTCCTTTCCCACTGCTATAAATCCTCTATATTTTCTTAAATAGGACAGATCATATTAGGAATCCAGTTCCAATGCCATAGTATTTGAATGTAGTTGTGGGTTTTTTTCCCTCCTAATCTCTATAAACTCTGATAGTTGCTTTAAGAGAACTTGCTTTTTCTGTTTGCTTTGTTCAGTTGCTAAGCTTTAATGGTAAGTGATGAGGGAACATAGAAAATCTTAAAAGGCCATGAAATCCTCATTCAGTTTGGAACAAAAACCTTAGCTTAAGTGTCTCTGCCATTTAACATATTTAAGTTCTTTGGTGTGTGAACACTTGTCTACAGTGTTGAATTGAGGATGACTTGAAACTCTCAGGCATTTTTAGGATACATTTTGTTTCTGATCGTGCATTGTTAAATGGTGTGTTTGACTTCAGAGCTGTTTATTACCAGTTTGTTCCCTAATAAAATATCTTTAATTGTGTATTTTTTCAGTCACTATTAAGTGCAAATGAATTTCAGAAGAGAAATAGGTAGTTTTCATATAGAACAATTTATTTTACTTAATATCTTAAATTTATTTTTGGAAAGTGGTTCATTATATTTAAATTTCTCAGATACTCAGAACACCAAGGAAAATGATAGAGAATAACTTTATATTATTGATTTGCGGTCCTGTAATATAGGATGGACTTATTTTTTCTCCTTGGAAAATTTTCTTTTTTTACTTACTATATCATGGCCTTGCTAAATCAGGTAAGTTTTCCCATTAGCTTAACAGTTTTGAACAACACCTTTATTTGACATTATATTTGGTTTCAAAATGTATTAGTGGATCATGACAGTAATTGGTAAACCACTGGGTACTTTACGCACATCCATTTTAGTTATTTTATAGTGAAGTCCCTGATGGGAGATACTAGTTGAGGTGAAAATTGCTCCTATTAATAGTGTAAGTCCAAGAATTCTAGTCCATCAATCAAGCAACAAATAGTCATTGTTACCTCATGAAAAGCAGTACAGTAGCTCTTTTATGAATGTATGGCAGTGTTTCATTTTGTAATTAATAATATCTGAAAACAAGTGAAGGCATTTGTACACCTAGTTGACAGATAGCATTCCTTCATGAAATGCAGAATCACGTCTCTGCAGATACAGTTGGCCCTTGAACAACAAGGGGGTTAGGGTCACCGACCCCACCGCACAATCTAAAATCCACGTAGTGAAAAATCCACATACTGAAAAACTTGCATGTAACTTTACAATTGGTATCCACAATTCCACATCTGTGGATACTGGATTCAACCAACCTTGGGACCGTGTAGTACTATAGTATATATTTAGTGAAAGAAATCCGCATGTAAGCGGACCCATGCAGTTCAAACCCATGTTGTTGGGACTTCCCTGGTGGCGCAGTGGTTAAGAATCTGCCTGCCAATGCAGGGGACACGGGTTTGATCCCTGGTCTGGGAAGATCCCACATGCCGCGGAGCAGCTAAGCCCGTGTGCCACCAACTACTGAGCCTGCGCTCTAGAGCCCACGAGCCACAACTCCTGGGCCCATGTGCCACAACTACTGAAGCCCGTGTGCCTAGAGCCCGTGCTCGGCAACAAGAGAAGCCACCGCAATGAGAAGCCTGTGCACCGCAACTAGAGAAAGCCTGCACGCAGCAACAAAGACCCAACACAGCCAAAAATAAAATAAATTAATTAAAAATAAAATAAAAAACGTTCGGTTGTTAAAAAAAAAAAAACAAACCCATGTTGTTCAAGGATCAATTGTAGTATTCATGTTAAGGGTGTCATCTAGCTTGAGTAGCTTTAGGTGGCATATATGAGTAACCAGTTCAAAAATGCTTATTGAAAGTTCATAATCGTGGTAGGTTATTGGATTATCCTATGGAATCCAAAGTTAGCAAACACAGGCAGGGATTTAAAGGAGAGAAAGTAGAATAGTAATGCTGTCAGGAACTAAGGCAGAACTCTCAATGTAGTCTTGGGCTACTTGGTCTCTTTCATTTATTCATTCATGTGTTTATTTATTCAACACCTGTTTATTGAGAACCATATGTCTGGGCCAGGCACTGGAACTACATCTCAGAACAAGAAAGATTTGATTTTTTAAAATATATAACATGTAGTTCACACACTGTACAGTGTACCCATTTTAAGTCTACAATTCAGTGATTTTTAGTATATCCACGGAGTTGTGCAACCATCACCACAAACAATATTAGAACATTTTCTTTACCCAGAAAAGAAACACTGTACCCATTAGCAATCATTATCTCCCCTCCCCTCAACACCTGGTGACCACTAATCTGCTTTCTGTCACTATGGATTTGCCTTTAAAGGATATTTCATGTAAATGGAACCATATCTGGTCTTTTGTGACTAGCTTTCATTTAGCATAATATCCAAGGTACTTCATTCCTTTATATTGTGGAATATTTCACTGTATGGATACAGCACATTTTATTTATCTTGTCATCAGTTAATGGACATCTGGGCTGTTGGCAATTTTTTGTTTTGGCTGTTATGAATAACACTGCCATGAACATTTATGTGCAAGTTTTTATGTGGAGATATGTTTTCATTTCTCTTGGTTATATACCTAGGAGGAGAATTCTGGTTCATAGAGTAACTTTATGTTTAACCATTTGTGGAACTGCTAGAATTATCCAAAGAAGTTGCACTATTTTTCATTCCTACTGGCAGTATATGAATGTGCCAGTTTCTCCAGGTCCTTGCCAACATGTGCTGTTAGTCTTTTTGATTATAGTCATCCTGGTGGTTATGAAAAGGTATGCCATTATGGTTGTAATTTACATTTCTCCAATGACAAATTATGTTGAACAACTTTTCATGTGTTTATTGGCCATTTGTGTATCTCCTCTAGAGAAGTGCTTATTTGTATGCTTTGGGCATTTTAAAATTGGGTTATTTGTGTTCTTGTTGTTGAATTTTAAGAGTTCCTTATATATTCTGGATGCAGGTCCCTTAAATAAATGTTTTGAAAATCTCTTCTCATTCTGTGGGCTGTCTTTTCACTATCTTGGTGGTGGCCTTTGAAGCACAAGAACTTTTAATTTTAACAAAGTTCAATGTATGTATTTTGTTATCTCTTGTACTTTTAGTTCAGAGCTAAGAAGACTGCCTAACCCAAGGTCACAAAGCTTTTCTCCTATATTTTCTTTCTGAGTTTCATTGTTTTAGTACTTACATTTAGGTCTGTGATTCATTTTGTGATAATTTTTGTGTATGGTGTGAGGAATGAGTCCCACTTCATTCTTTTACATGTGGATATTCAGTTCTCCCAGCTTGATGCCTATTTTTTAAATGTGAAAAAGAATCACCTGGGCTTCTTGTTAAAAATGCAGATTCTGGTTCAGTCATGGGGCCTGATCGTCTGCTTTACTACAAAGTTTCCAGGTGATGTTGCTGATAGTGGTCCTGGTAGTATATTTTGTCTCTCTTTGCTATTCAAAATATACTATTGCTCCCATTAGGTGGGAGACTGTTAACTTTTCTACTGCTGCCAAGATCACATTCCACTAGGTCAAGCCATAAATTGAGAATTGCTAAGTGGTGTCACTAAGCCCAAGTTTTTAATTCCCGGCCGAGACCATCTGGTTAGCTACACAAGAGCCAGGTGTTCAGCTCTTATACCCATCAGCTGTGGCTATAGGGGTCTGGCTTATAGGGGCTCATTATGTGGGTGGTAGGTCTCAGAGAAGAGGGTTGTAGGTAGGCTCACCAGAGACTGAATACACTTCTAATTTCAGAGCTATCTGGGAATCTTTTACTTTTAAATTTGAGAATTTCTAAATGGTAACTAGAGTGAGAAAATCTTCAAATGACTGCTAATGAGTAATTCTGGGCTGAGAAGGGGAAAGTAGAGTTTTCCTTGATTAGCAGCTAACCCCTGCGTTTCATCTTTAGTAATGCTGAGTGGTTTGTGTGACTTGAGTCCTGGTGCAAAGACCTTGGAGGTACTGAGCCTTTTGGAGGCTGTCTCTTTTATAGACTGAGAATAATAGCTGTTCTGTAGAGACACTTTAATGACTTTGTTTCTGGAACGGAGTGTAGGTGCAGTACTATGTTAGTTTTCCTGCCTTCCTGCTTCCGGAAAAGATTTTATGTGATTTACATATAAGTGACCAAGTATAATAAGGCCATTAAATTAAGGATAAAACAAGAGCCATCTAATGGAAAGAACATAGTTTTCCTACAAAATCAAAGCTAAAGATGGTTACTCTAGCTGAATAAAAATTTAACTACAAGCCTTTTGGCAAACATGGTAAAGAGGGAAACATAATTAAACAGCTCTTAATATATGTAGAGATAAAAGAGCATACTAGTTTGTTAGAAAATATTTTTCTTAACATTAAAGTTACAAGTTTAATTATTTAGAATGACTAATAAGTAAAATAGAATGACAGTATTTAAAAAGCATCAGACGATAGACATTTTTTCTATCATGGTCCATAAAATTCTTCTAGACTCTGCCCACTGCCCAATTCCAAATCTTCAGGTATTTATTACATCAGCATTCCACTTCCAGTTACCAAAATCTAATAAACCTTGTATTGGTTTCCCATTGCTGCTATAACTAAATGCAACAAACTTTGTGTACTAAAACAACACATGTTTATTATCTTACAGTTCTAGAAATCTAAATCCAAAGTAGGTCTCACTGGGCTACAATCAAAGTATCAGAAGGCTGAGTTATTTCTGCAGGCTTTAGGGGGCGGAATCTGGTTCCTTGTCTTTTATGGTTTCTAGAGTCAGCCTGCGTTCCTTGGCTTGCGGTTCCCTTCCTCCATCTTCAGAGCCTGCAACATCAGCCTTGACTTTGTCTTTCTGCCATCTTTACTGGTTCTTTTCTGCTTCCCTTTCTCCTTTTATGGACTCTTGATATTACATTGGGCCCTACTTCATAATCCAAGATAATTTCCCTATTTTAAGTTCAGCTGATTGGTAGTCTTAATTCCATCTGCAAACTAAATTCCCCAACGTCATGTAAACTAACATATTCACAGGTTTCAAGGATTAGGACCTGGGCCCATCTTTTTTTTGGGGGGGGCATTCATTATTCTGCCTATAATAATGACCACTTATGATACTAATCCTTGGTAAAATCTGTGAGCGTCATACTCAGTTCTGGTTGTGTAAGGCATTCTTGTAAGGAGCTTAATTAATAGAATCCAAGTATATACCTTTTTTTGTAGTTTTACATCGTCTAAGAATTAACAGATTTTAGAGAAACAGGTATTTACCTCTGGCCACTGTTTTCACTTTTAAATATTCTTTGTCTCAGTTTGCCTTCTCTTCAGAGTTATATATCTGATTGTTTAAAACAAGATTGGGATTTTTGATTTAGAACCACTTAAACTATTTTACCTCATTTATCTGAAGTCTCTGTCCATTCTTGCTCTTTCTTTCTTATGAATGGAAACCAGTAGCCTTTAGTGAAAAGAGTGAACAACTACTAACTTATTGCAAGAATATTGACTTTTACACATCACATTGTAAATGTTCCTGGGAGCTTTCACAGTACAAAGAATAAGTTGCTACTGTGCCAATAAGCTTGCGAATAAATTTGCTAATCAACAGCTGCTAAGATTTATGCGTTCAGCATCTGTTGAGTATTTCATGATGGAGATGCAGTAGTGGAGCTTGGCTCACATGGTATCATGTGAAAATCGGTTTGTTGGGAGGAGACTAGTATGAACCTTATTACCAAAATATGCTCCTGAAACTGTACAATTTCATAAAAATGGATATTTTGTTTGAATCTTTTTATTGGCACACAAAAATATATTTTAAACTTAAAAGGATAAAAAATTTCATTTTTTCTTCATTTAAAAATTTTTCTCTCCATTTCAACAACTTAATTATAAAATGTCTCACACCTGTCAGAGGCAAAAAATACTGACAATAATAATCACGCTGGCAGCAAATCTTTATATACCATGTGGTACATGTGAGGCCCATTTTATAGCTATGAAAACTGAGACAATTAGAAACTTATCTAAAGTCACATAGCTCATAAATGGTGCTGTTCGAATCCAGTAGTCTGGCAGTATGGCTTCAGATACTGTGCTGGTAAACTCTGACTAAACTGCTTTTTCGTTACATGATCAGTATTCAGTCAGCTTACAAATGGGTTTTAGCAAAATTATATTTTATTGCTTTGAGAAAGTACAATACTCACATCTCAGGGCACATTCTACAAATGCTACATAAAATATTTTACATATTAATGCATTTAATTGATATTTAATACTCTAGTTATTGTTTTCTGATAAAATTCAATCTCAGGAGTCTGTGGGTATTAAACTTTATAAGTCCTTTGATGTACAAATATTATTTAGGCCTCATGAACAATTGATAATTTGGGTAGATTTTGAACTATGGCTACAAAATCATTGATGCTTGCAAGGTTCTGCAGTGCTTCCCCAGTATTCTAGGGAACAATATTAATTATAAGATATCTGAATCTTTTTCCTTCACAGAGACTTTTATTTTCCTCACTTGGTTCTTTTTTTTTTTTTTTTTAAACATCTTTATTGGAGTATAATTGCTTTACAATCGTGTGTTAGTTTCTGCTGTATAACAAAGTGAATCTGCTATGCATATACATATATCCCCATTTCTCCTCCCTCTTGCTTCTCCCTCCCACCTTCCCTATCCCACCACTCCAGGTGGACACAAAGCACCGAACTGATCTCCTGTGCCATGCGGCTGCTTCCCACTAGCTATCTATTTTACATTTGGTAGTGTATATGTGTCCATGCCACTCTCTCACTTTGTCCCAGCTTACCCTTCCCCCACCCGTGTCCTCAAGTCCATTCTCTAGTAGGTCTGCATCTTTATTCCCGTCTTGCCCCTAGGTTCTTCATGACCTTTTTTTTTTTTTTTTTTAAGATTCGTATATATGTGTTAGCATACAGTATTTGTTTTTCTCTTTCTGACTTACTTCACTCTGTATGACAGACTCTAACTCCATCCACCTCACTACAAATAAATCCATTTCATTTCTTTTTATGGCTGAGTAATATTCCATTGTATATATGTGCCACATTTTCTTCATCCATTCATCCGATGATGGACATTTAGGTTGCTTCCATGTCCTGGCTATGGTAAACAGAGCTGCAAGGAACATTTTGGTATATGACTCTTTTTGAATTATGGTTTTCTCAGGGTATATGCCCAGTAGTGGGATTGCTGGGTCGTATGGTAGTTCTATTTTTAGTTTTTTAAGGAACCTCCATACTGTTCTCCATAGTGGCTGTATCAATTTACATTCCCACCAACAGCGCAAGAGGGTTCCCTTTTCTCCACACCCTCTCCAGCATTTATTGTTTGTAGATTTTTTGATGATGGCCATTCTGACTGGTGTGAGGTAATACCACACTGTAGTTTTGATTTGCATTTCTCTAATGATTAGGGATGTTGAGCATCCTTTCATGCAATCTGTATATCTTCTTTGGAGAAATGTCTATTTAGGTCTTCTGCCCATTTTTGGATTGGGTTGTTTGTTTTTTTGATATTGAGCTGCATGAGCTGCTTGTAAATTTTGGAGATTAATCATTTGTCAGTTGCTTCATTTGCAAATATTTTCTTGCATTCTGAGGGTTGTCTTTTCGTCTCGTTTATGGTTTCCTTTGCTGTCCAAAAGCTTTTAAGTTTCATTAGGTCCCATTTGTTTATTTTTGTTTTTATTTCCATTTCTCTAGGAGGTGGGTCAAAAAGGATCTTCCTGTGATTTATGTCATAGAGTGTTCTGCCTATGTTTTCCTCTAAGAGTTTTAGAGTATCTGGCCTTACATTTAGGTCTTTAATCCATTTTGAGTTTATTTTTGTGTATGGTGTTAGGAAGTGTTCTAATTTCATTCTTTTACATGTAGCTGTCCAGGTTTCCCAGCACCACTTATTGAAGAGGCTGTCTTTTCTCCATTGTATATTCTTGCCTCCTTTATCAAAGATAAGGTGACCGTATGTATGTGGGTTTATCTCTGGGGTTTCTATCCTGTTCCATTGATCTATATTTCTGTTTTTGTGCCAGTACCATACTGTCTTGATTACTGTAGCTTTGTAGTATAGTCTAAAGTCAGGGAGCCTGATTCCTCCAGCTCTGTTTTTCTTTCTCCAGATTGCTTTGGCTATTTGGGGTCTTTTGTGTTTCCATACAAATTGTGAAATTTTTTGTTCTAGTTCTGTCAAAAATGCCAGTGGTAGTTTGATAGGGATTGCATTGAATCTGTAGATTGCTTTGGGTAGTAGAGTCATTTTCACAATGTTGATTCTTCCAATCCAAGAACATGGTATATCTCCCCATCTAGTCTTGGTTATTTAGTAGTGTATTGCTTAGCCTCCATGTGTTTGTATTTTTTACAGATTTTTTCCTGTAATTGATATCTAGTCTCATAGTGTTGTGGTCAGAAAAGATACTTGATATGATTTCAATTTTCTTAAATTTGCCAAGGCTTGATTTGTGACCCAAGATATGATCTATCCTGGAGAATGTTCCATGAGCACTTGAGAAGAAAGTGTATTCTGTTGTTTTTGGATGGAATGTCCTATAAATATCAATGAAGTCCCTCTTGTTTATTGTATCATTTAAAGCTTGTGTTTCCTTATTTATTTTCATTTTGGATGATCAGTCCATTGGTGAAAGTGGGGTGTGAAAGTCCCCTACTATGATTGTGTTACTGTCGATTTCCCCTTTTATGGCTGTTAGTATTTGCCTTATGTATTGAGGTGCTCCTATGTTGGGTGCATAAATATTTACAATTGTTATATCTTCTTCTTGGATTGATCCCTTGATCATTATGTAGTGTCCTTCTTTGTCTCTTGTAATAGTGTTTGTTTTAAAGTCTATTTTGTCTGATATGAGAATTGCTACTCCAGCTTTCTTTTGATTTCCATTTGTATGGAATATCTTTTTGCATCCCCTCACTTTTAGTCTGTATGTGTCCCTAGGTCTGAAGTGGGTCTCTTGTAGACAGCATATATATGGGTCTTTTTTTTGTATCCATTCAGCCAGTCTATGTCTTTTGGTTGGAGCTTTTAATTCATTTAAATTTAAGGTAGTTATTGATGTGTATGTTCCTATTACCATTTTCTTAATTGGTTTGGGTTTGTTATTGTAGGTTTTTTCCTTCTCTTGTGTTTCCTGCCTAGAGAAGTTCCTTTAATATTTGTTGTAAAGCTGGTTTGGTGTTGCGGAATTCTCCTACCTTTTGCTTGTCTGTAAAGGTTTTAATTTCTCTGTCGAATCTGAATGAGATCCTTGTTGGGTAGAGTAGTCTTGGTTGTAGGTTTTTCCCTTTCATCACTTCAAATATGTCCTGCGAGTCCCTTCTGGCTCACAGAGTTTTTGTTGGAGGATCAGCTGTTAACCTTTTGGGGAGTCCCTTGTATGTTATTTGTTGCTTTTTCCTTGCTGCTTTTAATATTTTTTGTTTGTATTTGATTTTTGATAGTTTGATTAGTATGTGTCTTGGCATGTTTCTCCTTGGATTTATCCTGTTTGGGACTCTTTGCTTTCTGGACTTTATTGACTATTTCCTTTCCCATATTAGGGAAGTTTTCAACTATAATCTCTTTAAATATTTTCTCAGTCCCTTTTTTTTTTTCTCTTCTTCTTGGGATCCCTATAATTCGAATGTTGGTGCATTTAATGTTGTCCCAGAGGCCTCTGAGACTGTCCTGAATTCTTTCCATTCTTTTTTCTTTATTCTGCTCTGTGGTAGTTATTTCCACTGGTTTATCTTCCATTTTACTTATCCGTTCTTCTGCGTCAGTTATTCTGCTATTGATTCCTTCTAGAGAATTTTTAGTTTCATTTATTGTGTTGTTCATCATTGTTTGTTTGCTCTTTAGTTCTTCTAGGTCCTCGTTAAACGTTTCTTGTAGTTTCTCCATTCTGTTTCTGTGATTTTGGATCATCTTTACTATCATTACTCTGAATTCTTTTTCAGGTAGACTGACTATTTTCTCTTCATTTGTTTGGTCTGGTGGGTTTTTACCTTGATCCTTCATCTGCTGTGTATTTCTTTGTCTTCTCATTTTCCTTAACTTACTGTGTTTGGGGTCTCCTTTTCGCAGGCTGCAGGTTCGTAATTCCCGTTGTTTTTAGTGTCTGCCCCTAGTTGGTAAGGTTGGTTCAGTGGGTTGTGTAGGCTTTATGGTGGAGGGGACTAGTGCCTGTGTTCTGGTGGATGAGGCTGGATCTTGTCTTTCTGGTGGGCAGGTCTACGTCTGGTGGTGTGTTTTGGGGTGTCTGTGACCTTATTATGATTTTAGGCAGCCTCTTTGCTAATGGGTGGGGTTGTGTTCCTGTCTTGCTAGTTGTTTGGCATAGCGTCATTGAGTGGAGCTGGGTGCTTAGTGTTGAGATGGAGATCTCTGGGAGAGCTTTTGCTGTTTGATCTTACGTGGGGCCAGGAGGTCTCTGGTGGTCCAGTGTCCTGAACTTAGCTCCCCCACCTCAGAGTCTCAAGCCTGACACCCGGCCAGAGCACCAAGACCCTGTCAGCCATTCAGCTCAGAATACAAGGGAGCAAAAAAGAGAAAGGAAGAAAGAAAAAAATAAAATAAAGTTCTTAAAATAAAAAATAAAAAACAATATTATTAAAATTTAAAAAATTAAAAAGTGATAAAAAAAAATGAAAGAATGAAGAGAGCAACCAAACCAAAAAACAAATCCACCAGTGATAACAAGCTCTAAAAACTATGGTATAAAAACAAACAAACAAACAAAAAATAGACAGGCAGAACCCTAGGACAAATGTTAAAAGCAAAGCTCTACAGACAAAATCACACAAAGATGCATACACATACGCATTCACAAAAAGAGGAAAAGGAAAAAAATATATATATATAAAAAAAAGAAGAGAGTAACCAAATCAATAAAGAAATCTACCAATGATAATAAGCTCTAAATACTAAACTAAAATAAACACAAAACCAGAAACAAATTAGATGCAGAAAGCAAACCCCAAGTCTACAGTTGCTCCCAAAGTCCACCGCCTCAAGTTTGGGATGATTTGTTGTCTATTCAGGTATTCCACTGATGCAGGTACATCAAGTTGATTGTGGAGATTTAATCTGCTGCTCCTTAGGCTGCTGGGAGAGATTTCCCTTTCTCTTCTTTGTTCGCACAGCTCCTGGGGTTCAGCTTTGGATTTGGATCCGCCTCTGCGTGTAGGTCACCTGAGGGCATCTGTTCTTTGACCAGACAGGATGGGGTTAAAGGAGCAGCTGATTAGGGGGCTCTGGATCACTCAGGCCAGGGGGAGGGAGGGGTACAGAGTGCGGGGCGAGCCTGCGGCGGCAGAGGCCGGTGTGATGTTGCACCAGCCTGAGGCGCGCCTTGTGATCTCCCGGGTAAGTTGACCCTGGATCACGGGACCCTGGCAGTGGCGGGCTGCACAGGCTCCCGGGAGGGGAGGTGTGGAGAGTGACCTGTGCTTGCACACAGGCTTCTTGGTGGCTGCAGCAGCAGCCTTAGCATTTCATGCCCGTCTCTGGTGTCCTCACTGATAGCCGCGTCTTGTGCCCGTCTCTGAAGCTCGTTTAGGTGGTGCTCTGAATCCCCTCTCCTCACGCACCCTGAACCAATGGTCCCTTGCCTCTTAGGAAGTTAGCATACTTTTTCCCGGACTCCCTCCCGGCTAGCTGTGGCGCACTAGCCCCCTTCAGGCTGTGTTCACACAGCCAACCCCAGTCCTCTCCCTGGGGTCTGAGCTCCAAAGCCCGAGCCTCAGCTCCCAGACCCGGCCCGACCCGGCGGGTGAACAGACAAGCCTCTCGAGCTGGTGAGTGCTGGTTGGCACCGTTCCTCTGTGCGGGAATCACTCCGCTTTGCCCTCTGCACCCCTGTTGCTGCGCTCTCCTCCGTGGCTCCGAAGCTTCCCCCCCGCCACCCCCTGTCTGCGCCAGTGAAGGGGCTTCCTAGTGTGTGGAAACCTTTCCTCCTTCACAGCTCCCTCCCAGAGGTGCCGGTCCCATCCCTGTTCTTTTGTGTCTGTTTTTTCTTTTTTCTTTTGCCCTACTCAGGTGCGTGGGGAGTTTTTTGCCTTTTGGGAAGTCTGAGGTCTTCTGCCAGTGTTCAGTGGGTGTTCTGTAGGAGTTGTTCCACATGTAGATGTATTTCTGATGTACTTGTGGGGAGGAAGGCGATATCCATGTCTTACTCCTCCACCAGCTTGAAGGTCCCTCCTCCCTCACTTGGTTCTTTTAAAAAGTTGCTCAGGATTCTTTATATTTCCCAGATATAAAAAAACTTCTCTTGCAATTTTGAATTGCTCCATAGTGTTTTCTTTTATCCTCCCTTAAGCCAATCATTTGTCTGCAAGTTCTTGCTTTACTTTATTGAGGAATTTTTAATATTATTTTTCTAATTATATTCTCTCCTGTGTTGCCTCTATTATTTGTTTCGAAAAATAACTATTGGATATGTGCTGGACCTCCTTTATTTATTTTCCACGTCTCTTTACTTGCCTTTTACTTTTTATGTTGCCTGTCTTTTTCACATAAAGTTATAGAAACTTTTCTCAAAATTATCAATCGCATCACCTGCTTGTCTTTGTCCAATGTATTATTCAGTCTTCCCATTAAAATTTTTATTTTGTTAATATTACTCTAGGAAAGGAGTAATGAAGGCAAGCTGAGATTCCAGAAAATAGTTAGAAACTAGAGGTAAAGAGATGTGAAAAAATTAGAAGTTCTCTTGGTCCCTGATTCTGGGAACACATCTTTTCCATTCCTGGCTTTATAGGTTTACTTTATACAACTTGCTGCTATACAAAAATCATTGAAAGATAGTAATAAGACTGCAAATGCCCTTATTAGAGGGTTTAAAAATTCAAAACTGATCTACCTGCAATATATGGAAGACTCAAAATTACAGAGTAGAATGTAAAAGTTAGATATCTTGGTAAAAAAAAAAATGACTAAAATAATTGATTAAGGAATTCCCTGGCAGTCCAGTGGTTAGGACTCTGAACTTCCAGTGCAGGGGCATGGGCTCTTTCCCCGGTCACGGAACTAAGATCCCGCAAGCTGTGTGGCGAGGCCCCCACCCCCCCAAATAATAACTGATTGGAGAGAAAAAGGAAGTTGTAGGTTCTGGGAGTACAGTAAATTCTCACCTTTAATACAATTTACAGATACTGTCAGTGTTTTCCAACCAAGAAAAAATCCTCAAAGATTGGGATAGTAATTGATTTTTTTTTTTTTAATTTTTTTTCTTTTTTTTTTCTTTTTTCTTTTTTTTTTAAACATCTTTATTGAAGTATAATTGCTTTACAATGGTGTGTTAGCTTCTGCTTTATAACAAAGTGAATCAGTTATACATATACATATGTTCCCATATCTCTTCCCTCTTGCATCTCCCTCCCTCCCACCCTCCCTATCCCACCCCTCTAGGTGGTCACAAAGCACCGAGCTGATCTCCCTGTGCTATGCGGCTGCTTCCCACTAGCTATCTATTTTACATTTGGTAGTGTATATATGTCCATGACACTCTCTCACCCTGTCACATCTCACCCCTCCCCCTCCCCATATCCACAAGTCCATTCTCTAGTAGGTCTGTGTCTTTATTCCCATCTTGCCACTAGGTTCTTCATGACCTTTTTTTTTCCCCTTAGATTCCATATATATGTGTTAGCATACTGTATTTCTTTTTCTCTTTCTGACTTACTTCACTCTGTATGACAGACTCTAACTCCATCCACCTCATTACGAACACCTCCATTTCATTTCTTTTTATGGCTGAGTAATATTCCATTGTATATATGTGCCACATCTTCTTTATCCATTCATCCGATGATGGACACCTAGGTTGCTTCCATGTCCTAGTAATTGATTTTTAAAAGAACTGCTTACCTCTGAAGTATGGGCAAAGGAGAGTAGGGGTAGAAGCTTTTTCCCCTTTTATTTTAAATGCTTTTGTTTAATAGGATATTTCTCTGACTTTCAGGTGAAAGCATAAGAACCATGAACTTTTTTTTTAACGAACAGAAAAAAATAGACCTCAGGATTAACATATTTTGGCTTCACCTATCACAAGTAGAAAAATTTCAATAATTTGGCATAATTTATTTAACTGATAATTTTCCTAGTAGTTAAGTCTGAAATTAAATTTTTTCTTTTAATTTATCATGATCAATTTATTTAAAAATACTTGCCATTTTTCCTTCCAGTAAAGGCCAAGCTGCCGTTTAAGCCTAGAGTTTGGTACATGATTTATTTAGAAACTATTTGAATTGATTTCTCTGCTATTTGTCAGTGCCTTTAAATCTGAACAGTCATATCAGAAAGGAATTTGCTCTATAGAAGCTTAAAGGAAAAAGAGAAAGGATCCCTGTATCACATCAATGCCCGTTAAGTCTGCTGTGAGAATCTGTTGCTTTGGAATTTGTAAAAAAAAGAAAAAGTCTTATAAGATGCTATCATTAGATGGCATACGAGATTGGAATTGGTTTCTGAGTGCATGAAAAGAGACTTAAATGAGAAAATGTAAATTGCACTGTTATTTCCCTTAACTTTTCTGTTGTCTAAACAACAGAACAATTTCGTGTCTGTGTGCTTAAGTCTCCTGCACTTAGCACCAACTCTAACCTGTGGGAGTGTGTTCAACCTCAGATACACAGTAAGATGACGACTTCTGAGCTGGGCTTTAATTTCTTTCACTGTTGCTAACTTTGAATGGTGCCACTGAAAATTGTCGTGGTTTCAATAGAAGTTAATTACTTAAAAATTCTAATGAAATTATAGTGAGTAACAACGATGGGTGGGCCTTAGCTTATATCTGAAATCATGGTTTCTTGCATACGAAGTAAAAAAAAAAAAAGAATGTGGATTTCTATGCTAGTCAGAACATTAGAGCCCTCTTTTAGGCACTATTTAACAAACATCAACTGGTATTATAGCATAAAAGTAAAATTTTTAGGTGAAAGTAAACAGTACATTAATAGCTTTAATAAAATTAAATTTAACTTTGCTGTGCTTTACTGTTACTTTTTTTAAATTAGGAGGTATCATGTCGCTGCAAATAGGATTAATATATTATAATTTAAATATTTAGGTACCAGTTATTTTTGAAGAAATGATTATTAAATTTTTTTTTCCATTTTGCTTTTCAGGAGACGTTTAATACTTTTTGTTGTTCTGTTGCCTGTGTTATAAAATCTTTTTTTTTTTTTTGACTTAATTTCTGATTTTCTTCAAGCCTTCCTGAATATTACCACTAGAGTTCTTTCTTAAAGAACGCCTTTTTGCGAGACTCCCTTGTCTAGCATCTGAAACTGATGGTTGCAATTCAGGGCTCTCTAAGAGATGGGAACAAATAACCTTTCAGTTCCACATTTGATATCACTAAATTCATGGAAGTTTGGAGTATAATCTACTTACACAAATTCACCCTGTAAAATTTCACTTTGTTTTTACTGACAGAATTCCCCATAAATAGCATGACCATTTCCATCCCCACCTGCTGAAATAAATATTACTCAGCCCTTTATGCACGTTTGTGAAACTTTCCAAGATGATTTCAGCTTTGAAGAATTTCCTTCATCGAACTCCTAAAGTACTTTGGGTTAACTTATATAAAACCCAGGTATAAGCCATGGCTCCACAAAGCCCCAGCTATGTACAGAATAACGTTAAAAAAAAACTGCCTCTGGTGATTTTAAAGTATAATATATATATTTTTTGCTAAAATATAATATATATTTTAAAGCGTAATATATATTATATTTTGCTAAAGTATAATGTATATATATATTTTTCTATATCATCTACATTTGCTAAAATATAATATGTATTTTAAAGTATAATATATATTATATTTTGCTAAAATAGAATATATATATATTTTTTTCTACATCATGTAGAAAGTTCCCTAGGAATCCTAAGATCTTCCCAAAGTTCCACATTCATGTCAGCCATCAAAAATTCTCTCTAGGCTTCCTTTCATCCATGTCTTTTTCTCCTTGGCCAGATGATAACACCTTACCTTTACCCTTCATTTTATCACATCATGACGTTCTTTATTCTTGCTGGAAGTGGTCATTGGGATTTCTGCTGCTTCCCACTTCCTAGAGAACTCAAATTCCATGCCTTGTCCTTAGCCTATAGGTTTCCCACAGAGAGAAGTTCAAGAAACCTCCAGGTAATAGTAGTTCTTCCATTACTCTCACTGATTTTTGTTGTGAGATATCCATGTGGAGACTATCTAGTAAATAACAGTTTCCACCACTGTCTTCTCTATATCATTTTCAACAAGTATTTTATAAATTGGTAATAGTTCTTGTTTTATCTACCTTTCAAGACTGAAAAAAATTGAGGACAGGGAGCACTTTTTTCCTCTTAGCTAAACCTCTACAATTCCCCAATATATTTATTTCACGAATGAAAACAAAATCTTAGCTATACTTCATTTAGGAGAAATAACCACGTAGTGAGGTCAGCTTCAGTCACAAACTTGAAATACAAACAGATTGTCATTGGCTTTTACCACAGGTCCGCAAAGCCTTTATTCCTTCTGCATTTGGTGTTTAAGAAGGTCTAGAGAAAATTCCTTTCCTTTCCTAAGCATGCACATTTTTTCCCGCTCCTAAATATATATAACAGTGGCTTAATCAAATAAAATAATTTATGTTTGTATATTGTATAATAGATTATGGTATTGAAAGTGGATAAGACAAAGCTTAGTCAAATATCTTAACATTGGTATTTCTTATGAGCTATTTAAATGCATATATTCTATGGGTAAGATGTAACATGTTCCTATAATGCATAAATATATGTATTTTAGAAATTACATTGGTTTATTAACATTATGTAAGTTTGTTGCATACAGCATTATATTTTTACTTCTGTATACACTACAGCATGCTCACCACCAAGAATTAGTTACTATCCTTCACCATATAGTTGATTCCATTTCAGACAAGTGGCAACTTCTTAAATGTTAATTGTAATGTCAAATCTAAAATCGTATCAGTGAACTTTTCATACTCTGCTACAACAAAACACATCAGTCTAAAAAAATTACATCTCTGTGCTTTTTGTTTATATTCAAATCATTTATGAAGAAAGTTAAAATATAAATTAATGAATGAAAGAATATGTGTGTATATATATGTATACACACACACAGGTTTCCTTTTCTCTTTGTCATAAAGTAGACCTATAGTTATTTTTTTCTATGCAAAGTTCCATTGAAGATGTGGAGTACCATAATTTACTAGCTTGCTGTCATATTCAAGCATCATCATAATCATCATCACAACAATGATAATAATAGCTTGTATTTACTGTGCTATTTATTTTATACCAAACACTAAGAGATTTATAAAAATTAACTCATTTAATAATCATAAAATTATGAAGTGAATTGAGCAAAGGTAAGCTCAAGGCCACCCCACTGTTTTTAAGTGGATGAAGCAGTGACAGAAGTATGAAAATTCATCTGAATTTCCAGGAAAAAACTTCCAGAATTCTAACTTGGAGACGTGTATGTAACACTTTGTGCGGCGCTGGGAACTACTGCTATTCATTGTAGCCAAAGTTCTTACAGTGGGTGCTTATTTGAGCTTCAAGCATCAGACCCTGTCCATTGTCACTCAGTAGAATAGAGAAGGTGGCTGTGAATCTGACAGGGCATAGCTTTATAACTGGCACAATACAATCATCATTACCATATTCTTAATGTTACAAATTTGTGAAAACTTAAATAGCTTCATAAAATGGATTACTTTTTAGATTTCTATGTTCTTCGGCAAGTCACACCTCTTAGCTGCACTTTCCTCGCTTATAAAGTGAGAGTATTTGTTAGATATGTAAGGATCCTCGTAGCTCTACAATGTCTACAAATGTGGGATTGCTTTTAATTAACATTTTTATCACCAAACCTAATTCTCTAAAAGGCTGACAATAACCCATTTTGTTATTCTGTTGCATTAAATCCAGAAGACCTATACAGAAAAAAGGAAAATAGTTAAATATTAATATATATAATATTATATATGACATACAATATTACTATATCATATATTTATATAAGCATGTACATATTATATACAATAGAGATATGTCTAATATTTTCAATAATATTTCAACATGTAGGCATACATTCCAGTCAGACTTAATATTTACCATTTAAATAAAGTCATGTGTTGTAACATAGGGTATTAAAGTTGTTTCTCAGAAATGCAATAATCAGACAAATAGGGACTTTTATAGTATGTTGTCTTAAGATTCTCTTTTGGTTTGTTTTGAAGTATCCATTACTTCTTTGAAGTTTTTTTTCTTATATTGAGTTTCAGATCATGTCTCTCCCATTACATTTTTCTTCCAAAGTCTGAGATAATAACATTTGATTTTTACTGAAATGTAATGTTTCACTAGATCTTTAAAAATTCATTACAAATTATTGTTTTCTGTACCTTATAATTATCATCATTAATCTGTAATTTGAAAGTATTGTATAGACTTGTATTTCTACAAGTTTGTGGATCATATTATCTAGACAATGATGAGAAAAAAAGAGCTTCTAGTTAAGTGAATATTTAGAAAGTATCATATAATTATTAATTAATGTTTGCTGGGCAACTTCTCAATGAGCTTTTGAATATATTGTTTATAATGAACATAAAATATGTGAATTTTAAATAATTTTTTATGGCAGAAAATTTATCAGAAAACAGAACAAAACAAATCATAGTATGATTCACAAGAAAAAAAAAATTATTACTTTAATTTGTACCTATATGAGATGATGGATGTTTACTAAAGTTATTGTGATAATCACTTTACGATGTATATAAATCAAATTATTATGCTGTATACCTTAAACTTATACAGTGCTCTATGTCAATTATATCTCAGTTAAACTGGAAGAAAAGAATAAAATTTTAAAAAATCTCAGTAACTTTTTTTTTGTGTGTAAATCATATGGAAGAAAATCTACCAAATGTTTAAAAATGATTTTCCAGCAGTTGGGATGGGAATGGAATGAGAGATTCAGAATGGATTTAATTTTCTACCTTATGTACTTCTGATTTAGAATATTTTGCATAACTTTGCATTTCTGTAATAACTACCAAAATGTGTAATTATATTAAGAATATCTACAATTCCTACAATAATATAGTTCCTGAAAGCACAAATTATATGCTATAGGTGAAAACAATTGGAAATAGATAAAATACTAGTTATTTCCCCAGCTAGCAGAATATTTTTAGGAAAATGAATATATTATGCTTAAAATATTTATATATCCAATCTATTTAGATGAAGAATTTGATTTAAACCAGTTAATAAAAAATGACGGCTTGCAATCTTTCGCTCTACATTTTTTTATTCATTTCATGAGTGTCTGCTATATAGCAAAAGACAAAGACAAAAAAGTCACACCATACTCTCAAACTTACAGTCTAATTAGTATACAATGTACATCTAATATATCCACCCAAAAATTACATTAATTTTTATTTTGTTTGATAAGCAATGTTAGAGTTGTTTAAAGTAAAATTTGGAAAGAGAACCTAAAATGGAAAAGTTCAGAGAGTGAAATGAATAAGTTATTTTCCCCTTGTTACAAATATCATCCTTAATTCTAAAAATAACCTTGATGATACTGTGAGAAAAGTATCATCCAGTTTCTCCCCGTTAAGTATGATGTTAGCCGCAGATTTTTTGTAGATGTTCTTTATCATGTTGAGGAAGTGCCCTTCTATTCCACATTTGCTGAGAGTTTTTAAACATGAAAGGTTGTTAGATTTTGTCAAATGCTCTTTTTGTATCAACTGATATGATCATATGGTTTTTCTTCTTTAGCCTTTTGATGTGATGGACTACATTGATTTTCAGATGTCAAACCAGTATTGCATACCTGGAATAAATCCCACTTGTTCGTGATATATTATTCTCTATATGCTTTGTTGGATTTGATTTTCTAGTAGTTGAATGAAGATTTGGACCCATGTTATGAGAGATATTGATGTATAGTTTTTCTTTGTTGTAATGTCTATCTGGTTTTGGTATTAAGTTACCATTGGCCTCACAGAATGAGTTAGGAAGTATTCCCTTTGCTTCTGTTTTCTGATACAGGTTGGAAAATTGATATCATTTTTTCCTTATGTTTGGTAGAATTCACTGGTGAAACATCAGGACCTTATGCTTTTGTTATTGGAAGGTCATTAATAACTTATTCAATTTTTAATAGGTATAGAGTAATTCAGATTATCTGTTTATCCTTGTGTGAGTTTTGATAGTATATGTCTTTCAAGGAATTGGTCCACTTCAGATAATTTATCAGATTTCGGGGCATATAATTGTTTATTGTATTCCTTTACTACCATACCATATCTGTGGGATCAGTATTTATGAACTCTATTTCATTTTTATACTGGTAATTTGTGTCTTCTCTCTTTTTTTTTTTTTTGGTTAACTTGGCAAGTAGTTTATCAATTTTAATGATGTTTTCAAAGAAGTAGCTTTTGGTGGTATTGATTTTTTTTTTCTATTTTCCTTCTTCCAATTTCATTGATTTCAGCTCTAAATTTAATTATTTCTTTTGTTCTACTTGCTTTCAGTTTAAATTACTCCTTTTTTAATCTATTTTTCTAAGGTAGAAGCTTAGGTTATCATTTTTTAGAGCTTCTTTTCTAATACATGCACCTAGTGCTATAAATTTCTCTCTAAGCACTGCTTTCGCTGTATCCCATAAATTTTGATAAATTCTATTCTCATTTCAAAATGTTTTAAAAAATTTCTCTTTGACTCATGGTTTGTTTAAAAGTGTGTTGTTCAATCCAAATATTTGGATATTTTCAAACTACCTTTCTGTTACTAGTTTCTAGTTTAATTCCATTGTGGTCTGAAAACATACTTCATATGATTTCCATTCTTTCAAATTTGTTAAGATGTATTTTATGGCTCAGAATGTGGTCTATATTGGTGAATGTGCCATGTGAAATTGAGAAGAATGTGTTTTCTGCTCTTGTTTGATGCAGTGTTCCATAATGTCAGGTAGGTCAAGTTAATTGATGGTGCCGTTTAAGTCAACTATATCCTTACTGATTTTCTGCCTGCTTGATCTATTAATTATTGAAATGATATCTTTAACTTTAATAATGGATTTGTCTGTTTCTCCTCTCAGTTCTATCCGTTTTTACATTGTGTATTTTGACACTCTCTTGTTCAGTGCATACACGTTTAGGATTGCTACATCTTCTTGGAGAATCTACTCTTTTATGATTATGTGGTGCCCTTCTTTATACCTGATAATTTTGTTTTGAAGTCTACTTTGTCTGAAATTTATTTTTACTCTTTATATTTAGTAGGTTTATTGTAGAAAACATACAGTTGGGTCTTTTTTTGATCTACTTTGATAGTCTCTGTCTTCTAATTGGTGCATTTAGACCATTCACATTTAAAGTAGTTATGATATAGCTGGATTGATATCTATCATGTAATTATTTTCCATTTATTGCATTTTTTTCTTTGGGAAGTAAAGATGAAAGTTCCTATGTTTATTACTCCTTGGAATATAAATTAATGGCTCCAGGGGAGATGCACACAGATCTCTCTAGGGATTTCTTTCTTGAACTTCCAATTTTCTTTTCTCAGAAAGCCAAGACCATGTAAAAACATGAAAATACTTAAGTAGCTTTGCTTCCTTACAATTTTAAGCCAATCTGTATCAGTTCTGGAATCTTTAAACTTAGAGGGTTTCATTTAACCTCCTTTTTTCCCCTTTATGAACATTTTTAATATTTTAAACACTGTATTTAACTTGATTTTGAATTTCATTCAAAAGGTTAATCAAACCTTTCAGGAAGATGGAGAATTTCAGAAAAGTTTCGTCACCAAACAATATTTATTTGAAATGATTAATGATATTCTTTTTGCCTACCACTCACACTTCTATTTTATAAAATACAATCATCCATATTCAGTGTTTAAAGGATTTCCCTAAAAGATTGTGATGTATATGAGTAGCAGCTTTTGTTTTTAGGGACGTTTTCTCTGGTTCATTTCCCTTCACAAATTTGCATACTCAACAAAAGCCCACAATCTGTTTTTCCACAAAGATGTAACCGAACTTTGCTTTTGAATTGTCAAAATAAAAGTATGATTTTTGGGGGGAAACCTGTATCAACTCCATCTGGATTTATTTTGTGTGACTGTATTTTAAAATTCTTCTTTACTCTCGTGACTACCTGAAAAATTTGGAGTCTTATAATTTAACTAGGCTAATATCATCAGTTCTACCAATTCTACATCAGCCACAAAGAAATGTTGTTTTTTAAAACAAACAAATAAATAAAATATCCCTGATCACCTTTTCACTATGTGAAGTCTGAGAATGTGTGAGTCAGATAGTAATCATTTAGAAAGACAATTTAGAATGCTGCTGTTTGAGCATAATTCTCTTGGCTCTCTGACCTGAAAAAAAACTTTGCTTTTCAAAACTCCAAATCACCTCCTTCAAGAGATTTTCTTCTTTTGATCTGAGAATCACTGACATCTTTTGCATTTCTCAACCCAGTCTGAACATATATCCCTTAGGGTTGTTGTTATGATTTCAACCAAAAAAAAAAAAAAACAAAAAAACAAAAAACCCATTTGATGTTAGTAATATATGGAATCTTAAGATCTGTTTCACTTCTCTTATTTTATAGGCCAAAAAATATTTATTAAATTCCTACTGCGTATATAGAAAAAGGAGTAGTGATGTTTATATACTAAGGCTTTAAGTACAGTGTCACAGTGGCAGGAGAAAAAAAGTTTGAAAAAGGCAGAAATAATCATCACTGCTAAGTTCAGCACTATTTTTTCATTAAAAAAAGAAGAAATGATAATCATTTAAAAAGCAAAAATAATTCTAATACCTTTTAGAATGAGTCTTACTGTACTAATCTTTGTAAAACTGCCTGATCCTGGAAATTCTGAGATGAGTAATGTAGATAGTGGTTGCTGCTTAAGTGTGCTTATGTGCAACCTTAATTCATCACTGTCCAATGGTTAATAGATTTATTGTGGCTACATTAAAAAAAAATGCACTCTTTTTTTTTTAAAACATAATCTGTCTTGTTTTTGTCGTGTTGGCAATGGAAAGTCTAGTTTTATTTTGATAAAGGTTGCAGAATTTATTGGGAATGGGTATCTGATGGTATTAAAAATGTCTTCCTCAAAGCAATTTTTGGTGATACCAGAGTTTCTTACTGATGCTCAATCTCATGACACAGTCATACACCAACAGTTTCCTAAAGGTGGTACAGAATGCTAATGGGTGATTATTTTTTCTTGGCAAAGAAAACACAAATGGATTCTGAATTGAATGAATGTTATACTAAAACTAGACAATGAATATTTGAAATGAAGTAGAAGTTCCTTAGCAGAAGAATTCCGTGAATCGTTAATATTTCCACTATAGAACAAGTTCATTTTTTTAGTTTAGTACAGTAGCACATATTATCAAATCGAGTCATCTTTTGCTTGTGTGATTAAAAGTCATTTTTCAGGAAAGTATTTTACTTCATAAATAAATTACTTTTTCCTGGAAATAATTGGGTCACATAGCAGTGTCTTCAGTATGGTTAATAATCCAGGTGAAAAGAAAACAGGCACAGATTTCGGGAGCAGAAAAATATGGATTTTGCATATATCAATACTTTGTCTTGAAGCATAGGGTTTGTGGGTCCCACATGCTGTTCCCTTTTCTGCTAGAATTCCTCTTCCCCCCAAATCTCCCCTCTATTTTATTCATCCTTAAATTTTAGTTCAAATATCACTTCCACAGGGAAGCATTCCCAGACTCTCAGATAAGGTCAGGGCCTAAACTGTATTTACTTTTACACGGTACTTATCACATATAGAATTAAAGATTTATTGTTTTTTTAAAAAAAAACAATTTGGCAGGTTTTTAAAAAAAGATTTATTGTTTAATGCTGTTAATTATCACTAGAAGGAAAGCTCTCCATGAGTATGGACCATGAGTACATTGTTCACAGTTGTATCCCTTTGGTCAAGAACAGTGCTCTGAACACATTGTCCACACAATAAATGTTTGTTTGCATGACTGAAGGAGGAGATAAAAAAAATGAGAGTAGAAAGTATATTGGATTCATATCATCATGGACTTTGAATTTCTTTTGTTTTAATTTTTTTCTATGCAGTTAGGGGTTCATGAAGAATTTGTAGCAGTACATTGTGAAAAGGAAAGCAGAACTCATGTCAGATTGTGTGTATAGAAAGCTTTGAGGGTAGCAAGACTGGAGGGAAGTAGCCTATCAGAGTATTTATGGCAGTTCACTTTGAAGATGATATGGCAACCATAATATAAGAGATGGTGGCCTTTGGAGTGGATTTATGATATAGTCAAAGAGAAGAATTGATAGCACTTGGCCTTTGATTCAGTGTGGAAGTGGATTATTCAAGATAATTTCAAGGTTTCAAGCCATGGGATAGGATGAATGATAATGACATTACTCAAGAAAAGTAAAGTCGAGAGGACGAGCATGTTTGTAGAGGAATAACAACAGCAATAAAGATAATGAGTTTTCCCTTAATGACAATTTGCTTTCTGTTTTATACTGTGGTAGACACTGCATACATTCTTTCTAATCTGTGCAGTAATTCAGTATTACTCTCATTTTAACCATTACGGAAGATAAGGCTCTTAGCGGTTAAGAAACCCGCCTAAAGTCTCACAGAAAGTATCAGAATTTGGATTTTGATTCTGGATTTTATGCTGATTCTATTATGCCGTATTAGGGAGAATAAGATGCTAAGAGAGATACATGATAGAAGCTAGTTATATACAACGAATATAGTAATACATTAATATGTGTATATATCAATTATATATGTGTGTTCATATGTGTAGGTATATGTTACATATGAGAAGTTAAAACAAATTTATATATGGCTATTCAGCAGGTGGTTGGAATTTTGAGACAAGGTTCTAGAGTGATGTTGAAGTTTGAAATAGGCAATTGATTCCCATATCAAGTTCTTATCTATAAAATAAGCCTGAATGTGTGTCAAAAACTTATCTTGCTAAATTTTAATTTTATTAGATTAATAATAGCCATAAGAAAACATGTGAAGGGAATTACAACCCCCAACCTTCTGAATTTTTCTTTTGTAAGTAAGGTTGGAAAAAGAAGAATCTTTAGCAAAAGGTTATGGTTATATTATTATTCAGAATGTTTCCATTAAAAAGTTCTTATGGTTATTCTATTCACTTTATATTAGAAGTAAACTTTTCATTTTATTTCTATTTTATGCATTTCATCAGATTCTTTTTGTGGGGACAGATAACTTAAAGCCTTTAAAAATAGCTGTTTACAAGATGCCAATTCTGATACTGTGAGTTTCTTTCTCTTTTAATGGGAGGTCCTAATGAGCGATGTAATGATGCCGAAAGATGAGAAAAGGGACTTAATAATTGAAAATTGACTGTAAGGATAGTTCTGTAGAAGTATATTAAAAATCATAAATCATTGAATATTTTGGAGGTGATTATTTTACATTCGAATGGAGAAAATGAAAGTACCAGAAGGGAATATGGGCAATGATTTTGTCTATCCTTGTAAATTCTTGAGCTGCAGCTCTAGAGTATTGGCTCTGACCAGTCTACGCTGAATATTTCCATTTTTGAATTACACGTATAATATTATATTGTAACTTATAGTCTCATGCGTAATAGTGTGTTGCCTTTGAAAGATATTTCAGTTTCAATGTAAGCACAGCTTATCTCTTCAAATGGACAGCAAGCTTCTCCTTTAGGGCCTGCATACATTTTCTACACATATTTATATCTGTACAATGCCTAATGATAAGCTGAATACAGAATAAAAAATAATTCTTAGGGTGTTTGTTAAGGACAGCTACTCTAGTCACATAGAAAGATGGGGATATTTGTTCCTATCAAACAACTTGGGGGAAAATCTGATGAAATGGCATAATCTAAGTGAAGTTCTGGTTAAGCCATGTGATTTCAGTTTCCTTACCTATAAAATAGTGATAATCAAACAATTTACCAGTTGTATGTTAAGAGAATGTGAGTTTTAGATGGTTTTGAGAGCATTTAGAAAATTATTGCTCTTATAATTTTTCCTAATATTATAAGTGATATATACTAAAGAGAAGTAGATAATACTGCTTTGCATTTTTATACCCAGAAAATTCCAGAATAGAAAAATAAGTAGAAAGGTAATTTGAATGAGGTAGTTCTCAGTGATTAGACTGTTAAATTGTGTTGTTTTTACATTTTTTGATATGCTGAACAAACACCTAGGAAACTCAGTGGGATAACAGCAAATACCTATGCACTGTGCTGGTTATACAAAGATGAGTGAGGTAAACATAGTTCCTACACTCATAGAATTTAGAGAATGAACATAGCAAAAAAGAAAATATAACACAAATACCAGAAAATGTAGAGAGTCATACATCATTTGAAAAATGTGAAGTGTTCATCATATAGCCATCTACCATTGAATAATTTTAGATGATCTCAAGTCTCATTGTTAAGTCCCTTTATTTCCCAAACAGCCTTAAATAATTCCAACAACTTTATATCTTACTACTTATTATGTCATAGGGAACACTTGGTAAGTATCAATAAAATTTGAAATGAATTCCTTCAGAATCTTACTGTTACTTCAAACTTTTGTTACCTTCAGCATTTGAGCCTTCATGTCTTCATCTACTTAATAGGGATAAAAATACCTCTATCACTTATACCAATGTTGTTATTCAAGCACTTTGAAACTATAAAGTACTATTCAAATATTGGATATTATTATTTAACTCCTGCTAACCAAACAAGGTTAATATGAATGTTTTCATGTTGCTGCGGCTAGCAAAACATGTTTTAGCTCAGCAAGAGATACTCTTCATGTATTCTATGAAAATACTCACATCATGAACTTTCCATTAATAAAAATTAATAACGTAACAAGGAGACTATTTGTGCTTTAGGGTGAGTTAGGGAAAGTGTAAGTGATACAGTGTAATTGTAAGTCCTCAGGCTCCACAGCCCAACAGACATCCCTTTGCAGCCTGGCCCTGGTCCTAAAGCTGTTTCCTTAGATGAGTAGCTTAAAAATAGTATTTTTTAAATGCCTGTAACATCCCAGGCACTGTTGCAAATGCTTTACATATGTAGGTTATCATATTTTCCCAGCAACACTAGAAGTAAATTGCCACTGTTGTCCTTATTTGATAGATGGGGTAACTCAGCTAATGAATGGTGGAGACAGGTTTTGACCCCAACAATGTTTACCAGGGCCTGTGCTCTTTGCCGTTATACCCTGCCTCTCAGTTTTTCTTCCTCATCTATAAAAGAGCTTTTGACTATAAATCTGTGGGGATTAAATGAGACAGTAGGTGATGAATAAATAGCAACTCAACAGCACCCTGTAAGCACTCATCAGTACGATTATATATAAGTGATATATTCCATACATCTATTGGTCAATATATTCATTTTTTATTAGCTTGGGTAGTGATATTAAAACTAGCCTAACTACTAAACAGTGCAAAATAAAAAGATAACATGGATAGTTGTTCATTTCAAGTAGTTAATAAAGAACTAAGTGAAATCAGTTACTTATCAGTAGAATTGAAAACATTAAGTACAACTTTAGAGAATACAGTGTTTTTGATGGGCCGATCGTTAGTGTGGAGGAGGCTACACTTCTTCCCCACTAACACTCAGTGTTAAATTAGATGACGTTTCCAGTGGTAGTCAGCCACGAATATAAACTACAGAATAACCACAGAGAACAGGAGCAGATGGAGCACACACCTTGACCCCCGAGGGCAAGTAGCTCCAAAAAATCCTGTCTCACCATTCTTCCAGAGCTCACTTCGCGCTGGGATACGGGCTTTTTATTATCAAGGCTTATGTCACCATTCAATAAGTTATAAACTAGCAATGTATGAACATGCATTTAAAGGGAATGGCAACAAGCTCTGTGTTAGCCAGGGCCGCATCTTCATTTGGGTTTAACATAATCAGGAACCCATTCTGGAGGTTGTGACTACCTCCAGCACTCCAGCCAAGGACAGTCCTTCACTCTCAAGCTCTAACAGTCTATGAATGGATGATCTGCGGGTGTTCTTTAGAGCTGTGCTAGAGCTGCTGTACGTCTCAAACTTGAATTTGTGTAGGAAGCATTTAGGGAGCTCGTTATGGTGACTGTGATTCAGTCGGCCTGTGGTGGAGATTGAACTATCTGTATTTCAATCAAATTATCAGATATTTCCCATGCAGCTGATCAGCAGATGATGCTTGGAACAGCAAGGTTTTGAAGCCCAGATTACCTAGTTGAGTTTCTTAGAGCCGCAAGGGATTTTAAGGATCAATCTTGTCTGATACTCAGAGCCAAATCACTATACTTTTAATCTGTGTTGTTCTCATTTTTAAGCTATCATTTATATTTCAGGGACCTTTTATTAGTTATGATTTAGATCTGGAATAATTTTTCTTTTAATGATTCCTCAGGTCCACCAACTATGTTCATTATCATTGTTTGTATCATAGATTATAAGCATTAGAGTTTAGGATTTGTTTGCTTATTTTTCCTACTGAAAAACTCCTTTTCCTTGAATCCTTTCTGATAAACACCATTAGTTTTTCCGCTATGGAGTGATAGTACTTCAGTGTTGGAGTATGAGGCCAAGATCATAACCTCATCAGGATGTATTTTAACTTGAATAAGACTGTCTTCATTGCCTGAGGGAGAATGTGTTATTAGTGGCATGTGCTTTGTTTCTTGATACAAAAAAGATGATATAAAACCTGTGTTTCTACTGTATCTTTAAAATAAAATCATCTTCATATGAACCAACTTTCTTTAATGATAATGTGGCAAGGAAAAATGTTAACACAACTCATCTACCATCTTTAAAATTTTTTTCCAATATAAATCATAATTTTGAAAATTCTCTTTTGCTTTATCTTGAAATCAGATTAAATCCTTTTGTGATATGATACATGATTTGTAATAATTTGAGGTCAACATTATTTTAGGTTTTGAATTGTTAGTTCAAAGTAGATCTAGTGCCTACATGAAATTTATTGAGACCAAGTAACTCTTTGATTGCAATAATCGTGGGTTGTAATGATGGTTTAAGTACAGTGATTCTTAGTAGGGGTGAAAAGGAGGCATAAGGAAAGTTATCTGGAGATTTTTCAAAGGTTAAGGCAATACTTGTCATCCAACCGCTCAGCAGCCTGCATTTCAGATACACTGTGCCTGGGTTGGAAATCTCTGCCTGTGTGTTTCCAGATGGTTATGTGATAATAGTTACTGAGTTACTGTTTTTTTTTTTTTTAAACATTGTATTATGATATACATAGCTTAAAATTTACTATTTTTATTCTTTTAAGTGTATAGTTCTATGACATAAAGTATACTCATAATGTGAAATCATTACCACCATCCATCTCTGGAACTTACTTAACTGCTTTTTAAGATATATTTTTTTCACTCAGAATTTTCTAGAGTTTCTTACTCGTGTTTAATTAAATGTATACATATTTTAAATTGATGAGATTACTTTTTAAATGGCAGAGTTGAATTCCATCCATCTGAGGGCACTGAAAAAATTTGACTTTCAAAAATATGATTCCTGTTTTGCTGTTGTTGTTCCTTGTGACTTCCTTTTTATAGGAATATTTTCTTTAAACATATTGACAGTTAACTTGACAAGCTGTCACTTATGGCAAATGGCACTTTTTCCAATGAGTAATTTCCTTCTTTCAACAAACAGTATTAGTCACTATATCTTATTATATTGAATATCTCCTTTTAACACTGATAATGTAAAATACTTTGATAATTCTTACCAAAAAAATCATACTGAATCAAAAATTAGAGGAACATAGACTCAGAAAGGAACAAATTCTTTTTTCTTGATAATGACAGTGGCCAAGCCAATTAAATAAGTTTAAATTTAAACAAAATGAGTAAATTTTCATCTGAAATGGATGCTACCAATAAAATTGTGGGAATATGCAGTAACAGGCTCAATACCCGCCCCCCCCCCCATGCAAGTTAAGCTTTTCAAGATTTTACAGAGTAAGGAGATTAAAGTATTTGTTACTTTATTGGAGCGACCCTTTCAACTAGTTGTGGGCCTGGTCACATCCTCTTCTCCCACTATAGTTCATGTAGGCCCTGGAAAGACAAGTACAGGATGCTATGAAAGTAAAAACAGGGGTGTTTAACCTTTTTTCAAGGTTTCCAGGGAATTGATTATCAAGGATCAAGGAAACTTCCCTGAACTTTAGAACAGAGGCTTGATGCTGAATAGATGTTTGCTAAGTAAGGACTTAGGGTGAAACATTCCTGGTAAAGGGGAAGCCTGATCAAAAGCCCTGCGTCAAGGAAGGCAACAGAAGGGAAGTTGTTAGGGCTGAAGGCTACCTCAGGAAGGAGAGATTGGTCTGTACATAGATTGTAGATGTCATGAAACCTTGCAGGAGGCTTTAAACTTTTTGGCTCTATAAGTGCAGTGGGAAGCCCCTGTTATATTTTAAGCAGAAAATTAGGATTTAAAATGTTTATTTTTAGGAAAATAACTTTGCTGCTAAATGGTAACTTTGAGGCAAGAATGTTTATGGGGATAAAGTGAGGCTGTTCTTGCTGATGTCCAAGAATACTTATTTTCTCTCTCAGTGTAAATGAAATGAAAGTTACTACAGGAGCACCACATGTGCTCAATAACTGAGGGAGTGATATACTTGCCTACAGGGACCTGAACAAGACTGGAACAGCTGTTAATGTCTGCTGCCCTTAGGAAATTTATTTCATCAAGCATACAGTGTTTCAACCCTTATTAACTTATTTCACAAGGCATTATATATCTGACTGTGATCCCTTCCCTCAGTGCTGCTTTGCTCTTTGTATGTGTGTGGGACACCCAACTGCTCTCTGTAGTCATAGTTTATAAATGCACTATTAAAGACATTTATCATATCTCTGAAAATGCCTCTCCAGTAAAATTAACATTATATTCTCATTAAAGTATTGACTTTGGAATCAGACTTGTGTTTGAATTCTGGCTTTGCCACTTACCAGCTATTTGAACTTGAGTAAGGTATTTATTCTTTCTGAATCTCAGTTTCCTCATCTAGAAATAGGGATAATAACATTTACCTTGTAAAGTTGTTACTTATAGAAAGCCATCTGTGAAACAGGCTTAGGCTAGTGACTGACACATAACAAGCATTAATAAATGATAGATACACAAATAGTGCCAATAAAAAATGGATACTGTAGCTGACAGATGTGCTTAAAATCTACTGTGCAAATTATTTTTATAAGCTATATCTCAGTGACCATATGAATATACTAGGGGCAAGAATGCCTATTAGATTTTCAGACTCAAGAAAATGTATTAAGTTTAAATATAGTTCTCTTTGCTTGGTTAGCTTTACATATTTGCATGTATAATTATTTAAATTCGTCTTATTATATTACTAAACTGCCAAGGAATAAATTGCATTATGCAGACTTAAAATGTGAAAAGAAAAAAAATATTTAATTCTAATGCCTGATCTTTTTGGAAATGCAGTTCACAATATCAGAGAATTCTTTTGCCTTCTCTTCTTTTGTGCACCTAATAGGTTTGTCATTTCTTTTTGAATCAGCCTTTTTATAGAGCTATTTTCTGATAAATCTCAACAGCTTCCTCAACACCTATATTTTAAAATGCAAATCACTCTTAAATGGGATTAAAATACAGTACTCTGTTAAGCTGTAAAAACAGCTTTTTCTCTATACAGTTGTTAAATAACAAAAATTCAACTGAGTAAATTTAAGGATCAAATTGGCTTTACTAAATGATTCATGAATCAGGCAGCCTCCCATCTAGCAAACAGCCGAGCTCCGCTGAGCTGTAGAAAAAGAAAGATTTTTAAAGGTGGAAAGGGGGCAGAAAAAGGAAATTATGAACAAAGAATGCATTGTTTCAGGCAAGGTCACCCTCCTAAGGGGAATGGAGGGGGTCTGTAGGGCAGATTATCTCACTAGTGCTGACCAAGTAATTCCACGTTGAGTGGTTAAAGGTTACATTCCTGGGGGAGGTTACAGCTGCAATTATGTTAGATATTAATTCTTGCTTTGGTGACTTGGGCTTAGCACAAGTGACTCCATTTTGGGCCTGTTGTCTCTTTTTTTTATTTTTTAACACAGTTGAGGGTTGCTTTGGTGTGTCATTTGAACTATATTGCTTCTTCAAATCTTCCTAGGTTGCTCCATTGATGACAGTTTCAATGGTGTGGGTGTTTGCAGTGGAATTGTTCCTAATAAGGAAGTAAGGGTATTGTCTTTCAGACATCATTCAGGCTGAAAAGTACTATTTTTCTCAGCAAGGGCGATAAATGTCTATAATATCTGTTTGGTTTTTTTTTCAATGCAGTAGGAAAAAAAAAAAAACAGTTCCACTAGACTTGCAGCTTTTGTAGTTTTGGATGTTGTAGTTTCCAGGCTAAGACTTACCCATTCTTCCTTCAAAACTTACATACAAAGAGCTGATAGCTAAATGGTGACCAAATCACTTGATTTATTAATTTCTGGCAGTCATCCAATACCTACCAGAATGCAAGACTCTCTGTTAACAATAGCAGGATGGAGAGTAAACTGCTCTGCCTGGGCCTGAAATAAGGCCTTCTGCTGCCTGCCCATTAATTGAAGACAAGTGGGCCAGCAGTGGCTGATGATAAAGCACAAACATAGCCAGCTCTCATCCTTAGCAGTTTCTTCATTTTTTTTTTTTTAACAAACAGAGGCACTACCTTGTATGTGCTGGAGGTAGAGAAATCCCCTGGCCTGGTTCTTACTTGGAGAGAAACTGACCCAATCCAGTAATAAATTCTAGCTCCTTGTGTGTCAAATTCTGATCAATAAGAGTAGGTATGCTGTCTTCTTGAGAGGCGCGGGTAAGAAGATGGAAGTGGAGGGGGCCGAAGTGCCTTGCTTGAGGGTGGGGCTGTGACTAGCATGTCAGATGAGGAGCAGAAGGTTTCCTTGCTGCATAACTAAAGGTTATGCGAATGCGTGTAGGAACAGGAGTAAAAAATCGAGCAGTCGAGCTACAGTTTGTGAAGTCGGTGGAGTGGAGACAGACTGTAAAGATTAAATGTGAATACCTGTAGTTCTGTAACTTGATTGTACCATCATTTAAGTCATGGTTTTGAGAGAAATAACCTTTACATTAGATGGTAGATATTAATTACAAGATTTTCAAAATGTTAAAATGCAAAAAAAAGGTGATTCTTAGAATAAGGCAATTTTTAAAATTAATTAATTAATTATTTTATTTATTTTTGGCTGTGTTGGGTCTTCGTTCCTGTGCGTGGGCTTTCTCTAGTTGCAGCGAGAGGGGGCTACTCTTCGTTGCGGTGCACGGGCTTCTCATTGCGGTGGCTTCTCTTGTTGCAGAGCATGGGCTCTAGGTACACGGGCTTCAGTAGTTGTGGCATGCGGGCTCAGTAGTTGTGGCGCACGGGCTTAGCTGCTCCATGACATGTGAGATCTTCCCAGACCAGGGCTCGAACCCGCGCCCCCTGCATTAGCAGGCAGATTCCTAACCACTGCGCCACCAGGGAAGCCCGAATAAGGCAATTCTAAGTTACTGCAAGGTTAAACCTAAAGATTTCTAAAATTACTGGGAAGTGTATGCCCTGTCTGGTGGGAATCACCTTCCCGCTTTCCTTTTTCTTCCTCCCTGCCCCCTCTCTTTCCCCCCCATTCCTCCCTAAGAAACCACCTCCCTGTGGCCAGCTAGTTCAAGGAAACCGCCTGCCCTGGGAACAAGCTAACACTAGATTCAAACTGCAGAGAAGCAGGTTGGAGGAAAAAGGAAGGGCGGCTTTCAAGTTAAGTAAGAGCATTATCCTGCCTACTCTTGGCAAAGTGTTCTGCCAACAGCATATTTGGCTTCACATTGTGGGTTTAATTCTTTTCATGTAATCCTTTGGTTGACTCTGTAAAGTCAAAAATAACAAAGCACTGCTGGCACTGTTGAAGAGAGATAACTGATTTGTATGGAACCTGTGGGCATTTCAAGCACTAACCCATGTATCAAATTGGGCTCAACTCATACAAGTTAACAGTTTTCCTAAGGTAAAAATCTTGATTTGGAGTGAACAAGTCCTTATACTTGTGAGAGTTTATTTTATGATCCTGTTAATTGATTTTCTGTGAAGAAAACTTGCTTTAGATTGTAATGTAATGGTCAGTGACTAGGGAGAAACAAGGATTTGCTTTTTTTCCCTCCATATTCACTTTTCCCCTATTTCCATGGTTCATGTGGGCAAGAATGTAATGTTAAGTGAAACATAGCACTTTCGTTGAGAGTGGTATAGTCCAGGATATGTATAGTTTCAAAAAAGGAAACTGGTCTTGATCTACTCTATTTTAAAGGAGCTTTAAAAAATTGTATTCATTAAAGACTTATTATTTTAAATGTGCCTATATTTGCAAATATGGTCTAGTTCCATCTTAAGATGTCACTGGATATAAATTATGTTCAATTTTAAGTAGTACTAATACAATGTGAAATCCCTAAATTGTCTGTGAAGGCATTTAACCTTCATGCCTTTATACATCTTCAATTTTTATATTTATATGTATTTCCTTGCATTCTTATATGCATGCATTTGACCCTACCTAAAACGTGGCCACTAAAATTTTTATACCCCCTTTTCTGCTTAGCACAATAGTGTGCGTGTGACAAATATTCTGTAGTTTTAATTTGTGAGCAAAACTGTCAAAGTCGTGGTATGGTGTCTATGCCTTTGTTGTTTGCAAGATAAGGGACCCAACTAGCTTTCTAGCATTGTAACAGAAGAAAAGCACTCTCAGAAGTCAGGGGAGATTGGAAATCATGGTGCTCTCACCAGAGGAGGTACTCTGTGGAGTACCTTATATGCCCTCCCAACCTCAGTTTCTTGTATAACAAGTAGTTTGAAACCAGGTTGTCAAGTTTCATTCTACCCTGGTAGAATGCAGAGGATCAAAACCAATAATGTGATTTACACATTTCAAAAAGCTAGTGCCAAATTTCCACAGCAAAACGGTCATAAGCCTCCAATGGACAAACTGAGTGCTTGTCATTTGGGCAGTGCAGTCACGTGATGTGAAATTCGTGTGTGCATTCCTTTTTAAAAAGAAGCGAGATAGGAATCTTCCATCATCAACATATAGCACATACATTTGCCAATGCAGAAAGTAAAGGAAAGAACTCACAAAAAAGTCTTTTTTTTTTTTTTTGCTGAAATTTAAAATATTTGCCACTATTTTCAAGTATAAAACACATCTTCCTTTGCCAGGTATAATTCTCACTTGAGTCAATTCAGAAATGGGTCATCTTTTTTTATATCCCTTTGGAGTTTTTAAAAATAAATACTTTGGCCAGGAATTGATCATTTCAAACCATCTTGGCCCTGAGCTCCCTGTCAGTTGGATCAGTTCCTAAAAGTTGGAAACCCAGGGAAGACAGTTATCAAAGAATTAAAGTCCTGTCTTGAATGACTAAATTGATACTATCTACCACTTATACAAGAAGACTGTATTCTTGATTAACCCCGAAATCTGCACTTGGACAGTTTATTCTGTGTATTTTGCTATTCTGTGTATTTAAATTCATGACATTTGAAAAATGTAAATTCTGATTAAACATTGCGAGTACTACTTGTGGTTAGTATATATTTCTTAAGTGTTCCATGGTAAGTGTGACCTATAAATCTGTTAAATTAAATGGTCGAGAGTAAATTTACTTTCACTTTCTGTGGAAACATTTGGATTACCCCAGGAGTAAAAATAACAGATTGATAACATAATATTATTTATTTTCAACTTTCACTTTGATATGTATGCCATCCAAATGCCAATGAATAAAAATCATATTAGATTGTCAAAATTCATGGAATGATGTTGGAGGCAGAGATATTGAATAATGTCCTGTAAACTGAGATGGAACTTTGAGAACAAAAAATGAAGCAGGTAACTCCATAAAATGCAATTATGAAGTTTGTTGTGGGGCTTCCCTGGTGGCACAGTGGTTAAGAATCCGCCTGCCAACGCAGGGGACACGGGTTCGAGCCCTGGTCCGGGAGGACCCCACATGCTGCGGAGTGACTAAGCCCGTGCGTCACAACTACTGAGCCTGTGCTCTAGAGCCCGCGAGCCACAACTACTGAGCCCGCGTGCCACAACTATTGAAGCTCGCATGGCTAGAGCCCGTGCACCGCAACGAAGAGTATCCCCAGCTCGCCACAACTAGAGAAAGCCCATATGCAACAACAAAGACCCAACGCAGCCAAAAATAAATAAATTAAAAAAAAAAAGATTATAAAAAAAAGTTAAAAAAAAAAGAAGTTTCTTGTGGGTGAATTATGTACAGGCAGGATTGGGCAGAAGATGATCCAGGGGCATTCTGAGCTGCTCTCTGCAATGTGGAAAGGGGTACAGGGGGACTTAAAGGGGCCAAAGCTAAAAATAGAATCTGATTACCAACTGAGAAGCACATCGGCGCCACTTGGAACTAGGGTTTTTTCCTCCCCCCAGGGGGTCTCATGACCATTAGCCATCTGCGTCAGCAAAAGGCATTGTTCAGTTTTCTTATTAGATAAAGGCAAGGGTAAAAGTTGATAGGGAACTTGTCTGGCTTGGGCACATTCCTAGTGAGTAGGCTGAAGCTCAGTCACACAGAAAGGGGAGGGGGTAGGCCTGTGTGCCCAAGATGGAGCTGACAAAATGGAGTCAGTGTGGTTCAGCCACACAAATGGTGCACTTAAGATTTGTGTGTTTGATTTTATGTGAAATTTCTATTTAAAAAGCATGAATATTGAACTCTAGCTAGTGATATGTATGCTGTAGTGTTTAAGAGTGAAGAGTACTGGTGTCTGCATCTTACACTAAAATAAAATGTTGTGATGGATGGATAGAGGGATGAATAGATGAATATATATGTACAGTAGTCCCCACCCCCCATCCAAACCATTTCCTAAGTTTCAGTTATTTGAGGTCAACTGCGGTTTAAAAATATTAAACGGAAACGTCCAGAAATAATTCATAAGTTTTATATTGCATGACATTCTGAGTAGCCTGATGAAATCTCGTGTTGTCCCTCTCTGTCCTGCCTGGTACGTGAACCATCCCTTTGTTCATCGTATCCCACCCCTTTGTCACTTAGTAGCTGTCTTGGTTTATAGGACCGACTGTCTTGGTATCACAGTGCTTTTCTTCAGGTCACCCTTATTTTTGTTAATAGTGGCCCAAAGCACCAGAGTAGTGATGCTGCAATTTGGATATGCCAAAGGGAAGCTGTAAAGTGCATCCTTTAAGTGAAAAGTTGAAATTTCTCTACTTAATAAGGAAAGAAAAAAATTGTATGCTGAGATTGCTAAGATCTATGGTAGGAATGAGTCTTCTACACATGAAATTGTCAAGAAGGACAAAGAAATTATGCTAGTTTTGCTGTTAGACCTCATCCTGCAAAAGTTACGGCCACAGTGCACGGTAACTGCTTAGTTAAGAAGAAAAAGGCATTAAATATGCACAATAAGATATTTTGAGAGAGAGACCACATTCACATAATTTTTATTACAGTATATTCTTATAATTGTTTTATTTTATTATGAGTTATTGTTGTTAATCTCTTTCTGTGCCTAATTTATAAATTAAACTTTATCATAAGTATGTACATATAGGAAAAACTTAGTATATATAGGGTTTGGTACTGCCTGTGATTTCAGGTATCCACTGGGCGTCTTAGAACATATCCCCCTCGGATAAGGGGGGACTACTGTATGTGTGATAAAACAAGTATAATAAAATGTTACTTGTACAGTGTAGATGGTTGTTATATGGGTGTTTACTGTACAATTCTTCCAGATTTTCTATATGTTTAAAAATGTTCATAGTAAAATTTGAGGAAAAAGCTTACAGCATGCTTTATTAAAATGCTGTAAAGACTATTAAAAGAATATAAGTATCTATGCTTCATCAAAGTTCCTTACATTCACAAAAGTTATTGGGTTTTTTTATTTTTTGGTCTGGAAAGCATGTAATAATGATGTTTTTAACTGAGTAGGAAAAATAAACTTTTCAAAGTTTAAGATACTATGCAGTATGTTAAAGTTTAAAGATGCATTGTTCTTTAGTTTCTGCTGTTAATGGAGCTGTTACCTTCCACTTGTTACTAAACAGTTTCCTCAGTGCTTTAGACGTCCTTGAGTACATTTGATAGCATTTTGAATTAGAATGCTGAAAAGAACCAGTTTTACCTTTAGATTCATAAGTAAATTTCCCATTGAATTCAGGAGATAATTAATCAGTGGAAAGGTCTTGTTAGTAAAATCTTGATGTTAGGTAGCTTTATCTTTATTGTTTGAGGATAGTAATTGGCTTAAACTTCTAAATGGTATGGTCGCTTCACAGCCAGTAGAGCATTGGGCAGGTTAGTTTAAAGAGGTTATATAATAGTTCAACAAGTAAAATGAACACTTGGCACCATGGTTCCTATCATTGGTTTTCGGGGTGGAGTCTCCAGTTGAACATGGTGTCTTCTTTCAACAACTCATATATGCAAGACTTCAGTTCATAGCTCCCTCACCAAAAACAACAAGAAGAGCAACAACAACAAAACATAACTGTTTTCTTTAAAATTCTGGTAAATGTAGTTAGACTACATGTTGGAATTGATCCTATTTGCTATGCCAACATTTGAAAAAGAATCTGTTGGACATCATTTGGTTTACCAAATTTTTTAAAATATAAGGACTCATTTTAATAATAATTTTTTAAACAGATTACATGTATTAACAGCTTAAATGTTAATAGCCATCAACGGAGAGAATCCATAAAGAAAACAATTCAGCACCTCTTACAACTAATTTGAACATCACTAATTACAATACTGATTAACACATATGATAAAGAATATATTTGAACACAAGTACATGTGAACTGTATTTTTATTCTGTCTATGAACACTTAATGATATATGGAATTGTGGGACTCATGAAGTTTTCCCAGAGGTACCCAGAGGCCCCAGGATACCAGATTAATAAAGAAAACTTTGGTGCTTTGCCTATACAGGGACCTTTTCTAAAAAATTTACAAAGAATACATGACCAAATATGAATCCTGGAAAATGAAAGAGATATTCTAAATTTATAAAGGCAAGGTTCATATGACTCTCTTGTGAAACACCCTTTGGCAGGAGATTAGATACATGTTGGGAATACAAAAATTTTAACAAGAAAAACCTGAAAATATAAATAGAAAAGTAAATTTCATTTATACTATTGGAATATCTAAAGGAGGGAAATAGACTACTTTTAATTTGAAAGAAGCAAAGCCATGTGAAGTTACTTCCAGGTCATTTCATTTTTTGATTTCCTTTATAGTGATATTAGCTGGGCTTTTGTTTATCATAACAAATGTTGCTACAGATTACTTTGGCCATTTTGATGTTTAGTAAACCACCTGTTGGGAGGATTTTTATTTTTTCATTCCATTTTGTACATTATGGAAAAATGTACGCAATTGATGTGAACAAGAAAGATAGTTTTCAGGTCTACCAAATACTTGAGTTTTGGTTGCATTTCTAAGGGTTATTACAGGGTTTTAAAATTTCCATATGACTTAATAGCTAGGAGGACATATTAATATTTAAATATTAATTTTAATACCAAAGATAAAGCAGATTAATATGTTTGAATGAATATTTAAAATTCCATAATGAGAAGATAATTATTTTAAATTAACTATGTATTTATAATTTGGTAGGCTAAATCATTCATGGTATGTGACAGTACTATCCACCTGATTCATCTCTTTTTGCCAAATTTTTCTGTATTAGTTCTTGAAGTCTGTTCTCAGCATGTATCACTTTATAGGGTCGGGATGGTGAGGGAGTAGGGCATCAGGCTTTAATGTGAATTTATAATTTATAATGTGAAAATTGCTGGTAGTTAAAATTACCGTAGAAAATCTTGTGAATCGTCTGCTTCAGAATTTGTTTTTTTTGTATATGCAACTCTGTACAGTAATTATGAAGCCTACTAAGATTTTAAAACCACCAAGCTAAACTAAAGAACCAAAGGATGTCTATTTTGCAGATCTTTGGGTATTCATACTCTTTGCTTTTCAAATAACTAGCAAATACCTAATGGTGGATGGGAGATGGATCTGTGATTCTGTAGTTTAGCTGTGCAGTAGGTAGCCATTGGCTACCTGTAGCTATTTAAATTTAAATTTAGGTTAATTATGGTTAAATAAAATAGAGGGCTTCCCTGGTGGCGCAGTGGTTGAGAATCTGCCTGCCAATGCAGGGGACACGGGTTCGGGCCCTGGTCTGGGAGGATCCCGCGTGCTGCGGAGCGGCTGGGCCCGTGAGCCACAACTGCTGAGCCTGCGCGTCTGGAGCCTGTGCTCCGCAACAAGAGAGGCCGCGATAGTGAGAGGCCCGCGCACCGTGATGAAGAGTGGCCCCCACTTGCCACAACTAGAGAAAGCCCTCGCAAAAAAAAAAAAAAAAAAAAATAGAAAATGTGTTTCATCTATCATGTAAGCCACGTTCAGGTGCTCAACAGCCCTATGTGCTTAGTGGTTAGTATATTGAACAGCACAGAAAGATATTTCTGTAATTACAGAAAATTCTGTTGAACAGCGGTATACTAAAGTATGTTATTCTCCCAGGATTTTCTCCATTTTGTTTAGATAAGTTTCTTAAAACATAACATGTTGCTTTGAGAATTATAGAAGCTTTTTGGGATCCAAGTTATTTGTGGGAATAATCAGTTTTATATTTTAGATATTGTTTTTTCTAAAAATATTCAGTTAATATTTTAAAACATGAGCGCTCATGAATAAGAGTTACTGGTGCAGATACTGCACATTCCTTGTCATTAAAAAATGTGGTCAGCACAAGGAGAAAACCCTTGTATAGTCTGATGATAAATCACTTTTTTTATCCTAAAATTACTCTGTAAATTTTGTTTTACAGCCTTGGTTATAACAACCCATCCCAAAGCCTGCATGCAAATAGCTAAATAGCATCAACTGATCTCATTTTAAAGTCAGAGCCACAATTCTCAAATAAGCACTCAGCATCCCCAGGCATCCTGTTCTATTTCTCTTTCCTATTCTCCGAAATGATTTTGTACCTTCTTCTCTCTCTTCAAACCTTCCTCCCACAGTAGTTCCTGCTTCCCACATGGCTTACCTTGCTTCTTACTTGTTTGAGAAAAATAGTTAACATACCCAAGTTCCTACATTCGTCCACCTACAAATCTACTATCTCATCTGGTACTAAATGTACATTCTTGACCTGCTCTGCTGTTTTAATGTGGTTGACAGTATACCTGCTTTCATTCAAGTCCAGTCCTTCCACTTGGGCTCTGGATTTCACTTCTTCTCAACTTATTCATACATTTTCTCCTGAAATTATCCTTCTTCTCCTTTAATATTAATTTCTGTGTATCTACAAATATGTTTTGGTGTCTTCTAACTTAAAAATCGAAACAAAAATAAGCTATTTGATCCTCTTCTCTTCCAGATATTGCCTTGTTTTTCTACTGTCCTTAACACACACATACACACACACACACACACACATACAGCTTATGACTTTGTTAAAATTTGTGAAGTGGAGCACAGGGTGTCGGATAGTGAGCCATGGTTCAACAACAGAGCAAAGAAAAATTGAAATAGTGAAGTTTATTACTCACAGGTCCTACAGGAAGTACATGGCACCCCTCAAGGGGCCACATTGGGAGGACAAGGCAGGGTACAGACATTGACAGGATGTAGGGCACATGCCTTTATTAGTATCTATGGGTAGAGTACTTTGGGGTTCCCGGGCTGGGACCAGATTGCTCGATGCAAACCAGAAGAGTGGGGTTTTGGTAAGCCCCAGGAGGGGTCTTATCTAAGGGCACGTAAGGCATACAGGTGCTGGGGGACAGGGGAGATTGGTGATCACAAGGGCTATTGGGGACGTCATATCAGGAAGTTAATTTGCTTGTGCCTATGCAGCCCACTATCTAGGGTGTGCTTGCTTGAGGGGGCTGCTGTCAATTGAAGGTCCATGCACACTACTTGATCAAACAAAATGGATGCCGAGGCAACAGTACCATGGAGTAGCTTAGCTAAACTCTTGACACTCACACATGCTAACTAAAAATCTTGAAGGAATTATTTATTGTTTATATTGCAGTTCTTTACCTCATATTCTCTCTTCAGTTCAGTTCATTAAGCCTGCCTTCCTCACAAAGGCTTGTTTTCTTTCTTTTTTCTTTTCTTTTCCTTATTATTTTATATATATATATATATATCTTAAGGCCACATGACCATTGTGTTGCCAAATCAATGGCCATGTCTCTGTTCTTCCTGTACTTGATCCCTAAGCAGAATTTGGTACAGTTGACAACTTGATCCTTCTGGAAAAACTCTCTTCTTTCATTGTGAACTACATAAACTTTTCCTAGGTTTCCTTCATCTCAGTTTCCTTTTCTCATCATTTCTTTACCTCCAAATGTTAGTATGGGTCCTATCTTCATAGTTTTTCGAGGATAACTCATCCAGTCTAATGGCTTTAAATACCAACTATATGCAAATAACCCTCAACATTTTTTTATACTTAATCCTACCTTCTCTCTTGAACATGAAATGTGTTTCTCAGACAGCCTACTTGACCTACCCATTGGGGTATGTAGCTGAGATGAATCTCAAGTTTAACATAATCCAAACAGACCTCTTGATTTTCTCTAACAGACCTCCCCAAGTAAATATCAAACACACACCTGCCTAGACTGTTCCTTTTCCAGACTACCCCACTCAGTATGGCACCATTATGACCCAGTTGCTACTGTCAAATTTATAAGTGGGTTTATAAACTTCATATATAATCTGTGAATCTTGTCATCTCTACCCATATCCTAAATCTCTCCACTTCTCTGTGTTCTTCATTATCACTGTTTTATATCCCCATCGTTTCTCACCTAGACTATCGCAGTTGTTTTTTTTAATCTTTTTGCTTTTGTCACACTATAAGTAAATTTCCCTTATCCCTTCCACAGATGAAAGAGTCTTTTATTAGAACAAGTAATATTACTCTACTGACTTCCCATTGCCCAAAGACAGAGATCTGAATTCTTTAACCTGGCCTTCAAATTTCTTCATGATGCGGCCCTTGCCTAGCTCTTTACATCACACCATTCCCTTTTCTGCTGTACTCTAGCCTCAGGCCACACTGTCTCTTGCCTTAGAGTCTTTCTGCACTAGGTTTCCCTGAAGGAAATATTCCTACCTCAGATATTCAGTATGTGGGCTTTCCTTTGTTTTTCAGGTCTTAGCTTAAATGACACTTTCTCAGACATGACTTTGCTGACCAAACTAAAGTAGCTACCAGTCGCTCTCAATCCTTTAAAACTATTACAAATGTCGGTGGAGGATTTACACTCTGTAAAATCGTTCTTATATTACTTATTTACTGTTTTTTTCTTTATCTTCATCTATAAAAATAAGCTCCATTATATTCCCAGTGTCTAGAGCTTTGCCTGTCCCAGAATTAGAACTCTTTGAATGAATGAATGTCTGAAGGATGAAGTCAATAGAAGCTGCCCTGTTGGTTTTCAAATGCCAGGCGATATCTAACTATTTGAGATTGTGAGGCCAGGAAAGATCCTCATTCTGGTTGACATTTCACTGGGACAAACATTGGCGATGTGAAAATTTTATATTAGGATCCATATGTGGCTTTTTCCAGTGTATCACCTCCCTCTTCTCTTCATCCTTTACTGCAGTCACCACGGCAGTAATGAATCTCTGGAATCAGACTTAGGACACATTCCACTTGGTATATGTGACTTTTCTGAGAAATATGTGTTGAAAGGCAGCCTCACCACCTGATGATTATTTAGTAGCTGTCTTTCTTCACTGAACAACAGGGAATAATACCCTTGATCTCTGCCACCAAGAAATAAACAGAACCCTTTCAGAATTTAAGCCCTGGGAATGATTTTTGCATTTGCAGATATACAGATGTTTGCTTTTGAAGCTCATCTGGTTTACATAATGATTTTTATCTATTTATTTCAAAATGAATAGTAAATCATTTTTGTGGATAATATGAAGAATTTGTAAAATGATCCTGGCCTTCTAATATTGCTGTGTTTTTGGAAGAGGACTTCTTACATCTTCACCTCATAAAGTTTTTTTCCTCTGTGTTCCAGTGTAACAAAATGGAAGTATGAAGGAATATTTTGGTTGTGCTTTTTAAAGGAAAAGTCAGTGTTTTATCAAAAGCTTAGATAACAAAGGTGAGGATCAGTATTCTGCGGATACCTGAACTCCACACCAGGCTCTCTGTCCATCTTGCCACTTATTTTCCATACACTTCATAGATTCAGTATCTAGTGGCATTTTGACGTAAGCATTACATCAGTACTGTAGTCTTGCCCCTTCTCCTGAACACCATGTATAAGGTATATATTAACTTTAACTCATATCTAAGAAATTAATTTCTAAGTATAAGAAAAATATTGGAAAACCTTGAATATAAGTTAGAAACTTGACTATGAATTTTTTCTGCAAATACAAATTGAGGAAGGTAGTTGGGCTTTCAGGGAAATAACAGTTATAAGCTGTGCTATAACATTATTGGATATTTTGGTGGCATAGATTATTTGAAAATATATGTGTAAATAAATGAGTGCTACTGCATAGGTATTGTAACTATTTAGATTAATTGTTTAAACTTGGTTAGTATAAAATGAGTTAAGGAAGTGGCCTGCCTCACTCCATCATTTCTTTTTTAAACAGTGTTCTTTATAATTAATTCCAAGCAAGTCTCGGAACATTGGACACTTTCTCTCTCTCCCCCTGTAACCATGATGGAGCCTTATTTTGTTAGAAAGTTGGAAAATTGAGCTCTTTTAACTCTAAAGACTAAAGCTATGGGAAAACTTTTTAAGTTCAACTAGGCAATAAGGCTATGTTTGAAAATATTCAGAATTTAAGTAGTTCTCTCTACAGATTACATCATTTATTTTTGGTTTATTATGAATACAGCTTCTAGTATGTGTAAATTATTCACTTTTTAATTGTTAAAATGTTTTCCTCTAAATCCCATTATTAATATTGGTAAATATAACATAAAAATTTTGAGCAATATTTCATTAGCTATCATTAATAAGTATTTAACCACACTGTTTCAAATTAGTTATAATTAGTTAGCTAATGACATATAAATTATTAAATTAAACTTGGAAAATTTATTGAAGTATTATATAGTAAATTAAAAATGAGTGAAATGTGATTGAATTGTTACTCAATATTTAATATTTTATTGCCTATCCGTAGAAATAATAGCCACACAATTTTTTCCAAACAGTATTGTTTTATATTTAATATAAAGTTGGATTTGTATATATGCATATGTACTCATGTTAAATAATTAACATGAAAATATTGGGTTGGCCAAAAGTTCGTTTTTTTTCTGTAAGATGGCTCTAGTAGCACTTAGTTGTCTTTAATATCATTTGAAACAGTTTTGTTAGATTGTATTATGACAGCTGTCATATAAGCACGCATTTAAAAAAAAACCTATCAAAATTGGTGAATTTTTGTGTGGCCATTTTAATATTGAAGATGGAAGAAAAAAAGCAACGTTTTCGGCATATTATGTTTTATTATTTCAAGAAAGGTGAAAATGAAACTGAAACGCAAAAAAAGATTTGTGCAGTGTATGGAGAAGGTGCTGTGACTGATCGAACGTGTCCAAAGTGGTTTGTGAAGTTTTGTGCTGGAGATTTCTCACTGGACGATGCTCCATGGTCGGGTAGACCAGTTGAAGTTGATAGCGATCAAATTGAGACATTAATTGAGAACAATGAACATTATACCACACGTGAGACAGCGACATACTCAAAATATCCAAATCAAGCGTTGAAAATCATTTGCACCAGCTTGGTTATGTGAATCGCTTTGATGTTTGGGTTCCACATAAGTTAAGCGGAAGAAACCTTCTTGACTGTATTTCCACATGTGATCCTCTACTTAAACATAAGGAAAATGTTATGTTTTAAAAACAAATGTGGCGGCTGATGAAAAGTGGATACTGTACAATAGTGGGGAACAGAAGAGATCATGGGGCAAGTAAAACGAACCACCACCAACCACACCGAAGGCTGGTCTTCATCCAAAGAAGGTGATGTTGTGTATATGGTGGGATTGGAAGAGAGTCCTCTATTATGAGTTCCTTCCAGAAAACCAAACAATTAATTCCAACTAGTTGCTCCCAATTAGACCAACTGAAAGCAGCACTCGACGAAAAGCGTCCAGAATTAGTCAACAGAAAACACATAATCTTCCATCAGGATAACGCAAGACCACATGTTTCTTTGATGACCAGGCAAAAACTGTTACAGCTTGGCTGAGAAGTTCTGATTCATCGCTGTATTCACCAGACATAGCACCCTTTGGATTTACATTTATTTCGGTCTTTACAAAATTCTCTTAATGGAAAAAATTTCAATTCCCTGCAAGACTGTAAAAGGCATCTGGAACAGTTCTTTGCTCAAAAAGATAAAAGTTTTCAGAAGATTGTATTATGAAGTTGCCTGAAAAATGGCAGAAAGCAGTGGAACAAAAGGGTGAATACATTGTTCAATAAAGTTCTTGGTGAAAATGAAAAATGTGTCTTTTATTTTTACTTAAAAATAGAAGGAACTTTTTGGCCAACCCAATATTTAACACTTTTCCTTAAATAGTAATTTTTATAATATATTTTTCGCATAGGTAGAGCCTAAGTCCCATTTATATGCAGTGGGTGTATAAATTGAGAGAGATACTGGTGAAATATATAATTTTCATACTTACTTGCATCACTCATTTTAAAATCATTGTATTTTGGTCTTATTTGCAAATATCTTCCTTCAAGGGCTCCTTCTCATCTCAACTCTAAAGAATCTCTTATTTTTAAAACAATATGTCTCATAATTTCCTCTAAATTAATACACAAAATTTTATAATTTAAGATTTTTCCTGATCTTTGCTATTCTACTGAAAAGAAATGTGTGCTTTTGTGTTTTTATTGATATGGATAAACACATCTTCAAATTCAAGTGCTAGTGTTTTGGAGAAGTAATATTTTGATTTTGCTCTGTTTCCTCTTAAATGTTAGTAATAAAGAAACAATTAACCTAAATATAGAGCAATGTAGTGAAGGGAAAATGTCTTCACAGGTCCCTTGAGAAAGAGCTGTTTAGACTTTTTATGTTTCTAATTTTTACCATTGAGTATATAACTTTATAATTTTTTGCAATTCGGCTTACTTATAATGCTAACAGGTAAAGTAGAAAAAACAATCACTAAGAAAAAACAATGGGAAAGAAGTATAAAAAGGGGAAATTCAGCCCCCAAATAATAGCATACATATTTGGATTATTTTCTTATAATATTTGAAATATTCCATACAAACATTGTTATTTTCAAAATGCCAAACTATCTCAAATTCTAAAGCTAATGCTGCTAATCTTTCTCTTGCAATTCTGCTCCTAAACTTTTACTCCTAAATGCTTGGTCCAAAAAAATAAATAAATAAATAAATAAATAAATAAATAAATGCTTGGTCCTAGTCCCTCCTTTTTCGTTCAAACCCTAACACCATATGCCTTCTATATATGGCTTGTTAGATGAATTAATTCAAAGAGTTAATTGATTAGTTAATTCAAATAATTGATATTTCTTTGATTTCCACGAGTCAGCACATTTTCTTCAAATGTGCATTAATCATGTGTCAATAATTTTTTTTCATGTATTAGGCCATTTTCAGTTTGGATTTACACATTTTAACTTTCATTGGTTTGTTTTCACTGTCCCAGACCCTTCACTGTGTAGGCAGAGCCTGAAGAAGCAAGCTTTCAGGCCTTTTCCATTGGAGTTTTCTCTCCCATTATAGCTCAGTGGCCACCATGATATTTACCTGAATGTTCAGTTTTCTGAAACTATGTAGAGACAGTGCTGGAGAGTGTCTTCAACCAACACACCCATCCTGTAATTGAACATACCTGGTAATTGGTCAGTAGGTTAATTTTCTTCCATCATTTAAAAAGAGTTCTACAGAAAATAGATTTGACAGAATGAAATCTTCTAAGTATAAATAAATCACTGTTAAGGCTCATTGAAAGATTCATCTCTGTGGTACTCTGAGCATAGTACATTACCGCATATCTAAAAGTGTTCATGAAATCTTTGCGTTGGTCTGCTTGGTTGTTGGTATGGACATTTTTCTTCCTTGGCATTAAAAAACTCTTATTTTGGTAATTGCCTTATTGCAATATATTTTATATACCATACAATTAATCCACTTATAATGTACAATTCATTGACTTTTAGTATATTCACAGAGATGTGCAACTATCACCATAATCAGTTTTACAATATTTTCATCACCACAAAAAGAAACACTGTACCTATTAACAGTTCACCTTCCATTTGCCCCCAGGCCCCCAGCTCTAGGCAACTACTAATCTACTTTCTGTCTCTGTATATTTGCCTATTCTATGCATTGGTTATAAATGGAATATGATATGTAATGTCTTGTCACTCAATTCTTTCACTCAGCGTAATATTTTTGAAGTTCATTCGTGTTGAAACGTATCAGTACTTCATTTCAATTTATTGCTCAATAACATTCCATTGAATGGATATATCACATTTTATTTGTTCATCAGTTGATTATCATTTGGGTTGTTTCCACTTTTTGGCTATTATAATACTATTGTGACCATTCATCTACAAGTTTTTTTGTGGACGTATGTTTTCATTTATCTTGAGTATACACCTAGGAGTAGAATACTGGGTCAACTCTACATTTAACCTTCTGAGGAACTATCAAACTTTTCCAAAGTGGTTGCACCATTTTACATTCCCACTAAGTAATGTATGAAGATTCCAGTTTCTCTGCCTTCTTCACAAACACTTGTTATTATCTGCTTTTTGATTATAACCATCTAGTGGATGTGAAGTGGTATCTCTTTGTGGTTTTGACTAATGATGTTAAGCATCATTTCATTTCTTTATTGGCCATTTGTATATTTTCTTAGGATAAATGCCTATTTATATGCTTTGCCTATTTTTAAATTGGGTTGTCTGTTTATCACTGAGTTGTAAATGTTTTTTATATATTCTAGGTACAAGTTCCTTGTATATGATTTGAAAATATTTTCAACAGTTCTGTGGGCTGTCTTTTCACTTTATTGATTGTCCTTTGAAGCACAAAAGTTTTAAATTTTGATGAAGTCTAATTTGTTGATATTTTATTTTGTTATATGTAATTTTTGTGTCATATCTAAGAGATCATTGCCTAATCCAGGTCACAAACATTTACTCCTATATTTTCTTCTAAGTTTTGTTATAATTTGAGCCCTTAAATTTAGCTCTTTTATCCATTTTGGGTTAAATTTTGTACGTGGTGTGAGGTAGGGGTCTGATTTCATTCTTTTACACATGGATATCTGGTTGTCCTAGCACCATTTATTGAAAAGACTATTTGTTCCCCCATTGAATTGCCTGGTACCCTTGTCAAAAATCAATTGACCATAAAAGTAAGGGTTTATTTCTGGATTCTGAATTCCATCATTGATCTATATGTCTATCCTTATGTCAGTATCACAGTGTTTTGATTACTATCCCTTTAGAAATTGGTAAGTGTGAGCTCTCCAAATTTTGTCTTCTTTTTCAATATCTTTTTGGCTATTCACAGTCCCTTGGAATTTCATATAAATTTTAGGTTCAGTTTTTCAATTTCTGTTAAAAAAAGGCCATTGGGATTTTGATAGGGGTTGTATTGAATCCGTAGACTAATTCTGGGATTATTGTCATCTTCATAATATTATGGTTTGTGATTGATGAATACAGGATGTCTTTTCATTCATTTAGTTCTTTTATTTTTTTTCTATAATTTTTATAGTTTTCAGTGTGTCATAATTATGGTAGTTTGCATCATTTTAGGAATTTTTCCATTTCTGAACTTATTTCATTTATTGGCATAACATTGTTCATAGAATTCCTTATAATCCTTTTTATTTTTGTAAGGTCAGTAGTAAGGAATAAAGACCCTCCTTCATTCCTGATTTTTGTGATTTGAGTTTGTTCCATTTCTGAAGTGAAAGTATTCTTCTTTGCTTCCTTGATATTTTTAATACTAATTATATGGTAAAGTCTTATATACAGATTGACTTGTAATAGAACAATTTTAGACTGTTTCTCTACATCCTCTGATAACCAGGATGTTGGGGAGAGTGATCATATGCTATAACTGTACATGTGTGAACAAATTAAATTTCTCATCTTTTTTACTTCCTTCCCCTCATGTAAGTATAGTGTAAAAAAAAAAAAACCCTGTCTGTCTCACACATTTTATTACCTGTATCAGTTGTCCAATTGCCAACTGTGCTTTTGTTTCTGCTATATTTGAGTTTCATGTCCCTCCCTGAAGTTTTTCATGTTCACAAGTAGAATTTTCCATCAATGGCCAAAAGAGAGGAAACTGGATAATCAAACTCTACTGTAACATTCAGAGAAAGTATCAGGAGAATGGGTTGCCTCTGTAACCCCATCTCCTTACTCTTCTTCTGACTCTTTTGTTCCAACCACATTGGCTTCCTTGCAGTTCCCTGACTTCAAGAATACTCTTACTTCATGGCCTTTATAAGGCCCTTTCTTCTGCCTGGAATATTCATCTATAGTTTTCCATGTGGCTTTCTTCTTCGTCTATTTCAAAAGTCTTTGTTCAAAAGTCTCAATGAGGAAAAAACCATACCACCTTGTTTAAAATTTCAACATCCCTTCACATCACCAAGGACTCATTATATCATGTCCATGGTTTATTTTGCTCAGTAGTTAGCACCTTCTAGCATATTAAATAATTTATTTATTTATTGAGTCTATCCCCCTCTTTTAGAATATAAGCTCTTTGAGAGCAAAGGTATTCCTATGTGTTTTCCACTACTACTATTATTCCTAGAATAATGCCAAGTACATTTTAGTCACTGAATAATTTTTAATAGACGATGACTAAATAAATGATCCAGGATCTTAACCTACAAGCAGAACTGTCTTAGAATAATACACAAACTTGAGCTTGAACAAAAAGTCTCAAAAGGATCTTATTTCTTTAACGGTCATGAAGATTCATTGGTAAGTTAAAAATAAAATTCCTCTTCTGCATGACAGTTTGACCAGGAAACCTGGATCACCCTGGAAACCTGATGAAGATAATATTCCAAGTATACTAGAAGATAGTATTGATTATAATAAAATTAATGAGTGATTAGTGAATTGTTTTAGGACTGAGAAAACTTTGAATGGCTTACGGAGAGGCAGTAGCTTCTCTGAGTGCTGTGACTTTCAAAACTGGAAGCTTTGCTGTGGAACTGTTACAGGAGATATTGGTTCTTATATTGCATGAGGTTCTTAAACCAAGAAGACTCCCACACCTGGCCAGTATGGACAGTGGGTTTCTTCTGGAGAGTCAACGAGAATACCTCATGGATGGCTATATGGAATGTTGTACAGACTCTTTTTCAAAAGGAATGACTAATGCTACCCTGCCAGCCTGCTTGCTCCTGTCTTGTATTCCTCTGAATGAATCTGATACCAAGTATGGGCTGTGATGGTCTTGTGTTTCTGAATATTCGGCAGAGCCTAAGACGCAGGCTGGGCTTGGTCCTAGATGTAGAGACAAGGATGTTAGAGAGGTTAAGTTGCTTGGCATCTGTCTGGGAGGAGGTGCATCTCTTATATATTTGCACAGTATGTTTATAATTAGCCAAATGTAGGTCACCTGGAATGATTTACTTTGAACTAATTGAGTTACCTTGAGGAAATCCCTTAACCATTGAGCCACAGCCTCTTCAACTATAAAAACGAGAAAATTATAATTGATATTCTCTATGGTTTGTGCCTAGTCAAGCATTCTGTGACTTCCATAAGACTGTTCACACCATAGTTTGATACTTTCTTACATACCTGAAGACATGACATATTTGACATGATTTCCTCTATGGAAAAAATAGTTTAGAGAACATATCTACAGACTAGATAATAGGCCGCTCTTTGATTGTCATAACAGTTACAGTGAATATTAAAAACAGCTGTTTCCTGTGTTTTTGACTATAATGTAAGAATATAATAACTATATATGTGTGTATACGGATATATATCATCATGGTAATGCTTTTGAAAGAAATGGAAAACTTAACTAAGATTCAGTGGTTTTAATTTTGGCTGTGCTGCTAGCTTTACATGTGAAAATCGATGATACACACTTCATTCCTTTGAACTTCAGTTTCCTCCTCTTCACAATAAAAAGTCTGTGTCACATGAATTCAGTTTCCTTTCAATTGTAAAATCATGTGATTGATGATATATTCCTCACATCCATACGTGCTGCTTTGACTCTTTAGGCCAAGAAAACAAAAAAAAATGGTCACTCTAATAGGTATTTGCAGAGAATTTGCCTAGTTAAATTTTTGAGACATTTCTTTTTAGAAGTTCTGCCTCTGGAAAGCTTTCTTTTATAGATTTTTTCCACTTTTTTATTGACTAACACTATCAATCTTAGCCCCATTGTCCCACATTGTCATTTATGCTGTATCCTTTGTAGGCTTGATGAAAAATTCTGTCAATATGAAATATACTGAGAATTTCTAGTGCTTTGTTATTCATTTATTATCACATTTTTGGAAATATATTCATGTATATGTATGCATAAAATTTACTCTCTGAAAAGGATAAATAGCATTTGCCCTTTGTGTTGCTGCTTATATTGAATAAATACTCTGAGTTCCTGTCTCACCCCAGAGAGCACAGAAACCTGTACTCTATGCTGAATATCCAAAAATATTATTTGTCATGATTTACAGATATGTCGTATCTAGATATAAGGTAAAATCCATTATTTTGCTTGGGTTCTTAGGCTGTGAAACTGACTGGATTTTTACTTTCATGCCTACGTGAATAAAGAAACACCCAAAAGGTAGAAAATGAAAGGGACTCATCAAAGAACACGATGGGTGGTGCGTAACTGCCTCTTCGGACAGTATTGGTAGTTACTCTCCCAAAAACATTAAAAATTACTGACAGGAGCAGGAAGAAGATGAAAAGCATCTCTTCCATTCCTACAGTCTTTTTCATTGTCTACATGCTGTCCTGCAGTCTGGAATAAAATCAAGATTACTACCATCGTACAAGTTTCTCAGGCTGAAGAGGACGTTTGGCATATTTCATAGATTCTAAGATACACTTTTTCCCCTCACATTTTAACATCTCTGAAATTGGGAAATATCTTACCATTTTACATTTTCCTCCTTACTTGAACATGAAAGAACATTGACTCTTACCATCAATATGTCTTGGATACAGACAAATTTGCTGTGTTCAAAGGCAAATTTAGACAGAGAATCACAGACCTCAAATTCTATACTATGTCACAGGCTTATCACACAGCAATATGGTACTCAAAATTCTACTGATTAATCAACCCATCATAACTGAGGTTTGACTATACATATATGTGCATTTTTACTTTGGTCTTCTGTAAAGCAGGTGCAGCTGCACAGCATGTATTCAACATGCATGGTAAATTCACTTTAAAAGAGAATCTTTTATATTTAATATGTGGATACAGAAATAACAGAAAAAGATAAATATGCTCACGGAATGCAAAGAAAATTACATTCATATAAATACCTCTTATTACCTTCTCCAGAGTTATGCAGAAAATATGAAACTGGTTGGAATGTTCATTTTATGTGGCTCTCAAGGTACTGTTCTCATAAGGGTAAAATGAGAAACAGTAAATTATTGTGAAGTTTAGTAATAAGAGTAAAGAAGGCATATATTTATGAGAGTAAAAATATTGAGTAGCATTTGGACAAAGGATGTCAAACCTCATTTGAATTGATTTCTTTTCACCAGTGTAAACAAAAATGATTTATCAATCAAAGCCTATTTCTAAGTGTTTTTTTTCTTGTTTATACTGTTCTCTTAAGAAGTGTTCCTTTCTTATGAACAGTTTGGAATACAGTCATCTTATCACTTAAAACTGTTGGCATCTTACAATATCAGAGATTTTTTTTTTCTAGAAGTTTTAGAAGATGCCATTATGTATCATTCTTGACAAATAAGATATGGTTGGCTTAAATGTTTTAGAAATCTCTAAGGAAAGGAGTAACCCATTGATTATATTACAGCCTGTTTGGAGAAAATGGAAAATCACAGCTAAGATAATGCTGTCTCTGCCAGTCCTATTTGATTGTGTGGTGCGCTTGTCTTTGGCCCTTGCTCTGCCATTTGGAGGAGCAAATCAGTATCAGCACTGTGTCAGATCAACCCTACCCTTTGCTTTTTGAATATATATGCAGGTGGTGAAAATGATCATGACATGGTCAATCAGTGTACCAGAGATTTTTCATTAATACCTTAATTCATGAATGGATAATTGATTTAAACATAAGTGAGAACTGATTTTTCCCCACTTGGGAAAAGATGAACCATTGTAACTTTTTCTTTTGGTTCTTTTTAATTTTTCTTTGCCTTTATATTGTTATTTCAAATTTATTTATGGTAATGACCCAAGCAAATATTTAAAGTATTAATAGTTTTAATAGTTTTAAATACAAAAAAAATTGGAATGCCATTCTAATGTGAAAATACAATGTCAGTGAGTTGCATCTTCCAATGAACAGTCTTAGATGTGTGCTAGTCTTAGCAAGCAGAAGGATATTTTTTTCCTTTTAGTCAACAAATATTCATATTTGGCACTGTGCAAACCTCTCGGGAATGCTCAGCATTTTTGACTTACCTCTTTTGTTACAAACTCCCTGTAAGATCATTACTTAGATTTGGATTAACCTGGTTGATTTAAAGAAATTTATGATATAGGAGACAATTTGGAATGTTGAGACATCACCTTTGGTAACACTTTTTTGGCACTTCTAGTTGTAGCCACAATATTTAATTTGACTCCACTCAGCCTTTCACATATATATCACATGCTTTCTCCTCATGCTTGAGAGTGTGATTATATTATTATTTGCATATAAGTCCTTTTATTTCTACTAGATTATAAATTCCTTAAGGGAAATACCATGCTTTATAAAGCTTTAGTTTGTACAGAGTAACTACTCTATCAACTTACATGCAAAAGGTCTTTACCAAATCTAATAAAATGAGTATACTGACTTCTGTTCCTGGTTGTTCCAAAGACTAAATGCTTGAGTCTGAAAAATTTGAAGGACTATCGTTTAAAAAAGGAAACACAAATGCTCTAAAGACTCAGAATAAAGTAGGAACAGAGGATGGGGAAGAGGATAGGATGACAGATGAGGATTTTTTATGCTGAGATGAAATCTAGCATGCCTAAAGCCATAATGAATTGCCTTGGGAAGTATTGGCCTGCTATACACTAGCAGTGTTCAATCCATCTGGGCAAGTATTTCAGGGGAGGTTCCTAGAGAAGACTTAATCATCTAATTGAAGCCTGGTATACTTGACCTTTTGTTTTCTTTATACTTGATGCTTGATTATAAAGAAATGAAATATAATAACATATAATTTATATTGTATAAATTATAAAAATTTTATACGTATCTGATTATATGCCATAACCGTAAATACACATATATGGAATATATCTAATAGTCTGTCCCAGGTCATTTTGTTCATAACCATTTTAACAGTTTTGAACCAAGAAGATCTTGACAGTATACAAATAAGGTGCCACTGAAGCCTATTTTTAATTTCTCAGAAGCAGCCCTTAATCATCATATGTGAAATAAGTCAAAAAGACTTATTTCACATATAATTCTAATATGTGTGGTTCTCTGTTTTTCACGTCTGAATAAACTAAAAATGTAGACCATAATAAAGGATAGTGGGAACTGGGCCATACAGTAGCAGTATGAGCCATGTGATAGCAAAAAATATTGCTAATTTAGAGTATAATTAAAGAGAATCAGGGAGTTCCCTGGTGGTCCAGTGGTTAGGACTCGGCACTTTCACTGCCGGGCCCCATGTTCAGTCCCTCATCAGGGAACTAAGATTCCCCAAGCTGCACGGCCAAAAGAAAAAAAAAAGAGAGAGAATCATAAAATTTTATGACTTGTAGGCATCAGATGAGAGAGAAAACTTGTTCTGTGTGGGGTAAGAATTAGGAAAGTGGGGTCAAAGCTGAAAGAAGTACAGGTTTCTGTTGAATATAGGGAAGAATTTTAACATTTAAGTTTCCTGAAAATGGATAATTTTGCCTCATGTAGTTTCCTCTTACCAGTTTTTTCAAGCACAAAATTTTAAAAAAATGTAATAAAGACATTACAGAATGTATCCAAGGATGTGATGAGATATTAGCGAAAATGACCTCTAAGTTCCTGTGATGTTCAGTGTTATCAATATAATGTTAAACGAACAGTGTACACCACTTAAGACGGCACAGAAGTGAGTAAAACACTTAAGGAAGCTACTTTAAAATTTTAATTTTCCACTTTAAATATACAAACTTCTTAAAATTTGCTTCTACAGATCCTGGCGTTTGTGATGGCTTTGCATACATAAGATTTGACTGTATTTTATAGCATTGACTTAGATTTTGAAAAAGGAAGAACTACCTTTTATTCTTAGCACTTGAATCTATTTCTGTATTTCTCTGATACATTACCTGATGTATAATTGACAATGAAAGGATTGATAATTAGAGCGGTTTTTAAAAAACTAATTACAGCAAATTGAATCTGTGTTAAAGGTTCAATTGATTGGAACTGAGACCTTGGTAGGGGAATAGGGAGACAAAAATAATATTAAGGTGAGGCCAGTTAAAGAACTAGAATGACTGTCATTTTGAAGAATTTGAATTTGGTAGTGTGCAATATTGTGAGCTATTGATCAGGACAAAAAGGTTAAAAAAGTAAGATTTAATCTATCAGTAATGTACAGGAACCACTAAAAGGAGGGAGATAATCAGGGAAGTAATTTTCAGGGCTAAGAAACCAGTGATATTGCCCTAACCTTTGCCATTAGAGGCATCATGGAGGAAGAACTGACATAATTTCATGATTTACTACACTGAAATGAGGAGTAAGGTTGGGAACCTGGGGGATGGGGGATAGTTTTGTCTCATTAAAACTTGCCCAGCCTCTAAACAGGATGTCATGTTATCTTAAAACCTCTCATTAATATGTACTCGATTGTCTAGAGTTGTCAAGCATATTAGTAGGCACAAAAATTATTGATATTAGGTTATAATGGAAAACAAGAATGAATCCACTGGGTATAATCAATGTACCAGAAGAACCTATTCCAAGAGACCAGCGAAATGCAACCAGTACCTTAGTTTGAATTCCACGAACTGCTGAAAGACTGATTCCTATTCCCAGTTCCCTTTGGCCTCATTGGCCTTTACTATTATTTCCTTGATGCGTTTCCTGAATTTGATTCACCATTCACCTCAAGATAGATTTGTTAATCAGAGCACTTGAATGCAAGTTCTACAACTGCTACATTTGGAAAAGTCAGCGCAAATCCTCCCTAGTTGTTGTGAAGATAAAACAAGCTAACTTACGTGGACGTATCTTGTAAATATAAGTCAATTTAGTTTTTATTTTTAAACACAACAGCAGAAGCTCAGAATTTTATTATTTTTAATAATCATGGATAAATTAGTTTTTACTTTTGTTATGGTTAGCAGAAGATCATAATAATATTATTTTAAAATAATCACGGACAAGGCAAAAAAATCAAAGATTTTTCAGATAAGTTTTGGTAAGTTCTCTGTAACTTATGGTACTTACTTAAACCTTGTATCTGGTGTCACAAGTAATGAGACCTTAGGGTGATTATTTGAAATTTCTCTTTTTTTTAACTTTATTGGAGTATAGGTGATTTACAGTGTTGTGTTAGTTTCAGGTGTACAGCAAAGTGAATCAGTTATACAGAAACATATATCCACTCTTTTTTCTTTTTAGATTCTTTTCCCATATAGGCCGTTACAGAGTATTGAGTAGAGTTCCCTGTGCTGAACAGTAGGTCCTTATTAGTTATCTATTTTATATATAGTAGTGTGTATATCAATCCCAATCTCCCAGTTTATTCCCCCCCCTTTTCCCCCCGGTAACCATAAGTTTGTTTTCTACATTCGTGACTCTACTTCTGTTTTGTAAATAAGTTCATTTGTACCCTTTTTTTAAGATTCCACATATAAGCGATATCATATGATATTTGTCTTTCTGTGTCTGATTTACTTCACTCAGTATGACAATCTCTAGGTCCATCTATGTTGCTGCAAATGGCATTATTTTGTTCTTTTTTATGGCTGAGTGTAATATTCCATTGTATATATGTACTACATCTTCTTTATCCATTCCTCTGCCAATGGACATTTAGGTTGCTTCCATTGTAAACAGTGCTGCAATGAACACTGGGGTGCATGTGAAAGTTCTCTTTTGACGTTTCATCTTTGGATCCTATTTCAAAGTTTCTAAGAAAATCTCCTTATGCTTGCCCTCTCCACATCATTTTTACGGGTATGGCCACTGGAAATGCAGTTGAAGTTTAGAATGACTTTACAACATACTTTGCTTTCTAGCTTTTAGTCGGTACATTATGTGTTCAGATGACAAATAGAGATCTATTTGCATGTAATTAAAAATTTTTTATGAAGTCAATGATAAAGTTGAAACTTCTGGAACTTCTTGGATTTTGTTTTGTTTCCAGTTGTTTAAAAAACAGTTATTACAACAAAAAGAGTAAATTTTCCAACACAAAGAATGTCTACATCAAACATTTAGAATGTTCGGAATTTTATTTGAAGAGTAAAGACAAAGTAAAAACAAACTGCATGGGATTTATATTTAAAATCTTCATATGGAAAAAATCTTTTAATGTTGGTATAGAAGGATTTAGTTTTTTAAGATGAGACAAAAGCAGATCATTTTTTATCTGACTGCAGTTTTTAATCTTGTTTAATCAGTAAATGCACAGCATGTCGTTTTCATTATTATTAATTATCCAATCATATTCAAAGTCTGTGATTGGCATTTTCACCAAGTCTGTATGTGGCACTGAGGTAAACACACACAGGCACACATGTCTGTTTATAGAGCTCCCTTGCTTATCACTAGCTTTTGACTGAATATAGTTTAGTTAGTTGTTTATATAGGTTGTATTCCCACCCAAATTATAGGTTTCTGGAAGTATTGGATACTAATTATAGGATATTGGGATGAATATAAATATATTCATTCACATATATATATACACACATATACACACACATACATACATATACATGCATACTATTTTAGGTATTTATTATATAATGGAATATATATATATATATACATAAAGACACTATTTTCAAGTATTTAAATGCATGTATTTGTCTAGTAAATATATTAAAGTTAGACAAATTATGTCTAAAATACTTTTAAAAGATGAATGCTTATGAATAACTGATACAGTGTGATACAAACATAGACAGCATACTGATTAAGACTTGATAAAATATGAGGTATATTGTTAGTTTAATCCACAAATGGTTTGCATAAGTACAAAATACTAGATCAGAGTTAAGATCAAATCATTAATTCATACCTGCTGTAAAAAAGATTAGTCAAATTTCTAAAGATTGATTTGATTAATGGATCTGTAACAGTCATTTGATGCTGTCTTTTCCCTGTGTGTACACTAAGTTTAATAATTTATTTATCTTACTTAAAAGTAAGTAAAATTGTTTTTGTGAAAATTGGTATGGGAGGGCAAGAAAGTGTAGTGATTTAAAGCATGGTTTCTGAAATGATGCTGTCTTATTTGACATCCTGACTCAACCATTTGTATGCAGTTATGGAAAATTATTTATCTTCTCAATGCCACATTTGTTATTGTGAGAATTAAAATATGAGAAAATATTGTGAGATAACTTATATAAACTACTTTGGAGAGTTCCTGGTACCTTGTAAGCATTTGGCTTAGCCATTATTATTAAAAAGAGTAAAACTTATCTTTCACAGTATGGTAATTCTGGAGCACTAGATATTTAATAGATTTTCTCATTTCAGCCCAAGCAATATTTATTGAGTCCCCATTATGTTTAAGGCACTGTGCTAGATTAGGGACATAAAAATGAGTAAGACAGGATTTCCACTCTCAATTTCTTACAATTTAGTATACTTCTTGAAGGCAGTGCCCATATATTTTGATGAGCTGCAGCATTTGATGGTAGTAAAGAACATGGACATGGTAACACTTCATAAAAAACACAGTGCTTTTTGCTTCTGTTTATCACAATGTCTTTTTCCTCCTGAAGAGTTCAATGAGTATTTATCAGTGCCAATTCTATTATCCACTTAACAGTTTTGAACAATGAGAAACAGGGAAAAATAATGAATGCTAATTAACACTCACAGCCTTTGACAAAGTTATGTCTGGAACTGCAGGCCAAGTAAGCATGAATCAGAACTAAGATGATTAAGTCATTCCATGTTTCTTTTTACCATGCAATGTTAAATACCCTTCTTTATATAAATGCCCGTTTTGGCCTGTTTTTTATGTCTCAAACTCAAAAGAAGTTTGTGTTATGAGAGGAGCAGGATCCCATAGCAGTGCTAAGGGTATGTGTGTGCATGTGTACACACCTGTGTGTTTAAGGAGTTTTCTTGGGTGCTGGGTTTTAATTTTCATCACTCTGAAGTTTATCCACTTGAGTTGATTCACTACATACCAAAAGGTATACCAGTTTATTTATTCATTCAAAGTGTAGAGAATGGCTAACATTATGTTAGATATTATAAGAGGTACAAAGGTGAAGATATCATAGTCCATTCTCTCAGAAAGCTCTCCAAGAACTTAACTATTTAGCAGAGGTAATAAATCAAGCACACGGGTGTTTATAAGTACAGTTAACCCTTCAACCCTCACACTTGAAAATCCACCTGTAACTTTATGGTGGGCCCTTCATATCTGTGGGTTCCCCATCTGTCGATTCAACCAACCATGGATTGAAAATACTTGGGGGAAAAAGTTCCAGAAAGTTTCAAAAAGCAAAATTTGAATTTGCCGCTCTCTGGCAACAATTTACATAGCACTTACATTGTATTAGGTATCATAAGTAATCTAGAGATGAGTTAAAGTATATGGGAGGAGACTTCCCTGGAGGTCCAGTGGGTAAGACTCTGCGTTCCCAATGCAGGGGGCCTGGGTTCGATCGCTGGTCAGGGAACTGGATCCCGCACGCATGCCCCAACTAAGAGCCTGCATGCTGCAACTAAGAGCCCGCGTGCCGAAACTAAGACCTGGTGCAGCCTAAATAAATTAATTAATTAATCAAAATAAAGTATACGGGAGGATGTGCATACCTTATATGCAGATACAATGCCATTTCGTACAAGGGACTTGAGCGTCCACAGATTTTGATATACTGGGGTGCGGAGGAGGTGTGAGTCTTGGAATCAATCCCCTTTGGTCGCTAAGGGATGAGACTGTACTATTGCACTGTACAATACTTACAGGAAATAAAACTATATAGAGAAATATCCTCAGTAAGGATGTGAAAAAAATACATTTGCTTTTGATGCTCAAAGAAAGCTTTATGAGGAATGTATCATTTGTGCTGGAAACTGAAGAGTGGGACACGCTTTGGAAATGGAAAAATGGGGTAGAAGGACATTCTAGCAAGAGAAAATGGCTGCAACATTAAACTGGCTGTGAATGTTTCCTCCACCGCCACACATCTTATGAGACCTAGCAGGCATAGAGTAATTAATAGCCGGAATTAATTGGCTTATACTTAACTGCAAAGGACTGATCTATAGGGCTTCCCTGGTGGCGCAGTGGTTAAGAATCTGCCTGCCAATGCAGGGGACATGGGTTCGATCCCTGGTCTGGGAAGATCCCACATGCCACGGAGCAACTAAGCCCATGTGCTGCAACTACTGAGCCTGCGCTCTAGAGCCCACGAGCCACAATTGCGGAGCCCACGTGCCACAACTACTGAAGCCCGCGTGCCTAGAGCTCGTGCTCCGCAACAAGAGAAGCCACCGCAATGAGAAGCCCGCACACCTCAACAAAGAGTAGCCCCTGCTCACTGCAACCAGAGAAAAGCCCATGTGCAGCAATGAAGACCCAATGCGGCCAAAAATAAAATAAAAAATAAATTTATTAAAAAAAAAAGACTGATCTATAGAAGAAATATGGCTCCTCACTGACTGGCAGTTCACTATTACGGCATTCAGACAACTGTAGAATTTATAATGACTGCTTAGGGTCAAGTGGGTTTGAGAAATTCAGTTGAGATTCAGCACCTAATTATTTTTAAAGTTTTAAAACTTATTTGATGGATTTACTTTTTTCATTTAATTTTTCTAAAATTAATAAAGACCCTCCTTCTGAGCACATAAGTTTCATTGGGCCTACTCACTCCCTTGGATCTCAGAATGGGTAACTTTGCTTTTTTTGACGCTCTTCCCTTAGACCCATTCTGCCCCTAGCCTTTGAGAAAGATTCACTATTCGTGGCCTGAGCTGGATTCAGAGTCCCCTTCCCCAATCCTCAGGAAACTGAGAGGATTGGACTCCTTGAAGATGGAAAGCAGCAAGTTGTAATCGAGATGTGGAATTGAACTCTGGCACTTACTTGCTGGGTGGCTTTGGTCATGGTACTGAAGGTTAATTTCCTTATTTAAAAAAGAATGGAATAGTTATTGATCTGCCTGAACTGTTGTCAGAATTTGAGATAGTACATGTAAAGCAGCTATAACATTTAGCACCCTTAACAATAATGTGGTGACATTCAACACACATCTAAAGGGAAGTTGCTATTGTTATTGTTACTACTAATACGTATTTGAATGAAATAATTAGTCTCTAATAGGTTTTGGTAAATAGATCTTTAGTGAGTACCAGAGTGCTTTGGGTTAGGAATGAACACAATTAAACAACACTGTGACAGATAGATGGTCAACAAAGCGGTCTTTTAAAAAAACTCAGGGACTTCCCTGGTGGTGCAGTGGTTAAGAATCCGCCCTCCAATGCAGGGGACTCGGGTTCGATCCCTGGTCAGGGAAATAGATCCCACATGCATGCTGCAACTAAGGAGCACACATGCCACAACTAAGACCTGGTGCAACCAGGATAAATTAAATAAATAAAAATTAAAAATAAATAAGTTTTTAAAGAGGTAAAAAAAAATCAGCTCTATTTGGGTTATATTTTGTGCACCCATCCTGCATGAAACTTCTTCAGAGATAACTGCTGAAAAAAGTTAATTGGAAAAATTATTTTTCTTTGCTTAACACGAATAAGCCATGTGTCTTCATTTGCAGTCTCTATGTGAAGGATTTTAGACTGTCAACACAGTATTAGTGGACTGTGACTAGGACTGGCAAACTTGGGCTGCAGTCCAATCTGGTGCACTGCCTATTTTTCTAAATAAAGTTTTATTGGAACACAGTCATACTCATTGGTTAATATATTGTCTGTGGCTGCTTTCAGGCTACAATAGCATTGACAGAGACTATATGACCTGCAAAGCTGAAAATGCTTACTCTCAGCTCTTTGCAGAAAAAGTTTATCAACTACTAACAAACTTTACAATTAGTGTGTTACAGGAAATCAGTGTTTGAAATTTAGTGTCTTACAGAATATCAATATTTTACGACTACTGTTGATAACTGTGAATATTAATATTATGGCAGTATCTAAGTAAAAATTGTTCAAATATAATGTATTTGCATTTTTGAGGGACAGAGTTGGTATCTACTTAGTCTCATTAAAGTGACTATTGTGGAAAGTTCCAAAAATCGGGATTCTACTTTTATCACTTGTCCCACAGTCTCAATTAAGTTATCTTTCCTCAGTTCCTAGGGCAACTGAAAAAGTATCAACTTGCAATGGATTAGGACAGTATAGTTCACTATAGTTGAACCTCTGAGATCTGGCAGGCTATATGGTAAAGGAGAAATGCAGTGAAATTTTTTTTTTATTATGAGGGAATAGAAAATATACCAATTGCTACAGTAAAATAAAGCTTATTCTGGTGCTGGCTGTTAATGACATTATATCAGTGGCTGGAAGGCAGTATATGTTAAGTGTTAAGAAGGATAAAATTGGTGTCAGGGAGATTTGAGACTGGGGCCCAATAACACTACTTACATATTGTCTGGTTGTGGGCAACTTATTTATCCTCTCATAGTTTCAGTTATGTCTGAATTGTGAGGAAAGTATGAAAGATTACATATAACATTCTTGCACATACTGCACAGTCATTTTTATATTGTGGTGTTTAAATAACTCTTTAGAAACTTTTGAGAAATAATACACCATGTGCATTTTGACCAGTATATTTTGTAGTGTGTCTATGTATCTTTCTTGAAATTTCAAATCTATGCTGTCTTCCTTATAATATTATTATCATCAGTAATCTTACTCAAATATTACTTGATGATCAGTAAATAATATCGTTCACATTTGCCCTTACCATTTTATTTTTTTATTTTTTTATTTTTTTTATTTTTTTAATAAATTTATTTATTTATTTATTTATTTATTTTTGGCTGTGTTGGGTCTTCGTTTCTGTGCAAGGGCTTTCTCTAGTTGCGGCGAGCGGGGGCCACTCTTCATCGCAGTGCGCGGGCCTCTCACTATCGCGGCCTCTCTTGTTGCGGAGCACAGGCTCCAGACGCGCAGGCTCAGTAGTTGTGGCTCACGGGCCCAGTTGCTCCGCGGCATGTGGGATCTTCCCAGACCAGGGCTCGAACCCGTGTCCCCTGCATTGGCAGGCAGACTCTCAACCACTGCGCCACCAGGGAAGCCCCTGCCCTTACCATTTTAAACTTGAATGATTCAGGAAAAAAAGAAACCCAAGTACATAAGAAAACTTAGGAAGTAATGTAGAAGTGGCAAATAATGATAGTTAGATTTGTTACTCAAAAATAATTAACTGCATTTCATTAAAATTGTTAAATGGTGGTAATTACCAGTAGAGTATTAGGCCACATTTATTTTGATATTTACAGCAAATAAAAAAAGTTCATCCATGTTGTTTATACATTAAAAATGGAAATATCATCTCTAAGTCAATGTATTTTTATTCTGCAATAACTGTATTATTTCAGTTTTTTAAGTAAGTGTAATCTACTTGTTTTTTGATGGTGTAAGACCTAGTAGGCAATCAAGATAGACTGTGTCCTAATTCAGAATGACTAAATGTACCGTAATTATATTTTAAAACCAAAGACTAGAAAAGTATAAAATGGAATAATGATAGTTAATATTTATTAAGTTTGCCAAGCACTATTCTAAGTACTTTTATACTATTCTAAGTACTTTCATGCATTCTGTGATGGAATCTTCAGAACAACACCATGAGGTAGGTACTATTATTGTTTACATTATACAGATGAATAAACTGAAGCACAGATTAAACAACTTCCTCAAGGTCACAGGGCCGTTGAATGTTAGAGCCAGGAGGCAGACTCAGGCCGTGGAGTCCAAATCAAGAACACATGTGCATAATGGCTGTGCTATAGCTACAAGAAATAAAATACTATAGAGAGTTCCCCCTGCAAGCTTTCATTTGCCTTCATTTACATTGAGACTGCATATAGATTAAATTATGTCAGGTGACGTTTTGCTCTTACATTTAACTAATACTTTAAAAACTTGGTTACTTTTGTATAGTACCTTTTGTATAGATAACGCTGTTGACTTAGATATTTTCATTATCTGTATATGTTCAAATTCCCAACCATTGATAGCTGTCAATTGCTCACAACCAGAAAAATGCAGTTGACATAGTATAAAAGTTGAATTTCAGTGTCACTTAATTTTTTAAATTTAAAACAATTTTAATTTTTTAAGATTTTTATTGAAATATAGTTGATTTACAATGTTTTGTTAATTTCTTCTGTACAGCAAAGTGACTCAGTTATACATATATATATATGTGTGTATATATATATATATAAAATTCTTTTTCATATTCTTTTCCATTATGGCTTGTCACAGGATATTGAATATAGTTCCCTGTGCTATACTGTAGGACCTTGTTGTTTATCCATCCTATATATAATAGTTAGCCTCTGCTAATCCCAAACTCCCATTCCTTCCCTCCCCTACCCCCTCTTCCCCCTTGTCAACCACAAGACTGTTCTCTGTATCTGTGAGTCTGTTTTTGTTTCATAGGTATGTTTATTTGTATCGTATTTTAGATTCCACATATAAGTGATATCATACGGTGTTTGTCTTTCTCTTTCTGACTTACTTTGCTTAGTATGATAATCTCTGGGTCCATCCATGTTGCTGCAAATGGCATTATTTCATTCTTTTTTGATGGCTGAGTAATATTTCATTGTATAAATATATACACCCCATCTTCTTAATCCATTCATTCATTTAGGTTGTTTCCATGTCTTGTCTATTATAAATAGTGCTGCTATGAACATGGGGTGCATGTATGTTTTCGAATTATAGTTTTGTCTGGTGTATGCCCAGGAGTGGGATGGCTGGATCATATGGCAACTCTATTTTTATTTTTTGAGGAACCTCCATACTGTTTTTCATAGTAGCTGCACCAATTTACATTCCCACCAACAGTGTAAGAGGGTTCCCTTTTCTCCACACTCTCTCCAGCATTTGTTATTTGTAGACTTTTTAATGATGGCCATTCTGACCGGTATGAGGTGGTACCTCATTGTAGTTTTGACTTGCATTTCTCTAATAATTAGCGTTGTTGAGCATCTTTTCATGTGCCTATTGGCCATATGTATGTCTTCTTTGGAGAAATGTCTATTTAGGTCTTCTGCCCATTTTTTGATTGAGTTGTTTGTTTTTTTGTTGTTGAGTTGTATGAGCTGTTCCTATATTTTGGAAATTAAGTCTTTGTTGGTCGCATCGTTTGCAAGTATTTTGTCTCATTCCACAGGTTGTCTTTTCATTTTGTTTATGATTTCCTTTGCTGTGCAAAAGCTTGTAAGGTTGATTAGGTCCCATTTGTTTATTTTTGTTTTTATTTCTATTGCCTTGGGAGACTGACCTAAGAAAACATTGGTACGATTTATGTCAGAGAATGTTTTGCCTATGATCTCTTCTAGGAGTTTTATGGTATCATATCTTATTTTAAAGTCTTTAAGCCATTTTGAGTTTATTTTTGTTCATGGTGCGAGGGTGTGTTCTAACTTCATTGAGTTACATGCAACTGTCCAACTTTCCCAGCACCACTTGTTGAAGAGACTTTTTCCCATTTTATATTCTTGCCTTCTTTGTCGAAGATTAATTGACTGTAGGTGTATAGGTTTACTTCTGGGCTCTCTATTCTGTTCCATTGATCCATATGTTTGTTTTCGTGCCAATAACACACTGTTTTGATTACTGTAGCGTTGTAGTGTTGTCTGAAGTCTGGGAGGGTTATCCTCCTGCTTTGTTTTTTTTCCTCAGGATTGCTTTGGCAATTCTGGGTCTTCTATGGTTTCATATAAATTTTAGGATTATTTGTTCTAGTTCTGTGAAAAATGTCATGGGTAATTTGTTAGGGATCGCATCAAATCTGTAGATTGCTTTGGGTAGTATTACCATTTTAACAATATTAATTCTTCCAATCCAAGCAGTGTTACTTATTTTAAAACCTTTGAAAATAGTTTCATATAGTTTCTTTCATGTTATAAGATTTGTGAGCACTGATATGGCGTCCGAAAACCAGGGGTTTGAATTCTAACTCTGTTCCATCTTTATTGCAATTTCAAGTATCATTTTACCTCTTCAGAGTAAAGGAGAAGGAGAGAGACCTGTATAATTTCTAAATTTTTTCTAAATCTGAGATTTTGTGGTAATGTGTGTGACTGAATTGCTCCCACTTTATTTTCTCAAGTATTACATATTTCTCAAAAAGAAGACCTTATAAATTTTGATGTTTCTGTGAACATATTAGCAGCATTTACATAGTCACACATTTACAGAAGGCTTAAATTATAGATTTTCTGAATATAATTAAATTTAATTAAAAAAAGATAATCCTTTGCTACCTGAAATCTCAGTCTCTGAGTATTAATTATAGTGATCTGCAAAAATATTTACCCCAAATCTGAGTCAGTAACCTGCTACGATACATTCTCACCCATCTTCCAACAAAAATATTTAAAATTTTAAAATATTAAAAATTATGTCACCTTTCACCAGTAAGTCAACACGTCATGCTCGTATTACTTAAACATATACAGTCTTGTTGTCACCTTTCCCACAAAGATGGTGGGAAAACATCTTCAAAGGAAATGGGAAAGATTATGAAGAAAGTAAGTGTGCCTAGGAAGCCTAAAAATGCCTGTGCATAACAAGTAAAGTTAGAAGTGATAAAACATATAGAAGGAAATTCAATAAAAATATAAGCATTTCCATTCACATATCCTTATTTACCTACATTCGTGTATTTTCTTGGTTTATTTATATTATAGTATACAGTCATTTCAGTGAAAGTGCATTGTGTCATTATATGCCATGCTTAAATACTAATGAATGCATTAACATTTTAAACATTAGCTTATTAATGATGTTAAGTATATAATTGATTTGTAAATGTTCTATATTATGTGGCAGTCTTTGGTGGATCATTATGTAGCTGTTAAGAAGTGTTTTGTGACATTTGAAAAAAATCGATTGGGGCTTTTGAATGGGCTGAGTAGGCATTATTGTTTTTATTATTTAAAATAATGAAGTATAGACTTCCCCTGACCAATGGTTTCCGTCCAACATGTGACAGGAATGGATTACTTTGGGATCATGGAAGATTCCTGTAATTGAAATGATCTCTTCATTTATGAGAGAGATTTTAACAATGAAATCTGGATACTAAACCCTAACTTGCAACTTTGTGCTGTTTTTTATTTGTTTTTCTTGATAAATTGTGTTTTTTCCTTCTTTCGTTTGTGATGGTTTAGAGAGTAGTCAGCTTGTGTTACATTCATTTTGGATTTTTATTACAGCACTTCACATCTTAGACATTTATCTAATAAGCTAGGACTTCAAAAACATTAGATGGGGCTTCCCTGGTGGCGCAGTGGTTGAGAGTCTGCCTGCCAATGCAGGGGACACGGGTTCGAGCCCTGGTCTGGGAAGATGCCACGTGCCGCGGAGCAGCAGGGCCCGTGAGCCACAATTACTGAGCCTGCGCGTCTGGAGCCTGTGCTCCACAACAAGAGAGGCCGCGATAGTGAGAGGCCTGCGCACCGCAATGAAGAGTGGTATCCGCTTGCCACAACTAGAGAAAGCCCTCGCACAGAAACGAAGACCCAACACAACCATAAATAAATAAATAAATTAAAAAAAAAAATTAGATGGATTCTTCTGAAATTGCTAACACCCAACTGATTTTGATCTATAAGAATGATAATTTCATATAGTTTAACCGAGTTTTAAATTATTGTTGTTATTTCTTGCCTGACATTTCATTTTTATCTCCATTAAGTATAACTGAGATTTAAATACTGTTTTTATTTTCATTCTTCCTTTCTTTTAAACTATGTTTAATGTTTATTTTATAATTTTGTTATATATTTATTCTCGTTAAACATATAACCATTATTTGCATGTATGTTACCTCTTCTTATGTCTTTCACTGGTTTCAATGCTCAGTCCTATTTTTTTCTACAAAAGCATTGTTAGTTCATTAATTCTTTTTTGTTAGTATATCAGTGATTTTTGTGGAGTGTGAATTTAGATGACAACTTTTCTGAGTCAGTTTACGTCTCATTATATGTGTCTTCATTTCCTATGGGTGTGATTAAAAACCTGAATGTATATAAGTTCATGGATAATAACCTTTCCTTGCAGAATTCTATGGACATGCATCCAAATTCATACTGGGAAAAGTAAGCTACATAGTGTCTATACTTTGTGCCTTAGAAATAAAGGAGGGGAAGTGATGAATAGTAGAGGAGACCGACATTAATTTCTAGGATGATGAAGGAAAGTGATAGAAGTGGTTAAGAAAAAGTCTGTCAAGTAATAAGATGGGAACATAAATGTTGTTTACTATCATTTTCTTTTTTTGTTACAGAGAGAAAATCTGAGGGTAAATATTTTCAGCTCTTAGAAAATTAACCTATATTTTCTCCTTAATGTTTAAAAAGAAACATGACAATCAGCATATTTTAACTATAAAGGAATTCAACATCAGTTTTCGAATGGAAAAATAAGGACAAATGATTAAACAAAAATCAGTTATAATCTTATTATTCAGAGATTTTGAAAATTGACTTTATTTTATATCTTTCTAAATCTTTATGAGTATGTTTTTCTCTTTTTAAAAAAAATTGGATCATTCAATGTAAACTATTCATATCCTGTTCTTTTTTACATGTCAGAGAGCTTTCTTTAATACACTTAGTTTTAAGAACCTTGTTTATAATGGTACTTAGTGTTTCATATTACTAATATCATTTTTGTGCTTTTCCCTATAGTGAATAATAATGTGATGAATATACTCAGATATAAATCTTTGCATGAATCCCTAATTATGAGAGGACATTTCTTGGAATGTAGTTAATATCCTTAATTCTTATCAAATATCCTTTTGCAAAAATTGTACCAATGTACACTCCCCAGTATCATGAGAGAGTTTTATCCTATTATCCCCAATATAATTTTAGCTTTTACCAATTAGACAGGTAAAAAGTAGTATTTTGTTATAATTCCTAATCACATGATTAATAGTTCATTTGAATTTTACCATATTTTTCTGTTTAATGGAAATGTGTTTCTCTTATATGGAATTCAATTTTATGTTCTTTATGCATTTTTACTCATGTTTTTCTCATTGATTTGTAAGAATTGTTTATATTGATATATTAAGGACATTAACATTTTTTCCACCAAACTACTAAGATATCTTTATTATACAGATATGGTTGTAGGCAGTATAGAAATAAAACTAATAGCTAATAAGTCCAGGATTTGTTAAGGCCATTAATATTTTACATTCTTTAAATATTAAGATTTTCATCTTAGAAATGTTAAAGATAGAATGTGCCTTTCTGTTGATATGGTTGTTTGCTTGTTTGTATTTTACTTTGTCTGAAATGCAAAGTAAAATAGTTATCCATCAAAGATTCTTTTTCTTATTTATCAATGCATTTATTTATATGATAATCATTCAATCCTTATTTGCCTTCTGCAGAAACAATTTTTGATGTATATGTTGGATCATTGTCATCTATCCTATAAATACATTTAATTTTTTAAAATAAATTTATTTATCTATCTGTCTATCTATCTATCTATGGCTGCATTGGGTCTGCGTTGCTGCAGGCAGGCATTCTCTAGTTGTGTCGAGCGGGAGCTACTCTTCGTTGTGGTGCGCAGCCTTCTCATTTCAGTGGCTTCTCTTGTTTCGGAGCACGGGCTCTAGTCACGCGAGCTTCAGTAGTTGTGAAGTAGTTCACACGGGCTCAGTAGTTGTGGCTCGCAGGCTTAGTTGCTCTGTGGCATGTGGGATCCTCCCAGACCAGGGCTCGAACCCACGTCCCCTGCATTGGCAGGCGGATTCTTAACCACTGTGCCACCAGGGAAGACCCATTTAACTTTTAATATTAAAAATTATTCATTTCTCATTACATGAAATTTCTAAAAATCTTATATGTTCTGGGTTAATGTTATAAGTCATAATTCTAGTTATTACTTTACAATGTATATCTCAGAAATAACTAAAAAAAAAATATTCATTGCTTCTGTCTTTTCCTCAATTTCTGAATCACTGGTTTGATTTGCTGTATTTTATGTGACATGGGGAAGAGTTCGAGTCCACTACCAACACAATGAAAGCATTTATTGTACATATTCATTTGTACTGTTATTCTCATAGGGACCACATAGCAGTACAAACACACCACAATTAGAGTAGTTGGAAATAGACTCTGAAGATAACTGTAAATGAAGTTTGGGGAGCTTTTTTTCTATGGCCGATTTTGTTACCCAAATGACTTTTCATTGCCCTCAAATTATTTGTGATTGCTTTGGCACAGTATTTAAATTCTCTAAAGTCTAAGCCTAAACTCTATCCAGCCAAGTTTTTTTTTTGTTTGTTTTCTGGCCTCTTGCCTCTACAAGTGTTTACCTACTTTGGTTTCTAACCAACTGAGTCATTCACTGTTCCTGTATTCCTAATGCCTGCCATACTGTTTCAGTATACTCTTGCTTTTGTTTCCAGTGCTATTTAGATGTCTCACATCTAAATCGTACTTTTGTTTTAAGATTTTACTCAAATGCCTCATTTTGAAATTAAGATAAATAATTTAGCAGGGTACTATTTTGACTTCCATTTTGAGCCCAACCTTATTTCTAACTTAAATCTTTTGGGGCTATTTAAAATCCACTCAAAGTTATCAAACCTTGTATTCCCTAACACATTTAAGAATAGCTTAAAAGATAATGCTGTTAGGGCTTAAATAAAAATTTAATTATATATAATAAGCATATGAATCCTTTTTATTGCTGTAACTAGAAGAATAAAAAGTGACTTTCCTCCTCCCAAGGTATGTTATCCTTGCATTAATTCCTGTGTATGCAGAATCACACACATATTTGTAATAGAGCTATAGAAAATACTGAAATTATACCCATCTATCTAGATCAGGGTTATATAACCTCAGCGCTTACATATATTTTGAGCTTGTAGTTTTTTGTTGTGTTCAGCGGGTCTGTGCATTGTAGGATGATTATTAACCTCCCTGGCATCTACCAACTAGATGCCTGCCAACAGCACCTCCCTCCCCACCTGTGACAACCAAAAATGTCTCCATATATAACCAAATTTCCCCTGGGGAGTAAAATTGCCACCCTTTGAGAACCATTGATCTAGATAGATATAATTGCAGGTTTTCTGAGAAACTGTTATAAACGTTTCTATTCATGTAGACATTTGCTTCAGCCAAAGCATAAACTAGATTTTTTTAATCCTATATTTTTAATATAAGGTGTTACTTTTACTTTAAGAAAGCATAAATTGTCCAAATCCACATATTAACATTATTTTAGCCCTCAATACTTAGCCTGGAGGAAAAAGGAAGAGAGTTTTGAAATGGCGTAGTAAAGATATATTATTTTCTTTTCTGAAATTTAGGAGCATCAAATATTTTGCTGCAATGACTATGAATTGAAAAAGAAGCAGTAAAACTGTCACTGTTTGCAGATGACATGATGACATTTTCTATACATAGAAAATCCTAAAGATTCCACCAGAAAACTATTAGAGCTAATCAATAAATTTAGTAAAGTCACAGGATACAAAATTAATACACAGAAATGTCTTGCATTCCTATATACTAACAATGAAAGATCAGAAATAGAAGTTAGAGAAACACTCCCATTTACCATTACAACAAAAAGAATAAAACACCTAGGAATAAACCTACCTAAGGACGGAAAAGACCTGTATGCAGAAAACTGTAAGCTACTGATGAAAGAAATCAAAGATGACACAAACAGATGGAGAGATATATCATGTTCTTGGATTAGAAAAATGAATATTGTGAAAATGAGTATACTACCCAAAGCAATCTACAGATTGAATGCAATCCCTATCAAATTACCAATGGCATTTTTCACAGAACTAGAACAAAAAATTGTACAATCTGTATGGAAGCACAAGAGACCCCAAATAGCCAAAGCAATCTTGAGAAAAAAATGGAGCTGGAGGAATCAGGCTCCCGGACTTCAGACTATACTACAAAGCTACAGTCATCAAGACAGTATGGTACTGCCAGAAAAACAAATATAGGTCAATGGAACAGGATAGAAAGCCCAGAGATAAACCCACGCACATATGGTCACCTAATCTATGACAAAGGAGGCAAAAATATACAGTGGAGAAAAGACATCCTCTTCAATAAGTGTTGCTGGGAAAACTGGACAGCTACATGTAAAAGAATGAAATTAGAACACTCCCTAACACCATACACAAAAAATAAACTCGGATGGATTAAAGACCTAAATGTATTGCCAGACACTGTAAAACTCTTAGAGGAAAACATAGGCAGAACACTCTTTGACATAAATCTCAGCAAGATCTTTTTTGACCCACCTCCTAGCGTAATGAAAATAAAAACAAAAGTAAATAAATGGGACCTAATTAAACTTAAAAGCTTTTACACAGCAAAGGAAACTATTAACAAGACAAAAAGACAGCTGTCAGAATGGGAGAAAATATTTGCAAACGAAGCAACTGACAAAGGATTAATCTCCAAAACATACAAGCAGCTCATGCAGCTCAATATCAAAAAAACAAACAACCTAATCAAAAAATGGATGGAAGACCTAAATAGACATTTCTCCAAAGAAGACATGCAGATGGCCAAGAAACACATGAAAAGTTGCTCAGCATCACTAATTATTAGAGAAATGCAAATCAAAACTACAATGAGGTATCACCTCACACTAGTCAGAATGGCCATCATCAAAACGTCTACAAACAATAAATGCTGGAGAGGGTGTGGAGTTAAGGGAACCCTCATGCACTGTTGGTAGGAATGTAAATTGATACAGCCAACATGGAGAACAGTATGGAGGTTCCTTAAAAAGTAAACATAGAACTACCATATGACCCAGCAATCCCACTCCTGGGCATATACCCAGAGAAGACCATAATTCAAAAAGACACATGCACCCCAGTGTTCATAGCAGCACTAATTACAATAGCCAGGATGTGGAAGCAACCTAAATATCCATCAACAGAGACATGGATAAAGATGTGGTATATATATATACAATGGAATATTACTCGGCCATAAACAGGAATGAAATTGGGTCATTTGTAGAGATGTGGATGGACCTAGAGAGTGTCATGCAGAGTGAAGTAAATCAGAAAGAGCAAAACAAATGTCATATATTAACGCATATATGTGGAATCTAGAAAAATGGTATACATGATCTTATTTGCAAAGCAGAAATAGAGACACTGACGTAGAGAATAAATGTATGGATACGAAGGGGGAAGGGGGGTAGGAGGAACTGGGAGATTGGGATTAACACATGTACACTATTGATACTATGTATAAAATAGACAGCTAATGAGAACATACTGTATAGCACAGAGAACTCTACTTAATGCACTGTGATGACCTAAATGGAAAAGAAATCCAAAAAAGAGAGGATATACGTGTATGTATAGGTGATTCATTTTGCTGTACAGTAGAAGCTAGCACAACATTGTAAAGCAACTGTACTCCAATAAAATTAATTTTAAAAAATGCCAATGAAGGTTTTTTGGCTTTAAAACAAAAACTCCAGTTTTTCTTATCTTTATCTTCTTTTCCTGGCAGTACCACTGTATTTTTAGATAATTGTCCTTTCTCCTCAATCCCCCATTTCTAAGTTTTAGGTAGCAAAATTTGGCATTGAAGACCTAGATTCCTGATGTTGATGTAATTTTTTTTCTCCCAAAGACTACATTTGATTTTAATTTTATACATACTGTTCTTTGGCTTCATTAACTGCCATCAACTTTTCATAATGTGGCATTTTTTGATCCATAGTTGTGATAACTCCCTCAGTTGTTTGGATTACTCTCTCAAGTATTTTGTTCAAGAAAAATACACAGGTAATATATTTTCTAAGATGCTGTGAATCAGAACATATATTTCTCTTCTGTAATTTCTTCCTGGAAATACAATTATTGAATCACAAGAGTTCTCTCTGAAAAAATCTTCAGGCACTGCTCAACCTTATTCGACTTTTAGTGTTGCAGAGTAAAATGAGGACAGTTTGGATTTTTATTCTTTTACACATAACTTGTTTTTTTCTGCCTAGAAGTCTTTTTGTTTTTCTTTGTCTTTAAATATCTGGCAAGAATATGTCCATTCATGGTTGCCCCTCAGAAATATTGCCTTAAAAAAGGTAATCTTCAAATATTTTACATTATATGCTCTTTCTCATCATGCCCCCAGTATAGGTATTTTTATTTATGAATTATGTCCATGTTCTGCTCTTCTAATATATCTGTAAATCATATCAATAATTAATATGTAGAAATTAATAAATGGATATACAAGAAGATGAGATTAAAATGAATGAAAATAGAACCTCCAGTATTTGCTTCCTATGCTGCAAGGGATCGATCAGTAACACCTCTAGGAATGTACTTGTCTGCCTTGGGAGATCACTGATCTGTATAATGGGGAAACCTTAAACATGCATATTTGTTTGGATCCTTTTACTTTCCTGGAAAGTTTGCAGTAGTGTGTTGTTGTATCATTCCAAATCCTCTGTAATTCTTAGGTTGGTTTGTTTTTCTGTGTACCACTTCTGTTATCTTATTTCTCCTTTCTTTCATTTTTAAAATTTTTATTGTGGTAAAATACACATAATATCTATCATCTTAACCATTTTGAAGTCTACAGTTCAGTAGTGTTAGGTATATTCACATTGTTGCATCTCTCTTATTTCTTGCCATTTTTTTCCCTCTCTGCTTTAGAAGCTTAAATAATTCCTACATATCGGAGCTGTCTTTAATTTTATTTTACAGAATTGCAAAAATAATGCAGGAATTCATGTCCCCTATAAATAAAAATTTCAAAATAAGGAGATATAGTAGAATAAAACACAAGAGTCACACCTTACTTTACCTTGATCCACCCACCATATACCACCTTCTGGCACAATCTTATTCCTTTAATAATTTTTGATAGGTAGAGTTCTGGAAGGTTTTCTGTATACATTTGTGCATATATATGTACACATGTATTTTATGTAATTATACTCGACATACATTTCTGTGTCTTTTTATTGTGACCTAAAAATAAATCTAGGAAAAATTTTTGAGTGTATATTTAGATATAATACAATTTAAAGAAAACTTTGACTATATTTTTCATACTCTTTTAAATTTTCTAAATAAATGCTAGTTGATTAAGAGATTCATCAGTAAGGAATGGTGTAAAGTAAGAAAAAGGCGTCCTAAACTTCCACCCACATCTGCTGCCACCATTTTTCTTCCCAGGAATAAACAGTTGAGACTTGCTTGTCTATTCTTCCATAAATTATCTAGGCATATGCAGACATATGTTCTTATTTATTTGCACAACATTCTGCTCTGTAACTAGCTTCTTTTTCACATAAAAATATAGATTTATCTCTGTACATATAGATTTCCTTATTTTTCTTTATGTACTGTGCAGTCTTCCATACAATGGATGTATTTTCCATTTAATGGCTATATTAACAATTCATTTCCTCATGAATGGTTGGTTTGTGTATAAATTTTGTTATTGTGAAACATGACATGGTGCACATACATTTACACACATTTTCGCATATTCCTGGGGAATATAGCTGTGGGATAAATTTCTAGTAGCCATCTTCCTTGGGCAAAGGGTATATGCCTATTATGTTTCTAGATATTACCAAATTACTTTCCTGAGAGACTGTGCTAATTTATGTGATACAGATTTGTTTGTTTGATCTTTCTTTTTTTCATTTTGATTTTAATTTTTCCACTTTATTTTTCTTTCTGATTTTTTTTTCTCATTTTAGCACATCAGAAAGTTCCTGTCTTGTGAGGCCTAGGTTTTCCCTCACATTCTATTAAGGTAGCCAAGTAGTTTTGAATTAAACTCTGGTTTTTCTTTAAGGTTTGCGATGAGGTTCCCATTCTACGATTTTGCTGTACTTTATTTATAGTGTGTGTGTTTTCCTTTTTACTCTTCCTAGATTGTACACCTTGGCTTGGTGCTTGTCATAAGACAGCTTGTTTGTCTTATTCTTGGCTCTGTTCACTTGTGTAGAATTATAGGAGAATGTTTAAAAAAAGGCAAGTCATTAAAACTCAGGCATTTATTCTCACATAAGCTCAGAATTCAAAGTCTATTAAGAAATAGGCAAAGAAGTAGTAAACAACACTTTGTTTTATGTTCATACTTAGAAAACTTTCATTCCTTCCTCATAATTCAAGTTGAGAAAGAACTTCAAATTTATTTTTAAACAGCTCATTTAATAGAATTTAAATTGACTTAGTGAGATAACTATTAATGTATATATCAGTATATCTTTTTTATGTACTTAATACCCTGACATCAACACGTGAATTTCAAGATATAGAATTTCAGGCAGGTTCCAGGTGGATCATTTATTTAAAAACGTGTTGAGCTTGTGGAAGGAGAGTGAGCCTTTTTCTCTCTCAGAATCCAGGCAACAACTCTGAAGGTCTGAAAAAAACCTCCTTTTGCATAAAGCAATTTACTTAATTGAACAAAGTTTTCCTCCCTCAATTTCAGTTCTGCCTTTTACCTAGCAGGCAAGATAATCCTTAGGAATTAATTTATAGTCTCTAATGACAGATTCAAAACTTCACAAGTCATTGAACTGGCATAACAGCAGAGAGGTTTGCACTTGATTTCATTTTAAATCCTCTAGTTCTTTGCCTATAAGATTCACACTGATTTCAGTGTAACTTTCATATGGGCCTTGGTAGCAGTTTCTGTCTATCAGGAATGTGAGTGCTAACACAATAAAAATAATGAAGCAATCTGTATGCTCTTAGCAGTTGTGTCCTTGTGAGATTTCATTTTCCTTTATACCATGAAGTTATTTAGTAAATCCATCTATCATAAAAAGTACTGTTAGAAATACAATTTCTTCATGATGAATGACGTAAAAATAACCTTTTTTCATAACAGTTTGTTCATTTGATAAACATTTATTTTGTGCCTTTTATTCTTGGGCCACTAGATTAGGCATATACCTGAAAGACCTTCATAACCCATGTAATTCTTTGGAATGGAGTAACTGGTGGGGCCACATAATGGCGCAGATATTAAGTAAATATTAAAGCAATTAGGATGAGTTATCTTGCTTTTCAAACATATATAACACATAGATCCCAATTTAGAGCAAAACCAGCTATTTTATAATTAGAATTCCAAAGAAGCTTGTAATACTTGTTATAACAACCAGATCCTTAACATTTCAATTGCCAAGTTGTGTTTCTCCACTTTTCTGGAAAAAGAAATGATTATGCTTTGTTTTTTGAAGTGTAAATGGATGTCCTTTCTTAGTCAGTTATAAACAGAAGTTGCTACTCTTGCTCGTCTTATTTCTTCTTCTTCCAATTAGCTGACAGAACCACAATTCTAAAGAGGAGAGTACCTTGAGGTGTTCAGATGCCATCTACAACTGGGAGGCAGAACATTGTTATTCCTTGAACAATTAATATGCATTCTAATAGCCAGTGCTTTGGCTTCGTTTTGTGGCCTTTCACAATGGTGATCCTATCCTAGCTCTTCTTCTCCCTCCTTGTAGGTTTAAGTGTATATGACACAGTACTATGTTAAAGTCAGTTTTGGGTGGTCTTTTGTATAAATGTCAAGGAGCATTGTATAAGTTAAATACACCCAAAGGTTATTTTGCTGTAACTGCAGATGTTGAATACTAAAAGACTGTTTCATCAAGTATTTGGTTCTAGTGTCATCATCTAAATTTTAATGTGAACATTTATTTGCATGAAACTTTTGCTGGAACTATTACAGCTGAGTTCAGGTAGACACTTTCAGTACTTTTTCCCTGAGACTAGTGTTATTGCCTGTTGAGTATGATTTCTTTTTGCTTTACCTGTAATCCCTTTAGGCATCACAACAAAAAGTTTTGTAATTATAGTTATAGTTTTCTGAATGGTTTTCCACAAGAGCTGGCCAACTCAGTTAGGAGTTGTCCAATTTTTGTCAGCTTTATTTTGGTTGCAAATTCCACCTTTTGGCTTGTAGATTTATTGTTGCTGTGATATAGCGCAACCACCAGTGGGCAAGAAACTAGGCCAAAGCATTGACCAATGATCTCTTTTGGCCAGTTCAGTGAACATTTGGGCAGTATCTGACTTCTACCACTCAAAATATTTGGGGATTCCCTACCAAAGATGAGATTAGATTTGACATAAATACACTACAATGTGTAAAATAGATAGCTAATGGGAACCTGCTGTATAGCACAGATTTCTCAGCTCGGTGCTGTGTGAAGACATAGATGGGTGGGATGGGGGGTGGAGGGAGGTCCAAGAGGGAGGGGATATATGTATAAATATAACTGATTCACTTCACTGTATAGCAGAAACTAACACAACCGAAAAAAAAAAGACGAGGCTCCCATTGCACACACATCACTTTTTAGCTTCATCCCACGGGACTGAATCCGCCCATCCATCACTGAAGGCATATAAAACATGCTCTGCAGTTTGACAGCATTAATGGCCAGAATTAATTTCTTAAGTCTCATACTCCTCTTTCAGTCTCACAAATAGCTAGTATCAAATCTGGCATTTAGATTTATAACTAGGTTCCTTTTCTTCTTTGCCCATGTATCTACTTACAAAGTCACAACTCTTTAACTTAATCCCAATGGCCAGTGAGAAACATAAACCATTTTTGAAAACCTACTTCCAATAGATAAATAACTTTCTTCCTATGCCTGAAAGATAAGAAATTTTCTTCTTATCTCTAAACAAAAGACTTTTTCAGGACATATTTAAAGTGATGAAACGGAAAAAACTACAACCAAAATTACTCTACCCAGCAAGGATCTCTTTCAGATTTGACGGAGAAATTAAAACCTTTACAGACAAGCAAACGCTAAGAGAATTCAGCACCACCAAACCAGCTTTACAACAAATGCTAAAGGAACTTCTCTAGGCAGGAAACACAAGAGAAGGAAAAGACCTACAGTAACAAACCAAAAACAATTAAGAAAATGGGAATAGGAACATACATATCGATAATTACCTTAAATGTAAATGGACTAAATGCTCCAACCAAAAGATATAGACTGGCTGAATGGATACAAAAACAAGACCCATATATATGCTGTCAACAAGAGACCCACTTCAGACCTAGGGACACATACAGACTGAAAGTGAGGGGATGGAAAAAGATATTCCATGCAAATGGAAATCAGAAGAAAGCTGGAGTAGCAATTCTCATATCAGACAAAATAGACTTTAAAATAAAGACTATTACAAGAGACAAAGAAGGACGCTACATAATGATCAAGGGATCAATCCAAGAAGAAGATAAAACAATTGTAAATATTTATGCACCCAACAAAGGAGTACTGCAATACATAAGGCAAATGCTAACAGCCATAAATGGGGAAATCAACAGTAACACAATCATAGTAGGGGACTTCAACACCCCACTTTCACCAATGGACAGATCATCCAAAATGAAAATAAATAAGGAAACACAAGCTTTAAATGACACATTAAACAAGATGGACTTAATTGATATTTGTAGGACATTCCATCCAAAAACAGCAGAATACATTTTCTTCTCAAGTGGTCATGGAACATTCTCCAGGATAGATCATATCTTGAGTCACAAATCAAGCCTTGGTTAATTTAAGAAAATTGAAGTCATGTCAAGTACCTTTTCCGACCACAGTGCTATGAGACTAGATATCAATTACAGGAAAAAAATCTGTAAAAACTACAAACACATGGAGGCTAAGCAACACACTACTTAATAACCAGGAGATCACTGAAGAAATCAAAGAAGAAATCAAAAAATACCTAGAAACAAATGACAGTGAAAACACAACCCAAAACCTATGGGATGCAGCAAAAGCAGTTCTAAGAGGGAAGTTTATAGCAATACAGTCCTATCTCAAGAAACAAGAAACATCTCAAATAAACAACCTAACCTTACACTTAAAGAAATTAGAGAAAGAAGAACAAAAAAACCCCAAAGTTAGCAGAAGGAAAAAATTAAAAAGATCAGGTCAGAAATAAAGGAAATGATAGCAAAGATCAGTAAAACTAAAAGCTGGTTCTTTGAGAAGATAAATAAAATTGATAAACCATTAGCCAGAGTCATCAAGAAAAAAAGGGAGAAGACTCAAATCAGTAGAATTAGAAATGAAAAAGGAGAAATAACAACTGACACTGCAGAAATGCAAAGGATCATGAGAGATTACTGCAACTATATGCCACTAAAATGGACAACCTGGAAGAAATGGACAAATTCTGAGAAAAGCACAACCTTCCAAGACTGAACCAGGAAGAAATAGAAAATATAAACAGACCAATCACAAGCACTGAAATTGAGACTGTGATTAAAAATCTTCCAACAAACAAAAGCCCAGGACCAGATGGCTTCACAGGCGAATTCTATCAAACATTTAGAGAAGAGCTGACACCTATCCTTCCTCAAACTCTTCCAAAATATAGCAGAGGGAGGAAAACTCCCCAACCCATTCTATGAAACCACCATTAGCCTGATACCAAAACCAGACAATGATGGCACACAAAAAAACTATAGGCCAATATCACTGATGAACATAGATGCAAAAATCCTCAACAAAGTACTAGCAAACAGAATCCAACAGCACATTAAAAGGATCATACACCATGATCAAGTGGGGTTTATCCCAGGAATGCAAGGATTCTTCAATATATGCAAATCAATCAATGTGATACACCATATTAACAAATTGAAGGAGAAAAACCATATGATCATCTCAATAGATGCAGAGAAAGCTTTCGACAAAATTCAGCAACGATTTATGATAAAAACCCTCCAGAAAGTAGGCATAGAGGGAACTTACCTCAACATAATAAAGGCCATATATGACAAACCCACAGCCAACATCGTTCTCAATGGTGAAAAACTGAAACCGTTTCCAGTAACATCAGGAACAAGACAAGGTTGCCCACTCTCACGACTATTATTCAACATAGTTTTGGAAGTTTTAGCCACAGCAATCAGAGATGAAAAATAAATAAAAGGAATCCAAATCAGAAAAGAAGAAGTAAAACTGTTTGCAGATGACATGACACTATACATAGAGAATCCTAAAGATGCCACCAGAAAACTACGAGAGCTATTCAATGAATTTGGTAAAGTAGCAGGATACAAAATTAATGCACAGAAATCTCTTGCATTCCTATACAGTAATGATGAAAAATTTGAAAGAGAAATTAAGGAAACACTCCCATATACCACTGCAACAAAAATAATAAAATACCTAGGAATAAACCTACCTAAGGAGACAAAAGACCTGTATGCAGAAAACTGTAAGACACTGATGAAAGAAGTTAAATATGATACAAAAAGATGGAGAGATATACCACATTCTTGGACTGGAAGAATCAATGTTGTGAAAATGACTGTACTACCCAAAGCAATGTACAGATTCGCTGCAATCCCTATCAAACTACCAATGACATTTTTCACAGAACTAGAACAAAAAATTTCACAATTTGTATGGAAACACAAAAGACCCCGAATAGCCAAAGCCATCTTGAGAAGGAAAAATGGAGCTGGAGCAATCAGGCTCCCTGACTTCAGACTATACTACAAAGCTACAGTAATCAAGACAGTATGGTACTGGCACAAAAACAGAAATATAGGTCAATGGAACAGGATAGAAAGCCCAGAGATAAACCCACACACATATGGTCACCTTATTTTTGATAAAGGAGGCAAGAATATACAATGGAGAAAAGACAACCTCTTCAGTAAGTGCTGCTGGGAAACCTGGACAGCTACACATAAAAGAATGAAATTAGAACACTCCCTAACACCATACGCAAAAATAAACTCTACGTGGATTAAAGACCTAAATGTAAGGCCACGCACTATAAAACTCTTAGAGGAAAACACAGGTAGAACACTCTATGACATAAATCACAGCAAGATCCTTTTTGACCCACCTCCTAGAGAAATGGAAATAGAAACAAAAATCAACAAATGGGACCTAATGAAACTTAAAAGCTTTAGCACAGCAAAGGAAACCATAAACAAGATGAAAAGAGAATCCTCAGAATGGGAGAAAATATTTGCAACCGAAGCAACTGACAAAGGATTAATCTCTAAAATATACAAGCAGCTCATGCAGGTCAATATCAAAAAAAAAAACAACCCAATCCAAAAATGCGCAGAAGACCTAAATAGGCATTTCTCCCAAGAAGATATACAGATTGCATGAAAGGATGCATGCAACATCCTTTCATTGCATGAAAGGATGCTCAACATCCCTAATCATTAGAGAAATGCAAATCAAAACTACAATGAGGTATCACCTCACACCAGTCAGAATGGCCATCATCAAAAAATCTACAAACAGTAAATGCTGGAGAGGGTGTGGAGAAAAGGGAACCCTCTTGCGCTGTTGGTGGGGATGTAAATTGATACAGCCACTATGGAGAACAGTATGGAGGTTCCTTAAAAAACTAAAAATAGAACTACCATACGACCCAGCAATCCCACTACTGGGCATATACCCGGAGAAAACCATAATTCAAGAAGAGTCATGTACCACAGTGTTCATTGCAGCAATGTTTACAATAGCCAGGACATGGAAGCAACCTAAGTGACCATCAACAGACAAATGGATAAAGAAGATGTGGCACATATATACAATGGAATATTACTCAGCCTTAAAAAGAAATGAAATTGAGTTATTTGTAGTGAGGTGGGTGGACCTAGAGTCTGTCATACAGAGCGAAGTAAGTCAGAAAGAGAAAAACAAATACTGTATGCTAACACATATACATGGAATCTAAAAAAAAAAAAGTTCTGAAGAACCTAGGGGCAGGGCAGGAATAAAGACACAGATGTAGAGAATGGACTTGAGGATACAGGGAAGGGGAAGGGTAAGCTGGGACGAAGTGAGAGAGTGGCATGGACATTTATGCAGCACCAAATATAAAATAGATAGCTAGCGGGAAGCAGCCGCATAGCACAGGGAGATCAGCTCGGTGCTTTGTGTCCACCTAGAGGGGTGGGCTAGGGAGGGTGGGAGGGAGATACAAGAGGGAGGGGATATGGGGATATATGTATGCATATAGCTGATTCACTTTGTTATACAGCAGAAACTAACAGAACAATATAAAGCAATTATATTCTAATAAAGATGTGAAAAAAAAAGAAAAAAAAGGCGTTTTCCCAAGCCTCTATCTTTAAAATCTTGTCTTTTTAGGTATACTACATGGGCAATTGATCTATTTTCGTACTTTCGACTTACTTTCAATTATGACTTTCAGACACCTAGTTCATCCCTAGGAACTGACCATTCCTGTGTTCCGCAGCCCAATTTCTAATTTCCTGATGAAAGTCACCAGTAGTCTGGCTAGAGACTGACATGTATTATGGAGAGTGCTACCATGCAGACATGCATAGCCTAAATCTAACAAGCAGGTGTTATTCAATACATCTGTGTTGAAGCAAAGAAAATATCTTCCACTTAAAAGGTTATTTCAGATAACCCCTAAGGGGAGCAAAAACCATCTTCACTTATGTCTTAATTTTTAAAGAGGAAAAAAAAATATTGATGAAGCAGACAGAAATCGTGTGCTCGGGGAGAATGTCATGCACCTTTGGTCCCTGTGGTGTGTCTGCCCTTAGTTACTGTAAGTGGCTTCCCGCATTCTTTTCTCAGGGCTTTGTTAAGGGCAGTGGGGCCATATGGCATGCTCTCTGCTTGTGGAGGATCAAAAGGCAATTTCTTCTTCATAAGAGTTATCTAATGTAAAATGTAATTTTGAATGTCTTTTAGGCAAAGATTTCATTTATAAAACCTAATATGTAAGTATAAGCTCTTGGCCTTTGTTTGATCCCTTAGATTATTTTGGATGTACTTAGAATACTGACAACTATTATTCAAGAGTGATTAGTTCCATAAGTCATTAGTTAATTATTACTGTATAGAAGTATTAGGTAATGAGGTGTAGTTCATTATTAATACAGGGAGTTCAAATATAAAGTGATATCAGGTAAAACAAGTTTATGGAAGTTCAGAAATGCAAATTTTGAGTTGCTTCATATCAGTCGTATGGAAGTTCTGATCCTGCCATTTCCTGACTCTCTGACCTTAGGCAGACACATATGTCCCTGAGCTTCTTTTGTCCTAAGTGCATAATGGGAGTAATAAGGTTGGCCTCACAGGAACACCGTGAGGATAAAATTAGGAAATACATTTGTAAGACGATTCTGTTATAACCAAGGGAAATGGTTATTAAATCACAGTATTTCCATAATACAACATATTAAGAGTTAAGCATTATGTAGAAGGAAAAGAGAGAAGTTTGGAGAGGCCTAACAATGGTGGAAGTACATGTTTTTATTTTCTTCTTTATATGTGTCTTTAGAAGGGATTAGTTGTTAATCTGATTGATTAGGTATTGTATGTACTTTCATTGACTAATTTATTGAATAAACAGAAGTTATTTTCAACAGCAGAGCAATTGAATTTTTTCATGTAGTCAAAGCTGTCTGTGTATCTAATCATTTATCCATCCATCCAACATACTTTGGCTTTTGTATCAAGGCTATATGTGCCATATGACCAGCCAACTAACTGAGAATATAAGATGCAGTAGGAGGAAGTTTAAAACACATAGTGTCGGGCTTCCCTGGTGGTGCAGTGGTTAAGAATCCGCCTGCCAATGCAGGGGACACGGGTTCGAGCCCTGGTCCGGGATGATCCCACATGCTGCGGAGCAACTAAGCCCGTGCGCCACAACTACTGAGCCTGCACTCTAGAGCCCACGAGCCACAACTGCAGAGCCCACGTGCCACAAATACTGAAGCCCGCGTGCCTAGAGCCCGTGCTCCGCAACAAGTGAAGCCACCGCAATGAGAAGCCCGTGCACCGCAACGAAGAGTAGCCCCCGCTTGCCGAAACCAGAGAAAGCCCGCGCACAGCAATGAAGACCCTACGCAGCCAAAAATAAATAAATAAAATAAATAAATTTGTTTAAAAAAAAACACACATAGTGTCCAACTTCCCTAGATCATGCTGGGTTTGAAGCTGGTGTATTTTTAGATTTATTTATTTATTCATTTAAAAAGATTTTCAAGCCTAAGTTTCAGTTACTTACCAGAACCTACACAGAAAATGTGTGTTTGAAGTTAATTTTGGTATTCTAAAACTTTTCCTATGCCATTAAATTATGCTGTTTCTCAGCTGAGCTTCTTGAATTTTCTTCTTAAAGTTACATGGTTTGTAGTCTCAATCTCAAGAGACTTGGAGATGTAAATTGAGTTTTTCAGGCAAAATATTGAATTTTAAGGCATTGTTACAAGCCAGCTTGCCCTTATATAGAAACTCTTTTATTTGGTGTAGGCGTTTTTGTCCAGTTTTTAGAAGATTTGGAACATAATACTTCAATAGCCACATACTGATTTCTTAATCCCAGCTATTAATTCATGTACTTCAGTTTCTTTGATGATGTTTGTTAGGTTTATAATCTTGGCTGGCCTTGGTAAGGAAGATGAAAAAATTATAGCTATTAGACTGTCACAGTGGTAGCATCAGCTGTTTTTCTCTCTAGTGTTAATTTCTTTATAGAATAGAGAAATTTTATTCTCAGGTATTCAGGAGTACACATTTTCTATGTAGCAGTGTATATTTGGGACTTTGGATAGACAGAGTTTTTGCTTACTTTTGTTAATCTTTAAAAACTGGTGTGTTTTCCTGCTGACATAAAAATCTAAACTATGTAAGCGCATTTTAGTCCTTTATAAGAATTGAGAAAGTAACCAAATTGGTACATCAAGAACAGGTAGTTAATTTATTCAACAAACATTAATTCTTTCAACAATAGTGAATGTGTACTGTTTATCAATTACCATGCCAATTATAAAAGTTCTGATTTTGTCTATTGGTATTCTAACTAATCTTAACTTCTGTGTTTCACAAGTTTATAACCCTCAATGAATCTTTGAATCTAAATAAATTTGATAATCATAATAATTAAAATACTATTTTGTTTGTGTAAGCTTATGGATGTGACATAAAAAGCAACAGTAGCATTGAAGTTACAAGCCCTTAAAATAATGTTCTCAAAGATTTTCCTTTAAAAAACCCTACTTATTCTGCCATATTTTATCAGAACTATTTATATGTACCATTTTCATCCCTTCCAGCCACCCTACTTTTCAGCCACGTAACACCAGTCTAAAAAAGTACATGTAGAATATTTATACGTGATATGCATACTCAACTACCTTGCATATCCAGTCCCACGAAAAACAAGTCAAAAAGGAAAGAGAAGTACAGAATTTTCAATATAGTTAAGCCACACTGCTTTCTCTGATTTTGAAAAATCCCTTGAGACATGGGTTTAACTTATTTTCTTGGTTGAAGTGATGGATTGCCTGTTTCACAACCACCTCAGTAACTAGCAAGTGCCAAATGCAGAGCCGTATTGTTCTACAAAGGCAAAACTATCATGGGAGGCCAGAATGTTCTCCTCCTGCCCCATCTTCACCTCTAAGTTATTTATAAAGTTTTCATAATGCACCAGGAAATTGGAAAATTCTGAGTGATTTTTCCATAGTGTTAAATTGCATGAACAAAAACAGGATGAATGTTTTTGGTGAAACAAGTTCAGAATTCTTGATGAAGCAATCCACTGGAGTCAAAGGGAATGTGCTGCCATTGTCACTCAGGGTTCTCCTTTGTAATCTCTAGCAGGTAATCTATAAATTCCAATGACCTACAAGCACAAGACAAGGACTGCAGGTGCTCAGGCAACATGATATCATTAGCAGTAGTCAATGCACGGCTGTGTTTTCTCACTAATACATGGGTAGAGTACCAAATTATTTAGCAATACCAGATCTCTCTCATATTGAGCTCATTAGTCTTGGAAGAATTCTGTAATCATTTAAACTTCGAAGAAAAATGTTACCTAGGATATGGCACAACGATCAATGAGACGTAAGTGAAAGGGTGTATGTATATTTGAAGAGGAAGACCAGGAGAATTACAAGTTTTAGCATAGAAATTAATTGGCCCTGTCTGTATTTGAGAATGGAAGGGGGTGGGTTATACTATGGCTGCAAACATATGCATAAGTAGAAGACAAAGAACTCGTATATCATATATATAATATATATATTCTGTAGCAGTTGAAAGTTTCCATTTTTTTCAAGAAACCATAATCAATATAATCAACTTTCTAACCTCACGTCTAATTGGTCACCACATCCTTTCAATTCTACCGTCAAATTATAACTTGTCTACTCCCTTCTTTCCGTGCTTAGTGCTGGCATCTTATTTCGCAGCCACCTGTATTTTCACCTGAATTGTTCTAATAATCTGCTGATTAGCTTCTCTGTCATTTTCCTCAGTTCATCGTTTATACTGTGTCAGGGAGATCTTCCTAAAACAGTTATTCCTTTCTTAAAAATCGTTCAGAACTCCCCATTTTCTACCCAATGAAATACAACATTTTTAGCATGGATTTAAATAATTATTATCATTTATTAAGAAACTTATATTACTAGGTACATAACAATTGTCTCTACCTCCCAAACTAACCTTGGGAGATGGGGTGTTGTTATCTCTTGTTTTGCAGAACAGGAATTTGATACACAGAGGTAATACATCTTTCCAAGTTCCAAGATCAGGTGTAAGGAACAGAACTAGAATTCAAAACATGTCCTGTAAGTATAGAGCACAGGCATTTTCCGTTACAGCATAGTTCTATTTAAACTTGATCCATCTCACTTTTATAGATTCATCCCTGCCACTTTCACCTTCTTGTACATCTTATTATACATATTCAGACCTACTCACCCACCGTGATTTAAATCTGTCACCCTTTTTTCCATTGGTCATGCCCTTCCCTCCGTTGGCATTTCCTTTGTCTGTAGTTATTTCTCATTTAGATAACATCTACTCATCCATCAAGTTTCTGTTCATATGTCTTTTACTCTCCAAAGTTTCTTTAACCCTATTGAGTTTGTCCTCCAATGCGGCAGTGTTTCCAGAGCACAGGGTTCATACCTTTATTGTACCTATCCCATTGTATTACAGTTATTCATTTATGTATTTATCAGTTACCATTACTTCTTGAGAACAGAGCACTTTTTTCATACTTTCTCTTTCACAATGCAGTGGATGTCCCATCATAACTGCTTGTAGGTACTTGATGAGTGAATTCTCTATCCACCTCAACTCAGTGCATTTTGGCAATAGCATTAAAATATACACACCACTCTTTGGTTTAGAAATCACTTTAGAAAAGTAAACCAAGGGTATTTTCATGTTACTTAATAGTGCAAATTTGCATATACTGGAATAGTTGAGAATTGGTTATTCCTAAGATTTCTTTCCTGCCCAAATACCACAGCTCCCTATTAAAAAATTTTCCGACATAACTCATCAGCTTGGTTGCAGAGAACACCTTAATTCTGGCCTTGGGTAGACCAGCTATGCTTGATTTTACCTTCTCTGACTGATTAGGTAAACAGTCCTAGGGCTGGACTCACAGTTCTTCATTAGTTTTCTTTTATTCTGCCCTGTTGATGCTAGTTCTGTCTTTGGCTCAGTTTTTAAAAAATAAATATCCACCTTGCAAATTGAATGATTCTCTATAATTTTGCTGAGCCCATCAGCCCAGGTTCCTTTCCACATATCGGTTGTAGTAATTATGAATGTTTTTATAACTCATGTATCTGGGTTATAGCTAGCTTCTAGTTTAACCATCCAAGAAATAATTTGTATGTCTATTATATGCAAATTGTTTAGCTAAGATGAATCAAGTACTTTTCCTGTTTTTGAGAAACCTACAGTGCATCCTTTGGTTTATGGTCTGGCCCAGAGTACAAAGACATTAATTTTGAAGACCTCTCTGGAGAAAATTTGTATTTGTTTTATGGTTATGCTGTGATCAGTGAGTTAACCATATAGTTCCACTTAAACACACATTTCTTGAGGCCTAGTATGGGCTTAAAGAAGGGGGCATGTGCTTGTAATAAATTGGTGTAGTGGTTATAGATGTTGATACTAGAATGAGTCCTGGCTGTGACTTCTGGCTTTTACCCAGGCTTGCTGTGTGATGCCTGCAAGTAATTGAAACACTCTGAACTTCCTTTTCAACATATATAAAATGTAAATAATAGTAGTATTTATCTCAAAGGGACTTTTTGATGATTAAATGAGATGATGAATGTAAGCATAGAATAGTATATGGTATTTGATAAGCATTAAATTTTAGCTGTTTAATTATTAATGGTAGTTTTCAATAAATATTTGTCAATTAATGAAAAATAAACATGTTACTGTGATGCTTTTCGTGTATATCTGTTTTGAATTTTTGACACAGTTATAAAAACTGTGCTTTGGGTTTTAGGTAAACAAAACTCTATCAAGAACTGAGGTATAGAAATCCTGAATTAATGTTTCCTTTTGTACTACTACTCCTACCACCATTCCATAGCATTTATATTTTAATAGAATTTGTCCATTACCTCCTTTCATCCTTAAAGAGCATGGCTGTGTTCCAGTAAAACTATTTACAAAAAGAGGCCCTGGACTTGATTTAGTCCACAGGATGTAGTTTGCAGATCCTTGTTCAAGAAGCTGAACAAATAAACTATTTCAAAGAGAAAAGAGTTATTGATTGTATTAAAGGCTGATGATTTGTCAAAGAAGATGAGACCTAAGAATTGACCATTAGATTATCAACTTGGTAGCTTTTAGTGACCTTGACAAGGGCAGTTTCGGGGAGTGTTAGGAGTGAGAGCATAATTGAAAGAAGTTGGTTGGCCAAAAAGTTCGTTCGGGTTTTTCCATTCGATTTTATGGAAAAACCTGAACGAAATTTTTAGCCAATCCAATATTTGGGTCAAGAGAGAATTGGGGAGAATAATTGGAGATAATAGTAACTGTTGAATTTTTTAAAACAAGTTTCACTTTAAAGGGGAACAAAGAAATGGGGCCATAACTGTGGGTTGGAAACGGGGTCAAAGAAGCTGTTTTTAAGATGGGAAAATAATAGCATAGAATACTCATGGGAATGATGCGGAAGGGCGGGAGAAATTGGTGATGCAGGAGAGAAGGAGGCTAATTGCTGAAATCATGTCCTTGAGTAGGCGAGAGGGGATGGAATCTAGAGCACAGGAAACTCGGCTTGTAATAGGAATACACTTTGGTGATCCACAGTGTTGGGCACCAACGCAGCATGTGGGCAGATGTGGTGACAGGAGGCTGGGGAGCAGTCCTCTACTGATTGCTTCAATTTTCTCAGATAAATGAGAAGCAGTGTCATCAACTGGGAATGAGGAAGGAGGTCTTGGAAGTTTGAGGAAGAAGAAAAGAAAAGAAAAGAAAATAGTCATCAAGAAGAGTTCTTGAATATTGCTTCACCTGGATTACCCGAGGGAACATCTAAAAATTCCAATGCCTAGGTTGCAACCATGACCAGTTAACTCAGAATCTTGGGGTGATGCTTGACTTTAGCACTTTAAAAAAAATTCCCCTGTATGCAAGTGAATTTGAGAAACACCGATCTAGGCGTACAGGAAAAGGTGTCAACTAAGAAATGGAGTAAGATTGCTGGGTCATGCTAAGTGCCAGCTTGAAGTTAGTGGTCCTGAATTTAGAATGAGACTAGTCAGAATGATTGTGTGTTTTTCTCCCCAGAGGATTGAACAACATGAGAATGAGCAAGGAGTGATTGGAGGGTTGGCTGTAGCTGGAGTTTGAGATTTCTCAAGTGAGCGCCAGAAGTGAGAGGGGCAAAGGGATTTGAGGGGTTTATGCAAGAAAGTGGTTATAAGGATAACCATGGAGTTTATGCTTGATAAGAAGAGACGTGAGGACAGGAAGGGTGTGAGGGATGGTGAAAAGCTAGTGGAATGAATGGTTTGCTGGGCGTGGTGATATCAAAGAGTTGTTGGAATGGGGGGTACTAGATGGAGTCCTCTGGAAACTTAGGAAGTGAAGATTTGAAAGTGTAATGCTTAAAGCTGAGCTTATGTCAAAACTAGGGTATGACCATGGGACCAAGTGGTCAAGGCAGAGTGGAAGACAAGATCTCTGGAGTGAAAGAGTTCAGTGAATTAGTAGGCCAAAGTGGTGAGAGAATTGTTTTTCAATGGATACTTGAAGTACCATAAATCATGACAAGAGTCATATTGGAGAGAGTGACAGTAAGCCAGGAGCTAAAATCTTTGGGCAATGAGGGGGCATCACACTCACTTGGATAGCTCCTTACTCTCCTACTTTCACAGAGACCATTTCCTCTTTAGACACTTAACAATGCAACAATGTGAATTTTCTTGTACTTAATTCAAGATACTTTCAGGTGTAACCAGATATTAGCAGTTTCCTTTTTGCCCTACTTTATGCTGGCTATTAGTGATTCACTAGTTTCTAAGGCTAATCGTGTCATCATTGCTTTTTACACTTAAAGATAGAATATCCAGTCATTGTTTGGGTAGAGGCAATTTTTCTTCTTGAAAGAATATACCTCTTAGCTACAAGATTGGTCCAGCAATGGTAATAGAATTACTGTCCCTGGAGAATACATTTTGTTTCTCTTGCTCTCACTTTTAACATTAGCCTTAATCTGAAAGCAAAATCAGCAATCCTAAAGCAAAAAGAAAATAATTATATTTCTGAAAACAGAGAGTCAGAAAAATTACCAGCACACTGAATATGTATTTCAATCTCCTGGGTAACAGGTTTGTTGTGGTGGCGGTTTGTTTTTGTTTTCCCCTTGGGTATGGCAGTATGTTATAGGAAAAATGCAGCATGTTGATAAAAATCCTATTAAATAATTCAAAAGTTGAAAATACCTGAAGCCCTTAATCCACCACATCAAATGGTAAATGATTCCCAGTGATAGAGTTCTCTGTATTCCAAGTTCAGAGCTGACTGATGGATATTTTCAGACCATCCCTGAAATTATAGTGTATTTGAACAATGTGAATACTTGAGGTGTGGAGTACAAATGTTCACCTTTCTGTGTCTGAGATAGCAGAGCTTTTGAGCTGAGATTGTGATTCACTGCCTGGCTCCATATCAATCACTAAACATGCAAATTGTCTCGATTCCTGGCAGATTCATTGAGACCGAATAGCTCTCTGTCACTTGGAGGGAGTTCTCTTCTCCCACCTCCAATCCTTTACACAGGCTATTTCACAAGAGGAAACCAATTTCTTTGTTACCTCAATTTTCTCACCTCTTTAAATTGCCGTTGTCTCTTCCAGCATATCTTTACGGATTAATTTAGATCATACTCCCACTCCACTAAATGTTCCTGGCCAGTCTTAGGCACTCATATTTATAGATCAAGTCCAAAGTTTGTCAGCATGTGGGAAGTTTCTTTTATTCATTAGGTGCTGTATTCTCTATTTAAATAATCCTACTTACATTAACAATCTCATTTCCGATATGCCTTTCCCACAGAAGTGCTTCATCAAATAGCTGAAACCTGGAGTTGGTCCCCTTTAGTATAGATCATGGACCTCACTCTGTACATTCTCTGCCACATTGCCCATGTGTGTGATTGTAATTGATTTGGAGATTTGACTTTTTAAGTAAAATACTCTGGAGTAAGAGTTTTCTGTCAAGAGGGGGTTTGCAGTTGTGTTGAAGACAGATGCATATCTGAGTCACCTAGGTAGTTCCTTCCTCCCTCCCTTCCTCCCTCCCTCCCTCCCTCCCTCTCTCCTTCCCTCCCTCTCTCCCTTCTTCCCTCCCTACCTCCCTCTCTCCCTCTCTCCCTTCTTCCCTCCCTCCCTCCCTATAAGATGCATACTCTTTATTTCCAGCTCACCCCACAGACCAGGTATCTGAAATGTGATCAAATTCTGTGCTTAGCCCAGTGTTGCAGGTAGAATGAGCTTCCAGTAGGTTCACTTGACAAGAGGCCTAGTGCACATTCTCATGCATCGTGCATGCCCCTCAAAGGAGACCTCCTTATTAAGAGCGATGCTAAGTAATTGATTATCGTAATCATGGATTTTTAATTAAAACATCTGAAAAGAATCCTAAAATGATCTAAAAATCTGCATTTTTATTTGTTTTGTTTTTGTTTTACAGACAAAGAAATTGAAACAGTTCTATTTAAAGACTCCAAAACCAATACTTTTTCTACTATACCGTAATGCCTCTCAAATAAGTATTTGCTGATTAGTAGCTCTATGCAAGAAAGTGTATTAAGGCATTTAAAATGTTTAAAGGGATGGTTCCTCCCTCAAGGCACTCAACATCTAGTTGGCAAGATAATGAAAACTCTTTTTGCCTCTCCCATACTCTTTAGCAGGATGTCCATAATGCATGATGATCCATATTGTGGTTCCTTCTCTTCTCCTTCCAGCCTTGTCTTCCGCTTTACCTCCTAAATATGAGGAAAATGTAGAGCTGCCCTTCTGGGTGGTGAAAGGGGCCTAACCCAGAGGCGTTGTTCACCGCAGTTAGGGGAAGGACTGAAGGGAAGCCTGAACCTTCTCCCTTTTGTGCGTGCTCATAACTACTCCTGCAGTATCCGAACTCAGCCCCTAATTTTCTCCACCTCATGAAACCCTCCTCATCATTTAAGGCCCAGAGGTAGTGTTGTCTCCTTCATCTAGCCCGCCCTTCCACTCCCCCAGCCCTTCTCCCATGACTGCTCTTGGGTTTCCACCGAGCTCCCATCCCTGTCCTATGCGTATGTATCAAACATTTATTGAAAGCTTTTAATACATCAGGCTCTTTGACAAGAATTGAAGGGCAAAGCAGGTATCCCTCTAATTTGAGGGCACTTTCTTCTCCATTTTTCTTGACAACTGATTAGTTAAACAAAATCTGATAGGTGGCGTGGTATCTGGTTTCTCTTTCAGTGTCATTGTTCTAAATACAGCAGGTTCACCTTAGGGGGCTGTGTATCCATTTGCCCGTTTGATTTGCAGTTGTTTTCCAGTAGCACTGTCTGACTTTTTGCCGGTATATATACTTTTCTTAGGTCCTCTGGGCAACCTGCTATAATCGTTTGTGAGAAAGCTCTCTGGGAACCAACTCATGAGCACTGGAATCAAAACTTGGCTTCCGTCTTAACAATTTCCTCATTTATAATATGGGGATAATTATAGTACCTCCCTGACAGAGTTGTTGTAAGGATTAACAGAGCTTTTACATGTAAAGCACTTAGGATACAGGACGCACTCAGTAAATATTACTATTCATATGGTGTTCTTCAGTAATCAAAATATAACACCACACAGTTTGCATTCAGTACCTTTCTTTTACTGAAGCTTCTAATCAAATAAGAGTATGTATTCCATTTATTTTTAACATTTTGCTTTTAAGGGAGCTTGAGCTATATTTCAGAGTCAAATCAAGTAGAGGCACCAATACATTAAATTATGCATCTTGGATCATAAATTCAGTAGTGAAATGCAAAGATCTGACCGCAGGGTCAGTGTTTCTGCCACTAAACCTGGATGTCATTAACTTCCCTGTTTCTTTACTTAGTTACTCTTGTTCAAAGGTTTTAAACATATCAACATCATTCTTAATTAGAGAGCAATACAGGCGCACCTTGTTTTGTCGTGCTTCACTTTATTGCACTTTGCAGATACTGTGTTTTTTACAAATTGAAGGTTTTTGGCAACCCTACATTGAGCAAGTCTTGGCACCATTTTTTCCAAAGGCATTTACTCACTTTGTGTCGCTGTGTCACATTTTGGTAATTCTCACAATATTTCAAACTTTAAAAATTATTATTATATTTGTTATGGTGATCCGTGATCAGTGATCTTTGAAGTTACTATTGTAATTGTTTTGGGGTGCCGTGAACCACACTCATATAAGATAACGAACTTAATTGGTAAATGTTGTGTGTGTTCTGACTGCTCCACCGACAGGCCAATCCCCTGTCTCTCTCCATCTCCTCAGGCCTCCCTAGTCCCTCAGACACAACAATATTGAAATTAGGCCACTTACTAACCCTACAGTGGCCTCTAAGTGTTCAAGTGAAAGAAAGAGTCACACATCTTTCATTTTAAATCAAAAGCTGGAAACTATTAAGCTTAGTGAGGAAGGCATGTTGAAAGCTGAGACAGGCTGAAAGCTAGGCCTCTTGCGCCAGTTAACCAAGTTGTGAATGCAAAGGAAAAGCTCTTGAAGGAAATGAACAGCGCTACTCCAGTGAACACACAGATGATAAGAAAGCAAAAAAGCCTTATTGCTGATATGGAGAAAGTTTGAGTGGTCTGGATAGAAGATCAAACCAGCTACAAGATTCCCTTAAGGCAAAACCTAATCCTGAGCAATGCCCTAACTCTTTTCAATTCTGTGAAGGCTGAGAGAGGTGAGGAAGTTGCAGAAGAAAAGTTTGGATCTAGCAGACATTGGTTCATGAGGTTTAAGGAAAGAAGTCGTCTCCATAACGTCAAAGTGCAATGTGAAGCAGCAAGTGTGGATGTAGAAGCTGCAGCAAGTTACCCAGAGGATCTAGTTAAGATAATTAATGAAGGTGGCTACACTAAACAGTGAATTTTCAATGTAAATAAAACTGCCCTGTATTGGAAAAAAATGCCATCTAGGATTTTCATAGCTAGAGAGGAGAAGTCAGTACCTGGCTTCAAAGCCTCAAAGGACAGGTTGACTCTCTTGTTAGGGGCTAATGCAGCTGGTGACTTTAAGTTGAAGCCAGTGCTCATTTAACATTTTGAACATACTAGGGCCCTTAAGAATTATGCTAAATCTACTCTGCCTGTGCTCTATAAATGGAACAACAAAGCCTGGATGACAGCATACATGTTTACAACATGATTTACTGAATATTTTAAGCCCACTGTTGAGACCTAATGTTCAGAAAAAAAGATTCCTTTCAAAATATTACTGCTCATTGACAATGCACCTGGTCACTTGAGCTCTGATGAAGATGCACAGTGAATGAGATGAAAGTTTTCATTCCTGCTAACTAACAGAGTATCCATTCTGCAGCCCATGGGTCAAGTACTTTCGACTTTCAAGTCTTATTATTTTAAGAAATACATTTCAAATGGCTATAGCTACCATAGATAGTGACTCCTCTAATGGATCTGAGCAGAGTAAATTGAAAACCTCAGGAAAGGATTCACCATTCTAGTTGCCATTAAGAACAGTTGTGACTCATGGGAAGAGGTCAAAATATCAACATTAACAGGAGTTTGGAAGAAGTTGATTCCAACTGTCCTGGATGACTGAGGGGTTCAAGACTTCAGTGGAGGAAGTAATTGCAGATGTGGTAGAAATAACAAGAGAACTAGAATTAAAAGTGGAGCCTGAAGATGTGACTGAATTGCTGCAATCTCATGATAGAACTTTAACAGATGAGGAGTTGTTTCTTGTGGATCCATGGTTTCTTGAGATGGAATCTACTCCTGATGAAGATACTGTAAAGATTGTTGAAATGACAACAAAGGATTTAGAATGTTACATAAACGAAGTTGATAAAGCAGCAGGGTTTGAGAGGATTAACTCTAATTTTGAAAGAATTTCTTCTGTGGGTAAAATGCTATCAAACAGCATTGCATGCTACAGAGAAGTTGTTTGTGAAAGGAAGAGTCACTTGATGTAGCAGACTTCACTGTTGTCTTATTTTAAGAAATTGCCACCCCACCACCTCAACTTTCAGCGACCACCACCGTGATCGGTGAGCAGCCATCAACATTGAGGCAAGACCATCGGCCAGCAAAAAGAGTACTGGTAAAGGCTCAGATGATGGTTAGCATTTTTAGCAACAAAGTATTTCTAAGTTAAGGTATGTACATTGTTTTTTAGACATAATATTGCATACTTAATAGACTACAGTATAGTGAGAACATAACTTTTATATGCACTAGGAAACAAAAAATTCATGTGATCCACTTTATTGTGATATTTGCTTTATTGTACTGGTCTGGAACCAAAGCTGGAATATCTCCAAGGTGTGCCTGTGCAGCTTAATTATAAAGAATCCAGAATTCAACTATTATTACATATGATGTAAATATGTTTCAACCATTTTATTTAAGGAACTTCTCCTTATATGAAATAAACATGCATATAATTTTGTTTACAGGAATCCTTGACTATTATTTACTTTGCTGAAGCTTCCATCTGCCTGCCTACCTTAGAATTATTTAAATTACTTGGACAGCCAGGGTGGCTGTCAGACTAAAATATCTCCAGTTGTCCCTCCACTGCTACTTGCTCACGTGGGAACTTTCTCCCTTCTGTATGTGGGCAGCAGAGTGCTCTACTCCAAGAAGGCCCTGGGATTCTCAGTCTTTACCCTTTCCCAGCCCTCTTGGCAACTCCCTGTCATTTGTGTAAAGCAGTATTAAAGTTAACCAAGTGTTCATCACTGCCTCTTTCTACGTTCTATATTCCTTTAGCAACAGCTTTAATCTAAGGCATGTCTTCCTGGGTTCTCTTCCCTGGCAGCTTATGATTTACTAAGGATTAGCATTAGCCTAGGAGCAGTGTACTTCCAGTCCTCTCTCAGCCATACTTAGACGTGTCCAATTCACACTGACCTTGAGGTTCATTTTTTGAGGGCATTTTTGTTCATCTGTTTGTTTTATGTATTAATCAGCAGTGCATTTTATTTCCATGTCATATTATTCTGATGTGAACAGAAAATCATGATACAAAATATAGTGTTTATTTTCTTGATATTTATCTTATCCACTGGGTAGCTTTGACTAATAAAATTTTTTTAATAAAAATTATAATTAAAAAATACATATATAATCCTGAATGAATAAAGTAGCCAAGTAATATAAGGAGGGAATGAGAATATGTCACAAAAATCTGTGTGATAAAAATTTCAACAGCAGAAGTAGAAACAAGTCTGAGCATCTCTGGAAATTAGAACACAGAAGACATAAAAATGCATTATCACCGTCACTATTTTATGTTCACTGCTTGAAGTGGAATAATGATAAAATATTTTTCTTGGAATATTTTATGCCACTAATAGGACCAAGAACATTTGAATAGTGACAGAAGCCCAAAGTTCTAGAACAGTGCTGTCCAATAGAATTTTCTGTTCTGATAGAAATTTCCTATATCTGCACTGTCTTAAGAGACTTAAGAGACTTCCAAATTACCCTTAAGATTGTCACCCACACACGGTTTCTAGGTCACTGTGTGGCCAGTCTCAGGCCGTGCCACCCTACAAAGAAACGCAAGTCCTATATCCTATATCTAACAACAACCAACAAAACAAAACAAAACAACCCACCAACCAAAACCAAACATAAAGCAACATTTAAAAAGCAATTTTGATATTTACTAATTTTTTGGAAAAGTGACAAAAATATTTAAATGTTTTCTTCACTCATTGCTCTTCTTGAAGACCTCTCACCACGCTTCAGTGCTCCCTTCTCACTTCCCCTCCAAACACTGTCCCCAACTTATCTTTTCATATCATATGTCCCTCCACTCCCTCACTGGCCCCCTCATCTCACCCCTTCTCTAGACCTTTTCAGTTCTGCCTCTGTACCCATTATCCCATCCAACACATCAACAGGCCCCTGACTAAGAAAAGGAAGCACAAAACCCTCATCCCCAGAGTGTGGATGGGGCAGGCTGTAATTCTGCCATAAGAATAAATATTTGCAAGGTCTAACTTTGGGTTATATATTAGAATCATTTATAGATGTTACCCTTTTTCTACCCTCTAGGCAAGATTATTTCTAATCTGAATTTCATGAAGCCTCTAGAGTTTTAGAAAAAGCTAATGTTTACTGAATGCTTTGAGTAGTAGCAGTACCCCAAGGCAAGAATAACATCTCAAGGTCTCTTCTACCTCTTTGATCTGATGAAAAATTGAATAATAAATATACACACTAGATATGATGCAAACCAATGAGCAAATGAGTTTGTAAGTGAAAGTAATCAGAGGGAAAAACAAAAAACCAGTTGCCCTCCATCTTCCCTGAATTGGGAGCTTATCCTTTAGACTTTAGGTTTTATTCATTTGGGATTCATTCATCAAATTTTTGTTGAGTCTTGACTGTGTGTTAGGCACTGGTTTTAAGATGATTTATATGTATTGCTAATAAAAATAAGATTGTGGTCCTTGCCCTAAGATGATTTATATGTATTGCTAATAAAAAAAAAAAAGATTGTGGTCCTTGCCCATATAGAACCTACAAACTATAAGGGATGCATAAAGAAAACGACAAAACCCATAACATAAATATAAAATTACCATTTGAGATCACTGTAATGGAGGAATGAATGCAGTTGAATGATAAAATATAGCAGGATAGGGATGCTGTACAAATGCGTGGCTGTTAGAAACTAAGTCCTCCATAAAATACAGAGTACGATATATGCAGAGGTTTTCTTTCATGTGTTTTAGATTTGACTTTGGTATCTGTCCTTTTATATATTATACATTGTTATCCATAAATGGCCTTTGGTAAAACATAGTCCGACCTTTTGAATAGCAGATGTGAAATGAAAACTTCAGGTTATTCCATGAAGGTGCTGAATGCCAGTCAAAAGTTGAGTTTGAGTGACATTTCCCATTTTGCCTAATGAGCACTAGCAATGCAGTTGTTTGCATTTTAAAAAGTTGTCCATTTATTTTATGAAAACGAATGGAAATCAAAAAATGAAATACAGACACTGATAAGAAGGATAGTCCCATGAAAATTATACATGTCGCGTTAGCCTTAGATGCATCTAACATGAAACATAGAGTGGTAGATAGTGGGCTCCACTGGGAAGAAAAATAACAAAATCAAAGAGTACAGGTGACATGTTAGTACTACAGCATCCTCAAAGTTGAACCCAAAAGTTGAGATCTAATTAAGTATTTTTAAAATATATGCTAAGTCTCATGGAATGGGAACCTGATTCCTGTCATATGAGTCTATTCAACTTTTGCACATTGAAAACTTCATTTAAAAATTCATTATATAGACATTAATTGGAGTATTTCTTATATATTGTATTTATTCCCAAGGCGTTATTTCTTTCCATTTTATATCTGATAAAATGGATATTAAGTAACTTGAGGAACATAATGTAGCTAGGAAATTGCATAGATAGGATTCAAATTCAGAATGATCTGGCTTCCAAGCTCATGCTTGGTTTTTTTTTGGGGGGGGGGTGAATGACATTTTTAAAAGTATATCTATCAAGGGTTTTAGTTGAATCACCACAAAACTGTTTTCTTCCTTCACTCATGTAGACAGAAGTAAAGAGTAAAATTGCAGCAAAGGAGTAGTTGAAATATGCTCATTTTTCCTGCTGTTGTCAAGGATGAGAACTTTAGATCCTGTTTTCTTTTTAAAACCTAATTTATTTTCCTGCACAGAAAAGGCACCAATTTATTTTTAGAAATTTACTAATTTTTTTTGCTAATCCCAAAGGGAGGATTATTTTTTTAGGATTAAGTGTAGTCAATTGGTATTAGGAAGTTGGGAAGTAAAGTACAAAATTCTATTAAAGACTTAGCGATTTGAATTTAGCAAACGAAGAGCCATTCTTTAATGTATTTGTACCTTGATGTATATGCAGAGTTCTGTTTCAACTTTTAGACCTTATCTTTGAATTTTCACTGATACCATAAGAAACATTAACTTATTCATATTTTAGGATTTATCTTTTCATCATCCTGGATACACATATATAGAAAGAGTATCTCCTTTGTGTGTTTAATTTTTTTAAAGGAATTCCTTTATTTATTTTTTAAAATTTTTTATTTATTTTATTTTATTTTTGGCTGTGTTGGGTCTTCGTTTCTGTGCAAGGGCCCTCTCCAGTTGCGGTGAGCAGGGGCCACTCTTCATCACAGTGCGCGGGCCTCTCACTATCGCGGCCTCTCTTGTTGCGGAGCACAGGCTCCAGACGCGCAGGCTCAGTAATTGTGGCTCACGGGCCTAGTTGCTCCACGGCATGTGGGATCTTCCCAGATCAGGGCTCGAACCCGTGTCCCCTGCATTGGCAGGCAGATTCTCAACCACTGCGCCACCAGGGAAGCCCTGTGTGTTTAATTTTGAAATAATGCCTATGGTCAATTTCCCACCATTAGGGAAGGTGCAGGTTTTGCTAAGAGTCTGAAAGTCTGCACAGGAAAATTGTTTTAGATAATATTCCAGAGGTTACTTGGTCTAATATAGAAGCAAAGTCAATTTATATAGCAGTTTTCTTTGCAGAAACGTGGCCCTATCAGAGACTCGGTGCTCCACTGTTGGGTGGGAAAATTACACTGGCTGATTTCAGAAGTTACCGTGGGAACACATTTTATTTAGCACAGTTTTGCTGCTCAAGCCAGAAACCTGGATGCTTTGTTCTTCCTGAAGTATCAAAAATAAAAACTCATGAAATCTGACATCCCACCTGCTCCCTTATCTGGGCTAAATGCTGCGGTAAACTTTTCTTGAGGTTGAAATATTTGAAAGGAAAATCAGTACACACAAACACGCAGACACACATACATATATTTCTTTACTTGAACAATGATGTTGAATCCTAATTACTAAGCTCATATACTGCTCCTTCCCAGGGAATATAGAGTATTATTGTTATCAAGATATTATGCCACACATATCTTCACTGGGTACCTTCCCTCTCAGCTCTCCTTGGTGGCTTGTTGGATTAAAAGAGAGAAGCACAAGTCTTACGTGAAGGGATATGTTGACAAATGGTGGTTTTTATCTTCATAATTGTACCAAATGTCTGAATTGACTTTGCCATTTATTAGAATAAGTGTGCTGAATGCCCTCTGTGTGTGCATCAGGACAAGTGGTCTAATCAAGTTCAACTGTTCTGTGTCTATTTGGCTCGGCTTAATTAAAATTCAGCCCTGCTTTTGAGCAAGCCGCAGTGGTTTGGCAGACCTTCAGAGGGCTATACTGCAGCAGACAATAAAAGTGATAAAGGCACACAATAACAATCAATACAATGCAAATACCCCTGTTACTTACAAATCAAGTAGAAAGTGGTTCCTTGAAGCAATCTCATCTGCTTCTGGTGATAAAATTAAAATTTTGGAAACACTTTATTTCTAAGTTTGCCTACACTCTCCTTGTCAATGGGCTACTTTTCTTTTTTTTTTGCTACTAATGAAGCAAATGAAAATGATAGTAAGATAAATCAGCACAGTACAAATCCTTTTTAAAATTGTACAACTCTTATTTCATTTGTTCCACACGTGGCTGAAAAATTGTGTGAAGGTTTTTTACCTGCATGAGGAAGAGAGCCCTAATTCATCTTCCATTCATTCGTGATTGTTGGTGGGGGGTTATATTCTTGGTGATCATCGTTTTTTATTCAGTCCACTGTTTTTGGCTGACTGCCCTGGTCCCAGATTTTCTCACAAACTGCCATCTGGCATTTTCACTGTCCCCCACATATAGCTCCTTCAGGACCTCCTGCAAGCAGGCTAGAGAAGTTCACAGCTTAGGGGCATAGGAGTGTACATGAACTTGCAGCCACTTCAGGATGGATTTCTCACCTACCACCTACATATCTGTCATTGCTAGATGTTTAGTGGAAAGAGCTGCTTGTGTGCTGGGGATCTGGAGACCTGGGAGGAAGACCCGAAACACCTGTGGTTAGCTGTATTTTTAACTAATCTGCATTTGAAGAATGGAGGTTGAAAAAGCCAGATCTCTGTACTTCATATGTTCATGTTGGAGCGTTAGTGTATATAAATTCATAAGGAAAATGCTTCTAAAAATTCAAAGAGAGATTATTATTACTCTTACAGCACAAGTGATTATAGCGGCTGAAATTTATCAATGAGTGTTATTGTCCAGTTGGGCTGCACATGTAAATATCACTTCACATTGTAACAGATATAAAACAAGGTTTCACAAGTATTAAAAATGCATACACAGGGACACCAGTTGTTCAAGACGTGTTTTGATATAGTCTCTTCTCTTTGTATGTTTTAGGTTTGATGTTTAGCTTCTGGGTTTTATTCAAGCAGTGAGATAATTCTCATAAAGGCATGTTTCACCATTTTCTTAGCGTTATCACTGACTTCTATAGCTGAAAGAGAGATGTGCTGGGATAGAGCCATCACAACTGTTCTCAGAATTCTAGCCAGTGGAATTGCCGGTCGCAAGGCCAAGATTCTGTGAACTGTTTCTATGGTTCCATCCCAGTACATCTCTTATCAGCTGTAATGGAAGCCATGTGCTTTTCACTTTCTATTCTGTCCATTACCTATTCATTGTTCTCTTAAATTACCTAAAGCTTGCATTCTTTTGTTGTTCTATTAAGATCACAAATGGCAGAAAGTAAATTCGAAAGTGTTATTTAATTATTAATATAAGAACAAGCTACCTTAACACACTGAAAAAAAATCTTAATTTCAAATTTGAGAAACCAGATCAGGTGTTAATTTGTATTCAAGATGCCACGTTAAGATAAGTTAATAGATAACTAATAAGAACCTGCTGTATAAAAAAATAAATAAAATAAAATCCAAAAAAAAAAGATATGTTAATAGTCTTTGTAAAAAACCTATACCTGTAGTGATATACTAATACATATACAAGGGTCAGTGAAATTTCTGCTGTGGAGTATTGACTGTGACATTTCAATTTTGTATCAAATAATTATATAGATTCTAAATGTCTCTAAGACAAAGTTATAAACACACCTAATATCATTTCTGTTCTTAGGTGATTTAATCAGGATCTCCATGTGAACAGAAAATATAGAATAGTCAATGTTTATTCCTTCTTGAAATTTCCATCGTTTCTTTGTATAGTAAATACTTTGGGAAAACAAATGTATGCTTGTAAAAACTGAAATTTTCTTAAAACATGTCATGCATATATTGCTCAACTTTATTCTAATATAGTTTATGGTAGAAAAAATTATTTCTAGGTAGTTATGTTAAACAGTTGTGACAAAAAACAATGACTGTCAAGTAAAACAAATCAAGTATGCAATATTTTCAAGATGCTCAATGATTTGGTAAATTTTTGTATTTTAACAAGCAGATGTCTTCTCTGATATTGTTCCTTATGTTCTGAATTATAATCTGTTAAACCTGTATCAGAGCAACCAGACAAAGGTAAAAATCTCAGAGAGTCATCTCTCCAAAGTCAAACACAAATAAAAACTCTGATGGGCCAACAGCCACCAAGTTGATACCTCTGTTCTCCATCTGATCGGTTTCATTCCTGAATGGGCATAACCTTAATCCACTTTGGGCATTATACTCAAACTTCATTAGTCTTTGTTTCAGTCCCTTTTCTGAGCCAAATCCTCTAGCTTCCCTTTGAGATCATATCTAGAATAAGCTTACCTTGTCGTATTAGATCTCAGAAGTTTCTTAAAGCTAAATCAAGAATCATATCATTGGTAACTAAAGTTTCATAGATCTGGAGAGGAGATATCTGCATCAAATGTGAATTAATCTAAAATCCTTTGACATACTAAATAGTTCTCTGTATCCGTGAAACAGACAAGTATTCACTTTTTCTTTTCTGACTGTTATCTCAAGCTTAAGTTTTGTAGTTTTTTTCCCCTCTCTTGCTCACTTTTGACTCATATGTAAGAGTGAGGCTAAAGATATATGCCATAAAGTTGCCAGAGGAGAAACAAGATAGGTGGAATCTGAGGCCAGCCACTCTGCCAGTGGATATCCATTAAGGCCTTTCCATATGCAGAGTCCACCAGCTACAAAGATATATGAGACCAGGACACACCTTTGGACATCTCCAAGCAAAGACTTGAAACGCCAAATTTGATTCACCCAATAGTAATGATGTGTATATATAAGATGGTTTTATTTTGGACTCTTTTTCTATTAAGTCTGTGGGGGCTTTTGGAATAGGGATTTTTCTTCTATAATTTCAAACACCTGAATGACATTCAGGTAAGAAACTCAGAACTCTACCTTCTCATACAATTTGGGACACAAGCTGTAATTTGTAAAAAGAAATGGCTAAACAAGTGTGTGTGGACATATGCATCCTCATGTACAGATGCTTTGGTAATGGAGGCTTGCTCTTAGAAATCAGAAATACATGGTTTGCTGTTATATCAACCTACATTTGACTCTAATTCTATTCTAAATGTAACTCTTAGGTCTCTTTTTGAGTTTTTTATGGGAGTCTTTTATTTTTTATTATTTTTATTGAAGTATAGTTGATTTTCAATACTAGTTTCAGGCGTACAACATAGCAATTCAGTATTTTTATAGATTATACTCCATTTAAAGCTATTCTGAAATAATGGCTATATTTCTCTGTGATACACAGTATATCCTTGTTGCTTATCTATTTTATGCATAGTAGTTTGTATCTCTTAATCCCATGCCATTATGGGAGTCTTTTAAAGAGACAGAAACACAGTCAAAATAAAAACCATATAGATTCTGCTGTGTGTGTGTGCATGTGTTTATCTGTGAGAGAATGCACAAAATACTCTTACTTTTTCCCTAGCTTCCTCAGAAAATGTTAAAACTATAAACACTAAAGCATGACTATCAAGAGCTTCAAAAGTTGGAGAACTCTCTGCATATCAGATAAAATATGAAACAGTGTTACAAAAATGTAACTGGATCCATTTAAGATAGTTTAAAAGTGTATCAAAGAAAGATACATAGTGTGACGGGGTTATTGTTCTTCTGACCTCATACTTTGATTTCATAATAAATAAAATATAAAAATCCCATGATAGCAGATGTATATCTCATTCTTGATCTTTCTGAAGTAGTATATATTGAGATTTTAAAAATCCTGAAATTTGATGGAAATAACAAAATGTAAGTATTTGGACCAGAGCTAATGATTTTGCAGGAACTGAGATGATACTTATTTGAAATTCTGTTTTCAAGAGTGACAGAGACCTGAATCTATTTACATGGCATAGAACCTGAGAACAAAGCAGTGTTAATGAAAATACTGAGATAGAATTTTAGGTCCAGGGAGAGTACCTTTTTAATAAATGAAAATGCAGAATATATAAACTCAAATAGGATATAGATGCACACCATATGACTCTAATAGTGTTTATCTTTTATTTAACAATTATTTATCGAATGTCTCTTCTGTGGGAGATACTATAGTAGGCACTAGTAATTATGCGAGTAATAAGACGGACACAATTACTGACCTTATGGGCTTACGTTTGAATTTCTTGCTATAAAACTTGGTGCTCTTTCAAACAAACATAGGTTGAATTCTGGCTTTAATGTTTACTGACTGGATGATTTTGAATTTGAATAATTTTAGAGAAAACTAAGGCTTAAATAGAGTTTAAAACTTGGTGGTCAGTGATGGAGCTGGGAAATGAGATCAAGCTTATCTCACCCTTAAGTTAATACATTTTCCATTTTTCTAGGTTAGATAATAAGTGTATAGGAGAGAATGAAAACTGCAAAGTTTTATAGAAATAACATAATTGTTACTCAATTTGATTTAATATTTCTTGTAAATTTAGTTATATAATCAAATATTTATTAAATGCTTACTATTTGGCAAGCATGGTTTGAAATCTCGGGGATATTGTCAGAAACAAAAAACAAGGTCCCGCTTCTCAAGTTCTAGTGTGGAAACATAGGTAATATAAAGATATACATGGAAAAATATCAAGTAGTGATAAGCACTATGGTGAAAATAAATCAGGGAAACTACTTTAGACTAGATGATCAAGAAGTTTTTCCCAAATGGACCCGAATGACTAAAAGAGCCATCAATGCCAAGATGTGGGCAGGAACATTTGAGACAGAGGAAAAAAACTAGTGCAAAGACCCTGAGACTGGAATGAGCTTGACGTTTCAAGGACCTGAGAGAAGTCATGGGACTAGAGCAGTAGCTCTCGTGTGATTACCAGACTAGCAGCCTCTGCATGTGATTAGTTGAATATCCTATTCTCGTTAATGTCCTTAATTTGAAAATTATACTTTGATTAAGTAAGACCTTAACATTTGGGGAGATTGGGTGAAAAGTATACAGCAGGATCTCTTTGTTCTATATTTGAAATTTATCTGTAAGTCTGAAAATATTTGCAAATGAAAATCTAAAAAAGTAACTAGAGCAACTGTAAAAGCAAAGTGAAGGGTTTTAAGCAGTGGAGGCACTGTAGTGATGGGATCTAGTCTGTGTTTAGGAAAAATATTCGTTCTGTGGTGTGGAAAATGGGTTGGAAGAGAGAACTAATGTTCGTGTGATGACCAACAGAGGGACTGTTACCATTGTCCAGGGGAGAAATGGTGGTGCCTTGGTCTGTCATGATGGTGGTGTAAGAGCTGTGGGCAAATCCATAGTAGTAGGCTTTGAAGTTCTAATTGACAAGGCTTGCTGATGGATTGGCTGTGAGAGGGAGTGACAGAAATAGATCAAGGATGACTTAAGTTTCAGGCCTGAGCCACTGGATAGGTGCCAATGGTATTTACTGAGAAGGCAAAGATTGAAGTAAGAGATTGACAAATAATGACACTTGATTAATTTTATAAGTAAATTATTAAAGTAAATCTAAACAGACAGTTCACAATACTTTTATGAGTATTTGTGATTAGTAGCTTTAGTGACAAATTTAGCTTGATGGATGCCGTATTGGCTATAAATAAATTAACTCACTTGGGTTTTCTCATATTTATCCTGAGATTTTTAATTGAATGCATTTTTGAAACATGAAATTGTGAAATATATTAAAGAAAATAATGATACCAACAGATATTCTTAATCTGCTCTTATGAATTTTTACATTTGTATGTAATTTGTCAGTTCATTCAACATGTGTGGAGTGGCTGCTTTGTACCAGGTGCTGCTCTGATTGCTGGGGATACGCCACTGAAAAAAACAGACCAAAATTTCTGCCCTGATGGAGTTTACATTCTAATATGTTTTAGTAGAGGTGAACCAGACAATTTAAGAAAAATAACTTAAATGTATGGCCTATGGGTAAAATAGATACTTTAGACAATAAGTAAAATGATTCTTAAGTCAGATGATATAGAGACAGAAATGAAGCAGAGAAGGAGAACTGGTAAAATGAGGGGAGGAAGGGATTGGGATCTGGAATGGATTTTAATTTAAAATAAAGTTGCTAGGGAAGATCTTGTTGATTAGGAACTGAGGGAGGGAGCTATGAGGATAAGTGTTGAAAGAGCATTCCACCCAGTCTTTGACAAGTGATGAATTTGAGGCTCTCCTTCTAGAACATCTCATTGCCAAGCAAATTATTCTACTACTATCTGTCCTCTTAATGTACCTGGAAATTTCCTGTCCTCCTACCTTAATCTTCTTTTCTCTTCTCAGGTCAATAGCAGGGAAAGTGTGTAGCAGCAGAAAGAAAGACTGTCAACCAAGGAGAGATGTAGAAAGCTAACTTTGAGAAATATCAATATAGCAGATGCATCCCCCAAAGCTTCCTGTGTGTTGACATAAACTCCCACACACTTAGCAACTTCTACCAGAAAAAGGCTCATTCTCTTTTTTTCAAAAACATATTTATTGGGATATAATTCACATACCATACAGTTCACTCATTTAAGATGTAAAATTCATTGGTTTTTATACATTCACAGAGTTGTGCAATCATCAACACAATTAATTTTAGAAGATTTTAATTACCCCCAAAAGAAACTCCATAGCCATTAATAGTCACTCCGCATTTCCCCTAATACAGCTCTCCTTCTTGTCTTAGCCCTAGGCAACCATCAGTCTACTTTCTGTCTTTATGGGTATGCCTATTCTGGACATCTGTAAAAATGGAATGCAATGTGTTGTCCTTTGTGACTGGCTTCTTTCACCTTTTTTTTTTTTTGGCTGCATCGGGTCTTTGCTGCTGTGTGTGGGCTTTCTCTTTAGTTGTGGCGAGCGGGGGCTGCTCTTCGTTGTGGTTCGTGGGCTTCTCATTGCAGTGACTTCTCTTGTTGCGGAGCACGGGCTCTAGGCGCGTGGGCTTCAGTAGCCGCAGCACGCGGGCTCAGTTGCAGCACGTGGGCTCAGTAGCTGTGGCTCATGGGCTCAGTAGTTGTGGCTCGCAGGCTCTAGAGTGCAGGCTCAGTAGCTGTGGCACACGGGCTTGGTTGCTCTGCAGCATGTGGGATCTTCCCGGACCAGGGATCGAACTTGTGTCCCCTGCATTGGCAGGCAGATTCTTAACCACTGCGCCACCAGGGAAGTCCCTCACTTAATACGTTTTTTAAGATTCATCCATGTTGCAGATTCATCAGTACTTCACTTATTTTTATTGCAAAATAATCGTTCATTGTATGGATATACCACATTTTATTTACCCATTCATCATTTGATGTTCATTTGGGTTGTTTCCACTTTGGGCTATTATGAATAACGCTGCTCTGAATATTTTGGGGCAAGTTTTTGTGTGGACATATATGTTTTCGATTCTCTTGGGTATATTACTAGGAGTGGAATTGGTGGATTGTATGGTAACTCTATGTTTAACCTTTTGAGAAACTGCCAGACTGTTCCCAAACTGGCTCCAGTATTTTATATTCCAAACAGCACTGTTATTATGGTTCTGATTTCTCTATATCCTTGCCAACAGTATTTGTCCTTTTTTTGTGTGGCAGAATACACATAGCATAAATTTTACTGTTTTAACCATTTTAAAGTATGCGATTCTGTGGCATTAAGTACATTTATAGCATTGTGCAACCATCAACATCATCTAGTTTCAGAATTTTTTCATTATTTGATTATAGCTGTCATAAGGGGTGTGAGTTGGTATCTCATTGTGCTTTAAATTTTTATTTCTTTGGTAATGATTTTGAGCATCCTTTCATGTGATTATTGGCCATTTGTCATCTTCCTTGGAGAAATGTGTATTAAAACCTGTTGTAAATTTTTAAATTATTTGTCTTTTCATTTATTGAGTTGTAATAGTGAAAAGACTCAAGTTAACCATGAATGTGTTACATGAAAAAAATCAACCACCCGATGCTGTCACTTTAAATATATTTGCCACCTCACACCAGTCAGAATGGCCATCATCAAAAAATCTACAAACAATAAATACTGGAGAGGGTGTGGAGAAAAGGGAACCCTCTTGCACTGTTGGTGGGAATGTAAATTGATACAGCCACTATGGAGAACAGCATGGAGGTTCCTTAAAAATCCCAAAATAGAACTAACAACCCAGCAATCCCACTACTGGGCATATACCCTGAGAAAACCATAATTCAAAAAGAGTCACGTACCACAATGTTCATTGCAGCTCTATTTACAATAGCCAGGACATGGAAGCAACCTAAGTGTCCATCGACAGATGAATGGATAAAGAAGATGTGGCACATATATACAATGGAATATTACTCAGCCATAAAAAGAAACGAAATTGAGTTATTTGCAGTGAGGTGAATGGACCTAGAGACTGTCATACAGAGTGAAGTAAGTCAGAAAGAGAAAAACAAATACCATATGCTAACACATATATATGGAATCTTAAAAAAAAAAAAAAAGGTTCTGAAGAACCTAGGGGCAGGACAGGAATAAAGGCGCAGATGTAGAGAATGGACTTGAGGACATGGGGAGGGGGAAGGGTAAGCTGGGACGAAGTGAGAGAGTGGCATGGACTTATATATACTACCAAATGTAAAATAGATAGCTAGTGGGAAGCAGCTGCATAGCTCAGGGAGATCAGCTTGGTGCTTTGTGACCACCTAGAGGGGTGGGATAGGGAGGGTGGGAGGGAGATGCAAGAGGGAGGAGATATGGGGATATATGTATATGTATAGCTGATTCACTTTGTTATAAAGCAGAAACTAACACACCATTGTAAAGCGATTATACTCCAATAAAGATGTTAAAATATATATATATTTGCCAATGATCCTGGGCTTACCTAGTATGAATATATGACATCAGAACATTTAGGTTGGGTGACTGTATGTTCAAGATAGTGTGGAAGAAATTGTCCAAAAAGCAAACACTTTCACACCCTTGTCTCTGAGAACGTCCATCTCTGAAAAACACACATGAAGAAATACGTTGAAAGATAGAAGCATTTGTGGTGTAACATTAATTTATAGGATATGAATTTGTTTTGTTATAAACTACCAGAAAGTGCTTTGAAGAGGATTTTTCTTAAATCATACTCTTGAGGAAAGTATTAGATAAAAAGTTCTTATTCCACATTTCTTCACATACATGTACTTATTAGCAAGTTGCCTCTAAGAGTTGATATGTTGAGCACATTTGATCTATAGTTTTTGAGAGCTGAATGGAACTTTCCGTTTCCGCAGTTGAAATGGAATGTGTTTCAAGATAAGAGTTAGGATAGCTGATGGACATTTTGCCCCCTTTTAGGTCCATCATTTATTTTTGTGTGGCAGGGCAGAGCCAAGTGAGAGAGTGTGAGAGCTCATTTTACTTGCAAGTAGGTAACTACAGATATGTACAATTATTATTAAACTGAAAAGGAAGTGATGACAAAACCAAGATCCTGGTTATCCTAACTATTTGCAATTTCTCAGTCTGTGTTTGAAAAAGTGTAGTCCTTTCCAAGATCCCAAGGCTCTTCCCATCTCCAACCCTCCCGCCCCAACCAGATTTATTCCAGGCAATAGTAAATACACCTGGTATGCAAGGGAAAATATTCACTTTTAAAGCCAGTTTTGAAGGAGTCTCCAAGACATTGAAAGGAGCCAGATGGTGTGCAGACCCTTCTACAAAGTTTATGATTACTTTGGTTAAAGCCTCTGGTTTCTGCGTGAAAAAGTTGTCATGGCAGAAAAATCCCCTTTACCCTTAGTGCAGCTGGGCTTGTCCAAGGAAGGCTTTTCCCAGGTTAGTGTTCTGTCTACACTGGGCGTTTGCAAGTCTGTTGTACTTAGAGTAGTTAAACCAGTTCTGTTGAACCAAGTTGACAAAAAACACAAATGAGCCAATGTTAATTTTTTTCAGCTCAGTATGGCTTAATTGCCTTTTCTCCCCCAAGTTTTCACCTCTTAGCAGGCCTTTTCTGCCTAGCATCAGAAATAACAACTGAGACTATTCAGGGGGAAAAAATGGCATTCTTCCAAAAGAGAAAGTGAACTTCAACACAATTCCTAGATTCAAAAGGATTGCAAAGGAGAATTATTTCTGCCAGCTTTGGTCATTCACAGCTACGATTCTCCTTCTCAAAGATGTCATCTTAAATCTCCTTCAATTTACTAATGAGAATCCTGCATTTAGTTCTTTGATGTTTATGATGAGAGAGAAAGAGGGAGAGAGGGAGGGAGGCAGGGGGTGGGGGGAGGAGAGAGAGAGAACTTTTACTCTGTTTATGTGATAAGTTTAAATGTAAGTAACTGTTCTACTTTTGCCTTTAAAATGTTATTTTAGCACTCACAGCCTATGGATTTTAAATTGACACTCAGTGTTTTTGCAAAAATGATTTTGAAGTAAATCTATATGCAAAATAATAGGCTTTATTGCAGCTAGAGGTATATTTATCTGAACAGATACAAAAGTGTTTCTGTAAAGAATGGGTCTATTTTACTTTATCAGCAACTAAGGGGAAGGTTAATGGCTATGATGTATCTTTTCTGTTGTGTGCGAAACATGCAGTGTTCCGCGCCATTGAGATTTATGGTGTGGAGGACAAAGCAGGTGCTATTCCAAGCCGCCTTTCACAACAGAGTGTAAACTCGGGCCTGAACTTATCTGTCAAAAAGTAACTTAAAAAAACGTGAGGAAAATCCTCGAATTTCGCACTTTTCCATACCTTGCCATCTCTAGCTCAGGAATTTAGCCAGCGTGATTAATGACCACTGTTATTTGTGAGCTTTCCAAGTCCCTACAGACATAATGAACTTGACTCTTCAGCCACGTAGAAGAGAACAGGCTGTTAGAGCTCCACACTAGGACAAGTTCATAATTATGAGCTCTTTGCAGTTAGAAAGAAAGGAGAAAGAGGAAATGTCATCTCCCCTCATTGCATAGACACACCTTAAAACATTTTCCACACTCTCTTTTTCTTCTCCTCCTCCCAACTTTCTGCCCCCTGTACGTACACACACACACACACACACACACACAGTCTGTTCTCTATTTTTTGATAATCCACATCAAAGTGTAACTCTACTTAATCTTGCCTCTTATGTTTCCTTCATGTAAAGCCAGTCAGTCAGGCACACCGATTCCTTTGACAAAAATATCTTACAGATTTTTCTTTTCCTCTGTTATATTCTCCCTGCCACCTCATGTTGATGTTATTCTAATCCTTAAGTTATTTTATGCTTCAGACCCTCTCCCCATGTCAAGGTCATGCAACCTCTTTATTCCCTTATATCCTTTGTTTTAACCCCAGTGGTTTCTTTCCTTGTCACTCTTCTGACCCCATATCCAGGCTTATACATTTTCTCTCTCTTTGTTCTCTCTAATATGGGTGTCTCTTGCTTCTCACACTCAACACTTACTTCTATCAAGATGCACCTTAAAAAGCATCTTCTAGCATAACCCTCCTCAGACCAGTCTCACCTAGTAATCATACTCTTCCCTTTTTTTGTGGGGAGGAGGATACATTCTGCTCAGCTGCAGGCAAGGTTTTTACTCTGTAATATCAATCACATCTTAGGCTCCTTAAAGAAAATACAACTTCTAGCTCATTTTAATTCTTTCTAGGGGTAGTTACTCTGCTGTCTACACAGTTAGTAGTAATGCCTTATCAAATGTAATTCAAACCAGGTCACTTTGCAACATTGAAGAAGTGAAGAAACACTGACCGTGAACTTCCAGCAATCCCGCCGATTCCCCAGTTCCTCCAGAGTACTCGTGGAAATTATATTCCTTATAAGCCATTGAAAAATTTGTCTGTTGCTTGGTACAAGAAGATTTCAGAGTTAACCTGTTGGTGTATCCTGGTGCTAAAAATCTTGTGTTGACCAAAGAAAGAGAACAGTTGCTGAATCTCCCTGTGATATGATCAAGAAGTGGGGGAAAATTAATCTCCATCCCCTGCCTGTGTTTGTACAGGATGCCGCTTAGTGTCTTTCCCAATTTGTAGTGTTCTTTTGACTAGCAAAAGGATTAGGCATCACCACGGGAGAAAAGCACAGTCTGATGAAGTTAACAGGGATTTTCACTCACATCCCGTGTTTTAATCTTGGAAATTACAGTTCTTTCTCTCTCTTGTTCCCACCCCAGAAGTCCCATAGGTGAATGGCAATAATATGACACCACCTTTCTTCTTCTCCGTGGCTTGCTGATTCTCCTCTACTCAATTCTGAGGCCCTTGAATACAGATCCTATGTCTTGTTCACCTTTGGGTGCCTATAGTTATCTCTGTGCCTTATACATAACAGATGTTCGATAACCGTTTGCTGAACAGAATTGAGTCATTTTCGAAAACTAGTCTATATAATGGACCCTGATGATTTCCTTTTATTCTACAAAAGCTTTTCTATCCTAATTTCCCTTACCAGTGTCATACCACTCACAATTGAGCATGCTATCCCATCAGGCCAGAAAATGTGGATGAACACAGCTGCTCAGGTATTCATCATTTTTTTCTTTTGAACTAGTCTTAAAGACATTGATTATCTCTCTCTTATGAAGATTAATTATCCCATTTTGTGGTAGTTCCGTTTTTACAAGTTTGTCTTCCTAGTGGACTGTGATTTTTTTTTTTTTTTCCAAAAAGGAGGCAATTTCTCAGTATTCCCAGGACCTAGCATGGTGTTTGATAAAAAGTTGTTGTTCAATTCATTTTTGTACAGGTTGATCTCTGTGTGGTCTTTTCATGCTTTTTCTGCCCTCTCTTCAGATTGTCTTTAGCTTGTCATAGGATCTGTATGTCATAGTCCCTTAGCCTCCTGCACACTTTCATCACCTCCACCTTTCTTTCTACATTTCTCAGGTGAGACATGCGATTATCTTTGTTTACCCTAGAAGGCGTTCTCCTTAAGAATAATGTCACATATGACACAGTATGCATTACATGTTCTGGAAAATAAGGCATAACATATATGGGAATAGTCCCATAAATTTCATTGTAATCCAAAAGTATTTTTTGAAAATCCTACTTAAAATAATAATTTTTCATTTCTCCCTGGTACCCAAGATTCCCTCACTTAACAAGGGAAGAAATAGATTCTTTGAATATGAGATCTGGAAAGAGCCTTAGGAAGACTAAATACAAATAAAGTATATAGAAGGTAGGAAGTTACTTCATGTTCACACCAGTAGTCAGTGGCAGAGTGACTATATAGCCCAAGTCTTCTGGCATAATTATAAGACCATGTATCAACCATGGTGACTCATGGGTTTATTCACATTGACCTTGTCTTTTATTGTGTGGATTGTCACAGAAAAAAAATATGGTGGCCTTTGCATAGCTTAAATGAGTGAATACTTTCTGGTATGTACATTTATTTTTCACATTTAAGTATGATCTTAGTGGATTTGAATTTTTTAAATTTTATTTTTTAGGAAAATAAGTTTAAATACATGTATTTTAAAAGACCTTTAAAAGTTAATCTAAAAGACAGTAAACTTGGGACTTCCCTGGTGGTCCAGTGGTTAAGACTCTGTGCTTCCATTGTAGGGGACACAGGTTCGATCCCTGGTCAGGGAACTAAGATCCCACATGCAGCGCAGTGTGGCCAAAAAAAATTAAATAAAATAAAAGACAGAAAACTTATATGAATTTATGGAAAATGAGCAAACTTATTCAAAGTAACATTAAATGCAAATTCTTTCTGAGATCATCAGATATTAAAACAATGCATTTATCAGCATTATTCTTCATATTATCAAATTGAAACAATTTGAATGTTCCTCAACGGTAGAATGGTTAAGAAATTGTGCTAAATTCATACAATGGAGAAGTATTTGGAAATGAAAATGACAGAAGTACAACTACGTGCTATAGCATGGATGAAGCTTACAAACATAATCAAAAGAAATTAGACTCAAAGGGGTACTTATTATACAATTCTATTTATATGAAGTTGTAAGTTTCAAATCTATCAGATTAGAAATCAAGATAGTAGGTATTGCTAGTAAGAGGGAGGGCATAGGGATTGGGAGGAGTTCAGTGGGGCTTAAGGGTCCTGGTAATATTCTGTCTCCTGATCTGGTTGGTGGCTATACAGGCGTGTTCATGTTGTGATAATTCATTAAGCTTCTGATGTATGTACTATTTTGTACGTATGTTTTGGTTTTCAAAAAATTAAAATTTTGAAAAAATAATCAAGAAAATTGTTGAATACCATTGGCTTTTTTTACGTATTATAATTTTAACTTAAGAGTTTAAAAAATAGTCCTATTTCTTTCTTGAGATGTTGTTGGTGAAATCTAGTAGAAAATAGGATAAGGTGATATGTTTTAATTGAAATACCTAAAAAAAATCATCTTGGTAAAAGATGAACTGCGAGGTTGGAAAACTGGTTAAAACTACCAGAAAGATCAGATGACTGACAGGTTTTTTGTTTTTATTTTTCTGATGACAGCACCATTAAAAAAAATTTCCAACTTAAGCTGCCCTTGTACAACATGAAATAATTAATTGAAAATTAAGAAGTTCAACCAGTTATCCTGTGTATCTGAACACACACACACACACACACACACACACACATTTACAATTTCATAAAGTAAGAAGTTAATTGTAATGATGGTTGCATGTGTACAATGTCCAAAGAAATGTCTTAGTCAGAGGAGGCAAAAAGGGAAAAATGGACCGTGCCTGAAGGAAAGTATTGAATTAAATATTGTTATGGGACCTAGGGGGAGAAGAGTAGGCCCCTCCTATGAGATTGTTTATGTAAGGTTTTGGGTGTATAAAAGGAGTTTTCGGGGCAAATAAAGAAGTTGAGGAAAGGCATTCCCAGTGTAAAGTACTCTGTGTGACAAACTTTGGAGGTGAGAAATAGCATAGACTCTTCCGTGTACTACAAGTGGGTATGTGAGGGTGGATTTATAGAGAGGTAGGGGTCATATCATCAAGCATGATTTATTAAAGAGTTTGGGCTGTATTTAATCAGGGACTTGGAGATTGTGAGAGATTTGAATCAAGGGAGGGATAGCAAAATGATGAGTACCTGAAAGCAGAAAGACTTTTTAAGAAGGCTTTAAACAAGGGAAGGGTTATATGATTGCAGTGATCAGGGTACATCTGAAAGACATTTAGACAATAAAATTGGTGGAACTCGTGTTTTGATAGGAAGTGGATGAAAAGTGGCAGGGAAGCCACTGTGGGTGATTTCTGAGGTTTTATTTTCCAGGTATTGGTACATGGCATGTCAGACATAATGGGGAAATGCTTTTAAAGGGATCCTGGTTCTTCTCAAATTTTACTAAGTTTGCATGAGGTCCAATACAGATTGGAACTCTGGCAATTTTATTCATTTCCACAGTCTCAGTACATGTTATTTTGTTCAGTTACTTGAAAATGAAAGTATACTTGATAATAAGCTGATAACATATATGCTAATTTGATAGCATTGTAGATCAGAGGTCTCATAATACCTATTAATTTGGGAAATGAGGAAAAACGAAACTGTATTCTGAAAGAAGTCCCTATGTTATATATGTAAGGTATACTTGGTTTAATTAATGCATATGATGAATGTATATCATCGTTTTTGAAAACAAAGATGTATATGTTCATTAAATATTTTAACAGATTTTTTAAATGATAGCATATCTTTGAAATCAAAGTCTTTATAGAAAATGTATTAGTTTCATGTGTGTACTCAAAGTAGAAAGGAAAAAACTGATTTGAGGTATTCTGCAAATGCTGAAAATTAGGCAGAGTAGGTAAAGGACTTGACGTATAAAATATACTCAATATCTTACAATATATTTATCTGGAGAAAACTAGTTTTCTTTGGCAGTGAACACATAAGGAGTGTGATCTAAGTCTTACCAAAGAGGAGATTAATAGAAAATAAATTATCTTTGAGTATTTGGTAGAAACACCAGGAAGGCTTCATAAAGGGGTAAAATAAATAACCCACAAAGCATTACTAACAAACACAGTTTCAATTTTAGTGAAAATCTTTGGGAAGATTCTTACAACTCTCATCAGGTATATACTGAACATAAAGAGAAAATTCCTAGTCAGCTCCCATTGTGGCTACTGCTTGTGGTAGTGACAGGTACAGGGTCTTGCTGACCTTTTGAAATATTGAAGTGAGCCAAATCATGTTGTTTAATGGATTCCACCTGACATTTTGAACTTGTTTAAAAACATGGAAAATAGAGCTATTAATAGTGTTTTGAACTGTGAATTAATATGATCCATCTGAAATTGAGTTTTTGAACTTTATTAATATGGAGAAAACCAACTTAAAGATTATGAATAGCATGCACTTAAGAAATTTGGTAGACTAAACTACCTTAAAACTAATTATGTAAAAATGAAGTGTTTACTCACAGGATCTGTTTAACAGTGTGTTATTGTTGGTGTTTTACATGGCTTTTTTCTTTTAAACACTGTAGTAAAAATTTCCCTCAAGTTTGCCAGTAATTAGGAATATTGTAAAACAAATGGGATAAAACACCGAAGTTATAATGTGTTGTGTGCGTATCTGCATATACAAACATATATGTATATTATATATATACATATATATGTGTGTGTGTGTGTGTGTGTATACACACACACACACACACTGCATTTCTTAAAGTGAAGCTGGGAGGTGGAGATCAAGGTGGTAGAATAAAGGACATGGAGCTCACCTCCTCCCACAGATACATCAAAAATACATCTACATGTGGAACAGTTCTCACAGAATACCCACTGAACACTGGCTAAATATCTAATACAACCAAACCTGCAAGAAAGATCACCATGTAACAGGGTAGGATGAAAGGGAAAAAAAAAAAAAGAATTGGGATGGGACTTGTGCCCCTGGGAGGGAGCTGTGAAAGAAGAAAGATTCCCTCACCCTGGGAACCTCCTTCACCGGCTGGGAGCTCAGCTGGGACAGATAGGGAGCCTCAGAAGCTCAGAGAGTACAGCATTCGGCTTGCAGCAGGCAGGACAGAGAGAAACCAGCACAGATGGTCATTGCCACGTTGCTACACTTCCCAGCCTGAGACACCTGCCTGCTGGTGTTCATGGTGGCTGGGTGGTGAAACTCGGGCTACAGTGGACAGACCCAGGGAGAGGACTTGGTTTGGCTGCATGGAGACAGCCCAGAGGTCCTGGAGTGTGGTCTGTACTGCAACTGGAGGTGTACACAGGACAGAGCCTGGTTCTGCCATAGGAGCCCTGTTGTTAACACGTGTGCAAAGGGAAGGGTGTGGCCCTGCCATAGCAGCCTCATCCTCAGCATGCTCACAGCGGGTGCAGCTCTGCCTCTTCAAACTATGGGAGCACACACACACAGGCAAGTTGTCCACGTGTGGAGGCTAAAAATCTCAGCTGATTCCTGGTGCTTCCACCTTGGGTGTGGTGCGTGGCTTCCGTGGGTTTATGCTGGCTGTTTTGTAAGCACTGACCCTAGGGGACATCCGAGCTGATTACTGGTGCTCCCGCAGCTGAGGCAGGTCCAGTGGCAGCAGAAGCAGGCTTTGCAGGTGTGCATACGCAGAAGTGGGGCTGAGATCTGAGTTGATTCCTGGTGCTGCCACAGTGGGTGGGGGTGCATGGCTTTGGCAGTTTTACGTTGGCGGCTTTGTGAGCACAGCACCTGATGGACAACCAAGCTGATTAATGGCATTCCCACAGCAAAGGCGGGGCCAAGGGCGGTGCCACCAACATTGTACTTTGTGGATGCACGCACCCAGTGGCAGGTGATGTCACAGAGTGCATGTCCAGATGGACAGCTCTTGGGGAGGAACATGCAACGGCTTCTTTCCCAGCAGGATCACTCCAGTCCCACCTATCTCACACTGCAGCTTAGAACCGGATCTGGGGGCTTCTATTTCCAACAACTGGTGAGCAGACCCTGCCCTCAACAGGGATGTGACAACCACAGAGCAAAGTGGAGGCCCTGCTCAACACCCAGCACAGGCTCTGGTCACCACAACACCAATCACACTATTAAGGGGAAAACAGCCAGCACACCCTGAGGAAAGATGTGACAGGCACCCATACCAAAAACAGCCCTTGCACCAAAAATATTGGACTCATGCAGGCTACACAGGGATGTTCCCACATAAAAACAGCCCTTCAAGAACACAGTAGATAACTGTTTCTCCTAAATTCATAGAGTCAGAGAAATATAAGTAAAATGAAAAAGCAGAGAAACCACTCCCAATTAAAAGAACAAGAGAAATTAACTGAAAGAACAAACAATGAAACAGACCTCTCTAGTGTAACAGACCCCACATTCAAAAAAGGAGGTAATAAAAATGCTGTAGGAATTAAAACAGACTATCAATAGAAATGCAGATCATTACAACTAGAAACTATAAAGAGGAGCCAGTCAAAATTAGACAGCTCAATTGCTGAGTTGAATACCAAGCTAAAGGTAATAAATAACAAACTAAATAATGAAGATTGAATTAAGTGATCTAGAAGATAGAATAATGGAAATCACCAACTCAGAACAGCAGACAGAAAGACAAATGAAAAAACGAAAGCAACATATGAGACCTATGGAATAATATAAAGTGTGCCAATCTATGCTTATTAGAGATCCCAGAAGGAAAAGAAAGAGAAAAGGGGATCGAAAATGTATTTGAAGAAATTATGGCTGAAAACTTCCCAAACGTAAAGAAGGAAACAGATATCCAGGTACAGGAAGCACAGAAGTTCCCAAACAAGAAGAACCCAAACAGACCTACACTGAGACATTTCATAATTAAAATGGCAAAAGTTAGAGGATTCTAAAGGCAGCAAGAGAATAACAGAGTCAGTGACAAGGGAACACTCATAAGGCTATCAGTTGATTTCTCTACAGAAACATTGCAGGCCAGAAGTGAGTAGCAGGATACATTCAAAGTCCTGAAAGAGAAAAGCCTGAAACGTAGGATAGTCTACCCCACAAGATTATCATTTAGAATAGAAGGAGAGAGAAAGAATTTCTCAGACAAGCAAAAACTAAAAGAATACAGCAATATTAAGCCTATCCTAAAAGAAATATTGAAAGGTCTTCTTTAAATAGAAAAGAAGCAAGAATCTATAGTAAAGGGAGAATCAAAACAGGAAAGGTAAATATATAAAAGGATTGCAGATAGCTTAAATAAGCCAGTACATAGGTTAAAAAATACAATCAAAAAATTCTTGTGAAAGCGATAATAACTACAATGAACAGCAAAAGGATAAATATGAAGATGTGAAAGAAGACATCAGAATCACAAAATGTGGGGGAGGGAGTAAGAAAATGTAGATCTTTTAGAATGGTTTAGACTCCCAGTCTAAAGCATGTAGATAAAGTAATGGGTTAACATACTTGAAAACCAGGGTAACCACAAATCAAAAACATACAATTACAAAAACGAAAAAGAAGAGAGCACAAACATAATACAAAAGAAAACCATCAAGCCACAAAAGGAAAAACAAAAAGAAAGGAACAAAGAAAAATACAAAATCAACTGGAAAACAAGGTTTAAAATGGCAATAAATATATATCTATCAATAATTACCTTAAATGTCAGTGGACTAAATGCTCCAATCAAAAGGCAGATTGGATCATAAAATAAGAGCCTACAATATGCTGCCTATAAGAGACCCACTTTGCAGTGAAGGACACACATAGATTGAAAGTGAGGGGATAGAAAAACATATTTCATGCAAATGGAAATGACAAGAAAGCAGGGGTAGGAATACTCATATCAGACAAAATAGACTTTAAAACAAAGGCGATAAAGAAGGACACTATATAATGATAAAAGAAGAGGGTGTTGCATTCCTTAACATATATGCATCCAATATAGGAGCACCTAAATGCATAAAACAAATACTAACAGACATAAAGGGAGAAATTGAGAGGAATAACAGTAATGGTTAGAGACCTTAACACCTGACTGACATAATTGGAGAGATCTTTCAGACAGAAAGTCAGTAAGGCAACAGAGATCCTAAATGACACAATAGAAGAGTTACACTTAATTGATATCTTCGGGGCACTACATCCGAAAAAACCCAGAATGCACATTCTTTTCAAGTGCACATGGAACATTCTCTAGGATAGACCACATACTAGGACACAAAAGAAGCCTCAGCACATGTAAGAGGATAGCAATTATTTCAAGCACGTTTTCTGACCACAACAGCATGAAACTAGAAATCAACTGTGGAAAGAGAAGTGAGAAAAAAAATCATCACATGGAGACTAAACAACACGCTACTATAAAACCAATGGGTCAACGATGAAATCAAAGAGGAAACCAGGAAATACCATGAGGCAAACAACAATGAACACACAACCTTAAAAAAAAACCTATGGGATGCAGGGAAAGCAATCGTAAGAGGGAAGTTCACAGTGATATAGACCTTCCTCAAAAAAGCAATAAAAGTTTCATATAAATAGCATAAACTACCACCCAAAATGATTAGAAAAAGAAGAACAAACAAAACCTAAAGTCAGCAGAAGGAAGTAATAAAGATGAGAGATGAAAACAATAGAAAAGATCAATAAAATCAAGAGCTGGTTTTTTGAAAGGATAAAAAAGTCGGCAAACCTCTCACTGGGCTCACCAAGAAGAAGAGAGAGGGGACCCAAGTAAACAAAATAAGAATTGAAAGAGGAGAATTAACAACCTATACTGTTGAAATACAAAAAAAAATCACAATATAAAACTATGAACAGTTATATGCCAACAAATTGGACAACCTAGAAGAAATCGACAAGTTTCTAGAAACATATATCCCACCAAAACTGAGTCAAGAAGAAATAGATAATTTTTTTTTGGCCGTGCCGCACATCTTGCGGGATCTTAGTTCCCCAACCAGGGATTGAACCTGTGCCCCCTGCAGTGGAAGCATGGAATCCTAACCACTGGACCAGCAGGGAATTCCCAAGAAATAGGTAATTTGAACAGACCAATCACTAGAAGTGAAATAGAATCTCTAATAAAATAAACTCCCTGCAAACAAATGTCCAGGACTGGATGGCCTCACTGGGGAATTCTACCAAACATACAAAAAAGAACTTATACCCATCCTTCTCAAAATCTTCCAAAAGATTCAAGAGGAGGCAACACTGTCAAAGTCATTCTATGAAGCCACCATCACCCTGATACCAAAACCAGACAAAGAGACTACCGAAAAAGAAAATTACAGACCAATATCTTTGATGAATATAGATGCAAAAATCCTCAGCAAAATATTAGTGAACCGAATCAAACAACACATAAAAAGGATCATACTCCATAATCAAGTTGGATTCATCCCAGGATCACAAAGATGGTTCAACATATGCAAATCAATCAGTGTGCTACACCACATCAACAAAAGAAAAGACAAAAATCACATGACCATCTCAATAGATGCAGAAAAAAACATTTGATAAAATTCAACATCATTCATGATAAAAACTCTCACCAAAGTGTGTATAGAGGGTACACATCTCAACATAATAAAAGCTATTTATGACAGACCCACAGCCAACATAATAGTCCACAGAGAGGGACTTCCCTGGTGGCACAGTGGTTAAGAATCCGCCTGCCAATGGCAGGGACGCGGGTTCGAGCCCTGGTCCAGGAAGATCCTACATGCCGCAGAGCAACTAAGCCCGTGCGCCAGAACTACTGAGCCTGCTCTCTAGAGCCTGCGAGCCACAACTACTGAAGCCCATGTGCCTAGAGCCCATGCTCCACAACAAGAGAAGCCCCACAATGAGAAGCCTGTGCACCACAATGAAGAGTAGCCCCTGCTCGCCGCAACTAGAGAAAGCCCGCGCACAGCAATGAAGACCCAACACAGCCAAAAAAAAAAAAAATAGTCCACAGAGAAAAGTTGAAAACCTTCCCACTGAATTCTGGGACAGGACAAGGATGCCCACTCTCACCTTTCTATTCAACACAGTTTTGGAAGTCCTAGCCATAGCAGTCAGACAAGAAAAAGAAATAAAGGGTACAGGAAAGAGATAAAGTTATCATTATATGCAGATGACATGATACTCTATATAGAAAACCTTAAAAACTCCACACAAAAACTACTAGAACTGATAAATGAATTCAGCAAGGTAGCAGGATACAAGATTAACACAGAAAATATTCCATTTCTTTACACTAACAATGAAATATCAGAAAGAGAAAGTTAAAAAAAAATCGCTTTTAAAATCATGTGAAAAAAATACCCAGGAATAAACCTGACCAAGGAGGTGAAAGACTTATATGCTGAGAACTATAAAACACTGGTAAAGAAAATAGAAGATGATTCAAAGAAATGGAAAGATATCCCATGCTCTTGGATTGGAAGAATTAATATTGTTTATATGGCCATATTACCCAAAGCAATCTACAGATTTAATGTGATCCCAATGAAATTACCCATGACGTTTTTCACAGAACTAGAATAAATAATCCTAAAAATTATATGGAACCACAAAAGAGTCAAATATGCTAGAGCTATCCTGAGGAAAAAGAGCAAAGCAGGAGGCATAACCCTCCCAGACTTTAGACAGGACTACAAAGCTACAGTAATCAAAACAGTGTGGTATTGGCATGAAAACAAACATATGGATCAATGGCACAGAATATAGACCCCAGAAATAAACCTATACACCTACAGTCAATTAATCTTTCCTGTTGGGAAAGCTGGACAGCTGCATGTAAATCACTGAAGTTAGAACACTCCCTCACACCATACACAAAAATAAACTCAAAATGGCTTAAAGGCTTAAATATAAGACATGACACCCTAAAACTCCTAGAAGAGAACATAGAGAAAATATTCTCTGACATAAATCGTAGCAATACTTTCTTAGATCTGTCTCCCAAGTCAAAAGAAATAAAAGCATAAATAAACAAATGGGACCTAGTCAAACTTATAAGCTTTTGCACAGCAAGGAAACCATAAACAAAATGAAAAGACAACCTGTGGAATGGGAGAAAATATACACAAACAGTGCAACTGACAAGGGATTAATTTCCAAAATATACAAACAGCTCATACAGCTCAATATCGAAAAAACACACAACCCAATCAAAAGTGGGCGAAGACCTAAATAGACATTTCTCCAAAGAAGACATACAGATGGCCAACAGGCACATGAAAAGATGTTTATCATCGCTAATTATTAGAGAAATGCAAATCAAAACTACAATGAGGTATCACCTCACACCAGTCAGAATGGCCGTCATTAAAACGTCTATAAGTAATAAATGCTGGAGAGGGTGTTGAGAAAAGGGAACCCTCCTACACTGTTGGTGGGAATGTAAATTGGTGCAGCCACTATGGAGAACAGTATGGAGGTTCCTTAAAAAAGGTAAAAATAGAGTTACCATATGATCCAGCAATCCCAGTCCTGGGCATATATCTGGAAAAGATGAAAACTCTAATTCAAAAAGAGACATGCATCCCAATGTTAATTAGCAGCAATATTTACAATAGCCAAGACATGGAAGCAACCTAAGTGTCCGTGGACAGATGAGGGATAAAGAAGATGTGGTATATATATATGATGGAATATTACTCAACCATAAAAAAGAATGTTATGCTCCAATAAAGATGTTAAAAAAAAAAGAATGGAATTTTACCATTTGCAGCAACATGGATGGACCTAGAGTTTGTCATACTAAATGAAGTAAGTCAGAGAGAGACAAATATATGATATCAGTTATATGTGTAATCTAGGAAAATGATACAATTGAACTTATTTACAAAAAAGAAACAGATTCACAGACTTTATAGAAAACAAATTTATGGTTACCAAAGGGGAAAGGGTTGGGGAGTGATAAATTAGGAGCTTGGGATTAACAGATGCACACTACTATATAAAAAACAGATAAACAACAAGGACCTACTGTATAGCACAGGGAAGTCTCTACTCAATATTCTGTAATAACCTGTATGGGAAAAGAATCTGTAAAGAAATACATATGTATAACTGAATCACTTTGCTGTATACCTGAAACTAACAGAACATTGTAAATCAACTATACTTCAGTTTTTTAAAAAAGAAAAAAAGTGAAGCTAAATGTGTACTGTATATATTAGTATAGAATATATGAGATTAGAATTAGGTGGGTTTTTTTCCTCCCATTTGAAATTTTAGCACACCTAATTCTGGCAAAATTGAGTATATGTTCCTCCAAGGCCTTATAAAATGAGTCTTTGTGTCATGTTTTATCTCTTCTTTTAAAAATAGTAAACTTTGCATGTTGAGAAATCCATAAAAGCAATTACAGAAAGTACTTATATAGCTCTAGAGTTTTCATTATAGATAGCGTGGTGAAATTCAATTCATTCTTCTTGTAGCAGCAAGAAAGATGTTTGACCATTATTTTACCAGATGCTACTTTTAAAACCAAATTCTTAGGGGAAAAAATGGTCGACATTTCTCCCCATTTGGATTTGTCCATGTTTGTGAATAAAGACATATCTTAATTAAAATGTTTTAAATACACAACTAAAACAAATATGGGAAAATCACAATAAAGGACCAAATGCTTTAGTATGCTTCGTAATCATCATACTTCCCCTTCTGGTTGTAAATGTACATAGTTACAACAAGGTAGAAACATAGAAACACTCAATTATATGTCTTGATGTTAACATTTTGGAAAATCTAATTTACTAAAATAAAATCTTGTAAATGGACTGTAATTTAACAAATATATTTACAATATACTCTTTTAAAGAAATCTTACTTATAAATGTGTATGTGTTAAAAAAGAGATGAAAGTCATGTTTCAGCTGTAAACTCAGAGGCAATGTCTTAGATATCTCTAGTTTGTCTCCCCAGATCCATCTGTAGTCTTGTCCAACATGCTATAATACCCTGGGAGGAAGACCTGTAACGAATGCATCAGCGCCTCCCTGTCCTCACTCTTCCACGTGGGTGTAGTCAGTAAGGAACACCAGAAGGAGTTCATTGAGAGGGAGAAGAATACTGAGTGTGGGATATTTGTTTTTCTAGCTCCCTTTCTTCAGGGTGGTTTTTGAAGTGAACTGGTGATCAGATCCAAAATCACAGCTCCTGTCAGAAAGCCCTCTCTACTCAACTCACCCTCTATCACTGGGTTCTGATGCCTGTTCCATCCCTTTGATTTGTCTTGACAATATTGACAATACCATATTTTAAAATTAAACTCTCTTCAAATTTCTCGGTTCAATGATGCTGTTTGTTTCCTGGAAACAGGAAAATATCTGGAATCTACTTCTTCTAATCGGCTTTGAAAATCTTAAAGTGACAATTGGAGGTCAGTTCCAAATACACTGAGATTTTAAATTTATATCATTTATGTATTTATAAAATGCCTACGTTCATTCATTTTTAGTCATAATAAAATATATATCAAGTAGTTGAGGAGTGGTTTTAAAGGAAGACCATTCATTTTGCTGCTTTTTAAAATGTTTTGTGTGGGTCATTTCAAAGTTTGGAATTTGACTCTGTAGTAATTGGTATGAGTTTTACTAAAGAATTATACTCGTAAAATACTTTTAGGTAAATATCTGGGATTTATGTTCAGCAGTTTTGAGTTGTACACTTTAAACAAATCAAGATCACTGACAAATTTTCTAGTAGAACAAACGTATATAAATTTTGAAAGTAATGACTAAAGAAAGAAAATGATTAATAAAAGCTAAGTGTTCAGAAATACATTTTTAGAGACAAGATTTTTGGCTATTGGTCAGGTATGAAGATCAATGAACCCTTTCCCCCCCAAAAGTAATAATAAAGCTGGACAGAATTAATGAGAAGAATCAATTTAGCACTTTGCAAATTCACCAAAGTCATGTAGTCATCTGAGGGATAGTTCATAGCTTTGTAGTATAAATTACAACTGTTTAGTGATGTGTACATGATGGGAGTCAGTGTCACATTGTGATTAAGAGCCGAAAATCTGAGCTCAGAATGCCAGGCTCAAAGCCTGGCTCTGCTACTTAGTTTTGTGACCAGGGGCAACTTATTTATCCCTTCAGTTTCCTCATCTATAAGATGGATTCAATTTTAGTACCTTTCCTCATAGGGTTATTGTAGGGTTATATGGTATAATACATATTAACCACTTAGAGACCGGTACGTGGTAAGCACTCAAGTGTTAGCTGTTCTTATTTATGTACTTCATCACAATCTCTTACTTGTGAGAAGGGAGGAAAAATCCACTTTTATTATTATTTAGAATAGTCAACTTTTGTTTCAGTTCCAATAAATGGACTTCATCATATATAGTCTGCATTGACTACAGGAGGGATGCTTCTGTCCTAATAAATGTACATATAGCCCTTGTGCTGTCTGACTAAATGAACACAGAGCCTATAGGGACCAACTACTTGCAGGGATGTAAAATAGTATAGCCATGTTAGAAAACAGTGTGTACGTTTCTTAAGAAGTTAAAAATACACCTGTTATATAACCCAGCCTTTTTACTCCTGGGTGTTTACTCATGAGAAATGAAAACATATGTCCATGCAGAGTTGTACATGAATGAACACATCAACTTTATTTGTAATAGCTAAAAACTGGAAACAGGCCAGATGTTTATGAACAGGTGAGTTGATTTTTTAAAACGGTGGTTATTCCATATGTGGAGTACAACTCAGTAATAAAAAGGAACGAACTGTTGATACGTTTAACAGCATGGGTGAATCTCAACATGATCATGCTGAGTGAAAGAAGCCATATAGAAAAAGAGTACACGCTGTGTGATTCCATTTCTATGAAATTTTAGAAAATGCAAACTAATTTATAGTGAGAGACAACAGACCAATGGTTACTTAAAGACAGCGGAGGTGGGGTGGAAAGGGAGCAGTTACAAAGGGGCTTGAGGAGGATGTTGGGTGTGATATATATGTTCATTATTTTTATTGTGGTGATGGTTTCCTGGGTATATACATATGCTAAAACTTATCAAATTCTACCCATTAAATATGAATGGCATTTATACTTGTATGACAATTAAAGGTCAACAAGGCTATTTTAAAAAATACAGGGACTTCCCTGGTGGTCCAGTGGTAGAGAATCCACCTTACAATGCAGGGTTCGCTGGTTAGACTCCAGGTCGGGGAACTAAGATCCTATGTGCCATGGGGCAATTAAGCCTGCGTGCCACAACTACTGAGCTTGCGTGCCTCAACTAGAGCCCATGTGCCACAAACTACAGAGCCCACGCGCTCTGGATCCCCCACGTGCCCTGGAGCCTGCATGCCACAACTAGAGAAGAGAAAACCCTCACACCACAACTAGAGAGAAGCCCATGCGCCACAACGAAGAGCCCACACGCCGCAACGAAAGATCCTGCACGCCTCAACGAAGATCCCATGTGCTGCAACTAAGACCCAATGCAGCCAAAGATAAATTAAATAAATAAATAATAAATAAATAAATCCTTAAAAAAATAAAAATACATTTCTTCCATAAACTAAATTGATATAAAAATTTAACCTTTTCTTGGGTTGTTTTATTGCTTGTTTTTAATAGTGAGCTCAATTGGAGTTTTATCGCTAAAATTTAAACTTCAGCTTAGGGTCACTGTCAAAAGATGTCCTATACTCTGTAAAAGATTATTAATGCCCAGTAATAAATTAGAAACTAGAGAGAGTGCTATTTTATATTGCAGTATTTCAGTTGAGTATGTTTTGTCTATTATGTATGGATTTCAGCAAGTTCAGTTCATGGAAATATTTATTTGTGTGTGTACATCTTCAATCCCACATGTATATCTACACTGCAGTTCTTTGAAGAGGCGAGCAGTTTATGAAAGTATTCTCCTAGAGTGATTTGAATCATCCTCGATTTTACATACAGCGATTGAGTCATGAAATTTTAATTTATGCATATATTATAAGGAGACTTCATTCATTCAAAGGGAGGCATATGCATACAGTTATTGTAAGGAGCCATTTCTTATGTTTTTATTTATCAGTTTTTGGATAAAACTGGCTAATAATAAGCAACCTTTGGTAGGGTATTTTAACAGAATTCTGAATATTCTATATTTTAGTCTGCCAAACAGTAAAGTTATCAGGAATGTGATGCTTTGTCATTATGTTAGGTCATCTATGTAAAATAGGCTACATTTATTCCAAAATGAGAATTACTTTGAAACTTCTAATGCTTAGATATTTAAATGCCATGATTATGCTATAATGAATATTTAAATCTTTGGAGTCAGACATAGTTGCTGATAATGCCAATCAAATCTAAGATGGCCAAAGAAACCCTGCTTTCGTGAATAAGTAATCTTTCTCCTCGTGAGTTTTCTGAATAGTCTGAGAATTCATGTGAGAATAGCAAAAACACTGTTTGAATGACATTTTATCTAAAAAAGTGGAGCAACCACAGGAGCAGATGTAGTATATTAGAGTCTGCTTGACCTGTTCACAAGGCTTTGTGAGTTTTGAACTCGAAATAAAATGCTTTGTTTGATTTTAAACATAGCTAACAATGTCAGATTGGTGTCTGAATATCTGAAGCCTTTATTATTCTCAGGAATTACATATTGGTAATCCAATATGAATTCTAAAATAATTTAATGGTTGCTGTTATTTTAACTTTATGATGGTAATAATGTTCTTTTATAAATAAGTCTCCTAAGTTTCAAAGGTCAGTATGACATTGCAGCTTTGACTATGAAATTTCGTACTGGTCATATTACTCTATTTTAAAACACTTTTTTTAATAGCACAGTGAACTGTATAAAATTCTGTTTAAAATTTGAACTATATTATAGAAGTATTCTACTGATGGTAGAGCCAGGATGGTTCAGTTGTAAGGTGTATTATTAAAAGAAAATTTCTCAACAGGATAATTAAAGGTGAGTACTAAGAAAGACCTTATATTAGACTTAAATCTCTACTGATACCAGTGGACTTGTAGTCTATTTGGGGAATAGTCCTGAGGTTTCAGGATAGAGCAGTATCCATTGTACTTGTAAGGCGCCTCAAATCCATCTCCCAAAGAAAGGACAAGAAATATTATTTTCAGAAAGCAGCTCATCTTGGAAACTAGAACCATGTATATCAGAAGCCTTATGCCTGTGGAGGGCAAAATTTCTCCACTGTAACTCAGAAGAAAATACAGAAAAGGGAATCATTGTTACTGTCTTAAAAAGCCATTGAAAAAAAAAAAAAGCCATTGAAACAATGATAGGAAGTTTTGTGATTTGTACTTTTATTACTCCTAAACTTCACACATCTCTAATTAAAATTTAATATTTACTAGACATCTAAGTAGTGTGCCAGGGAAAAAGGTATCCAGATAGGTATAGAACAGACCTGCATTTCTCAAGCATTTTATTATTCAGTGGATAGAGGAAGTGGTCATTAGACATGTACCTAACTGATAATAATACACAGTAAATTGTGATAAGTGCTATGCATTTATTACCATTTATTAATTCAGTAACTATTTATAGCCTGGCTCCATTGCTGGGAAGATCAAAATGCCTAAAGTATGATCCCTGGTCTCAAAGAGCTCACAGTATAAAGTGGAAGGTAAGCACAAACAGTATAGAATGGTAAAATCTATACTAGAAGGTTCACAGGGAGCGTAGAGGAAGAAGCATCGGCATCTTGTTCTTTTTGTGAACAGGTGTTCTTGAGGAACTTCTTTCTAGTGGCTTTCACTGTTGTATAGGGTGTGTTTGCAAAACAAGCAGTACAATAGAGGGAATAATTCAAAATGTGCCGCCTTGTTACATTATTGTTCCTCTTTCAAGGAAACATGTATAGATATTTAACCCAATGGGCTCAAATGGGTAAAAACACCATAAGTAAATTTAATGTATTTCTTCTTGAATTTTACCAATATTTATTACTGCAGATCAGCTTTTGTACACTCTTCAAAGTAATTAAAAATGAAACATCTTATTTTAAATATCATTGTAGTTTGAATTTCTAGGTACCTAAGAGGCTTTATATGTATATCCATACAGAAAAGAAGCAGAAAGTACATTTGGACAATTGTCTTTTCAGTGTGCCAGTGTGTCATTTGCTATGGAGGTTTTTACATACCAGGTATTCAGACATTGTGTGTATGTGTCTTAGTATAGCATCAGTATAGTAACTGTAAAGCATTTCAAGTTTTAAGCCATTTTTATGGACTTAATTGTGAAATTTGGAAAATGTTTTTAAACAGAATAATACATATACACATATGCACATACACAGATACATATGTATTTCCAATAGGGGTCTGAAAGTTATATATTTCCTAGAGTCATATGTTATTGAACAAAAACCAATGGTGAATTGCAAACAAGAAAAACTATTATATTTTATTATTTTTAAAAATTGGGATTATGGATTATATTTAATAGTAAATCAGTGCTTCACTTTTTTCTTTATTTTGAACATTGTTATTGAATATAACTCTTCCCTATAAACTCTGACCACATGATATGATTCAGTGTGAAAATGTTAGAAGCAAATTGAATAATGGAAAAAGGTATAGTGTTTAATTGTACTAGGACATTTTAAGAGGAAAGAAAACATGGAAGGAGCATTCTGAATGAGTGGTGAATCACTACCACACATTGCATATTGCCTCCATGAATTAATTGAAGGTGGATTTGTGTGCCCACAATCTGCTTCGATAGACTAAAAATGACAGTCGAGTCTCTACTTGCTTACAGCAAATGATTCTCTCTCAAAAACCTTTAATCATCTAAATATCACCAATGCAAAAATAGGACCCAGGTGAATCAAAGAGTTCTTTCTTTGAGCCTTTAGGAAATAGACATTACCATAGCAAAAAGGGACTTTCTTTTATAAGGTTTTAATACCTCTGCTTTATTTTCCATTGCAACAGAGGTTTACAAAGGTAGGCCTGAAGGCTGTGTTAGGATTTTCTAGAACTTCACCATAGTCGTGGTGGATGTTGAAGGGAAGGAACCTTAAGTACATGCAGGAGAAAAAAAAGCCAGACTTTAAAAAGAATCTCAATCTATTTATTAAGGATGACCATCACTACATGCATATAATGGACAGTTTTGGATGCTTGAAGAAGTATAGTATTCATACAGGGTTGCAGTTTTCTCTGACAAAATATTATTTGGAAGATCTATACTTATCATCACACCAGTGATGGTAGGTGTGTAGCTCATTTTAAAAACAGTTGATATGCTTTAAAATATATTAAATCTCCTTTCTTCTAATTATGACCTTGTTGATTGTCCAAGTCAGTAATTTGCCTTGACACTTATTACATTCCATTTTCTCAATGCAAAGTTGTCTGTATCTACATAGACATATCATTTATTATTGTTCCATAATAAAATAATAGAATCCTCATTTGCATGGTCATGGAAATCATTAAATCTGACTCAGTTCTCAGTTTCATTTGCCCCTTTCACCATCTCCAATTCATGATTATCAATGCTTACATTGAAATTTTCTGATTAAAGAAAATTCACACTGTGCTAATTTCCAAATTTCTACTCTGATTGTTTCATACTTTTCCTCCAGCAGTTGATCTGTGTCTTAATGTTTTATTGCTTTATGGACCAGACCAGTTTTTTATAGGATGTCTAGTAATGTTTAAGGTCATTCAATTAATCATTCCTCAGTGTGTTTATATATTAATCCATTGATGCACTCATTCATTCATGCATTTGCAAATACATTTGGAAGGCCTACCATATTGTAAGAATTCTACAGAGAACTTGAGAAATAGAAATGACTACTTGGTCTTGTCATCCCAAAGACTGCACAGTATAGTGAGGGCAAGAGATACTTAGGCAGATAATTATAAAACAATGTGATAAATGCAGTAATATGCATCTTCATGGAATATTCTGGAAACATTTGGGAGGAACATCTTATCCTAGGGTGTCAGGAAAAGCTTCATGAGTAATCAAAGGCTGGGTCTTAAAGGACAAGTGAATGTTGGCCTGGTAAGGAGAATATTCTGAGATGAAGGGACTTGAGCAAACACAAAGGGGGAAGAGCAGCATTGTGCTTGCAGGGAACTATTAGAAATTTAGTGTTGGCAGATATTAAAGCATGAGGCATTTGATGTCAAAAGAGACTCAGGACAGTTAGGCAGGGGTCAGATCATGGAGTGGCTTTTAAATCATGTTAAAGAACTTGGACATCATCTGTGGGTGATTATTAACCACTGAGGAGTTTTAAGCAGGAGAGTGATCTGGTCAGATTTATACTTTAGATGAATCTACTGGCTATGTGTCACAGTGATATGTTAGGAGATCATCAGAATAGTCCAGAGAAGCAGGGATGCAAATGAGGATTTGGACTCCAGGAATGATTACCAAAATTATAATGAAAATGTTCTGGAATTTGGTGACTTGTGAATATACTAAATATTGTGAATATGCTAAAGACCAGTGAATTGTACACTTCACAAGAGTGAATTTTGTGGTGTGTGATTTATGCCTCAAAAGAGCTGTCATTTAAAAAGGCCTTAGTGGTGAATGAAAAATGGAGAGAGATGGAAATACCTGAGAAGATTTACAAGTTTCATGCTTTGGTGACTGGGTAGATGATTGTGCTACAAAATATAATGGAGGCTACCAGAGAAGGGGACATTGTTGGCTGGGAGGGGTAGTGATATTGGGGGTAGGTGGTGTTGATTTCAGATGTAGAGAGTTTGAGGTCTGTGTAGCATCCACTTGAACTGGTGGTTGGCCTACTCCATAGATATAAATTTGGTAACACCTATCCTAGAGTTTCAGTAGCTCCCCCAATTTTTCTGCCTCCATGTATTCCAGAAGTACAACAGAATTTCATTAGTGGCATCCCTCTTGGCATGCCAGTGATTCTCATTCCAGAAATAGGGTATATTAGAATCTACCATGTGGAGAATTATAGTTTATAAAGGCCTGCCTATCAGAGATGTTAATGTGTTCCATAGGGTATTTCTGTCTGTGCTCCCCATGTCCTTCTTAGAAATTATTGGTATCGGTGATAGTTAAAACCATGAGGTTAGGTACGGTTACCTAGAGTTTTATGTCAAGTGAGGAGAACATTTAAGGGGTCAGAGAGGGAAGTACAGTACCAAAATGCTCAAATAAAGAATGAAAACCAACTGGAGGAAAGACTCTTGGCAAATCACTGTTTTAAAGTTATTATTTATTTAGTAAATGAATAAATAAGCAAATGAATGTGATTTCAAGGAAACCAGTGGAAGAATTTCAGGAATGATAGAATGATCAAACATTTCATAATCAAGAGGTAAATTCGGTAAGATGAAACAAACTTATCCATTGGATTTGGCAATTAGGAGGGCTTAGGTGACCTTAGTAAGTTGAATTTCAAGGATGACTAGTGAAGTAAGAGGGGAGGAGGGGAAGGCAATGGGTGTGGACTATACTCCTAGGAAATGTGGGTGGTAAAGGAGAGAGGGACTGAGAACATAGGAGGACTCTGGAAGAAGTTTGAATACTACTTTTCCAATATCAAGTCATTCTTCTCCTAAATAAGAATTCCTATGATGCTATTCAGGAATCCTATTTAACCAATTTTTAATTCTCCCATGATACCAGAATTAAACTGCCCCCAAGTTTCTGATCATTTCATTTCTTAATTTATGTAATTTAGAGGTCGTTAACAGGTCATCCATTCAAAATGCCATGCTTCTCTGTATTCCACTTAACCCTGTAGTTGGAGGTTAAATTCACATATCAATCTTTTTTTTTTTTTTTTAGAATTGACTGATAAAACCTGGGACTTTAGTGCTGTCATATCTGTAAGAGACATCACAAGTTGATGACATTTCCATCGTTAGTAATTCTGCAGTGGTCTGTTTTATTCATCCCATTCTCTATTCTTGGTAAATCTCTGCCTTAAATCCTAGAAATAAAAGTTCCACAGGTATTTGTTATACAAGCTATACATACTGACATTTAAAAACATTTCATTATGCACTGTTGAAGCACACATTTCTACCAGCATTTCTGTCATTGAGAAAGATCCCTTTTCCCTTTCCTACTGTGTGCTTTCTTCTTCTTTGATTCTTCCCTGGATCCCTCCTTTTTCTCTATCATTCAAAAGTTAATAATCAGTTTTACTCAGTGTCTTCCTTGCCTGTGACTAAAAGCAGGGGGCTGTCTTTCTGTTTTGTGTGACAACAGCAACAAGTTTTATTTAAACCCTTCATATATTTCCATCTTCCTTTTCCTTCCTTTAAGGATGGAGAATTCCAGAATTAGGTCTACAACTATCGTTCCTCTTTTTAAAAAAAATTTATTTAATTTATTTATTTTTGGCTGCGTTGGGTCTTTGTTGCTGCACGCGGGCTTTCTCTGGTTGCCGAGAGCGGGGGCTACTCTTTGTTGCGGTGTGTGGGCTTCTCATAGCAGTGGCTTCTCTTGTTGCAGAGCACGGTCTCTAGGCATGCAGACTTCAGTAGTTGTGGCTCGCGGGCTCTAGAGCGCAGGCTCAGTAGCTGTGGCGCACGGGCTTAGTTGCTCCACAGCATGTGGGATCTTCCTGGACCAGGGCTCGAACCCGTGTCCCCTTCATTGGCAGGTGGATTCTTAACCACTGCGCCACCAGGGAAGCCCCCTTATTTTTTTTTAATACGTATATACTGACTCCTTCACTCACTGCCCTCAACTGTTCATTAAACTGTGCTTTTGAAGTGCAGCGATCTCTATTATCAGTCTAGTGGCATTTGATAATCTTCATTCTCCCTGAAATTCAGGCAAAAGTAGAGATGGTTAATTACCCCTTTTTCCACTTTTTGGATTTCTTTCTGGAATTTCTTACCTGCCCGATGTCCTGATTCTTTCTCTTTATTCCACTGGCACCTCCACCAGCTCCTTTAGTGGTTCTCTTCATTCCTCCCTTCCGATGTTTGTATACACGAGGCGACAGCTTTTACCCTCTGTGCTATTCTCCCTTTTCACCCCCACCTTTCTCAAGACACTTCTCACCACCTCTGTGTCACCAGTTTTGCAACGTATATCCCTCCCTAGTCTCTGCCTCCTACTAGACCCTGTCTGCTCTCTCTCACTTTCACCTAAATACTTTCACTTATCATTCCTACTGTAACTTTAAATTTGATATGCTTAAAGCTGTATTTGATAGATAAGTAGATTTCTTGCTTGATAGAGAGGTAGCCTCAACACATGTCATTAATGTGCACCAAGAAAATATTATTTCAAATACAGAATTCAATTGATCAGGGTGTAGAAAAGCATAATAAAAAGTGAACATTGAGAAAATAAAAATTCTTTTGCAATTCTCTTTTTTAGTTCCAAACATTGTCCAAATAGTTTTGAAATGCACATCTGCCACAATAATGTTAAATGTTTATCAGAGTTCTCAGAGTCCTAAATTAGCTTAGAAATCCCATTTTGAAATTAAAAACAAAAATTCAAATTTCTTCTTTGAGGGCTTATGCTTAAAGCTGCCATTATTCTTTCTCACGTAACACCCAAAACTGCACCTCATTTGATTACTTGTTTCCTGATTGAGCAGTAATTTAATGCAGTAGTCTTGCTTAAACAAGTATTACAAGGCAGAGTGGATTATGTTTAACCCTGTATCACAAACCTTTAGGCTTTATAGGAATATTAAATAACTATTGATTTTAATGTGTAACATTGTCATCATTCTTCTGATTTAAAAACCAGATGGAATCTCCAGTAAACCACTCACTGCAGCCCACACTTGTTAGCATAATCAATTTATCACACTTGTATTACAAAGTTGTAAGAAAACCCCACAGAAGGGTGTTACTAAAAATTACAGCTGAGGTAAGCTTTTCATATCATGCCAAAGGAAGGGCGGTTGACACTACCAAGAAATAAACTCTACTGCAACCTCTTTAGTCATTTGTCAAGATGTATTATGTGCTTGTCAATATCAAGGGGGTAAACACTGTCATTAATCTACAAGTGAGGAAAAATAAGTAACCACGTCAGTGTTCGGGTGCCTGGCTTTTAATGGAAATTCATCTTTATTGCATCTTTCTTCCTTTTAAATTTTCTCCTGTTGTTCCCTTTCCATAAAATGTGCAGTTACATTGTAATGTTTGGAAAATATATATAATGCATTATTACAATGTTGGCCATTGTGAAATTTGCTGGGTGTGCTTAGTAAGACAGGCACTGACAATGCGGTAGTTAAACTGAGCCAGCATAGATTAGACTAAATGAGAACTCACCAGCTATAAATTTAACAAAGAGTTCATTTTCTAAAGTGATTGCTTTGTGCATCTGCAAATAGGAAATAACAGAACATCCAACTGTTCTTTTCCTAGACAAATAAAAAACTTGGATCTTGAAAAGCTTTCTTTAGAACCTTTAAATAGTTATTTTAATTTTAGATGCTGTCGCTGATGTGTTATGCAAAAGAGGGATATTACTTATAGTGGATGTGAAATGGAATTGCATTTATAGCATCTATTATTTGACTTAAATTGCCACTTATGCCTTGATATCTTTCTATGGAGAATCTATGAGTTATCTATATTAATTAGGTGAATATTCAAATGAATGTTAATGTGTTATATGACAATGTTTTATGTCCATCAGATTTTCCTACAAAATCTAGTGGCATTAGATTTCTCCTTTGTAGGATTTCTAGTTAAAACCAATATATTAGCAATGTACTCTGTTTATCTAGCAATTCAGTAACAGTTACTCTCAAAGAATTAACAAATCAGAAGCATAACCGTGAAAATAGTTAAACTCCAGGCGATACAAAGGCTGATTGCCGAAATAATAATAAATAATAATAATTCACTATTTATTGGGTTTATATCTGTGTCAGATACTGTATGTTGTCTCATGTAATCTGTTGAGGAACACTATGAGGTATGTATTATCATACTGATAAATTAAATGCCCTTCTTAAGACCACACAGCTAGTAAGTCATAAAACTTGGATTTGAACTCAAGTCTGCCTGGCTCAGAAATCTCAGCTATTATGCAGTGGGTTACACTGCCTCTTAGAGCATTTGCTCAAGGAAAATCTTAGATTTTACTTTGAAAGATGTCAGGTGTGTTTACCTAAGTCATTAAAACACCTTAATTAGGCATGAGGTCTCTGCTTTCGTGAAATCCTATATTTTTTAGAGTTGTAATTGGCAATTCTTGTATACCGAACATGATAGGTTGAATCGCATAGTGATTAACAGCACAGATTCTGGACACCAGCTGCCTGGGTTCAAATTATGACGGTGACGCTTTGTAGATGTGTGACTGTAGGCAAGTTACTTAACTGTTCTATGCTTCAGTCTAATGACCTGTAAAATAAGCATACTTGTGTTGTTATGAATAATAAATGTTGTAAAAATGTAAAGCAATTGAGACAAGGCCTGCAAAATTGTAACTGCTTAGTGAATGGCAGCTATGGCTTACCATTTTAAGAATCAGTGTCTCCAGCTCATGTATTTCTTATCATGAATGAGAATGTATTTCTTATCATGAATGAGAATATATCTTCCACTTTCCACATTTTCTACCCATCCCTACCTTGATTCATTCCCATTCATTCATTCTCTGTCTCTTTCTCTCTCTCTCTCAACAGCTTTATTGTGATAGAATTCAAATAGCATCCAGTTCACCTATTTACAGTGTACGACTCAATGGTTTTAATATATTCACAGGGTTGTGCAAACATCACCACAATCTAATCTTAGAACAATTTGGTTCTTCCTAAAAGAGATACTGTACCCATATCCCTCCTCTCCCTGCCCAGCCCTAGGTAACAAGTCATCTACTTTCTGTCTCTATGGATTTGCCTATTCTGGGCATTTCCTATAAATGCAATTACATAACATGAGGTCTTTTTTGCCTGGATATTTTACCTAGCATAATATTTCAAAGTTCTTTCATGTGGTAGTGTGTATCCATACTTGATTCCTTTTCTTGCTGAAAAATATTGCATTGTGTGACTATACCAAATTTTATTTATCTGTTTATCAGTTATATTCGTTTGGGTTATTTCCAGTTTTTGGCCATTATGAGTAAGTAATGCTGCTATGAACATTCATGTACGAGCATGAACACGTTTCAATTTTTCTTGGGTGTATACCTAGGAGTGGAATAGTTGGGTTGACAGCCTGATTGTATCTTATGAGAACCACTGTGGCCTACTTGGTCTTCCAGCTTCTGGCCTGGCTCATTCATGAATGTTTTTACACTGTTGCCAGGGTGATCTTTCTGAATCTTAAATATGATCATGTTAATCTCACATTCATGGCCTTCAGTGGCTCTTCTGTTGTTTGGGAAATCAACTCTGAACAACCAAGATAAAGATCTCTGCTTTGGCGTAGGCCACATTCTACCAGATGGATCTTTATATCCTAATTTTGCATTAACATTTTACCATTTTGTCATTCACCCTCTTCATTCTAGCGTATGCCTTTGTCCTTTTTTCTACCTTCAGTGTGCTAACACCTCCATGTTTTTTAAACATTACCTTCAACTGAAGCATTACCTTCTATGAGAAATCTTCTCAGACACAGGTCTCTACCCTAATCCTCATACCCTTCAGATTTAGATGTGTGTTCTCAACTGACTCATAACATGTTCTTCAAGGTTAGCAGACATATGGTTCTATCCAAATGTCCATAAGACATTTGGTCTGCACCAAAAGGTCCTTGATATTTGGTCCTATCCAAAACGTCCATGAACATATGTGGTCCATGCCAAATGGTTTTGGACAGGACCAAATATCGAGGACCTTTTGGCTTGGACTAAATAAGACAAAATACCAAGGACCTTTTGGTGTGGACCAAATGTCTTATGGACATTTTGGATGGGACCAAATGTGCTGCAAGGGTTCTTCAAACACACATCATAGCCTACAACATATTCCATTATAATAGACTATTTGTTTGCCTTTGCCACTAAACCATGAGAATCTGCAGCAGAACCTTAACTTTCTTTATAGTGTGTGTTGCCAGCACAAGGAGTTAATAATTCCTGGAAGAAAGAATTGGAAGAATAGTGTCTCAACATAGAAATACTGAACAATTATAAGTAGCACCACCATGCATCATCCTTGAAATCAGGCCCCATTAAAATAAATTACTACTAAAATCAAAATAAATTCTGTATGTGCTTTGATAATAAAAAATACATTCCTCCTTTAGTCTATTTTTCATTACACCATGGTGCCTAGGAGTAAAGATAAATATGAAAAGACACTCAGCTACATGACTTTCTAAGTTGTATTGTTGGCAAGTTATTCTGAATCGTGGAATAATAGTAATGTGTCGTGTTTACATCTCTCCTTATAGAGATACTTATTTTATATTAACTTTCCAACATCCCTTTGAGAGGGGCATGGCAAATTACTCATTTCTATCTTACATGTCAAAACATTGAGACGCAGTAAGTAACCAAAATCACAACACTTCTTCTAAAGGTGCTAAATGTCTGTTGAATATAAGTTCAAACTTAACAGAAAATCACAGGAAAATTAATAAGCTAATTTAAAATTTTACCTTTACCAAGGGAAATAAATGTAAGAAGTGGGTGAAAGAAGGTTAGAAGGCCCTGTGATCACATTTGGCCCTAGTTTCCTGATTAAGTTTTCATCCTCTCTCATCTTTTTGGTTAAAACCAAATGCTCTAATGTTATTGATGATAGCTCTAGTACTTTAACTTTAAATTAAATAAATGAAGCAAATGATAGGTAGTGTGACTACTGAAATCATTTGATTATCAGAAGACATGATAAACTTCTTTTCTTCTGTGCCAGATTCTAAAAGTCATTAATCCCCAGCAAGACTTGTTTTTCAAAGCTTATTGAAAATTACAGTACTGCAGTTTTATTTGTGTAAGTGTAATTATTATTATAGCTTACATATGTCATCAAATAGTTTTTATTTTATCAGAGTAATTTGATCATACATGAATATTTGATTATATTCATGATTTATTTTTAAGTGAGATAATGGTTATGTTTTAAAATGGCCTTTTTAAAATTTATTTTTCTCTTTTTTATTGAATGAAAGATTCTTTACATTTTATAGTGTTTTACAGTTTTCAGAAGTTTCACACAAATGATTTCATGTAATCTCATAATAACCCTTTTTACCCCACCCCTATATTGTCCCTCCCCTCTCCCCCCTCCCCACTGGTAACCACTAGTTTGTTCTCTGCATCTGTGAATCTGCTTCTTTTTTGTGTTATTCAGTAGTTTGTTGTATTTTTTAGATTCCACATATAAGTGATATCATACAGTGTTTGCCTTTCTCTGTCTGACTTACCTCACTTAGCATAATGTCCTCCAAACCCAGCATCTTGCTGCAAATGGCAAAATTTCATTCTTTTTATGATTGAGTAGTATTCCATTGTTTATCTATGTACCACATCTTCTTTGTCAGTTCTTCTGTTGATGGATACTTAGGTTGCCTCCATACCTTGGCAATTGTGAGTAATGCTGCTTTGAACATTGGGGTGCATGTACTTTTCTGAATTAGGTTTTCATTTTTTTTGGATACATACCCAGGAGTAGAATTGCTGGGTCATATGGTATTTCTGTTTTCAGTTTTTTGAGAAACCTCCATACTGTTTTCCACCAATTTATATTCCCAACAACAGTGTACTAGGGTTCCCTTTTATCAGCATTCCTCACCAACATTTGTAATTTGTGTTCTTTTTGATAATAGCCATTCTAACTGGTGTGAGGTCATATCTCATTGTGATTTTGATTTGCATTTCCCTGATGATTAGTGATGTTGAGCATCTTTTCATGTGCCTGTTGGCCATCTGCATTTCCTCTTTGGAAAAATGTCTGTTCAGTTCTTCTACTCATTTTTTAATTGGCTTGGTTTTTTGTTTTTGTTTTTTGATGTTGAGTTGTATGAGCTGTTTATTTATTTTTTTATTTTTAAACATCTTTATTGGAGTACAATTGCTTTACAATGGTGTGTTAGTTTCTGCTTTATAACAAAGTGGGTCAGTTATACATATACGTATGTCCCCATATCTCTTCTCTCTTGCGTCTCCCTCCCTCCCACCCTCCCTATCCCACCCCTCTAGGTCGACACAAAGCACCGAGCTGATCTCCCTGTGCTATGTGGCTGCTTCCCACTAGCTATCTATTTTACGTTTGGTAGTGTATATATGTCCATGCCACTCTCTCACTTTGTCCCAGCTTACCCTTCCCCCTCCCCGTATCCTCAAGTCCATTCTCTAGTAGGTCTGTGTCTTTATTCCTGTCTTGCCCCTAGGTTCTTCATGACCATTTTTACTTCATTTTTTTTTTAGATTCCATATATATGTGTTAGCATATGGTATTTGTTTTTCTCTTTCTGACTTACTTCCCTCTGTATGACAGACTCTAGGTCCATCCACCTCACTACAAATAACTCAATTTCGTTTCTTTTTATGGCTGAGTAATATTCCATTGTATATATGTGCCACATCTTCTTTACCCATTCATCTGTCGATGGACACTTAGGGTGCTTCCATGTCCTGACTATTGTAAATAGAGCTGCAATGAACATTGTGGTACATGACTCTTTTTGAATTATGGTTTTCTCAGGGTATATGCCCAGTAGTGGGATTGCTGGGTCGTATGGTAGTTCTATTTTTAGTTTTTTAAGGAACCTCCAAACTTTTCTCCATAGTGGCTGTATCAATTTACATTCCCACCAACAGTGCAAGAGGGTTCCCTTTTCTCCACACTCTCTCCAGAATTTCTTGTTTGTAGATTTTTTGATGATGGCCATTCTGACTGGTGTGAGATGATATCTCATTGTAGTTTTGATTTTCATTTCTCTAATGATTAATGATGTTGAGCATTCTTTCATGTGTTTGTTGGCAATCTGTATATCTTCTTTGGAGAAATGTCTATTTAGGTCTTCTGCCCATTTTTGGATTGGGTTGTTTGTTTGTTTTTTTATATTGAGCTGCACGAGCTGCTTGTAAATTTTGGAGATTAATCCTTTGTCAGTTGCTTCATTTGCAAATATTTTCTCCCATTCTGAGGGTTGTCTTTTCATCTTGTTTATGGCTTCCTTTGCTGTGCAAAAGCTTTTAAGTTTCATTAGGTCCCATTTGTTTATTTTTGTTTTTATTTCCATTTCTCTAGGAGGTGGGTCAAAAAGGATCTTCCTGTGATTTATGTCATAGAGTGTTCTGCCTATGTTTTCCTCTAAGAGTTTGATAGTGTCTGGCCTTACATTGAGGTCTTTAATCCATTTTGAGTTTATTTTTGTGTATGGTGTTAGGGAGTGTTCTAATTTCATTCTTTTACATGTAGCTGTTCAGTTTTCCCAGCACCACTTATTGAAGAGGCTGTCTTTTCTCCATTGTATATTCTTGCCTCCTTTATCAAAGATAAGGTGACCATATGTGTGTGGGTTTATCTCTGGGCTTTCTATCCTGTTCCATTGATCTATATTTCTGTTTTTGTGCCCGTACCATACTGTCTTGATTACTGTAGCTTTGTAGTATAGTCTGAAGTCTGGGAGCCTGATTCCTCCAGCTCTGTTTTTCTTTCTCAAGATTGCTTTGGCTATTCGGGGTCTTTTGTGTTTCCATACAAATTGTGAAATTTTTTGTTGTATTTCTGTGAAAAATGTCATTGGTAGTTAGATAGGGATTGCAGCGAATCTGTGCATTGCTTTGGGTAGTAGAGTCATTTTCACAATGTTGATCCTTCCAATCCAAGAACATGGTATATCTCTCCATCTATTTGTATCATCTTTAATTTCTTTCATCAGTGTCTTATAATTTTCTGCAGACAGGTCTTTTGTCTCCTTAGGTAGGTTTATTCCTAGATATTTTATTCTTTTTGTTGCAATGGTAAATGGGAGTGTTTTCTTAATTTCACTTTCAGATTTTTCATCATTAGTGTATAGGAATGGAAGAGATTTCTGTGCATTAATTTAGTATTCTGCTACTTTACCAAATTCATTGATTAGTGTATGAGCTAATCAATGAATATATGTTGGGTACTAACGCCTTATCAGTTATATCATTTGAAAATATCTTCTTCCATTTAATATGTTGTCTTTTCATTTCATCAGTGGTTTCCTTTGCTGTGCAGAAGCTTTTAAATTTAATTAGGTCCCATTTGTTTATTTTTGTTTTTATTTCCATTACTCTAGGAGATGGATCCAAAACAATATTGCTGTGATTTATGTCAAAGAGTGTTCTGCCTATGTTTTCTTCTAGGAGTTTTATAGTATCTGCTCTTACATTTAGGTCTTTAATCCATTTTGAGTTTATTTTTGTGTATGGTGTTAGAGAGTGTTCTAATTTCATTCTTTTACATGTAGCTGTCCAGTTGTCCCAGCACCACTTATTGAAGAGGCTGTCTTTTCTCCATTGTATACTCTCGCCTCCTTTGTCATAGATTAATTGACCTTGATAAGTGTGTGGGTTTATTTTGGGGCTCTGTATTCTGTTACATTGATCTATGTGTGTTTTTGATACACCATATTAATGAATTGAAGAATAAAAATCATATGATCATCTCAATAGATAGAGAAAAAGCTTTTCATATGATTCAACATCCAGTTATGATAAGAACTCTCCAGAAAATGGGCATAGAGTGAACATACCTTAACATAATAAAGGCCATATATGACAAACCCACAGCTAACGTCATACTCAGTGGTAAAAAGCTGAAAGCATTTTGTCTCAGATTAGGAACAAGACAAGGATGTCCACTCTTGCCACTTTTTTTCAACACAGTTTTTAAAGTCCTAGCCACAGCAGTCAGAGAAGAAAAAGAAATAAAAGGAATCCAGATTGGAAAGGAAGAAATAAAACTGTCACTGTTTGCAGATGACATGATATTATACACAGAAAATCCTAAAGACACCACCAGAAAACTACTAGAACTTATCAGTGAATTCAGTAAAGTTGCAGGATACAAAATTAATAAATAGAAATCTGTTGCATTTCTATATACCAACAACAAACTATCAGAAAGAGAAATTAAGGAAACAGTCCCACTTACCATCACATCAAAAAGCATAAAATACCTAGGGATAAAACTACCTAAGGAGGTAAAAGACCCCAGAAAAGTATAAGACACTGATGAAAGAGATTGAAGACAACACAAACAGATGGAAAGATATACTGTGTTGTTGGATTGGAAGAATTGATATTGTTAAAATGACCATACTACCCAAGGCAGTCTATAGATTCAGTGCAATCCTTATCAAAATACCAATGGCATTTTTCACAGAACCAGAGCAAATAATTTCAAAGTTTGCGTGGAAACAAAAAAGATCCTGAATAGCCGAAATAATCTTGAGGAAGAAGATCAGAACTGTAGGTATCACACTCCTTGACTTCAGACTATACTACAAAGCTACAGTAATCATAACAGTATGGTACTAGCACAAAATGGCCTTCTTAATTTTTAGAAATATAAACTGAACTAGTTTATGTATGAAAGATACTTATATGGAATTTGTATAAAAATAATATGAGGGGAGGGTGAATGGGAATGGAGAGGAAACAAGATTGTCTATAGCTTATTTTTTGAGGCTGTGTAATGTATACATGGGTGTTCATTTTACTCCTTTCTCTATTTTTGTATATGCTTGACTTTTTACATAGTAATGTGTTAAAATATTTTCTGTTTTTGCCTTTGTGATATTATTTTTTTGGCAAGGATGGAGCAGAAGGTCAAATAGAACATTGATATTTTGAATTTCCAATTTCAAAGCACCTACTAGGAGCTTTAAATGTAAAAGTTGCATGTGGTGGTTTGGTGATAAAGAGCGTTGGTGAAGAGACCAGACTGAGTGTAATGATAATTCCATTGAGATCTTGAAATACTCCTATTTGAAGAGCAAAAATGTCCTACTGGGTGTTCCAAAGAAGAGCAAAGTTTGTGAGAAGGCCAAAGACAAATTGAATATCATATTAAAGTACTGACGAGATTGAAAATGATACTTGGGTCCTTCTGGGTAACAGACTGTCTTAAATTCTTTCTCAACTGTACCATCATATTTTCTTCCCTTTTCATCATCTTGTATAACTTTTTTTGCTTAGTGCTAGCTTGTTAAGTGATATGTTTAAAGCTGATAATTAATTCACTTTGGTTTTGCAAGAATAACACTTCCTGATATTCTATTTTGAGCTCATAGCATATTTACGTGTACTTTTTAAAATCCTGATTATTAATGGTTTACCTTTAATGAAGGTAATAGCATTTACTTTATGAAAACAGGAAAACACTATGAGGCTAAAGCAGAACTGTATTTTCTTGTTTTTTTCTGGTAATGCCGGTTGGATATAAGAATTCAGTTAGTTATTTTCCTTTTCTAATTTTACTAACCATTTCAGAGAAGTGGTTCAGCACAATCATTGCCAGTTCTACTCCAAATCAAGAAATCTTTTAAGTATCCTTAAAAGCTACCATAATAAGCCCTTGGCACTCTGTGTCTTTAGAGGATAGTTTTCTTTTTTAGGTATTATATTTACTTAATGACATGAAGACTGAGTGGAGGAGGATGCAATATCTTCGCCCAGGAAGATGGAGAAGAAGAGTGGCCACTTCGATCAGTTAGATTTTTAGGAAAAATGAACATTTTAATGGCCTTGTGATTTTCATCAAACCATTTGGAAGGGTGTCCTAATTTACAAGTGGGTTCCTTTGAGGTTGCATCAAAAGCGCAGGGCACTTTCTTGTTATCCTTATCAAGGGTTTGACAGAGTGTTTACTCAGTGAATGTTTGTGGGTTTAAAAAAACCGAAATGCTATTTGATGGCTTTCTTGGTCATTGCTGCAAGAAGATGACATTTATGGTGAGAGCATACTGTGATATATTCATATGGATCCTTTTATGATGTTCCTAGTTCCAGTATCAATACAAAGTACCACCTCATCACAGGTGACTACTTCAGTCTGTTTACCATATAGAGTTCTCATTGCCCTATAGAGTACCAGGCTGGAATTCTTTCAGTGGTACTGTTCTTCCAATAACTTTTCTTTGATTGTTTGGTTTTAGTTCTCTTGGTGCCAGGCTTACAGTAAACATTAATTGCTGTTTATAAATCGAATGGATGAAGGAATAATTTCTAGCTGTGTAACATGGGGAATGTTAAAGTTCTCTGAATGTAAGTTTCTTCATATGTACAACAGAGGTGATAATACCTAACTTTAAAGATGTTAGTAAGATAGATAGATATAGCTTATATAAGTTATATATCAATCTCTCTATCTTACATAGCACAGTAACTGGCAGATCATAGGTACCGAGGAAATGTTAGTCCTCTCTTCTCCCATCGTACCTTGTACTTTTAAGGGGATGTTGCTCACATCCGTACATGTTGCGCACTGGACAACTTCATAGGGTGACATTCATGTAGCATATAATATGAATGGCACCACTGAAGATGTGTGACCTGAAAAACTCAACATAATGACTTTGCATTTTTAACCCTCTATGCCAGTGATTCTGAAAATGTGAGCAGTTAAAAACTCTTGCATCAGAATTAACTAGAAGTGATTTCTAAATATGCAGATTCCTGTGTCCCTCTCCTGATCTGCATAAGCAGAATTCCTTGAGGTAGAACACATAGATCTGTGCTTTAAACAGCTCCTCAAATAATTATTTTAATAGCTGTATTGTGATATAATTCACATACCATACAATTTACCTATTTTGCCCAAGTCTTTCTTTTCTTTTCTTTTCTTTTTTTTTGCTATTAAGATTTTTCTTTTAATATTCCATGAGATGTCTTGATTGTACATTTTCCAAAGTACTTTTCCAGCCGCATCTCCCAACCCTTCTAAAAGATTTCTCCTGTCTGTCCAATGCAATAAAAGATGCTAGATTATAGTTCTGTCCACCTTCTCTTTTCGAAAGCAAATAATCCTAAATGACTTTAATAGTCATACATTCTTACCTAATAATGAAAAACATTTACAAATATCAGAAACTCAGTTTTGAGACACTTGCATTAATTTTGAACTAAATCAGCATTTTGTGTGTTTTTAAAAAGGCAGCAGTTGGAATTCACGACTTGCTGACAAACACATTTCTGGTGAGGGAAGGGGAAGACAGGGATGGTGAATGCTGCATTTCTCCATTGGCCGCAAAGTGCTAATTCCACAAAGGGATAAATCAAAAGCAAACATGCAACTGTGGTTTTAAAACTTTTTACTGCAATATAACAATGAAGTAAACAGTAATTAGACACCTACCAATTTTCCCCCAAAACAAAGCAAAAAAAATGTAAACAGGAAAATAACTCTGCCTATACTTGTACAGCTTCTCAAATCATGTTAGAAGGGTCTCACATTCAATGATCAAGAAATTTAAAGTAGCAGTAATTATTTTCATTTTAAGAAAAGATTCCCCTTCTCCTCCCTCAACCCCAAGTATTTATCATGAAAGAATAGGCTTTCTTACACATAAATTTATACCTATTTGAAGCAGCAACAATAACCATCAGTAATTTGGCATTTCTGTTTACCGTTGCTCCAATTTTTTTTTTCAATTTCACAAAGCCATTATCCAGTGTTGCCATAGAATAGGGACCGTAGATTCTAGGTAGCAAAGACTCTTTCTGAAACCAATGTTAACTCAAAGAAATATAAAGCAGGGCATTACACTAAATTTCTGGATCTAATACACTAAAAAGAGTGAAACCTAGAAAAAGTTACCTACTGTTTTATAGAAGAAATAAAGACATGCAAAAGCTGACTTTTGGTTGTACAATATTTTACACGCTGTGTGGATTTGTGGCATCTGCTAATTGAAGCAGACATGCACGGTATTCATCCCCGCCCTGCATCCTAGATCCCCCCTTCCCACCCCCAACAATCCACTACCTTATACCAAGTATGTGGACATGAGCCCAAGTCATCCCAGACGATCCAGTGAACAGAGTTAGTGTAATGCACTGGTGTGAAGTGTGAGATGAAAAAAAGTCCCTTTCAATCTTCATCAAAGTTTTGCTGTAGAAGAAAATTGGCAGCCAAGTTCTCATTCCTCTCACAAGCAAAATATGCTTGTATCACAAGTCCTTCAGGAAATCCTAATGCCTTTAACCATTCTATAGCTTCTTCTTCCTGAGGCGTTACTTGAATGTAGTTCATATGACCACTTCCAGCTTCTGCAATTCCTCCACTGCCACTTCCACCCCCTCCTCCTTGACCACCCGCTTCTTGAACTGGTTCAATATAACATCTGAGTAAAATGCTCCTGATGGTGGCTAATTTGCTGCAGTAACTGAGGATTTTCTCGACCTATCTGTTGTAGCGATGCTGGAAGCAGGGAAGGATTCTGTTGAATAATTTGTCTCCTCTGTTGAAACTGAGGCTGATTCCGTAAAAATGCAAGAGGGTGTCCTCCAGAACTTGTTGTTGTAGTCATTGCTGTCGTAGTTGCTGCAGCTGCAGCCACTGAAGACTGAGGAGCCCCAGTACTCGCTGCTGGAGGGGGGTCAACCATGGCCTGACTTTCTCTATCTCCGGGAATTCCCATTAAAAGACACTCCACTGCTCTGTCAGGGTTGTTGAAACGGGCTCTCAGGGCTGCAATTACTTGCTCTCGTTCATAGCCCATTGACATGATCTCAGTTACCATATTCTCCTAAGACTGACTTGTCACGAGTGCACTTGTTGCATCTTCAAAAAGGTTTGACCGAGAAGAATCACCTGATGTACTGTCAGTTGATGTTGGGCTAGCAGCCACTGGTGTTTCTGCTGGCTTTTCTGCAGGTTTCTCTTGTTTCATTGCCCTAGCAGGTGCAGGTTCAGAAGACGCTGTCGTTGATGCTGGAGTGACAGATGCAGGTGTGGGAGTGGGGGACAGAGTGCGGGCCAAATTGGGGGCAGGGATTGGGGCCTGAGCCACAGCTGGTGCTGTGGAGGAGCTAACTGTGGTAGTGGTGGCAGAATTAGGTTGCTGAGTTGTAACTGGTGCTGGTGGTGTCACTGCTTTGGGTCTTGTCACCATAACTACCATGAAGTTTTTCTCATCAGTTTTATATTCTTTTGGAGCAGTATCATCATTGAGGATGTTGCCTGCTAAATTAATTTTTGACCTGCTACAGGAAAGGCATCTTTACCCTTTTCAGATTCAGTCTTCTCATTCAGTACTCTTACCATCTCGTCTGGGTCGATATCGATCTTGAAGGTCTGCTGCTGGAGGGTCTTCAGGGTGACCAGCATGGTGCCGCCGCGCAGCAACGCTGCCCAAGTCTTTCTTAATTATACTGAACCATTGCTCTCTTGGTTCCCTAGTTTAGTGCCCTTTGCCAGAGGAAAACAAAAAAAGAAGTGCCCCCACCCTTTTCTTTCTTTGTGATTCTTTGTGACTTCAAAGTAGCAAATGTTTGTACACATTGTCTTGTACATGTTTCTTCTGGAACTTTCATCACACTCCTTCATCCTTAGGGCTTGATATCTATCTTTACTTCTACTAGTTTGCATGTGCGCATGCATGCGCGTGCACAGAGACGCACACACACACACTCAGAGGCTTAGAGTCAAATTAGGTTTGAACTGCGGGTCTACCACTTTTAGGCAAGATACACTCTCTTGGTTAACTGAAAAATGAGGCCACTAAATACCTAGTTCGTAGGGTTATATGAGAATAAAATGGAATGAAATGTAAGGTGCTTAGTATATCGTGTGACAAATGAGGCTAATAATACCTATTTCATCAAGCTGTGAGAATAAAATGGAAGTTGCTTAGCATATTATGTGGAACATGCTGAACATCTGAAAATGATAGCTATAATTAAATTGAAGAGAGTAATATGTACCCCCTTATATTCCATAAAGTTACTAATTTTAATAAATTCATCAAACATTTATTGATTACTTACTAAATACAAGATACTGTGCCTGTGGTGCGGTAGGGAACATAAGTATAAATATTTCACGAGCTCTGCCCTGAAGGACCTTACCATTTATACAGTACACAAATAACCACATATAATAAATATTTCATAATGGAATGATAGAATAAATGCTGGTGTAGATTTGCAAACAAACTGTTATCAGAACACAGAGGACAAAGAATTTTAATTTCAGACAGGGGTGAGGTCAGCTTTCATGAAGGAGGTAGGTAGTGTTTAGTCTGGGACTTCAAGGATGGTGAAAATATGGTTATGGAGAAAGGGAAGCCTAGTTTTGCTGGGGAATAGATACAGAATGGAGAGTTTAGGGGAATGTGGCTGAAAGGGGGATTGGATCTTGATCTTAGAGGTATCAAATGACAACCCACAAAGCCTTCAGATGACATGTTGTAGGCAGTTGAGAACTAGTAAAGATTTTTGAGGAAGGCAGTGACATCAGCTGATCTGTATCTTAGAAAAGTTACTTTAGCCGTATGTAGAATATATTCATGGTATAAGAATTAGGAAATAGAAACTCCATTTATGTGGGTATTCAGAATATTAGCAAGATTGTGAAATAGCAGTTGGGCAAAGGAGGTGCAAAACTATCCTTCCAAACTCAGGACATAGAAGATGTTTCAAAGCCGCTACTGGTGAAGTCTTGTGGAAAAGTTAGGTGCTGAACTAGGGCAGTGCCAGTGAGAATAGAAAGAAAAGGAAAGAAAGGTAGGGAGAGGGGGATACACACATACTCAAAAGATAACTGGATTAACTAATGGATATATAACATAAAAAGAAATGAAAATACCTGCAAAAATAATGTAAATTTATTCTGAATAAATCAAGCAAGGCTATTTTGGAAACTGCAGCAACCCTTTATTTTGTTCCCTAAAACACTTTACGACAAAAATGAACACACACATCAAAATATTGACTGTTTTCACTTGAAAATTTAACCTGTTTTTCTATTTATGCATGTTGTCTTTTGTGTCTCAAAGTATTTTATTTGTGTATAGATTTTTAGGTATTTATGGATTTTTCTATTTTGCTTACTAATGTTGATATGAAGGAAATTTATTGATTTATTTTAATATTTTTATTTTTATACTGAGTTCTCTAATTAGTCCTAATTGTTTTTCAGTTAGTATTTCGTATTTTTTCAGGCAGTCCTCTTTCCAAGACTTATATACTTATTTTTCTTGACTCATGTCATTAGCTAGAACTTCTAAAGTAATATTAAATAATAGCCATAAGATCTGGTTACTTGTTTTTAACTTAGTCTTTTACCATTAAATAGGATTTTTTTGAGGCATAATTGACATATAACGTTGTGTAAGTTTAAGGTGTACAAAATGTTGATTTGATACACTTATGTATTGCAAAATGTTTACCACCATAGCCTTAGCTAACACCTCTCTCATGTCACATAATTACCAATATTTTTTTTGGTGGTGGTAACATTTAAAGCCTACTCCTCTCTTAGCAACTTTCCAGAACAAAATACAGTATTATTAACTATAGTCACCATGCTGTACATCCAGAACTTATTCATCCTATAATTGGAGGTTTGTACAGTTTGACCAACGTCTGCCCACCCCCAGCCCCTGATAACCACCATTCTAGTCTCTGTTTCTATGAGTTCTGCTTTTTTAGATTCTACATATAAGTTAGATCATACAGTATTTGTCTTTCTCTTAGTAGCATATTTTAGATTATCTTTATTTGATAAAGAATGGATACCTGTACTCTTAGTTTGCTTTGAATCCTCAGAATATACAATGAATTTAATCAAATGCCTTTAATAGGTCTTTATTTAATATTTTTGACATGAGACTGATCTACTTTTCATGTCATCTTTTAGTATAACATTTACACTAGTTTTACAAAATAAGTTGGGAGTTCATCCTTTTAGTGCTTTGCAGTAATTTCATTGGCTTTGGAATCTTTTGATGCTGGAAAATTTCCCAGTGTTTGCTGGTAAAATTATTGAAGCCCAGGCTTTTATTAGAGGAACTTCTTCACCAGTGCTTCCAATTCCCAAGATGTAGTAAGAAAAATATCCTAGAACAAATCTGTGCAAAATGTTCAATTTTTTTCAAGAATAAAATGATCAATTTTACATTCCAATATTAAAATACATATTAAAGCTCCAATAATTTTTGTAAAGGTATTATTGTTGTAGGGATAGACAGACACATCAGATACAACTATGGAGCAGAATAATGAGTACACAAGTTTAAATACAAATGTAGCACTTTAAAATATTTATTTCAAATAATGGCCCCCCAAAAGGTTTATTTTTCGAATTACATTTGGGAAAGTTTTATCATTTGAAAAGAAAGAAGTTGGATCCTTACTGTGTAGCATACACCAAAATTAACATTAGGCGGATTAAAGATATAAATATAAAATTGAAACTTTACTAGAGAAAATTTTAGATGAATATTTATGTGACATTGGGATAGAAAATGCTTTTAAAAATATAACCATAAAGGAAGAAAGCCATACTGGAAAAAGACAAATGGATTTAACTATATCATAAGCTTTAAAGGTTGTCATTAAATAGTTGAATTACTAATATTAAATCCAAGAATGCCAACAGTCCATGGTGGAAATTCTAATCTTTTTTTTTTTTTTTTTTTTTTTTTGGAAATTCTAATCTTAACTGTAATATACCTGTCATATTTAGGTGATTTTTTTTTGTTTGTTTTAACAATTCAAAATGTGGCTCCTTTTTCTGCCTTTGATTGCTTTCTATAGAAATTCCCCCAGCTGCCAGGCCAAATTTCTCACCCAGACTCCGGGACTTGAGTCGCCTATCCAACAGGGCATTGATGCTGCCAAGTTGGCATCAACTCTCTTATTAGCTTCAAGAAGACTTGAGACAGAAGCTGTCAACACTTCATCTTTGGCATCTAGGTGGCTGTGAAACGTATCACAATTTAGTCAAAAGACATAATCTTCTCCAGTTATATTTGAAGAAAATCATGTTTAAAGAATGCATACTCTTTTCCTTTCCTTTTTTTACACAGTGTTCACAAACCTAGGAATGATTATTAACTTCTTATACTGTTTCCACTTGTAAATTAAAGAAGAAATTCTGCAGAAATTGAGAAAGAGAGCAAAAACACTGAATTTCTGAAATAAAATATTTAAGGATCTGCAGCCAATAATAAATTAATTCCCAAAAGCGGAGCAATTGAAGCCATTTCCAGCCATCAGTACACAAATAGAAAGCAAAATCTTATAATTCTCTTGTGTTTAAAGACAATAGTTATTTAAAACAATTTGTTTTAACTCTAGAGTTTCTTAAATCTCTTAATTACTGCTAGAAAATATTGTCAAACTTTATGCAAACTTTAGCATATTAAATTTTGGAGTCCGTATAGGTAGCAATCATTTATTTATTTATTTTTTAATCTTTGAGTAAGCATTGGGAATTAATGATTCCCCTAGTTTTCTTACCTGCAAAAATATGTGAATTCTCTTACCTACTCCACCAGAGTTTGATTAAAGACATACGTATGACAGTGGGCCAAACTATATCATAGTATGTCAATTTTCTATGAGATGTTAGTAAGTATTCCTTGGTAAATAGTTCTATGGTTGAACAATTTTGGGAAAAATTGGAATCATTGTAGGTAAATTTAATAAATGCCTGCAGGATTTCTCAGACCTTTTAATTTGCTAAAATGTATTTTGATGCTCTAAGGGATGTTCATAGCATCCAGCATGTCCTACAAGCATTTTGCACACAGTATATATTGATATCTTTTGAGAAAGTTGCACTAAATTGAATATAATTTGGAAACTGCTACTGCAAAGCCATATAGAATATCCAGTATGAAAAGCTGTACATCATGTTGTAGTAGCTGTTGCTATTAATTCATCTAAATGCTATTTATTGAGGACATTCCCTTGAAGAAGCCATGCTGAATGGCTTTGTAACTAGAAATCTGTTCTACTTCAGCTTTATACTGTGGCTTAGATCCAGTGCTTCATGTATGAACACAAATAAATATGACCAGGTCAAGTAATTCCATGCCATCTAAGAGAGGGTATTTCAAGTTTGATTATTTAATTTAAAAGGCAGCTCACTGGTCTTACCTCCTTTTAACCATTGTGCATGTAGTTAATAAGTAAAGTATGAATTCCTGTCAGTGTTTTTCATATTAATATGTTTTGATTATCACCACTTTTAACATTTTTTGTGGGAAAGGCTAGTCCCTAGACAAGGATTAACACAGGAGTTTTCTTTTGCTTAACTTGTTTCTAATTTCTTACGAGTTTCTTTTATGCGTTTTCCTGTGCTAAAAATACAATCATGTAAAAAATTATAACATATAGTCCCCTTCTCTATTTTGGGAATCAGTTTACCTCTGAATGAGATAGTAACTACTTCATAGAAATCACTATGTTTTTTAAAGTATGTTTTACATGTGTTCAAAATGAAGGATAATATTCATGTTATAACAGCTTGGCACATTGTCTACAAGGAAGAGTAGTGTACAAACTAGCTTTAACATGGTATGCCTTGAGGATTGTGGGATAGAAAGGCATAGTCTTTCTAATATAGGAATGTACATCAGAGGTGTGAACTAGAAATTATAGCTCTGCCTTATTGGGACATAACACGAGCTCAAGTGACCCCTGCTCTCCTTGTTCATCTATCTCTGACACTTCCCATTAAGAAGACACAATTGGGTCGCTTTTCCGTGATCCAATATGAAACATCTCTGATAAACAAGGTTTCAAATCAAGGTATCTCAGAAAGGCAGTTGGCCTCCTAGTGCCCTGACTTCCCTTTGGCTTGTGCACAAATTCAGCCCAGGCCCCGTTAGTGGAGGACAGCCCCTAGGATAGTTTCTCTCTGTTCACATTCCACAAGATCCGGGCAGAGCTGCTCTGCAAAAAAGATGTTCACATGGTGCCTTTTTTTTCTTAGAGGGGCAATGTTTTAGATACTTGGAGACTTCACGGCCTGTCAGGTACACAAATTTGAAGTAATACAGGTGAGAGGTTCTTGTGACAATTTATGGAAAGTAACATTTTAATCTAGAGCTCTATGTTTGTGGGCAGCATGAGACAAGTCTAGATGAAAACCTGTTCACTTTTATATATACTCTTTGTAGATTTTGTAATTTGCTGAGTGTGTCCTCATAAATATAGTTAAATAGCTGCAATTAGAAAACATGTTCTGGATGCGTGTCACAATTAAATGGTAAACTACATATGTTGGTATTTATTTAGTTTTAGACATCTTTATTGGAGTATAATTGCTTTACAATGGTGTGTTAGTTTCTGCTTTATAACATATATTGGTATTTAAATTTGGTACAGATAGTAATAGAATTTTATAAAATGCATGCATGAAATAAGCATGTATTTGTCTTTAAATTAATGGTTCTCAACACTGTTTTATTCCTCAACACAATACCCATGACTCAGCACATTCCTATCAGTAATACTCTCTCTACAAACTGTGCTTCTGGAATGAGGGCCATTGGCACCAATCTTTGCGGGGGGTGGGGGGGAGATGGAGTTTGAAAACATGTTGTTGAAGCTTTTTCCAAGTGGAGTTGACTTATCTGGCATAATCAAGACAGATGGTTATTAGGCTAAAGCAGGTACCATAAAAATAGATTATACACTTGATATAAACATTTTTTAACATCTTTATTGGAGTATAATTGCTTTACAATGGTGTGTTAGTTTCTGCTTTATAACAAAGTGAATCAGTTATACATATGTCCCCATATCTCCTCCCTCTTGCGTCTCCCTCCCACCCTCCCTATCCCACCCCTCTAGGTGGTCACAAAGCACCAAGCTGATCTCCCTGTGCTATGCGGCTGCTTCCCACTAGCTATCTATTTTACGTTTGGTAGTGTATATATGTCCATGCCACTCTCTCACTTCGTCCCAGCTTACCCTTCCCCCTCCCCGTGTCCTCAAGTCCATTCTCTAGTAGGTCTGCATCATTATTCCCGTCCTGCCCCTAGGTTCTTCATGACCTTTTTTTTTTTTTTTAAGATTCCATATATATGTGTTAGCATATGGTATTTGTTTTTCTCTTTCTGACTTACTTCACTCTGTATGACAGACTCTAGGACCATCCACCTCACTACAAATAACTCAATTTCATTTCTTTTTATGGCTGAGTAATATTCCATTGTATATATGTGTCACATCTTCTTTATCCATTCATCTGTCGATGGGCACTTAGGTTGCTTCCATGTCCTGGCTATTGTAAATAGAGCTGCAGTGAACATTGTGGTACGTGACTCTTTTTGAATTATGGTTTTCTCAGGGTATATGCCCAGTAGTGGGATTGTTGGGTCGTATGGTAGTTCTATTTTTAGTTTTTTAAGGAACCTCCATACTGTTCTCCATAGTGGCTGTATCAATTTACATTCCCACCAACAGTGCAAGAGGGTTCCCTTTTCTCCACACCCTCTCCGGCATTTGTTGTTTGTAGATTTTTTGACGATGGCCATTCTGACCGGTGTGAGATGATATCTCATTTTAGTTTTGATTTGCATTTCTCTAATGATTGATGATGTTGAGCATTCTTTCATGTGTTTGTTGGCAATCTGTATGTCTTCTTTGGAGAAATGTCTATTTAGGTCTTAAACACAAAAGACCCCGAATAGCCAAAGCAATCTTGAGAAAGAAAAACGGAGCTGGAGGAATCAGGCTCCCTGACTTCAGACTATACTAGAAAGCTACAGTAATCAAGACAGTATGGTACTGGCACAAAAACAGAAATATAGATCAATGGAACAGGATAGAAAGCCCAGAGAGAAACCCACGCACATATGGTCACCTTATTTTTGATAAAGGAGGCAAGAATATACAATGGTGAAAAGACAGCCTCTTCAATAAGTGGTGCTTGGAAAACTGGACAGCTACATGTAAAAGAAATAAACATTTTTTAAAATAAAAATACAAGTACATTCATTTATTAATCTTTCCATGTAGGGCCAGACCTTTTCCTTAAATATCAGTTTCCTTATTTGAAATCTAAGTCTTTTTGGCAAGAACTCGATTCTTAGTGCATCATCTACAATTTCCAATTTCAGTTTCTTTAAAAGGGAGTAAAACATAAATGTAATTGTGAAGCAGTATAACTACAGAATCATCCTGTATTTTTTATTTGCTCCTATCTTTAAGAGTTGACTCATCCACACCTAATTTAACAGGACTTTGTTTTAGTGACCTTTGGATTTTTTGTGGTCAGATGATGAGGGACATTTTTAATTCTTTAACAACCCTTTATTGAAGCATGGTTGATATGTAAAAAGCTGTAAATATTTAACGTATATACAATTTGATGAGTTTGGGGATAAATACACACTCATAAAACCTTCACAACTATCAAGACCATAAATAAATCCATGGCCTCCTGAAGTTTCCTCCCACCCTCATCATTATTTTTTTTGGTGTGTGGTAAAAACACTTAACATGAGATACATCCTCTTAGTAATGTGATCCAGCAATCCCACTTGTGGGTATTTATGCAAAATTTAAATCAGAGTTTTGAAGAGATACCTGCATTCTCATGTTCCTTGCAGAAGTATTCACAATAGCCATGACGTGGAAAAAATGTAAATGTCCATCGACAGATGAATGGATAAAGAAAATATGGTATATACGTACCATGGATTGTTATACAACCTTAAGAAAGAAGGAAATCCTGTTATTTGCAACAACATGGATGGACCTGTAGTACATTATGCTAAGTGAAATAAGCCAGACGCAGAATGACAACTGCTGTATGATTTCACTAATATGTAGAGACTCCAGCCTTTTCAAAATTTTCAACTTAGTTTTTATAGAAACAACCTTTTTATTTTGCATTCACATTTGATCCCTTTGCATAATTTGTAATTTCATAATTACATTATATAGTAAACCAGCAAACATAGGTTCTAGAACAAACACAGTAGACTTATTAAGTAGACTTAATAAGGAAGCATACACTGTGTTGAGGAAACAGAAACGTCCTTTAATCCAAAAAGTCTATTATAAAAAAAATTCTTGATCTCAAAATCTCCTTCCGAGAGTTCATGATAAGTCCTTCCTAGTTCCTTGGCCTTTGCTCTACTTTTCTATTCACCTGCTTCCTTGATTGAGGTCAATACCATCTGTTAAATACAGTTTTAAAATCAGTCAGTACCACGTGTTGAATACAGTTGACCCTTGAACAACACAGATTTGAACTGTGTAGGTCCGCTTACATGCAGAGTTTTTCAGTAGTAAAAAATTACAGTATTACATGATCCAAAGTTGATTGAATTTGTGGATAAGGGGGAGCCACCGATATGGAGGGCAGACTATAAGCTATACTCGGATTTTCAACTGCACAGAGGGTCCGTGCCTCTAACTCCTGCATTGTTCAATGGTCAACTGTATTGCCATCTTCCTGAATGAATTGATTTCTTCTTCCTATAAAAATGGAATCCATGGATATTTTTAGCCCTCTGACATGTCTTATTTATTAAGGAGGAGGGTCACTTCTCGACTGCCCAGGGATTTACCAGCCTGACAAGACCAGGGAATTAACTCACTTCAGTCTTGTTTCTCTGCTTTACCTCTTTTCCTGCCTAGTTTTTCAATGGTGTAAATTGCCCAATCTATCACAGAGTGTTTTCAGAGGCTGCTGCTCAACTTAAGCAGGATGAGCTGTGAGCATCAACTCTAGCGGGGGCTCCAGAATTCGTAAACCTTATAGAAAAAAATTCTTGGGGGCAGTCTAATGGACACTGCTTCCAGACCAAATCAAGAGATGGAAGTTGCCAGGGCAAGCATTACCTCAGGAGGCACCCTTCTGCAACACCTTGTATATTAACAGCCAAAGAATCAAGCCATAAATCCCCATCCTAATTGTACATCAAAATCAACTGTTGAGTTTTGAAAATACAGTAACCTGGGTCATCTCTCACAATCACCAAATTGGAATATTCCAGAGCAGGAGCCCAGATGAAGGAATTAGTTTTTAAAACATTACGGGTGATTACAATTTTCAGCCAAGTTTGAAAAGTCGCTGGAATAAATATATGAAACATAGTTGTATTTTTGGAAAAGTGAGTTTCTAAATGATAAATGTTTTCCTTCTTACATATGGATGTGCCTTTTAGTTTGGAATTTCTTCTACAACAGCAAATGAAGTCATTGCAGAAACTGAAAAACACACCTTCTGATGTAAATCTGTTTGGGAAAAAAAGGGGTCGGCTCAGTGAATGGGTACCAGGCAGGCAGCCTGTCCTCCAAGGTTCTTTGCTGTTCCCTCTGAATCCAAAGGAGGGCTCTTGCTTGAAGCAGCTGCTTCTCAAAACATTAATGTGCATAAGGATCCCCTGGGATGGGTGGGAGAGGTTGTTAAATGTAGATGCTGATTCAGTAGGTCTGAGGTGGGGCCTGAGAGTGTGCATTTCCAGTGAGCTCCTTGGTGATGCTGCTGCTGGTCCAGGGCTCACTCTGCATAGCCAGAGTTTAAGCAACATTAATCCACCAGTTTTCAACAGCTGCATCTTCTTGGCATTCAAACCTTAGGTCTGTGCTCTCTGATATTTGTTTTCCATTTACAACTGCTAAAAATTATTTGCTACCATCCACGAATTATTTCTCTAAGAAATAAAAGAAAGAAGAAGAAAAGAAACGTAAACCCTTTAATCACCTTAAATGGAGGTGGGACGTATTCACGCTAGACCATTAATGGTGTCAGCTCTTTGCATGTGAATACCGGGAACTGGGTCAGCTCTCTGTAATCGAGGAGATCAGATCAGCTACATTCCTAATAGAGCTAGCCACCCGCAATCCATCTCCCCTTAAGGCCCAAGTCACTAAATGCCCGTGACTTATTTTTTTCAGGGTTATTTGTTAATTGTAGATGTTGTAGATGATTGATTAGTATGACTATACAAGCATGGTGGACATCATGGGGGTGTTTTGCCTTTCTTTCAGTGTATTATCATTGGTGCAGCATTTCTAGTGTGATAGGAATTCTTTCTTTTATAGTGAAGTGTGAATTTTGGACTGAATTCTAATGCAGAGTGTATGAATCCTTCTTAGAGATAACTGTGTTCCCATGTTTCCTCAAAAAGCAAAAATATTTTAGTGAATGTTGTCACTGTGTTTGTCTTCATGCAGCCCAGTGAATGTCTGCACCCTTGAGTACTGAGGAAAAACTCTCTTTCTTTTTTCACTTATAAAAAGGCCTATAAATGCAGCGAAAATTGTAAACCTTTTTCAAATCCTAATCTGCTTTCCCTGAGATCCCATGGGAAATAGCCACTGGGGAGAATTTACTCTCATCTTTATTACTTCTATCTGCTATTCTTCATTTGCATGTAGATGACGGCCTACATTTCTCAACATTTGCTAGGCTCTACTCATGCTAGGCAGTGTGCTGTGTCCGTGGATACAGCCTTAAAGGCCTGAGCTTTCTCACCCTGCCCCTAAGGGGCTTGCAGTCCATTTGGTCTCAATTTACACAAGAAGCTGAGCAGAAAATTGTCCAGTTAAAAGTTGATAATATGTGTATATTTTAAAATACTTTCAAGATTCATTGTCACTTTTGTCTTCACGCACATTTCTGGGAAAAAAAGAGAAGACAGAAACAGTATAGGTTAGGCAATAAGTAAGAAAGATTGTGCTGAAGGAGAAGATGAACTACACTGGGATAGCGGTGCTGGGAATTCTAATAAACCACACACTGTATCAGTGCTTCCCTCCTTCCTCAAACATTTACTGAGCACCTACTAGGTTCAGCCAAAAAGATCATAGTTTTATGACAACAGTATGTTCCAGGTACAGTATCAAAATGTTGTCTCCGTGAGCAGTTTACGTAAACACTGAGATTCTGTTCCCTCATTTGTAAGAATAGATAATAATATCCTCCCTGTCCAAAGGCAATGAGCTGAAAAGTGATTTCTGGTTTTCTGTCTATGAAATAATCTCTAAGAAGTAGAGAGAAGGGAGATGGGAAAAACTATGAGCTGGAGCTTAAAGTGACTTTCTGGGATAGTCTCAAAAGTAAACCCGACTTGCAGTGTCTCTCATTGAATATCCAATTCCCCCCTCGCACCCACCCCCCAAGCAGATAACCTTTTACCGGTTAACCAGTAATAGCTGGAACTAAGAACATAGACCCACATGGCCATTTCTGCCATGAGCAAAAAAACTATATTTAGATGTTTCAGCTTGTTCTCACTCCATAAAAACCCAGTGGGTTTGGGGTCTAAGGCCATATAGAACTTGGTGTCACACCATTGCCTCTCCACTTGATCCTGCAGGAAGACAACTACCAATGATGCACATAAGGTTTTTGACTGTGACTGGGCTCCATTCTCTAATTCCCATTGGAACTTCCATTGTAAGAATGACTCTTGTCATATTGACTCTGAGGCCAAACATAAATGTGTTCAGTGACTCTGTAACTTTAGGCAAGATTCCTAAACTTTCTTTTCTCAGATTCTCATTTATAACATGGGAATAGAACTGTTTCAGGACTTAATGAGCTCATGTACACATAGTGCCTAGTAAAGTGACCAGGGCATTTTCAGCCCTCATTATATTTGTAATTATCGCATTATTGTTTTTATTACAGGAAAAATTTTACTGACCTGGAGAACAACAGAAGAGACATAAGACTTTTATCCTTTTCCTTTCTAGATTTGTATATATTATGGAAGACACATAAAAATGGGTATTTCTCCACAGATTATCTTACTGTTAGGTATAAAAGTTAATAAATTAGGGAGAAAATTCATAACTAACTACTTGAGCTTTCTGTGAAAACTTACAGAAATAATATACCTTAATTGGTGTTTTGATTCCAAGCAAAAGCAAAAAAAAAGAAAAAAAGGACCGCTTAGGAATAATTTAAAACGAAAAATTGCCTTAGGATATATTTCCCACCTGGTAGAAGTAGGCAAATTGATATAAATATTCTTATGGCTGTCACACACCTGTCCTTGTCCCTAAAGCAATTCAGTCAGGGGCATGATATTAAGAGGAAGCAGAGGTGGTTACCAAGTACTAATAAAACCCTTGTTCTAGGGAACCAGCACTGTTGGTGATGATGCATAAAATACTTACGCTTCTCACTGGCTGACATGGTGCTTTATATTGACTTTGGATCTTTTTAACCTTGTGATCTCTTTCTCTGTAAAATCAGTTTCCTTTGCCCCCTTCTGAAAATACATTTCCTGGATTTCGTTTACAAACTCCATCCATTCTTTTATCTGTTCAGCGTAATCGATGTCTCTTACCAAGGGTGTGGCCAGATACGCTCTTCTTTTCTTTCAGGTCCTAAAACCCTGCAAATAATGTCTTGAAAGGCCAACACATCATGTTGCCACTTATTATTTTTTCCTAGTCCACCTAGTCTCTTGGAACTTTTCACCTGTTTAATATGCATCTAAAGCTTACCTGTCCAGAATCTATCCCCAGAGATGCCAAAGCTCGCCACTATTTTTAAATCTTTCCCTCTATGTGGCATCTCTCCATTTGGGCATGAATTACAAATTCACCCCAAGTGTTCTTCTCTACCTCATGAAAACATGACTGTGCCAGAACGCCAATGGCCTTCATTAGCCTGGCTGATCTATAAATCTGAACCCTCCTGAAATTCATTAAAGGAAAAATAGCTAATTGAAAATGAATGTAAAGGCACCCAGTGGGATCTTAAAACCTAGTCTTTCAAAGTGATGTGCTTTGGCCTTAATAGGGCTTTTATTTATTTAATTTCAGGCTTCCCTTGGTTTTTGTGACAGGGTTAGCGGAGGAAACAAACCCAAACATCTTGTAAACTCTCAAACTGGATGCTCATCTCAGGGGAGCTCAGAGGGTATCATGTTTTAAGTATTATCTTTCTGGAACTTGGAATGTGTCTGCTGACAGACAGCTCCCCTGGGTTTTAGCAATGCAGTGCTGTTCAGACAATTGAATAAGCTGAATTAGACAAGGTATTAAAATAACAAGCAGATGGAACTTTGAAAGAATTTTCTTTCTTTTTTTTTTCCTAAAGACTTAGAAGTTAGGCTTTGTTACAGAAGTCATTTAGAAGATATTAATGATGACTTTTCCTATTTCAAGTAAAAACCCAGAAAGATCTTGTTGCTCTTTTTTAACCAAGTTTAATATGCGGCCAATAACAGAGACTCTTTCAGCCAAACCATGGTATATGCAAATTAGTAATGTCCTTTTGTATTTGCAGATCTTATTTCTTCAGAGTAATAGAAAATGCTGCCTGGCATTGTCTTATTAATCTTCATAACGAATGCTAAGGGGCTAGGTAGGCCGTATTTGGCAATACCCACATGTAATAGAGTTTTAAAAAAATGGGGCAATGAAAACAAAATAAGTCTAGAAACTTGTTAACACTCAAAGTGGAAGTTTAGCAGTGGAAATGAACTAATGTTACCAGAAAAGCTCTTACTCTCTGTTACTTTTCATAATGATTAGCTAGAACATTTTTTCTCATGAATGACAAGATTGCCTATACTGTATTTGACACATGGTGGTTTTCCAATTTGCATCAGACTGTCTGTACGGATGTGTCTATGTCAAGAATAAAATACTTAGGTATTTGATAGATTGGGACTATTTTGCCCTCTAGAGGCAGCTCAAGGGAAGAGGCAGAAACTATCATTCAATGTTAAGGATTGAAAGATGGTAGGTAAAACTTTGGCAGGGGAACTTGAATGGTTCAAAGGCATCTCATTAGGCTCCTAGTCTCACAGTGGACCAGATCACAATGGGGCAGGTAGAGCTCAAAGCCTTTGCTATAGCCACATACAGTGGATATCGGAAGCAACAGAAGCTCAAGTTTTGTTTTAACTTGGATACTTTAACTGCTAGGGTCTCTGGGCCTGCCACCTAGTTCAAAATTCACTGTACTTTTTAGTTCACTGTAGGCTCTCAAAATATGGTAACTGAATGGATAAATGAAAATATAGTATTACCAACAAATACGAGTTCTTTTGTTGGAAGAGTGTGTGAGTGCCAAGTAAAAATATTCTTCTTTATTATGTTCCTTTTACATGCGCATATTCATATGCAAAAACATTTAAAAACCATAGGCCAGCTGATTTTTTTCCTTTTTTTTTTTTTTAAGGTTAGCTTTCAACTTGCTATTTATTGCATACTGGTGTATCATGTTCCTGAAATACAATTACTCCTCTGGTCATTTTAAAAATTTGCTCTCAAGTGGCATGCCATTTGATTTGAAGTAATGTATTGATGGAAAGAGGTGTGAACAGGCGTAAAGGGCAGCAGCAGCAGCAGGTACTCATTATATGCCAGATCAGGCACTTAGTAACTTAATTCTCACAACAAGAATCCAGCGAATCACGCCGTTTTATAGATGACAAAACCAAGTCTTGAAGAAGCCAAGTAACTTACCAGGATCACATAACCACAGAAATGAGATCTGAATTTGTGCACGATGATGACAGAGTCAGGTCACCTCACAACCCTGTCCTCCACCTCCAGTTCCAGAACTAGTGATTGTCCTCAGCTTTGCTCAGTACTGTCAGATATGGAAGTTGGTGTCACCAGATCCTCTGTCTCACCGCCACCTTTGGAGCAAGGCAATTATAGCATCCTTGATTTTGGTTGTCCTAAAATGGAGGAACGCTTGCTGGTGGTGGACGGAAGACTCACATTCATTCACAGGCTCGAATGGGTAAAATGGTCGCAGCCAACATCCTGTCGTGCTAATTGCTGCTATTTAGAAATAAGGGGCTGGGGGTGAGAAGTACCTATCCCTTCACAGTTTATAAAACACACTGAAGTTAAGGGATATCAAGGGGTGTACTCAAGCACACACAACTTTTGTGTGGCACAGTCTGGAATTTAATCCACATGCTCTGATGGTAACTGCCGTGTAATCCCCACCTGTCCAGATGGCCTGAGCCTCTTGTAGTTGTTGCTTGGCTGATAATACCTTTGAATAGAAAATAAAAACTGGTTGGATATTTTTCAGAATATCTTTCATTTCAGATACATTCTTAATCCATCAAAAGGGACATTCTAAGTAAAGGCTTGTTTCTACATGATGTGTTAATGAAGAATGGCAGGGAAAAACAAAACAAAACAAAAAACCCTTTTAGGGAAGTTTTTTTCAAGCCAAACTACAGCTGGTTGAAGAATGACAATACGATATCACACAACTGCCACTACTCCTAATTAATTGACTTTACAGGTTTTTAGATAGTCACTGGCGTGTCTTGTACTTATGACTAAAAAGTGCACTAACGATCTATAACAGTGTTATAACACAGATAGCACATTGTCAGATGCTGCTATGGATGAAAACCTCTCATTTGCTCTCGATCTGTTAGCATGAACCACTTGAGAGTTACAGATGCATCTATTACTGGCATTTTCCAAATGGCAGGGACATTTGTTGCTAACAGTCTCTGATGGGAAGGAGGAATTTGGGATTAAGACTAAAGTTAGCTAACACTTCTTGAACTAGACAGGGTGTGAGTAGTGAACACCTGACACTACTTGTGACCATCGAGCCTGAATCATGTTTAATGAAGGCACCCTCTTTTAATTTTAACCTTTTTCAATATAAATCCAACCTTTTTCCTAAAGCTTCTTCCCTTCACTTAATTGGACATCCTCTTTTATTTTTTCTCCTCTTATCTGTTACATAATGTGCCCTGCATCTTTTTACATATTTGTCATATTCTTCCCTTGTATTGGAACTATTTATGTATCATACTTTCCCATTTACTCCTCTCTCCCTTCTCTACCCCATTCCTTAAGAAAACTGTATTTTCCATGAGGGAAGGGCTCATGCAATTTTTATGTGTATATGTGTGTGTCATCAGCCTCTAGCACATATTACTGTTATATATTAATGGGTCTGTCTCATATTAGTGTCTCATTATATGAATGAAGAAATGAGTTAATGAGGAGTGAATTAAATGGATGATGTAGTTTAGCTCACTACATGGAACCAAGTAAAGTAGGCCATCCACCCTAAGTTTTTTAGTTTGAATCAAAATCACCATCCTACTAATAATATGGGTTTTTTTTTTCTTGCATAAAGGTGGTAGAATTACTGGCCAGATATTTTGTATATTTTGTTAGCATTTCATGCCAAAACTTCCACTCATCAATGATTTATTTCAATGATAATTACCCAAAATCTCCAAGTGTAAGTATCAGATGTTGAATATTAGTGTCCTGGTGCTCGGGGAGCCTTTCCCAGGCTTTTACATATGCTTCTCAATGTGATTCCAATTTTAGCATACAGATCTTTTACTTACTGTCAAGTCACTTAGCCTATTGGTTAAGGGAATCGAGTGTTCATAGCATTTCTTGAATATATTCTACATAATATCTTACCAATTCCTACTTTGCTGCTCTATTAACATTCAGGTAGAGGGGAAAATTAGGGAAGGATGCCAATCCCATGTGTAGGACAAAAGTGGAAGTCATTCACAGTATAATTTGCATCAGTTGTTTTCTCCCAAGTGGTTCTGTATTAGTGCTAAATATAATAGTACCAACTTACATATGAAAAACACAAAGAATTGGTCACCAGTTTTTTT